>NC_060208.1:173918000-175148500 GCF_021130785.1 Homalodisca vitripennis | reverse complement strand
TAAACCATTTCTTAGCTAATAATAAAATAAATAAAAGCCTGCCTTACTCAGTTTGTGCAAATCAAGTAATAGCTTTTTTAAAGGAGCATAATATATATGTAACAATTGTATTTGAATAGAATGATCGCTTTGGTCATACCGATGTTGCCAATTAAAAGAAATTAAAATGAAATAGTATTACCTTACCTTAATCAGAGATGGAACTCGCGTCCTTTAACTTGTAAGATACAAGCATTTAACAGACCTACACATACTTGTATTCTGGACCACTCTTTTAGTGTTTAAATATAAAAATAAAACGTGTACTGTTAAACAACATAATTAGAAAAACACGTACAGTCTGTCTCAAATGAATGTAAATTCTTTTTCGATTAATAAAAATCTCCCAAAAATTAATAAAAATATTTTTTAAATAAATGAAACTCTTTTGAAAAATTACTCTTAAATATATAAAATTGAAACAAAAGAAATAACAACTGGTTATTCTACAAAATTAATTATAACACTTTATTTATCCTCAATTGTCATTTTTGCTCCAACAATAAAATGTAAATTATATTTGTTATTCATTTCTGTAATCTTTTTATCATCTAAAAAATCTATCAGATAAAATAATTTTAATACCTTTGAATTCTTCAGTAGTTGTGAAACCGTATATATATATATATATATATATATATTTTATTTTCTCTAAATTAAATATGTAATATTTCTCATTGTCTTCTAAAACCTTTTACATACAATTAAAAATGAGTAATTATAAATTTGCATACTTTAATTCGAGAACAAAAAAAAAATAATAAGAACATAATCAATTATAATAAGTATAATATATATTATTGGTATTATAAATATTAGTTTTTTAAGCTACTAACCTCGTTACAGTGTCAATGAAAATGATTCATTGTAGAAAATGCATGACGATATTTCACTAAAATAGATAAATGATTTAAAAAAATCAATATTTTAATATAATTTAAATATTACATTTGTTTTACTTGCTTAATTTAAATGCTAAACGTAGACTTGGATAATATATTGCATAAGATGGAAACACAAGAAAGGTGTGACGTCGCTTATTCTGGACACGCTGTATGATAACGCAGTGACAGGAAAACACGTGCTATTGTAACGAGGTTTCGGCCTATATCTTGTTCGCTGGAAACGTGGTTCAGAAATCCGTTAATTCAGCAGAGTGGTTTCACAAAATGGTGGACATTTTTGTTCTATTATAAGCGCAAATACATTATTAGAGAAAGTAGTTTGCCTTGATTCATGAAGTAAGGAAAGTTTTAATATTAAACATAATTACTAATAATTATATGTTTCTAATGTTAATTTTAATTTTGAACGAGACCTTTCAAAATCATCGTTATTATATAACTTCTACTTAATATTTACATGCTACTGCAAGCAATATAATTAAAATGACATGTGGTGTAGCAGAAAATTCGGAAACAAATTAAGCCAGTGTGGGATTTTCATACAGAATTATAATACATTTTTTTATAAATTAGGTCTAATATAGCTTTTAATTGGTACGTCTTCATAATTTATAAGTTTTCCTTGGTTTGTTATGTTCAATGTTTTCCATGCATTCAAGTCATATTTATATATTTTTAAATAATAAAAAGTTCATTAACATTATTTTATTATTTTTACTATGTGCTAAATCTAAAAGTTATTGAAAATTGTAAACTAATTTTTTTATGAAAGTTAGAGTTAAGAATGGATCATACAGCCATAAGAACGTTGTCAGTAATAAATAAGTGCAAACGAACCAGAAGAATAATACTGTCATTAAATCAAAATGGAGATGAACTTGCGTTTATGCTTATAACTTATGTACTGAGATTATCGAGAAAATAAAAAAAAATAGGATAGTACAACATTAGAACCGCGTTTGAAACACACAATACTCTTAGACAAAGTCTCGTGAAAAAAATGCACATAGGATTCCACAAATTGTGTTTAAAATATAAAATGCAGTTGAAATAGAGAATACACAGATGAGACAAAAGGCAATAAACTTAAGGGTAAAAGAACACAAAGAAAACACGAGACAGGGTCTAACAGAAAACTAAAACATTGCACATAATTTGTGCTCCGAAGACCATTGTATCTATTGGGATGAAGCCAACATAATACATGGGGAACCTTATTCCTTTAAAAGAAAGTTAATCTAGGCTTCATACATTAAATTGGTACACCAACAGATCAGTCGAAATTAGGCCGGTTTGGTTGCCAATTCTGAAAAATTAACTAACAGAAAAACCTAAAGTACAAGCAGATTAGAGTTTTTAATAAACCAATGAGGAGTGACAGTAAGGTTTTAAGAAGTTTGTATATTTTCCCCTAAAATGGCAGGGAATAATGTTGAATCCTAGTGCGGGAAATGTAATTTAAACGTAAATGATATAATGAAGGACTACAAAATGAAACTGTTTGCATTCCATATTGCTTGTGTTAATGTAACCAGTGATGAATATAAAAAGATCAATGGTTTAGTCCAAGTTGTAAGGTGGTTTTGTGAATTGTATGCTACAAAACTCGACAAGTTTTTGGGAAAGCTTATGAATCCTGAGGACATTCTAAACTTACATGCAACAAGAGATAAATTAGTAAAAGGAGTTATACGTGACAATGTAGAATTAAACAGAAGAATTGATTTGATTCGCTTAAATGATAATTGAAACCTTGGCGTCTTGATGTCGTCTGGTGATACTGAAATTGACAGGACTATTAAAGAGTCACAGAACATACGAGATGAATGTTCACCATCTGGCGACAGTCTCAAAACAAACTTACAGCTAAATACCACAAATCATTCTTGAGTGTCGTTGCCAGCATTGCAGACAGGCATCAGAATCAGTCATTTTTAGACCGGAACAAGCTGTCGTATGCTTCAAATGTAAACATTGATAAAACCAGGTTAACCTATAATGCAAAAAACAATAAGAATAATAAAGATGGATTTAAAACTGTGTTCTATGGCAGAAGTCGTAACAATATAACAAATGACCATTGTACTGAGAAAAACAGAGCACCTATAAGTTATTGTAATGCTGATCTATTATTAGAGATCTAAGGAAAGTTCAAATTCAACCATGAATAAAGCTAAACTTATATAAAGGCCTATATATGTGTAGTTAAGGTTGATGTTAAAGACTACTAGACTCAAAATGGAACCTCTGGTTGCTCGTATGAGGATGTTCAGATCAGGTTCTCAACCTTTGAATCCTTTAAAACAGGCGTGAGTAACAAAGACAAAGTGAAAATGCTTGACCCAGAATTTTGGGTTGAAGGAGTATCAATAAAGGAGTTTGTTTGTAGAAGAGGCAATCTCAATAAGCGTATCCTCCATACAATGTAAGGTTAGATGTAATTTTAGGACTAGTGTTAAAAAATGGTATACATAAAATGAGCTCTATTCTTTGAAGTTGGTATGCCTAGATTGTTACTGTGCCTGTAAAAATGGTGATTGTAATGAACCGAAAGTAAAGTATTCGGCACTAAAGCGTGTGTATAAGCATAAACTACAAGAAGCAAAACTTAGCTTTTAGTCTAACATAATTGAATGCTATAAGTATAAAACAACCTGGTCTGTTGTAAAAAACATCTCTAGTGTAAACTCTCAGCCTAAGGTTACTCATATGAATCCTAACCTTAACAACTAAGGATTTAATGACTATTTTATAATGTTTTGTCTGTTAATTTTAGAAGTTAACATCTTCCTATTGAGATTTTCAAAAGAAAAATAAAGAATTTCTTGGTAAATAATCCATAGTACAAAACAACTGAGTTCTTTGCTTTAGATTTAGCAACTTCGTATGTTTAAGTACTCTTGCATGAATTATCAAGATGGTACTGTAATATCTGAGCTCTGTATGGAAATGTTTGTTAGTTGCTAGTTTGATGTTAGTTGTAGGTTAAACTGTCATATTATTTAAATATATTTTAATCTCATGCCTGCTAAATTATTCATTTATTATACTTTATTAATGCTTATACCCTGTTTGACGAGACTAATGAAGATTTTATTTGCCTTTGGTTAGTAAAATTCTTGATATTCTATAATGCACCAATAAAGAAAAAGCCTCACTCCAGTTTACTATTTTTTAATGCCGCCGTCTTGTTTTTGCCATGACATCGCCATTTACTTTATTGCCTCTGGTCGGTTCTATGTGGTAGAGCGGTGAATGCAGACCTATTGTGAAATGTATTCTCTAGTTCAGTTATAATTAGTGTTTTGTTATTAATAAGCACCAATACCAAACAAATAACAAATACCAAACCAAACAACAAACCAATAACAAATATATATTTGTTTGTTGTAATATATTTGTTTGCAATACCTATAACAAATGTGAAATGGTGTATACCGTATGTAAATAAATAAATAAATAAATAAATAAGTGCATGTTTTAGATTTAGTCTACATGGAGTTGACACTCGCCATGGTTGTTGTGATTCCTCACTTATCCGTGTCACGACGTTCTGGTATGAGTTTTGTATTCTAACCTATATTGTAGTTATGTGTTATGTTAGTTATTCACATGAGGAAGATATCAGATCGCAAATCTCGAAACTTAGTGATCACTGATGGCAAATGTCCGGAAAATCTTGCTTCCTTCACAATTCTTCGATCGTCCAAAAAAACTTGAAACGAAGCACCCAAACCAAATCATAAACATATTTAATTGAACCAAGGATTTTTAATTACAATACAATCATTTTAAGGATACAGCAAAACTTATATTTCAAAATGAAAATTTATATTTGAAAATATGTGATGGTTATTAATTACATTTGGTGTGCCTTATGATTAACATTCATATATTTAGTAATATTAACTTATAACATAATCATTTTGTAAGACCCAATTTGGATGGTTTTAAGTTGATGATAATAGAACATAATTTATTTTTAATTCTTTTGAAGAAATTGTTAGAAATGGACTAACAATAAATTGCTACAATACCCTTCATACTCATAGATATGAGATATAGTTCTATTATTTCCATTGTATATGCTCATCTTAGTAAAAGTTAATGTTAAAGTCATAGTCCAGAGATGTTCAATGTCTTACATATTTTAGTAGTTCAGATTATATTTTTAGTGAAATTGCTACATTTTAATATTTATTTACTACAGTATTCTCATTAAATAGTTCCTGAATAAACATATAAAGGTACATTTCTACTGTTCATCGTTTGGTAGAACTAGTAAATTTAATGTATGGACATGAACGTCAATTCTTGATTTATCGATTCTTGGTTGGTTTTTTTTCTTAATTTAAAAAGTTGTTTCAGTCAGAGCCCTTTCAGATAACACCAATGAAGACAGACAAATTTAAGTCTTTTTTATAACCCTACATGTCAGGAATTTAAAAAAATGTACTATCATAATTTGGCCGTTTTTAAAAGAAAATTCAAGTCAAAGAGAAAATATGTGCACATAATATTTTATCAATTTCCTTGTTCAATACATGGCTAATTATTGAAGAATATTTCATAACTGAGTACACCAGTCCTTGTGTATATAGTGCAGTTATACTGAAACTGTGCAATGCTTGTAAAGTTACAAACTGTAAAACCGACTTTATCCCACAAGACAGCCCCTTCGGGGACAAGCTGTGCCGGTAGAATCTAAAACACCGATTACCCCCCCCCCCTGCACCCCCGCAACATAACATCACCGTCGCTGCTCTAATCGCCCTTAATTGAGTTTTAATCCTCAATCCAACCACTCTTTCCTGTTGGGGTTATTGTTTCAGAGTTAGTGTTTCAACTTTATCTGCGCACTTTTATGTAAAGTTTTGAGCACAAAGGACAATCTTTTACAGGAATTATGGAAATAACGTTGACTATTAAAATGCGATTTAAAAACTAATTAGGAAGCGTTATCTTACGGATCCACCTTTAATAATCAATTACTGATGTTTTTATTTGTTTTTATGTTAGTAGCAAAGTGATGAAGCTTTATTTCTAAATTGTGCTTTTTTAACAGGAAGGAAAACAGCTTAATTTTATCATAGTTTGCTCATCTTTTACTTCCTTAGAGGATGATTAATAATAAAGGAGATAAAATACTAAGAAAATAAAATACTATTAATGTTTAAATAACCAAACGTATTGTGTAACTTGAATACACTTTATCATTACAACTTCGTTTATTTAGTTACTTGTTTCCCAAACGTAAAGATTATTACACAAATGTTTGTAATGTTATTTATTATTATGGTGACGAAGTGACACGCGGAGAAGCGATTTTAATTAATCTAAACTACGATTTTAACAATGGTCCAATAGTTGATAACTATAGATGATATCTTCTTTGGTTCATCCTTTCAGCCTTTCCGCAGGAGCGTACTCAAAATCATGTGTAGTGCTAATCCGTAGGTGAACGAGATTTAATCATGGTTTAAATGCTTGAGAAAACATTTGCCTGTTGGGTTGCTTAAGTTGTATTCAATTATCCGGCAATAGTTGTTATAAATTATGTTTATGTTATTTTTTACCGTTAACTGTAGATTTATTGCTTTACTTATTGTTGAAACTTTATAGTTTATTCTTGTTAAATATTGTTGTGGTTTATTTCTATCTGTACCGCTGTACATAGTTTATTCACCTTGTTATCTACCGTCTATAGTTATTCACATTGTTATTTCTGTGTATAGTTATTCTCCCTGTTACATACTGTTACATAGCTTTTTCTCTGTTACGCTGTTACAAATAGTTTATTCTATGTTACTTTGTTAGGTATTTAAATTATGTCCAGGTTTTTTGTTTATTTTTATTTTTAGCGTGAGGAAAATGTTTGAAATTATTATAAATTTGAACGTGTATGCTTAGTGTGAGCGTTATTATTCTACTTGTGTTGCAACTGACTTGCTTTATTATGGTGGTATCACTTGGAAATATTATAATTTATATTTATAGTTTAGTAAGTATATTATTGCAGTCTTTCTGGTCAGTTGTTTCTATGTCGTGTATTGTCAGCTATGCCATCCTATTGTGTCAAATATGTTGTAAAAATTATAATGGTTTACCGTTGGAAATAAATAAATATAGCAAGGTAGCAGTACGACAGGCCACATGTCACTTAAGAGGCTTCGCTAAAGTTGTATTAACAATTTCATATCTACCGCTGATGTTATTCTTGTTATGTCCAGACTGCTAAACAGGCAAAAGAATAACTTTTCTGTCTACTCAATTGTTTCAAGTATTTCAGCCAACTCTCATAGGTAGACATGTACCATAATTATTGAACCCGTACTCGTCTAGGAAGAAATTAATTATCATGCAAAACATAAAGTCTATAGATGCAATCGTTGTCGAAATATCCTGTAGATAGGTTACGTAAACTTGCCGTTGCCTGAATGGATCTCTAGTTTATAGGTCAGTTCGATCTCGAGATATCGTACGGACAGACAGACATACAGAAATACAATTTTGCAATCCCTCGAGTAATATTCTTCACTAACGCTCAAACAATATCTTGTCATGATGTTGAAATAAATAAACAAATAGTTTATCCAAATAGTTTATGGCAATGATATATTTTTACAATGTGACAAAGTATTAAAAAAAAAATTCCTAGTCTATATAAAAAAATTTTAATATGTAAGAACTAATAGCTTTTATCAAAGAATTATGGAACATGTTAGCTTGCCTTGTACCTCAAGGGATTTCACAGGTGAGAACAAAGTTTTACAGACCGTTTTGGAATTAGAACAAGTTAGCCGGCGACTGTTAAGCCAAGTACGGAACTTATAAGCCTATGTAGCATGGGAAGAATTGAGGATGAAATTATAACACAATAATCGCGGCAGTTTAGCTACTTTTGTACGATTCCACTTCAATGTTGCACTGCGAAAGTGCAGTAATAATTAAACATATAGTTTCTATACATTTTTTTACCACATAATTTTTAACTTATACCGTGTTTACTGTAACAGTCGATCGAATTTATCGATTTCACAGCATTCGTGTATCTTTTAGTTTTTAAGATATAGCTATTTCCCCTGCCTTTGTTACTCTCATTAATACAGCGTAATTTTCTTGAAATTCTTTATTGTTATCGGGCAGTCTCCAAAAGGATACATTTTTGCTTATATTATAGCCGTTCTTGAAGAGCATAACATAGCAAAAGAATTTAAAAGAGAGAGCATAAAAGAGGAAGAAAATGTATCGTTGTGGGAGATTTTAACATAGACGTCTTAGATATGGATAGTCCCATGACGAAACATTTCGCTGACTTGTTGGGATCATTTGATCTTGTCTGGTCGATAGACATACTAACGAAAGTAACCAGCACTTCAGCGACGACAACTGGCAACGTTATTTCAAACTTGAGTGATATCCGGTTGTGTGTCATCACACAGCCATGTCAAACCGCTATGGCCATCAGGCAATGGCCTGATGGCCATAGCGGTGAGGGGTCTCAAACCAGCACGGGATCCAATCAACAAAATAATAATCAGAAACACAAAGCCTTCAAACATTGCTCTTCTAAACTCTTTTCTTTCGAAAGAGATTTGGAACTGCATTCTACAGACACTCTTGAGTTACAATTGAAACAATTTGAAGAAAATGTAATTTTCCATATGAACGTGAGCTGTCCCCTAAAAATCCATCAAAAGGCCATAATAAAACAATGTGAATGAATTAACAAGATGTATTTTTGGTACTTTAGTACGGTGCCCAACATGATACATGGCTTTACTACTCTACTACAGAAGAGGAAATTGCCAGAGCGAGGGAGACCTTCCTTCAAAGAACCATGTTTCGATGTGGCTTCTCAAACAATGTGCACCGAAATCCGATCAAAATTATCACCCTATGTCAATTTACCGGTGTTCAGCAAAGTCTTTAAAAAGAAATAAATTTATGGAAACACTCAATTTGCTATCTCCAAAACATTGTGGTTTTCAAAGTTTGAAGTCAACAATAGATGCACTCGTTGAGTTAGCCGAGATGATAGTAGAATGAGTTGAACGTCACACGTTTATGTTTTGAAGTACTGTAGCTACACAAAAACTGTCAAACTCAAGTACTGATGACGGCGTATTAATGATATAGCACCACCTGTTATAAGTAGTGCTATTATTGTGATGTTGTGCAAACACACATTGCTCTATAGTTTTTACACTCTAGAAAACATCCATTGGAACAATAATTGCAAAACTTCAATGGAGGGGGTCGTGCAGACCAGCATTCAGAAATCTGAAACTGATGACATTAGCCTACCTTTACATTTTAGAACTCTATTTTTGAGATCAAATTGCGATCACGTATACTCGTATGAGACCAGAGGCAGGGACAACACCGAACTGGGAGACACTAGACAGTAATACAGGAGCGTTTGCCTTCTCAGTCAGGAGCACAGTTTTTCAACAAACTGCCAAATTTGATTAAAAGTGCTGCAATGCCCAAGGGACATTCGTCCCTTAAACTCGTCTGAAAGTCGCATTGATCTCTGAAACTTTTTTCAGTACAGACGAGTTCATGATTCATTGTTGGGTAACCACATGATTGGCTGACCGACGCTGGTGCTAGAGTGGGAAATTCGAATGAATGAGAAGTAGTATGGATGGAACACATTGCACGCATAAAAGGGAACAACTAGATGTCAAATCCAAATTTTGAGCCCATTTTCTTACAGTGGTACCTAGCTGGGAATTGTGGTTAAAGGGTCACTTAATGTAAGATTTTACGAATGATTTATATCCAAGATTATTTCGATTTGGTCCTGTGTCACATGATGTCCTTGACCTGCAAAACTTCAGCTGTAATAATGTGTGTAATTAGTGTTACAAAACTGGATTGTGATATGTTACCAATTATAAACCTCTCTTAGATACCATTCAGTGCCATTTAGCACTTGACGCTAGATGCAATCATTAGGTTCATTTTTCATTAATATTCTTAATAACGTACGCACTTGAAAACATAAACGTTCATGATGGTAGTAAAAACCGCTAACAGGGCACTAAATCTACAACAGTAGACATACACCTGATTTAAACATAGTTTATGTCACTGTAATGTATGTTCAACTTACCTTACTAGAGTAAGACATACTCGTACATCAAGGCAGTCTGAGGGGCGGATAGAGAACATGAGAGAGACAACAACGGCGTCACTGGCGACAAGAAGTGGAACTGATGTCAGCAATTTGTAATATTACAGTCACAGCCCGGTTGTTTGTGATGTTACCGAGGCTCAGCGTATATTTCTTACGTTTGTTTCTCGGAGTAGATGCCAGAGTTTTATCGCTGGATTCTGATAGCTTGACATCAGACTGTATCGACGTGCACTTAAGGTGCCTACGTGCTTAAGGTAGGAATACTCCAAACCACGTTTCCCGTAAGAGGGTTAGATAAGGTTGCATGCACAATTTTAAGTCTATATCTCGTTTAATTAGGCTACCTTTTTTACTACTTCTATACTTCTACTGTATCACATGTAAAAAAGTCATGAGTTTAACCAGTTCGGTTAAAAATTTATTTTTTATGCAATATCCCCGTTGCCATCATGGCTACCCATAAAACAATGTAAAAAAATGATCACTAAAACTCAGGAAAACCCTATGGAGTGACATGAACCTTAATCGAACTCGATGTTGCCTGTATAGAAATGAAACTTTATACAAAAAGGTTTTCTGTCTCAGAAAATTACTGGAGTTATGCAGGTGAGTCAGGTCTATCAACTATTTAGTGCTAAAATATATGTATTATAATGTAGTCTACTGAAAGTAATAGATACTTTTATTTCTGAGGTATGTTTGATCAAAAATTTAAATCTTTCTTTTCAATAGAGCCTCTGGAAAAGTTTCATTTGATTTCATTTCACAATCACGGTCAAGTCAAATCCATTTTAACATTTGATAATGGAAAAGCTCTGCAACGATCCTGTTACTTTTTAAATGGTCTTTATGGAAAAAAGTTAACAAAACAGAATATCTGGATAACTTTAAAACTTACCCACATATTATAACAGTTTCTGAAGAGTTTTATGTATAAAGGTTGTTCTAATAGTATTCTTCTAAACCACATAAATTCTTTCAATACTATTTTTAACCTCCTCTGAAAGATATTTGTATATTATTAGAAAACACAACTCTAAAAAACTTCATCAGACGTTAGAATATTTATTAATATTTGAGTATTGTAACTAAAGCTATCAAGAAGGCAGTGAAGGCGAGTAGCTGGTGACGTCATCACACCAGCGGCCGCTCTTCGCTATTAATTATTCACAGGCCTACATCTCTACCACCTGGTTTCGTTAATGTGCCGACCTGCCTTTTGTAGTCCGCTAGGTTTTTATTAGTTTTTCAATCAGACCATAAAAGGAGTAATTATAATATTTATGTAGCAGCCAGTTATTGTGTACTCCTGTTTATAAGGAAATAAATGAAAAAAAAAAAACAAAAACAAATGAGTGCCAAATGGCATTACGAATGTTCCGTAAATGACTACATTACACAAAGTTTATACATTTCTGGGAAGCCCAAAGTAACTGAGAAGATTGTATAATTTTCTATCGAGTTGAAAATTAACCATAGCATTCTAGGGCTGTATTTGTAGACAAACATATTACTTGGAAAGTGATCTTTGATTTGCACATAAACAAAGAATTTTGTTGTTCTGTAGAGTCGACTTGGAATTTCAGATATGAAGGAAGTGGGAACAGACATTCTGTTTATTTGATAGCAGAAGCAAGCATAGGTGATTACGATGAGGAATCCTTAATTAGTGAATTCCGAAAGTGACGTGCCGTTCTTCTCCTAATAATTTCATTGAGAAGACTTCTTAACCGTAATTTCACTGAGTAAATTAAAAGCTTTATAAAATACAAAGCTTCATTCTTAAAATGACAGTTGAAGGCCTATTTGCTATCGACATTCGTCTCAACTATTTTCCGCTATCTAAATATGTACTATACTCTCATAATTTGTTCATTGCGAATTTCTTAGTATGCGTTTTCTCAATAGTACATAGAGAAGACAATAAGTATGTTAAAGGTTTTAGTACACGCGCTAAAATAACATATTATTTATTGTAATATACAAATGTTTAGCGCTTAAAAATAGATATATTTTATTCGTTGTTTAGCTTAATAAAATCAACGATAAAAACGACCGTGTTGTCTCTAAGTTTTCCTGTATAACTAGTAAACAAAGATGTCGGAAAACGGAAAATGTAAAGTAAAGAAAGCAAAGCGCGGAGATAAACAATCAGGATGCTTGTTTTGCCAACCTAAAAACTGCAAGTTTTACCAACATAACAGGAACTTAATGAACCGTGTAGACCTGCTGTAAAGGCAACAGGAAGTTTCTGATTGTATTTGCTGTTTCCTATAAACCTAAAAATGTCTAAATATGATTTGAACTAAAACATTACAACTATGTTTATCCATTTAATTAAAATTACGGTAAAATTAAATACTTGTTTGCATTCTGGTATTTAATAACATACACGTTTTACAATCTGAAAACTCTACATTGTGTTAAGTATTTTGAATAGCTGAGTCAGAGTTTATGGTGTAGTGTTTGTGGATAAGAGGAAGTTAACTATCGCTCCGATGCATTTACTCTACGCATTACTCGTTTTAGAAAACAACGTTGAGTAAACTATTCAAAGTTACTCTGTGTCACTCATAGAACCTCCTTCCTGAAGCCGTTAAAAAATCTCGTGTTTTGTGAGCATCTGATATATTTTATCAAAAGTATGTCAGTAGCGGAAACGCCTGCAAACCCGTTAGTCGTGGCTTGAACGAATGAATGAATGATGAAATATGTTGTTACTTAAGACAGTACGAAATAATTTATCGTACTATGTTTATTATAAATAAAATAATTTAATTTGCCATTTGTTTGAAATGATATTCCACACAAAAATAAAACGTCACTTTCTATGTAGCAATTTATATTCTTCATGTAAAATTAGCAACCATACATTAGTCTATGATTAGTTATTTCAAACTTATTTATAAATAAAACCTTTCTCTGGTGATATATCAATAGGTCTTCAAACAAGAAGGTTTTCAAAAAGGAAACAACTTTACAATAGGTAGTTGTAATATGTTGTATAATAGTAATACATTTACCCATTACAATTATTTAGAACGAAATTCGACTATAATAATAATTAGCAATAAGTCTTCAAACCTAAAAGTTATTGTTTCTTTGTGAATTCAAGTAAATTCGGGAACCATTATTATTGCCTCTAGTATTACCTCTAGACACGGACCTGTAGTTCACCAAGGATGTTTGAACTTTACACAGCTATAATTAATAGGCGACTATCCTTAGGGCCATAATAAATATAATAGGGCCATAAAACGTTAAATAAGGCCATAACAAAAGGTGGGACCTTAGTAATACTCTTAGAACTATCTATTTTTTGATAATGAATTCCCTCAGAATCAGTCAGACAAGATTAGGTACAATAGTTCTTGAGTTTTTATCTACAAATTGATTACAGAGGTGACAATAAAACATATATTTTCCAAGAATTAAGCCCGATTAATGCAATACATGTTTGATAATAAGAGGTCTAATTCCTTGCAAACTCAGTGAACATATAAAGCAAGGCAATTGGTAAATGGTGAACTTAAAAGTACATTGTTGCTCCGTAAAGTAGAACCGTTCTCATGCTTTCCATAAAGGCAAGGACATAGCCAGCGAGGGGTTCTAAGGGGTCCGAACCCCACCCCCCTCAAATTCTTTTTTATAAAACTATTATTAATATTTAAATAATTCAGTATACCTATAATGGCTCTTACCTTAGCTTTATTATATAATCGGTTTAAACTCATTTTATTATGTAGCCTCTTAAAGCCCGACTTCTGTTTTTATGACTGTCTTTACGTACATTTGCTATGCGACCCAATCTCGCGTTGGAAACCGAGCTAACGGGCACTACCCCTGGACCGTCAAGGTCAACAGTCCTTCGCCAGGGTGTGCAGTTTAATAAGCATGTTGCAACAAATTATCACAAAAAATGTGCTGCCGCTGCTGAGCATTTTTTGAAAGTGAAACATATGCAAACACATAGTGTTAATTCTTAGATAGATGTCTAGAGGAAAAAAAACAAGTTGAGGGAAACAGAAATGCTCTTAAGCCTTAAGTCGAACCAATTATCTTTTGTGCAGAGGAGAGTTGGCTTTGAGAGGCGATGAACCTTGGTCCGATTGTATTAGATAAACCTACATCTAGAGATGGGAAATTCAGGGCTCTTTTAAGGCTTAGAGCTAATGCAGGGGATGAGAAACTAAGAGAGCATTTGATCAACAGTCCTAAAAATGCAACTTACATTAGTCCTACTATACAGAATGAAAATTTAGATATTTGTGCGAGAATAATCCAGGAAACTGTTGTTAGAAATGCTAAGAATGCTGGAACATTTACTTTAATAGCAGACGAAACGCTGGACGTGTCAGGCATTGAACAAATGTCTTTATATGTTCGTTTCATTGATTCAGAAAACAATGTTCACGAGGACTTTTTGTGTTTTGTGAAAGTTATTGATACGAGTGGATAATAAAAGCTTTTTAAATACATTACTGCATAAGTCTAATTAATTTAAATTAAAATCCTAGACAGCCTACTAAAGCAGTGGCTCCACAATTATGAAGATCAATCGTCAGTAGAACCTATTCAAAGACGTAAAAACGTTAAATATTCACTATGTTGCTTATTACATTTCCAAAGTTTCAAAAATTTGAATGATTCCGGGGGAGACCTTCAATTTTATCTTTAACCCCCCCCCCCAAATCTGGCTACATCCTTGCATAAAGGTATGTTATAGTTAATTTACATAGTCTGTCTTAAAATTTGAATACTGATCCAGTCTTGTATTAAACAGAAGATATTCTGAGTACAGATTTTACCAACATACGTATAAACAATACGTAAACCCGGAACAACTCGGAATAAAGAAAATCCCAGCTTGTCGCGCAAAGAAAAGTTCCTCTGGAAACTAATCCCCCAGCGTCAAAGTGGCACTTAAAGAAAACAAGCTCGATCCAAAGTGTGAGAGTTTTATGATGTGAGAAGCTCGTAGACAATTCTTCAGCGACCTGGCTTATAACTTCTTGGCTAAACCGTCACCGACTTAAAGTTGTCGTACTAGAAACTTACCCCATTCCAAGAAACCCCGTTAAGGGTCTTTTACCAAGTACTTATTTAAAGCACCATTTGAAATCGCGATTACTCCTTGTAAAAATTGTTAAGTTTTGTGTGTGTCTAGTGTTAAGGAAATTAACATAACAAATGTTACTCGCCCTTCTTAACAGCGTTATTTAAATGGGGTCTGCAAGTAGGTACAAATTGCCCAAGCGATGAATTAACAACAGTAAGATATAATTTTTGGTTTTATAATTATCTCCCCATGGATATTAGTTCTCATATTTCTGCCCATGGTTAATTGTAGGGGTAGGAACTCGTTGGCCTTATTATGTGTATGTGAAGACATATTTATCTCAGCTACTTGACAGTAAGGATCAATAAGTAAAACAAAAATAAAAATGAAGTAAATAAATTTTACATACTTGAACGGAACTAGGTATAACGGAGATGTACCTGAACAATTTACCTGGTGATTCAACGTTTTTTCAATTTATGCCTTGGTTTATGTTGCTTAATGTGTAAAAACTTTAATGTAGACACAAATATAGTATAATAAGTATAATTTCATTTGAGGTATTTTCCAACTAAATAACTAAGTTATTATTTATTACATTCAATTTATCTGTCATTTAAAATTTATCTTATTTGTCATTATAATATATTTCACTATAAAAACAATTTATAAAGTTCATATTTGCAACCCAATCACTATTAATAATACTACTGTAAGATTATTATTATTTATTTTAATCGTTACATCATCCTATAAAAATATTTATAACTGACGCAGTTTACCTGCAAGACGGCTCAGTGGTTAGTAATAAGTAAAAGGTCATTATTTTGGTACTGTCGTTGGCCGAACTATCCCAACTTGGGTACTTTCCCACTACTTGTAGACCACATTTAACTAACGCTGTAGGGACGAGCGAGTCAAAAGTTAAAAGAAACATTTATAAACTTTAGTTTTTTACCAGACACAAATCAAACAAAATATGTTTATAAGCAGTAACAGCGATTTCTTATGATGTTTTAACTGAGTTATTTCAGAAAGAAGCCTTTAACGGGTTTCTTTGGAATGGCGCTAGTTGTATAGCTAAGTTTCTAGCGCGGCAAGTTTAAGCCGGTGACGGTTAAGCCAAGAAGTTATAAGCCAAGTTTACGAGTTTCTCACATCATAAAACTCTTAAAATTTGGGACGATGTTTTTCTTTGAGTGCCACTTGACGTTTGGAGATAAATTTTCTCTGAGCGACTCACTGGGGATTTTCTTTATTCCGAGTCGTTCCGGGTTTACTTATTGGTTATACATTGGTAGAAATTATACACAAAATAATTTCTATGTAATGCAAGATTGGATTAAAATTGAAATAAATGTACTCAAAATACTTTAAATTTCATTATAAAAGTTATGCAAGCTTGAATCGAAATTAAAATTTTAAGACAAACTATCCTGTTGTTAAATTAAGTATATATGCCATACAGCACAGTCTGCAGACTGGATTAGTGATGAATAGTATTTTAAAATAATTAAATATTATGAAGCATTAAATTTTCATTTTATTTCACCGTATACTGTACAATAACACCGTGAATTTGGTTGAATGCAGTTGCGATAAATATACATTTACGTAACAAAAGTACAATAACAATGAACATTAACAAACACATTTAACCCATAATAATATAATAAGCAAGGCAGCCGGAAAATAAAACATGGTAACAGGATGAATATGTACAATACGTACAATAACGTTATAAAATCATAACATGAGTGGTTAAGCATCTCTAAAATGTAAAGGTTACCTTAGTGCTCTACGCAGCTATTGACCACTGAACCCATATGTGATTGAAAGGGGGAAATAGTTGTCACCACCAACTGGAGACAGGAGTGGATTACGGATTATCCCCTTGAAGGCCAGAAAAATGACATTGCGTTAGAAATTGAGCCCCCAGAATACGTCGTTCTCCAGTCTGATCATCCTCGGATGAGGAGAATGGCGTAGGTAATTTGTGCCATGGTAATTATGAAGGATTTTGACCGATAAGGAACTCACAGCTCGATCAACGAGAGTAGCTCGGGAGTTTTTATGTTCCCATGCAATAGTCTGTGAAGAAGCAGAGGTCAGCTACTTCACGACGAGTCACGAGAGAGAGTAAACCCAACCAAGAGGCAATCTCAACAACTGGAGCATCCCAAAAAGGAAAGCCGAGCCTAACACCAAATCTATTAAGCTGTACTTATGGCTTAGCGTGTGTCTTGTAAGTAGGTTTTTACGTCAAAAACAGACAGGATTCCTGATTAGAGTACTTTAGAGCTCGTTAAAAGTCGCAAAACAACATATGTTAAAACCTCGGCCATAAGTTTACATACAAAAATCTGGATAGATGATAGAAAATACCGAGTCTTGTAACAATTCAGTATTTAAAATTATTGACGACTAGCTGTTTCCCGCGGCTTCATACTCTTTTCGTAAGCTTTGTCCGTGTAAGAGCACTTCTGGTTTAAGGGAATTATATTTCCAAAGCCGATGTAGAGTTTAGCTTGTTGCCACGATGAAGAAATTCTCATATGAAAAGTGTATGTTTATAGCCATTGTACACGTAAATGTACTTTATTACAACGTGGTCTAACACTGAAGCTTTAAGTTCAGAAATGTATTTTAAAGACAATTATGCATCAAAACTTACCACCTTCAAATAGTGCTTGGCTTTTTAATATACGTAATTGTCTCGTAATTACAGTTTATAACGTGCAGGTACTTTTATAACTTTTTTATTTTGCAGCGCCGCCTGATGGTGAGTTACATCAATGGGCATAACATATAAACCTTCGACGTGGAAAAAATACATATACATAAACCTTTTCATAATGATCAGTAAAATAGTTTCTGAGTCTATAAAGTACATACAGACAAGCATTCAACATGGAACAAATCCAAATCCAAATGAAACGTATCCATGTACGTTACACGTGTGTTAGTTTTTTGCAGCCCTAAACTAAACAACCTTGCACGTTTCTAGGAATTAAAGTCAACAGAAAAGGATTGTTTGTAGACTCATTAGTGTAGTAGCGGTAGTATACAACTACAGTAGAAATAAGTGGCTTGTACCCCCTTGTAGAACGCGAACATTATACAGTGTATCATACTTTCTTTTGTAGAATCAAATATCTGACTATTTTAGTAACAAAGCATTACAGATCATGACCATAAAAAATAAAGAGTCCTAAGGAATTATACATCATCCAATTATTTGTATTTTAAATTTAAGATAAGAACTTATGTGTCCATTAAAACGGACTCTTTCTTCACTTTTTAACTCTAAAATTAGAATAAAATAACTCTTTTTAGGTTATTTACATTTCGAGTTTATAATATTCTATTGAGACAATAAAAGATATTTTAAATGATTTTGGTATGCTAATTATTTACCAGACAAAATTGGTATGCAAATATTTAAAATTGTTTTGAAGTAAATTAAACTCATTAATACTTTTAATTTATAAAACTCGGTTGACATACACTGACATAACAATGGCTTTGTAATACTACTTCATAGAAGCATTTGACACATTATCCTACTTATATTATACATATTTTGTTGTATTTGATTCATGATGTCATGCATTCGTAGATGTGTTTCTTCCCTGCTACAGTCAATAACATCATTTACCAATGTCTTTCAGATTGGGCGGTAAAAAAAGGTAATCTTAACAAAGCGTAATAAAAGCTAAAGGTAATGTAGTAAACGTTTGCTATAGTAACTGAATTGTTTGAAAAATAATCCCTTCGATATTGTTTCCAATATATTGGTAAAACAAATTATTAAATACTAATTATTATGAAATCAAAACGAAGAGTATTTAATATTTAATTACATTTCTAAAACATCTATAGTCTGTGGGTGACTTTGGAAATTATGTTCACAATGATTCTGTTTTTCTCAGTATTCAAACAAAAAGCATTGCTAGAATAATAATAATACTAAATAGTGGACATGGTTGGATCATCCTTAAAAGGGCGCTTTGCCACTAGTGTGAAGCATCATTCACAGTACTTGACCATGCTCATATAGTGCGTTTGCACCCCTTGCAGTGGTAGCGGGCTTTTGACCAAAGTTATTATAAATTGTTAGTAAACTATGATTTTATAATCTATAGTAATATATACATACACACACATATATACATATATATTTTCCTGGATTTATTTCTTACTGAAATTTAAGAAATGTTATATACATGTATGTATATATATATATATATATATATATATGTGTGTGTGTGTGTTTCTTCCCTGCTACAGTCAATAACATCATTTACCAATGTCTTTCAGATTATATATATATATAATCTGAAATTTCAGTAAGAAATAAATCTTAAATAAATCCAGGAAAACATAATTATCTAATCATGTTTAAGTAATTATATATTATTGTTTCTTCACTCAGTTCTGTTTCTATCATTATCATTAGTTTTAAATTAAAACAACTAAAAGCATAGGGTTTAAATATGAAGAGTATGCTAATATTTAGAAATGCATTAACTTAATTAGATGAGTTATAAAATAAAATTTTTATTTGATATCTCGAAATCCTCTCTCTTTATATATTCTTGATCAGGGAAACAAGACAAAATCAACAATGGCAGAAAAAATACTAAGAAAAGAGTAAATTACAATGGCTTGAGTTATATGCCCATGGTGTCCCTGTATTTTAACACGAAACTGCGTGCGAGGCCGCGAGCAACTGCTAGTATATTATAAATACTGAGATGTAACCTAAACAACACAAATGAGAATAAGTAAATTTGCAATACAGTTACCACGTAAGATAATATGCCTACTTTCCTACTAGGTGAAGTGATTATGAACTACGCTGGACCAAACTTACAGCAGTGTAATCATGATACGGGAACAGTACTAACAAGTTATGGCTTCATAACTTACCAAACTAAGTTCTCGGCTAAACTAAACTTGACCGCCAGAGAACAGGGGAGTATGGTACACTAGATGATTCAATATAGTGCCTACACTGACTGTACTTAGTCTGGAATTGTGAGATATGGTACTTGCAAAGTTTTCAATATTACAAGTGTAGGTATATGGTAATATTATAAAGTGTATTTTATTTGCTATTAATCTGCCGTTTTAATATTATTATTAAAATTTGTCTTCTCATTAGTGTAGTTATTTTTGCAGTAATGTTATAGTATTAATAATAGGAAAAGATCTTAATTTATTCGGTTTATGGCCTTCGGTGATATTACCTGTTTGTCAATTCAACGCTGTAATCGATAGGAGTATCGATATATCGAAGCATTGGACGATGTTGCCACAATTGGCTAAGTGAGAACTTATGTCACCAGATTCACCTGGTGACATAAGTCACACTGGTGCTGATAGCTCAGTATTTCCTTAAACTCTATTTATTTGTCATTTCTTTAACGGATCTTACTTAACTTTTCCGCAAGTTAACTGAATGTAAACATAAAGTATCTACGAAGTCAATATATTTTTTTTATTTTTACTTAAACACGTTCATGTTTCTAGAATTTGTGTACTGCGGACTCGAGAGTCCTGTCTAAAAGAGGGTAGAGGAGGTGAGCTAATTTGAAGAATAATATTTAGATTTGTTTAGGTTAATTCAATACATTCATAAATAGCGTAATTTACTATTATGTATTTCATAAATGAAGAAATAAAGCCTTTAGTAAGTTCAAACTTAAAATATTTTACCTATATTTTTGGCTGTATTTTTAAGTAAATAATTTATATTTATTATTTATGTAAAGTCTCCATCGACCAAGTTAACACTGTAATTTTCGCTCTCTGACATTGCTCTCTTGTTTACAAATCCTAGTTCATATTAGCTTGAAATTAATAGCAATATAGTCTTATTTCAGGTCTCTCAGTTCTTATACGATCTCAATAAAACAAAATTATAGGGTTTTCTAAAAATGATGATCGTTACTTTCGGCCTCCATATATTACAATTGACCAAGAAAAAATGGAAATGGAACCAGTGAAAATATTGTATACTATACTGTAGGTGAATGATGATTTGACTTGATGATTCTGCTTTATCTCTGTTTTTGTCTCCCTGTCTTCGTTCTCTTACCTCTTGCGAAATACCGTCATGGTCAATTGTTAAAACTACTCGTATACTTCGGATTGGTCCTCATGCTTGAGGATCGGCACCTCAGTAATTGTTAAAAACGGACTTTATCTTTCAGAAGAAAACTGTGCGTATTCTGGCTCGTGTATCTGGAGGAAGCTCATGTAGAAATGCCTTTAAGAAGCTTAATATTTAAACCTTTCCATCATTATTTATTTACGACACCACAATGTATGCTAAATTTAATAGTACAAGATAGTCGTGTTATACCATGTTTGTGGGTGGCCTTCGCAAAATTTGAGGGTCAGTCTTATTTCGAAACTCCCCAATAGCTTAAAACATATTGGAGAAAAAGTCCTGTACAATAAGAGGGGAACGAGGATTTAGTTCAGGGATGCTTCTACTCAGTTGGGCCGATTTTCCTTCAAGATGTACTTTTTTGTTAACTTTTGAGTTTTAATATATGTGAGATGTATTTTATATTGTGTTAAGGTGTCGTTATGTTTATTTTAATTAATTTTAAACTTATATTTAAATCTTTTGACCATTAAAATACGTTTATTATGTGTAATGTATATTGCTGTAATCGGACCTCTGTCATACACTTAATTCATGTCAAAGGAAATAAAAGATTAATGATAAATGTTTAAGGCTTTAATAGGATATGTACAATTTCTTTTGTTGAATAATAAACAATAAAACAGATTACTATAATGTCTATAATCAATACGTTTAAAATGATTAAACTCACTAAAATCTATAAAAAGGGTTTAAATAGTCTTAGAATTGAATTAATGAAGGAAAAAAATGCCACCAGTTCTATACCAGTGGGTGAAAGTTGATCTATTTGCATCAAGTCTCCGTAAAGTTAATGCTCTTTAATAAATAATAGTGACTATATTTTTACTAAAGTTTACTAAAACTAAAATGATTCTAATTTTCATTCATTTTGTTAGCATAGTAAAAACAATAAGGTTTTAAAGTTTTTTTAAGTAATATAGTTAATTAAGTCACAAAAATGAACTTAGTCTATGATAACTTCTTAAAAGAGCACACAGTTTCTCAATTAAAAAGGAAGGAGCTTTCATTCCAGTCACAAATTGTATTATGTATTACATAAACATGATTATACATGTATGAAATTATATTTTCTACGAGTGTTTATAATTTGGATGATTTGAGTTTAAGTTTATAGCTTCAAAGTACAGGTTCAGGCGTACAATAAAATGTTGAAAAAAGGTTCAAAATATTTTTTTATAGGAAAAAAAATCTTAAATGGTATGTGTTGCGTAACACGTGTCGCCTGCGGACAGAGAAAAAAGAAATTTATGATCCCCTCCAGCAGGCAAAAAGAAATTTTATCAGCCTACTGAGTCATAGCCTTCAATCACGCTCAGTTTAATTCGATAGGTGGACATGCACTATCATAGAACACATTCTTGTCTATGTAGAAATGAAGATTCAAGCAAAATTTAATTTTGACTTACTGTTGAAATATTTCTCAAGATACCTTACTATACTATGCATTTCCATTTTTATTTTTCATTACATTACTACAGCGTTCAAATAATAAAAGTTTCAGTGAGCTAGGAAGGGTACTACAACGCTAGAGTGCACTAAAATCAAATCTTGTCATAGAGTTGAATCGCCACTATTTTTCTTTTTACTCTATGAATAAAAGTCACATGTTGAAATCTCAAATGATTCGATTTAGTTTGTTTACAAATTCATTTATTTTACTATAACTATATTATTTTGTCGTTACAATCATGGTTACACATAAGATTAATTTTTAAAGTTTCTCTAACACTCAGCCAAATCCCATGGAATGACATACACCACCATCGAACTCCGTGTTGCTAATATATAAATGAAGCTTCATATAAAATTCCAAGTCTATAAGTTCATAACGTATTCGAGACTTCGTGCGGACAGAAAGATACATAGACAGACAGAAATGAATTGTTCAAGCCCCACGAGAGATAGGCTTCGATAAAGCTCAGCCAATATAATAGGTAATATCTTATTGGTTTAAAGTATTATACAGTAACACTTTTATTTTATTTCTGAGATACTAAGTTTATTATAAGTACTACATTAATACTGTTGCCTTAACTTCTTAAAGTTATATCCGATGCCACTCAGATAAAAGTTTATACTGTCTAGGAGAAATCTACATTAGAGATTAAAGTCAAATGCATCCACACACCTGAATTAACAGGCTAAATTTTTTCTGGTATGAAACAAAGTGTTATTAAAGTAAAGTTCTCTTTGTATGAATAGTTTACTTGAATTTAAACAAAGGTACTTTGAATTATGCTTGTCTTTAAGATAGGTTGATATATTTATTACACAGTTTAAAATTTACCAAAAGTAAAAAACTGTTGGGTAAGAAATTTCAATCTAATCCCAATGTTTGTCCAAAGGACAGTTTTCCTTATGATAAGCAAGAAGTAAAGGACGTAAATATGGTCATTTTGGAAAGCTAAACTGGGAAATGTGAGGGAGAGGAAATTTGAAATCAATGTACTAGGAATAAAAAAGGAAAGAAATAGTCGCTAGTCGCTTTGAACGATTTGCAAGCGAAGCGGAACTGACCTCCTAACAAAGAAGCTGCTTTGAAGCTTTCTCTACTACTCAAAGGGTTGCGTGTATAGAATGTAGGTGAGCTTTATTGTAGAACCGTTACTTAGTACTTCTTTGTAACACATTTTATGAGTTCAGCTTCCACTCACGACCTAGGTTTCTACTGAAAACTACTCCCGTTCAGTCGAACTCATGAAAAATAACAGTATTAAGCAGCTTACTTTTTTATGAATGTGTGTAAATGTTTCATTTAGATTTGTAAGAAATATAGATAATATACTTTAGACCTCTTAGTTGGTTGTGAGGAAGTACATAAAACTAATATGCTATTAAGGAATAGTAGTAACAAAAAAATTAATACGAGTAATATGGGTAAAAACATAGCATGAAATAGGAGAGTTTATAGAATTATTTGTGGGATCAGCAAAAAAATACCACACGAAACTTAGACGAAACAGTTTGAAATGAAGAAATGATATAGTAGCATCTAGGCATCTATATTCTTTATCTTAAAGAGCCAACCAGTATAATTATTCCGAACTGATCTGTGTGAACTACGTACAGCTTCTATACCTAAAAAAGGCTACTAATATCAGTGTAATATTTGTTGTTAAAGTGATAACATTTTACCTTGTAAATACTGGTGGAGAAGATATGTGTACGAAATACATAGGGGCAGCTGAAACTTGATCTTTGAGACTTGGTTTACACCATTGGGCAGAGTAAGTTCCTTATTAAAGAATACACTCCAGGAATAATTTCAAAATAGTTTCTTTATCAAAAGCACTTAGATATTCTGAGAAACTGTTTAGAATAAATAAGATAATGCTATGGTCACCCATGGCAAATACCATGTGTGCCTGTGTTTTTTGTCAGCTTATCTGTGTGATATGGTTCATTAATATTAGATATGAACACTGTTATGTGTGGTGTGCCACAAGAATCATTCCTGGATCATTATTTTTCATACAATATGTTAAAGATATGAGACATATTTTGACACGGACTTTGACTCGTACTTATGAAAAGCAAGATACTAAAAGATAAATTTTACATGGACAACAATTTTTGAATTGTGTGTATACACATTAAAATTTGTGGAGCGTTCACTTAAGTTTTAAACGTACGTAGCTTGGTCTGCTGCTCTAAATGTTTTAGAGAAAATAAAAATAAAATGTGTTAAAAGTGACAACAAATTCATTCAAAACCTTTTAAGATTAAGTCCTTGTCAAATAAATTCTTAAAATTGAAAATTAATCGTTATAATTTGATAGACCTTTGGAATAAATGAACTTTCTATATGTACAAAGTTAAATTAAACAGCGAGTTTTGACTTTAAAATATACTTTAGTGGGTAGCTTAGAGACCTCGCAGTTACAATAAAGAAAAGCCTGAAAGCGCTCTGATCCTAGTAACCTCTTCAGGAAACACATAAAACGGGAAATATTTGATATAAAGGAATCGGATTAACACAATTCAGGGTAAACGCGAGGAGAAAGTCCTTGACTTACTTCAGCTCGCACCATTGTGAATAGCCAAGTGGGCTTTCATTGTTTATCTCTGGAATGGTATTAAAGCACCTTATTTGACTAAGTTGCAGCAAATTTTAACTGTCGACTTTACAAGTCCTAAGTAAATAATCTGTTTTAAAACATTACTCTATATAACTTACATACTTGTTCTTCTTAATTAACTGGTTATAAATTTACTGTACCTCACTACTGTTCATTGTTCAGTGACCGTTTTTTCTCTAAACAGATCACCACTTTTGTTGTCTGTTAATATAATTACGCATTTTAATATAAAGTCATCAGATGTTCTACCACATCTCAAGTAATATTTTTAGTACTTGAACTTTTGGTCGATTAGTTTACTGTTCTTAGTATAAGGGGTTGCTAATTTTCCTAATTGTTAAAAAAATTACGTTTGTTTTGAATAAAATCATGACACATTTTCTTACTTGACTTTAATGTGTATCATGCTGATTACATCTGATTACGAAGCAGCTTTTTACATTCTGAATCATATTATTAATGAACTTTCACCTGGAAAATATTTATGAAACGTTGAATTTTTAAAACGTAACAATGTCTTATTTTCGTAATGAAGAGATCTTTACAATTTTTCAATATAATTTTTAGGGACTTTTTTGACTTTACCAGTTCTAAACACATTGTACCAAAAGTACTGTAGAAGTGCAACCTTGTGTTACCGACTCATTCTAGGACACAACAATATTACCAACTGTTTCTTCAGTGGTACCAACTGGCAGCAACGAATGTCGCAGTCACGGACTGGAGCAATGGAAGGGGCAACAATCAATTTCATGTCGGGAACTTGGCAGACTTTCAGCCCCTTATTGGTTTACTTTTAGGAGTTGGATTGTTGCTGACTGTTCTTAATTAAATTACACTTTCAAAGGACTCCTGGTCGATTCAAACCTAAAATATATATTTTTGAATATATAGTTCACTTATACTTACGTGATAAACAATTTTAACGTGATAGTGTAACAGAATTAATGTTTTGTTTGAATTAGTTACAATGTGGATAATGTATGTCGAGGTACAAGGAAGTATACATTAATAAAAAAATGTTATCCTTAAAGGGCTGATAATACTGATTTATTTTTTTCCTACATCATGTCTGAGAGAAATATCGCTGATTGACTTTAAACTTAGATAGCCTTTAATAAACATACTCCTATAATTTTAAGCCCTAAATATTTCCTTGATAATCTCGAAAACTTGCTCAATAATTTTCCTAATAAACTATACTTCCCTTCAACTAGAAGCGCACAAATCCTAACTCCATGAAGTAAGGATGATTACTGTGAATGCTGACTACGAAATGATGGTGCCATTAAATACTTGAGCACGGAACCCGCCGAAAACCCCAAACTAATTAGTTTTAAACTGTGATATCAAATAATAAAATAAAAACAACCTCACCAGAAATATCAAACACGTGCAAGTGCATGACATGCTTTAATCATTAAAAACAAAAATGTAAGACGTGAATTATATTTATAATTTACTGTACCAATACTTTAATATTATAATTTCAAGAAGTTCTCGGCTTGGTATCTACTCGTATTATAATATGCAAAATGAATACTTAAGAACACAGCTCGCGGGCATTTGACTTCGTGGCTGAGAGAGTCCAATTAGTCTAACGGGTATCACCATACTTCCAACGGAAGTGAATGTTAACTCAGCCACGTGTAAAAAAGGAGGCCTCATGTAAGTTATGATCGTTCTATCGTAATAGTCTATGTTATAACCGGTAAAAAAAATAATAGAAAAAGATTTTGCATATATCAAATTTGTTAAAGAATCTATAAGTTGTAAGATATTTAATACGAAGCAGAACAGGTGCGTTGGTGTAGAATTTCATTGGGCTCCTATCATTAATTGTCACAGTTATACGTCCTATGCCCCTGACAAAATGTTGTAACCCTCAAAGAGTCTAGATCCTTTGAAAAATTAGTTGCACAAGAGATAAATCACCCCATGCTATAATTGAGGTACGGCAAAAGTGAGCGCTTAATCTTTGGAGTGCGAGGTCAAGTAGCAGCTACTGACGAAAGCAATCAAAGTTGCGAGGTACAGTCCTAGCGGTGGACCTCAGAACTAATTGAAATAATAATCTGGACCTCAACACACCTTGTACGAATGATTGATTCATCTGAAGTGGAACTAAAGTAGGCTACAATTAAAGTTAGAACCTAAACATTTTCACGTAAGAGTAAATACCTCCAATGTTCTTGAATCTAACTATCCTCATGTAAGATGTAACATGATTGTAAATAATATATTATGGAAATAAGACTATTTCGTGGTCATAATAGGGTATTAATCGAAGCAGAGTCTGTGAGAATTCAAAATGTAGACTCATAAGATGAAAATACAAGAAAGGCGTATTCTGGCCACGCCACATGATAACGCAGTGACAGGAAAACACGTGCTATGATAATGAGGTTTCATTCTTATCTCGTTCGCTTGGAGCGTGGCTGCGAATTTCGGTGATAAAGGAGAGTGATTTCACTCAATGCAGGAATACTTTATTTTTCTTATAAACGTAAATAAATAGTATACATGGTAAAAACATTATTTGTCTCATTGGGAACTCTATACACTCAGTAACTATTCAGTGTACAATATAATTTTGTGTTGTACACTAATTTGGACGGCACGAAAATGACGTCGATTGAGCAACTGCCTTACTTCTTTGTTTTCAATGCCACTTCTCAAAAAGTGTTAAAATCCGACTAAAAGATAATAAATGGTACATGTAACACAGTTTAACTCATAGTATGCTACGTGCTGTGTATGATAAGATAGGATAATATAAGTAAAAATATCTGTTAAATTTGTAGCTCAGTGACAACATAAAATCTCTAGTATAGCGACTCCCGTATGTAAGTAGTTCTTCTTAAAATGTTAATTGTTAAAATGTTTGTTTAACAACTTTTATAGTGCTATCATTGTTAACTGCAATGTATTAATACAATCAAGCGTGAATAAGGATATAAAGGCACATCAACATCTTCCCTCTTCAAGATTTAGAACGACTGTCAAACATAGTGTATAATTAAGGTCCACAAAATGTAATTTTTAGGTGGTCTGGTCGCTGCGATTTTTCGACAGCATTAAATCTTAAAAAAAGTATTATTCTCTAAACTTGCTCTAAACTCTCCTGAAGGCAGAAAATACAGATTTTTGGATATTTCTTAGTAGTAATTTTGTTGATTAAAAAGTCTACGTATAATTTCGGCAGTAATAATACAAACAATATGAATTTTCATAGCATATTTTATTAAAATACATATCATTTGAGTTGTAATATTGTTTGAGTTGACTTATTGTTTTATTAAAAAATTAGAATGGAATATTACCAACTGCGCTAAGTTATTGAAGAATCGTTTTGGCCTTAGAATATGTTTTAATGATCATATTCATATTTAACCTTTTATACGATTATACACATAAATATTATACGCTTTATATCTACGATACCAGCGGAGAATATGGTTAGCGCATTTCCTTTTTAAAACAATTCTCTTTAAAATTTAACCTTAAAGCTTTACTGTGTTGAATGTAACTCATGAACATGTTCCGAACTGTTTTTATAGGACACATGTACCGAGAAATGTAGCTAAACATAATTAAGTGTACTTCCTTTACTTCCTAATGGATGCTTAGAATGCCAATGGTTCATGAATATGAGTGGTTTATTTAATTTCTCAGCCTTATATTTTTACGTACTAAAAAAACATTTATTCATTAATAAAATTTTAACATATACAATGTTTTTAGAGTATAAGTTGAAGCGATGAATACTACAAAATTTACGTTCAAGTATTAAG
This sequence comes from Homalodisca vitripennis, assembly GCF_021130785.1. Lineage (NCBI taxonomy): Eukaryota > Metazoa > Arthropoda > Insecta > Hemiptera > Cicadellidae > Homalodisca > Homalodisca vitripennis. The sequence continues at coordinate 175,119,298 of NC_060208.1, read as the reverse complement.
TCTAAGTTAGTTATTTGAATTCAAAATCTAAAATCTAAGGACTCAAACAATTTAAATAGATATATGGGTATATGTATATTTAAAAATTTTCAGAATGAAGTACAGATACATAAATATTGCTTTTTGAGAAAAATTTCAAAGATGCGAGCTTAAAATAAATCATAGGAGCAGGTTCCAAGTAAGCAATTGTGAACATACACGCTCGTGTGCACACATTTGCACTTTTACTTATTAAAAACTACAAAAACGTTATACAATACTATATTTTCAACGTGTATACAGTACCACATTGTGATATTCAAGACAGGGACGCTGGGGTAACAACAGGCGGAGCTCCATCTTACATTCATAGTAAAGTAAGAAGCATCAAACAAATGTTCTATTTCAAGATATTACTAATTCAGCAAGACATCTTTGCCATCTTTATCATAACTGTAGTATAATCTTTATTATTTATCGTACATTATACCTGTATTAGACTGAAGGGCAAGACTAGAGATGATAATACAGTGTCGGTGTAGGTAAGATAATACTAAATGAACCCTCACCGTCGTGTCTTCTAATCAGCCCTAATTGAATTTTAATGCTCTTTTTGAACATGAGACTCTCATTCACGAAACCGCTAATGTATCTTATGTTTTATTACATTCTGAGAGTATGTTTCCGCATTAAACATTCCCACCAACATCTATTAAAAAGTTATTAACTCTATACCAAGAAGTTGATTAAAGACTGAAATTTGACATATTTTTTTCCTCCATATTTAAACATTTTCTTACATTTATAACTTTTAAAGTATGACTATATCTTAAGATCGCTTCTAAGTCGAATTTAAGACAAACTGAGACTACTTATAAATGCGCATTACGCAATATAATTAAAAATAATATATTACAATCTCGAATTATAAAATTGTTCAAATCATATATTATTGAACTATTTAACACTGTATACAATTTATATTTTTCATTGGTTTTATTTTGTGTAACTGTAAAATTTCTGAACTTTTACGACCATGAAATCTAAAAAGCTGAACTCAAAGAAAATCCAAGACGCCTAGGCAATAATTTCACAAACCTACCAAATTTGTCTAAAAACTTTTGTTAAATTTTTATTAAAACTAAAATTAACTGAAATTATTGCAACATTTATTTAACAGATACATGATATAAATGAGTTATGTACTCAAAAAAGGGTAATAGATATTTGCACATATCTTTATATGCATACTATTATTTCAAAATTTCTCCGAAATCAATCAACTAATTAATTAACAGTTATTTAATTGTGCCAATGGAACGGTGCATCGTAAGATGTCCAGGTCAAGCAACGTGATGCGTGGCTGCTGCTTGGATGGGTGACCGCTGCGCGATCCTGTCTTTGCAAGCAGCCCGCCTGTCGGGCCGTTGGTGTGGTTTGGAAGTCACCTTTAAGCAGTTGGTACACAGGTTTAGAGATAGCTTCTTAGCCCTAACTTCGCCTGGTAAAGTAAGACATGTTTGCTTTACTTTAATTACAATTATTTTGTTGAAAATATATTTTAAAGTTCATTAATTATAATGCTCAATAATTTTTTTTCGATGCTTTTAAGTTAAAAGAATGAATTGTCAAATAATCTTTTCTTTGTTTCTCTTTGTAAAGAATGGTCTGAATGACAAATGGTGACCTTTGAAATTATATATAATATTACGTGTTAGGTAACTTCAAATAATTCTCAGATAAAAGGAAGTGTATCATGTCTCCTTACTCTGGTCTTTGTAAATACAGCGTTTACAAAAATGCAATTCCTTGGTGAGTAAGCTTAGATTTTATCACTGACTTATAAAATGGCAATGGCCGCGATAGTCCCGCCCCTAGCGGTTACAGAGCGAACAAGCGTGATGTTCCGTGACGCGAGACTAAAATGTTTCCCTCCTAGCAAAGCGTACATCCACAGCCCGCCAAAAGAAGTACTTAGTTAAAAAATTGAAGACCTATTTTATAAATTAAAGCTTAAAGTAATTTACATAAATCTAATGTCATAAGTTTGCAAGCTTTTTAATCTGTTTTCGTTTGTGTAAAATATCCTATCCAACTGAAAAAGGGTGATTTCGTAAAAACTCCCATGTAGGAAAGCTTTACCACTTTACTGCCTCCTTTGTCGGTATGTACAAGCCTGAATGTCAATAACGCCACATAAAGTTTTAAATACTTTGGTATTTATTGATTTAACTCTAATGGAATCAGCAGAATGTGTGATGACTTCACTTATACTACGGGGCAAGAGGGTGGCCGGCAGGCTTTGTACTTGTAAAGAGCAATGATTCCTAGGCCTACCTATACGAAAACTGACTCTCTTGATGTGAATGCGCTAACTTATACTACAGCCATAGACACGGCATCAATCAGGCAATTTATTTTTCACACAAATAATTTAGTGAGTAAATTTTACAGTAACATTGTACAGTAAACTGTTTACTTGAAGAACGGTGTTATTTAGTATCTTGACCTAAACAAGTTCGTTTTGTTTGCAATAATAGTCGGCATATGTGACTGAAAGTAATATCTATTCTCATAAAAACAGAAAATTGTTTTTATGGTTATTTCACTAACAAACTTAAGAATATTACTAGCTGATTGGTTGTTGGTATTATTAGGATATAGTTATTGAAGTTATTCGATCTCAGAATTTGAATCTCTCTTTCTCTTGAATGTTTCCTTTCTACAAGTCTGAAAACAAGATTTAACACTTTTTAATTTTTCCCTCTGATAATAAACATCTAATTTGAAAGTTCAAAATATTCCAACATCAAATACAAATATGTTGCAAACATGTGATTCTTGAAATGATTTATGATTTATAAAGAGTTTTCTTTATATGTGTTTACATCCATATTTTGGAAGAATTTCGGCGGAAAAGAAACGTTTAAAGCTTAAGAAACAATTTTAATAAGTAATTAATTGATCAAAGTTTTACTACTGCATTTATATTTGTAATGGGGAGCTCGGTTGAAACAATCTACACTAATGAGCAAATTTCAAAAAGTTTTATAATTATAATTACTATTAATTATAAAATTTCTTTGATTAATTTGGTTCTTCATTAATTCAAAATTTACAGTACAGTCGTCTTGTTATAAAATAGTGTATGTAGTTTTAAAGGTACTAACTCAGTATAAATAATTACTATGACAATAAATTTAATTAGTTATATGAAAGCTAAAATGTATGCAGTAAGAAAATTAATTAATTGCGCGTAACAACGAATATTAACATATTGTGTAGTGTACCACTGAACTGATGTTATAGGAATAATTAAATTGCCATGATTATTGTGTTATAATTTTGTTCAAAATTTTCCTATGTATCTGAACTAGTTTTTATAACAAAATGGTCTGTAAAAATTGCATTTTATCGGATAAACAAACATGTTTCAAAGGTCTTTGTAGTTAACCTATTTATTATACTTCAGAATTAGACATACATCAATTTTGCACCATAATAAACGATATAAATCCATTATTAAACATCACTTCTTAAAAATGATATTTTAATCGTAAACGTTATTTCCATAATTTCTGTAAAAGATTGTCCTTTGTGCTCAAAACTTTACATAAAAGTGCGCAGATAAAGTTGAAACCCTAACTCTGAAACAATAACCCCAACAGGAAAGAGTGGTTGGATTGAGGATTAAAACTCAATTAAGGGCGATTAGAGCAGCAACGGTGATGTTATGTTGCGGCATGCAGCGGGGGGGGGGGGGGGTAATCGGTGTTTTAGATTCTACCGGCACAGCTTGTCCCCGTAGGGCTGTCTTGTGGGATAAAGTCGGTTTTACAGTTTGTAACTTTACAAGCATAGCACAGTTTCAGTATAACTGCACTATATACACAAGGGGTGTAAAATAGCGTTCAGTTGTGTAATACACTCCCCTTATTGGCTACGATACGCGTTAACAAACAGTCATTGATTTGTTATCTGTATAGCAAATACAACACATAGATATTCAGTATCCTGAAATGAGTAATCATTATCCTCTTTTTTGAGTAGGAAACTTGATAGACATCGTAAAAGTTTAATTTTAAGAATCGCTTAATCTAAGAAGTTAGTTACGCCATTGTCCTTACCTAGAGTAGTTGGAATATTTAAGTTATTATAGTGGGAAGACTCGACTTAAAATACTGTTGTAGAGAAATTCGCGTTGATATAATATTGGTGCATAGTCAGAGCATAGTCATATACAGAAATTCTTGGAATACTACTTTATATTTTATATAAATAAAACTTAACATGATATTTGGTTGGGTTTTTTTTATTTATTCAAAATCCTTTTAGATAATTCTCTTGAAGACATTATTTACGATCACAACTCAGGCGTTTTATTAATTTAAAAGTGAATTTGAGGATGTCCTGAAAACAGATTAGGTCATTTTGATAACGTACCAAAAATAAAATAAAATAGAATAAGGGGTTGGAAATACAATTTGTAATAAATATAAATTAAAAAAATAATGTTTTTTAATAAAATATTACTTTTTTAAATTGAATTTTTTATTTATAAACATTAATGACGTCAAACAATTATGTACGTATCCTCTGATCTTTGTTTATGAAGATATGATTTCAAGAACAAATTTCAAACACTAAGTTCAAAAACCATTGTTCATGCAGCAACATGTAAGCACTGCCGACATTGTGTGTTCTGTGGCAACTTTGAATAAAGTAAGCAGTAGTCCCGGATACCTGCCACTGGAAATCTAACTCGTCTTTCACGTGTATTTTGAATTTTTGTAGAGAAAGCGTTACAATAACATTCACTATTTCTGTTAAGGCTGAGTGATTAAGACTCTCCCTGACCCTCTACAGCTGTCCTTTGAACTGTGAAGTTCTTTGGCCTACCACTTCTTCCGATGATATTGTGTATATGTCTAGATTTCCATCGTGCCAAGCTAATGTCCACAATCTTATAATCAACCAGAATTTTCAATTACACTTTGTAGTAAACCAATCTTCTTCTCAGAAATTTCACTCTATTTTGTGCAATGTAATTTGCGGTAAAGGTAAATCGTAATTTTTCAGAGTAAAGCCGTAAATTTAAGTCTTATTTAAATGTTTAATATAAAACTATTTCACAGGTTTCGAGAATTGAAAAATTTGCTACAATATTTGTGCTCGATTACTATAATCTTATAGCATATTATTGTCTAAGAAGGTAACAAAGTTAAGAAGTCATATGTTGGAAAAACTGAAACCCGACGTTTCGAGGACTAATATCTGCTTTCTTCTTCTTAACAGAGAAAGCGGATATCAGTCAATCCCAAAACAAAGTACTGCACGCATTTAAGGTATTCAACAAATAAAACCACGGAAAATAATTCGGAGAACGGCAGAGAAAAGGGACCATATACCAGTTTAGATATCACGTTTTAATATTAGCATTAGATCAAAACATGATATTTTTGGTACATTACACAACAAACAAAATATTTTTCTGTTGACAATCCACTTCTCCCATAACAATTCAGTAATTTAATTTAACCGGTTGCATATTTATAAAATCTACCAGTATAGATAAATCCATAAAGAATGTGATATTCCTTGCTTTTTTATTGTTTATACTAGAACACCACGTATCCCTTTTTTATTTAACTACAATGTAGTAAACAAAATGGGGCTAAATCTATGTACAGTAAATGATCATTTAAGCATTTTGTAAATTAAACTTAGTTTCTTTAGTACGGGACAAAATTGAGTTATATATTTGCTTACTGTTACAAAACAAATATTGTGAAAAGTATAAGTAGAAAACTGTTACCTGACCGAAAAATACGGTGAGATTGTTCCAGGAAAATACTTGAGGTAGGATTCTGAGTTAAAAAAAAGTTCTTCTGTATAACATGATGTCTCATCACCCTTGGGCTGTAAAACGTTAATTTGAAATTTGCAAAGTTAGTACTAGAAATTGGGTAGCATTAGTCTGTCATTTCAGCCATGGTTTGAATTTCCTTGTTTGGGATATCTTACTAACTTACCATTCACTACCAATCAGTATCTTTCAATAGATGCCGTCATTACTTTCACCTTTCAGTAATAAATACTTTCTTTAAGGTATGTACTTGGAAACAACGTTTTAGCCTAGTAGAAGGTAACAGTTTTTCTAACGAGACATTCAATTTAAATATAACAAATCACCTGACTTAAGTATAGCTAATTTTACTGTAATTTATTTTCCTCTTATCTTGCTATGACATACTCGTACACCAAGGCAGGCTGAGGGGCTTATAGAGAACATGAGAGAGACAACAACGGCGTCACTGGCGACAAGAAGTGGAACTGATGTCAGCAATTTGTAATATTACAGTCACAGCCCGGTTGTTTGTGATGTTACCGAGGCTCAGCGTATATTTCTTACGTTTGTTTCTCGGAGTGGATGGTAGTGTTTCATCACTGCATTCTGACATCTTGACATTGGTAAACACTGAAACCATTTTGATTTTCTTGCGTAGTGATGTATTAAATCTTTGCTTGTTTTCTAAATATTTCAATGTACACAATCTAACTCTAGTTAGGCAAAGGAACGTTTATTGATTTAGTCAGTGAACTATGAGTATATTGATATGCAACCGGTTAAATGAAATTACTGAATTGTTATGGGGAAGTGGATTGTCTACAGAAAAATATTTTGTTTTTTGTGTAATGTGCCAAAAATATCATGGTTTTGATGTAACGCTAAACTTTAAAACCGGCTTCTAAAGCATTACAAATGTGATAACAAAAGACCACGACAGTCAAAACCACGAAACAAGTTTCTTTTAAATAAATTATAAGGAAAAGGAAAAAATAAGTTTTAGTTATTTTCTTTATAATTTACTGATGCCTTTATTTTGTTTCGCAAATTTTAATGGGCAGGCCTCAACAATATATCTGTCTTAGCATGCTTGTTGGAAAACTTTTATGAAACTGAGATTAAGTATGTTTCTTATTTTATTATTATACATCTAATAAATAAAGAACTTCTTTCTGCAGAATTTCTTATTAGTACCGATTCACATTAAGTTGATAACCAAGGTTATGATGTCATAAAATCAGTTCCATTTCTTCCATAACAAACAAAAAAATAAAACATCCAATCGTACATAAATTATCCGCATACATAATAACCTAGAGACGCATTAGTCTCCTGACCCAAACAGGAAATATCAAGTTAAGCTCATTAACTCTAAATCCTTTGAACGGTATTATGTTTATTTGTTTGAGTTTTTACAGATTTTCGCGTTTATTGATTTTGAAAATCACTAGAATTTTGAAAAATAAATAAGAAGATTTCTGTTTTTTAAAGTCTAAAAAGGATGATGAGTTAGTTTATTAAGTCTACGCACACTCTCAAAAGTTGTCTTTTATACGCATTATGAATACATCCAAAGAACGTAATTAATTATTTGTAATCTCTTGTTAATGTTATGGTATCAATAGCCAACTAATTTATTCCAATTTTGTTAGGTTTACAAAATATAGTAAAGTTCTAGTTAACCTATTTTTTGAGTTGGGTAATATAAGTAAATGTGGTTCACAGATTTTTTTATTTGTTGTTAAGTCGAGACCCTATTTTGTCGAAGGAAGATCTTATAGCGTATTACGATATTACCGGGGGATTTTCTCCAACGTAAGACTGATACACTTGTATATCAGAAACAATTATATTTAAGCAAATATTGTTGGCTTTTAAAGTACAAATTATAATTTATTTATATTCTATGAAAGAAATATAATTTTGTATTTAACTTTGTGGCATTTTGTGAGGACATTTACTCTTCGCTGTTTATTTTCTGTTACAAAGATTTAAGTAAGGAGGGGCAGGACATAGTTTTACACTTTAAATACAAAACAATGGTTCCCAAAAATGGTGGAATTTGGAGACATGAGACAAATGTTGACTCTAACAAAAATTGGAATTTTTTGCTGTGTAAGTTACACTCAGTTCTGTTTATACATGTTCCTAGAAGTTAATACAGAGTATCCATAATTCAGTGTCAACCTGTAAAGCATTAGTAGGAGATGCTGGTTGCTAGTAGTCTGAAGTATAATTATTATTTAACAGTTTGTAGTTTAGGTTTGTGAGAATTCAAAATAAGCGTAATGGCCATAACACAATGTTTAATTTGTTGTAGTATGAGGTCTTAAGGATTCTAGCCCTTAGTTTAGTTTTAAATATTGAATTAATGTACTTTATAATCTGCGTGGAAAATCTGCTCTAAAAAACGAAAAAAGTATTTTTTCTAAAAGGGTATAGAAACGTATTTAGTAGATTGAAAAAAATGCTGAGCGTTAGCAAAACCGTGAACATAATTTGTGACAAAAAGAGTGTATGTATCTTACTTGTTATGCCACAAATATCTACAATAGGAATTTAATGCACGTTATTTGTGTATAGGATATGAATAATTATTGATATTAGTAATAATTATTAAGGTATGTATTATTAATAAACAATAATAATAATTATAATCTGAAATCTATTATATCGTCCTCAGATCTATGTGTGTATTAATTTATAGATCTTCAAAAAGAAAATTTATATTTATATCTGGTTTTACATGCTAATTTATTTAGAAATTCCATTGATTTTAATTTGAACTAATAATTATTTAATTAAAATCCATGTAACACATAAAAGATTACCTGGATATAAAACTACATCTACATAATGAATGATATTATAGTCAAAATTTAATATATGAATGGCCTGAATCATTTTGAACTAAATGAAATTTCAAAATTTAATACCATTTGTTCTACTTTGTTATGTATATCAATTGTATACAAATTAAAGGAAAAAAACAAATGATTTTGTTACAATTCATACACATACACATATACACATTCATACACATACAATTCATATACATAACAAAGTAGAACAAATGGTATTAAATTTTGATAGGTAAAAGGATAATTTTATCGCGCTTTTGAAATTATTAAATACAAAAACTTTAAGGCAATGAAATACTGTTCTTGAGTATTTAAAACTACTAAATTGCCAAATTTTGTAACAATAATCCCAATTTCGAAGCAACGGTCATAGTAGCATAAAAATACGACCATAAAATTATTTCTTTTTAGTGTTCTATTTGTGTTTTACAGATAATAAACTAACCAATATAATAACGACTAAATGTAGAATAAATCAATAAAAATACATTTTATTGCGAGCGTTTCTCAGACATAGGTCTGGTTTACAGAATAACCCAGTGGCTGATCGTGTATGAACAACATCATACTTATGACTAATATTATAAATAGTAAAATAAATCTTCCTTATTAGGTAGAAAGATACAACGATTTTGAGGGCTCTTAAATTTTAAACTATAAAGAGTCATTAGATTTTCGGGGAGGCCATTCATTATAAATGGTGGGGCCGAAATAAGAGAGGCTACTCCTGCGCACCTCTAGCCTCACTTTTCGGAAGTAATGCTGTTTATCATGGCGGGTGGGAGATCTCACTCGGAATCGCAGCCTCTTGCACAGGTACTACAACTCTCCAGTCTCAGTTTTTACATCACGCAGTTGTTTCTAGTTGCACATTACCATATAGAAGACGTAATTCTGCGTTTGTATTCTTTGGATTCTATAGGTTCCCTTCTTCGATATGTTTTTTCTTTAAACGGGATAGCAATAACAATACACTGAAAGAACCAATGATTGCAAGAGCTGTAACTTGATAGATATTGGCATCATATTTCTAAATCCACACAAACCTCTCAGCCTGCCAACAGCCCACTTATATGCGTGAGTGATGCTATCAGAAAATGTAAGGTTTTGATCAAGAATGACACTTAAGGTACTTAAGTAAAGCGAAAATCACTTCCCGCCAAGTTCAACTTTCACGCCGCTCTCACTGAGATACAGTATAACGTTTTGACGTGCTTATTTATACTACCGTAATGCCATTATTGACTGACCAGGTGGATGAAGGTTGAAGATCAGCATTGATCTAAAAAATGGCCTTTACAATGAATTCAGGATCATTTGGCAAGTGAAGCTGAACGTCATCTGCATAATGATGGATTGTGCAGTCCCACACACAACTGGGGAGTCAGAGGTGTACATATTAAACAGCATAAGACTCAGGAACCTTCCTTGAGAAACTCATCGATGTTTTGGTAGTGCAGCTGAGGTTTCACTTCTCAACCTTTGCAACCTGTCATCCATCTAAATAGAACGTGACCCACTCTGTTGAATTTTTTCCAAACCCATGAAAAAGCATTTTAGCAGTTAAAGATTTATGATCAAGAGGGTCGAAAGCCTGCTATCCAGTAACCCCAAACAGCTATATTTTCCCAAATCTTTTTCATGATTTAAATCACTAAATAGATTAACCAAGACAGTGCGTGTACTGTGATTTTTTAAAACCCACATTGTTTTTTTGTTAATGGCAATACCGATATGGGTCGTAACTGATGAACACTTTTAGGGATACCTTTAGTAGTGGACAAAAATGCTGTTCTACATTTTTTTAAAGAAATTTCCTACTTACAAATGATTCGTTCGCAAGATGCGTGATACCGTCTACAGCATACGGACTCACAGCTTTTACCACCTGAATATACAGATCGTCTCTGCTAACTGTATTCATTTTACTTTCGTATACAAAATAAATAGTCTGCGAGTACATATTATCTAGAAGTAGTAAGTATCAATTTGTTTCTAGCAGTTGTAAACAAGTATCATTTAAAGCTGAAGCTGTAAGCTTAGCAAGATTTATTGTTGTCACCCTCGCGGAGGCATCCACAGTTGGATAACGTCAAGCATTAGTCTTATTTCTCTTTTGTTTTACGGCTCACTAGAGCATTTTAGTTGTTATATTTCTTACTCGAGTTTGTCTGAACTGTGTAAGAGTTAGTCGTATTTAAGATACGTCATTTATAAACTAAAAACTGTCAAAACTCACACTCAGCTTCTTCTACAATTTTGGTCGATTCTTATGGATGAACCTTTCAACGATTGTCAGTAGAATGCGCATATTATGAAATCATAAAAAATGAAATATACTTTACAAGAGTGGAGATTTTACATGAGTTATAAAAATAACATGTATGGGGTTTAAATAAGTATACTACAGTAACACGGTGATTATGTGTAATAACCTACAGTTATTTATTGATCTACAGTAAATTGTTCAATTCCATAAGAATCAATTCCTAAGACGCTGCTATCAATATTATTAGTTGTATTAATATTTTTTAATTCGAGGGTTAATGTCATTAAAGTAAGTTTTATAAACACATACAACAAAACGAAATTTTAACACAATACGAGGAATATTCTTACTCACCAGGTAGGAATTTCGACCAATTTTGTAACCAGACCTATGGACATACGGCTGAACATAAACGAAATACGCTAAATAATTTAATTATTAATATGATTTATTACTTCAGAAAATGATGTTTTGTAATTGTTTAACACGTTAGATAACATTTTAATACAATTTTAAAGTGTTAAAAAGGCTAATTGTTCTGCAGTTTCCATACTGCTAGAGTTTAGGGTCATACGTCCTAATTAAAATAAACAAATACATGACTGGTTTTGTTGATGTACATTACATTTACAACAAATGCTAAATTTAATTTAATGAAAAAGCTAATTTTATCAGAATTTGATAACGTCATCACTTTCGAGCTATAAGTTGACTTAATTTGGTTAAAGGCCTAATGAGCTGGTTATTTTGAACATTCTCTTTATAGGAGAAATTATCTAATAGAGAATGTAAAACATGACAACTTTAAATACAAATTATCGCTCACTGAGTAGTTATCATGTACATAATTTAGAGTTGTCATTAATTTTTTGTAAAATATTTATAAATAATCTTCAGTTATGTATTTTGTATTATTTTACCGCATGCTAGTCGATTACCACGTTAATATAAACATCACTAAGAAAATCAAAGCGCCTACAATAAACTCTAAAAGCCTTTAGCAAACTATTGGGTACCTAGTACGATACGAGTTACAATACTAAAGCTATTAAGAAGGCAGTGGAGGCGAGTAGCTGGTGACGTCATCACACCTCCAGTTGCTCTTGTCTATTAATTATTCACAGGCCTACCTCTGTACCACCTGGTTCCGTTAATGTGTTGACCAGACTTTTGTCCACTATATTTGGATTTACTTCTTTAGTCAGACCGCAAAATGAAGTAATAATAGTTTATTTACCTGCCATGTGTGAATAAGTTAATTGGGAACTATTTGTTAAACAAATGTGTCGAATAATTTGTGGTCTTTTATATAAAAGTTACACATGGAAGTGCTGGAAAGGATTATAAATAAACGAAGTGGTATATCTTAATTTCAGCGTACGTCTTGAAAATCAGGAATAACATTTTATGGACGTTTTTTCAAACTTCGTTATTGACGTTTGTTAATTTTAAATATATACCTAAACAATTGTAAAGTTGTATGGTAGGAAAGTAAATGATTTTTTCGAAGCTTTAATAGTGATATGAAATTGTGCTAAAAGTTAAATTTCAGTATAGAACTTCGGGTGGAGTAGATACAATTTTTAACGTACACCTTATGTTAAGAAAGGAATTTCTTTTATGAGTAGCAACGGGAAACAAAGAATTAGTTTGGATTTATAAACAAGCAAAATAACTAACTTTATAGACCAGACTTAAAGTCTTAGAGAGTGAAAAAGAAATTATAATTTCTATTTTCACTATAATTAACAAGCAAACAATGAGGCTACTACGTTCTGAGGCTAGACTAGAAAACAATCCAGAACGATGAGAAGTCCTGTTCTTGCATGTCTGCCTAGGTGATGATAAGGAAGTTACATGTATCATTAGTCTCCACATTGGATGGGTAAGAACCTCTTAAACCTAATTTTAATTAATAAGTTCAAAAAAGTGAAATGGCACTTACCAATTTACTTGGGCTGACATTAACTTCTGCTATTAGTGGTACGTACATTTAAGGTACGACGTTCTCAGTTTTAAATAGGAATTTAATTTTACTGACAGTTGTGGAAGGTTTAATTACTTTTACTACTTTATAAATTCACCCTAAAAATAAATATTTAAAAATATCACAAATAATTTCAAACATAAATTCATACGAATAAATCAAATAAACAATTCATACTATAATAATATTTAAAATATCAATAATTTTATTATACTTTAAAATTATACTGCACGTTATATTTTATAATAAATAACCTTTTTTATTTTATAAATGTAAAAAGATGTACTTTTTTATTACGTTATAAAAATTAAAGTAAATATTTAAGCTCATTGTACTAGTCACTTATGAATTAACCCATGTTTTGTTGGCTTACATGATAAAAACAAAAAAATGAACGTATTGTACCCGAACTCTCCTGCATTACCAGTAAACATAGATGTCGGAAACGGAAAATGTAAAGTAAAGTAAGCAAAGCGCTGAAATAAACAATCAGAATGCTAGTTGTACCAACCTAGAAACTGCAAGTGTTGCCAACATAACAGTAGCTGCCAACTGTAATGAACCATGTAGACCTGCTGTTACGACAACACAGTCAGTTGACTTCCTGTTTCTGATTGTATTTGCTGTTTCCTATAAAATCTCTAAAAGCAAACATACATTAAATTAAATTAAGACATTAATTTGATATTTATACATTAAATTATGCTATTATTTAAATTTACGATCTTACTAACAAAAACAGAAGTGTTTTAAAAGCATATTTCAGGAGTACACATTGCTTCAATCGATTTATTTTGAACTGTTCGTATGTAATCGATTATGGTACTACTAAAAACAACCCAATTCCTATGTATGAATGGTTTGTATGTCTGTATGAGGACTTCAGCTGTATGGTTTCTTTTGACTAGGGTAAAATTAAGTGAGGAAATGCTACGTTTGCAGCATTGCATGTGAAGCTGTAACAAACGTTTTTCCTTCCCTATTTATGTGCTTAATTTTTACCAGTTTTTTTCTTTTACTGGCAATGTAAAAGCAAACTAATAAACACACATAATGTATTTGAATCTTAAAGAGTTTAAGTGTTCAGTAGACAAAATCTATGATCGTGTCATTATAACTCAGGTACTTTACATGTAGAAAAAATGTTTAATGAACTTTACCTATCTTTAATGCGTTTCTCATATAGTTCCTATGTGCTTCAATGGACTATATCTCGCCGTTATATTTGCCGTTATATTTACTTGAGGTATGCAGAGTAAATTAAAAAATAAAAATAAAAAATATACGTAGTCCTAAAACATTGAATGGCATTTTAAAATATTAATAATTTGTTGTTGTTTGTATACAATGTTTAAAACTATTTTTGGATTGATGGTTTTAATCAGAACCTAACCGAAGTAGTTATATAGTTATTTCTACAGTAAAAAAGTATAATACAACTTGAACATTCGCGCTGAACAAGAAGTTAGAATCAACTTCATTCTATTTGTACGTCTACCCAAACAACACCAGTAATGAGTCTACAAACTCTGGTGTAATCAGAGTCTGTTGACTTTATTCCGCAGGTACGTGAAGGGTTGGTTGGTTTAAAGGAGCAAAAGTATATTAAACACGTATTGTATGCATGGGTACCTTTCATTTGAATTTGCATAATATACTCTGTCTGCAGTACGTAGATGTACATGAATCACGGGAAAGAGAGTCTATTTTTGAACGAGACAGAAACTAGAATCCATTATTGCCGCAAATGTCAATTATTCTTAGAGTTCCTTCCATTAATCCATATCCTTAGAGTTTGGGGGTTTTGAGATGTCTTGAGTCCTTCAAATGTGTTCCGTTTGCATATTATTTGTGTACCGTGACATGTTTTTAGGACTCTTAAACTCTGAGTCTTCGGCCTCTACCAACCCTGAATATCCTGTCACTCCGAAACCAAGAGCAGCAGTTTTTAGGACCAAGTGTTTTAGGTTTCCTAGCAAGGTACTTCTCAGCGCTATACCGACTCTTTTACGAACTATTCATCTTGCATGTGTGAGTTATAGTTACACCTTCAGTAGTTTAAATTGATGACAATTAATACTTGTGAGGGTGCCCATGAAACCTACATGAAGATACAAAAAATAGCAGATTTTATGTAGACACAAACGCCCTCAGAAACATTTTTCGTGTAATAAAATATCCCCAAGAACTTAAAATTTTTAGATTACATTTTATAAGACCTACAAGCACAGAAAAATATCAAATAAAGATAGTTGATACTGAAATTCCAAAACCGAAAAAAATGATAGATCTTTGTAAAAACCCCACGATTAGGTACATTATAATATAACCGCATCTTTCAGAGAAGAATGAGGCATTACAGGATCCACCTTATTTTACAAAATTGACCAATATGATTAATCATGTTAATTATAATGTTTGCTCAAAAAATCTAAACAGCTAAAAACCCACATGACGGAGCACAATTTTTACAAATATGAAGACAGTCCATTGACAAAACATTCTTTTGAATACAACCAAGACGGAATTTAACAGTGTTTGAGATCAGAGAAATAATACATCAAGTGCTTAGGAAAAATACACCAATACACTCTGATGAAATTTATAATAGACAGAAATAAAATAAAACATATAGCAAGTTATACCCATTTGGGGCAAATTAAGGAAAACATTCAGGTAATTTTCAAATATAACTGGATTTGAAATTTCCGTATTTATCATCTTAGTTATCAGTTTAGTAATTAATCAGCTTTCTAAATTAATAAACTCACGGACTTAATCAAACTATTTAAAGCCAGTAGAACTTTGTCAAGTCAGTTTCTATTGAATTTCGTGTTTTCATGTTTTTTGTTGCTCAAATTTATGAATTTAAAACTTCCTGATGATATTAATATCCAAAATAAAATGTGTTTAAAAATTACAGTAGCTCTTTATGCACCATGTAAAAATATTCTTGCCGTAAGTGATATCGAAAAGGTGTGTTTTTTACTTCCAAAAAGCCAGTAGTTTGGTGGTACAGTGCCAGAAAGTAAAAAAAATGAAAATTCTTATGGCTACGAAGTAAATGTACCTTTTATTGTAACTTATGAGGGAAACAAATTATTTAAATTTGAATGTTTTTATTTTGTAAAAATTTATAGTGAGATTGTTATATTACTCTAATCTCGTGCGTTTATATGTTTTTCTTCTCATTTCAACGATATATATTGTAAGGGAATTCCCATATGACTAATTAATATTAACTAAAAATCAAACTGTTATTCCAAACTGTTACGAAACAATGTAACGCGTATACATGAGAATTAGAACTAACATTTCTAAGATTTACATTCGCAATCCATTGAGCCATCGTATAAGTGCTTTTCCTCCTATATTAGACCAAAATTTGGCTAAAGATATAGATATATTAGAGAGACGTATCAAACACATTAAAATGCTTATTAATCCAAACCTCATAATGCCGGATGAACATCAGGCGTATACGAATTCACAACGATTTCAAATGGTGCTTTAACTAAGTCACTTAACAAAAACCTTTAACGGGGTTTCTTGGAATGGGGTAAGTTTCTAGTACGGCAACTTTAAGTCGGTGACGATTAAGCCAAGAAGTTATAAGCCAAGTCGCTGAAGAATTGTCTACGAGCTTCTCACATCATAAAACTCTCACACTTTGGGTCGAGCTTGTTTTCTTTAAGTGCCACTTTGACGCTGGGGGATTAGTTTCCAGCGGAACTTTTCTTTGCGCGACATACTGGGAATTTTCTTTATTCCCAGTTGTACCGTGTTTACGTATTGGTAAAATGTGTACTCAAAATATTTTCAATAATGCAATATTGGATCGAAATTAAAATTTCAAGAAAGACTACCGAGGTAACTAACTATGAAAATCTACTGATGGAGAGCATGAGTGTGAGTCTGCTATTTGGAGAAACAATGCAGTGTTGAAAGATTATCTAAATTTAACCAATAAGGTAATAGTACTTGTGGAATTAGTGATTATTTTATTGTTTTACTACAAACTGAATTAATCTCATCAACATATTATATCTTTAACGGCTGCAAAAGTTTGATGAAACATAAAAAATTGAATAAATATTTAGTGCCTGACAAATAAATGGAATTAGAGTATATTTACAAACCAGTTTAATTATAATGGTTTGTGGTATAGTCTACTGTTGCTTGCCATTTCTGATAAATAATGGGTGCATCTAAATGGCAAGTATTTCTTATTATAACATTCTGAAGAAATTCATTAAATTTGAAAAACAGGATTATTGTAAAAAAGGAAACAATTGATTATTTATTAACTTATTTAATTAGTTTATGTTCTTCTTAAATCATGATGAAATTTCAACTTGTGTGTTATCTGTGGTTGTTTGGATGAATTTTTATTACCAACTTTTATGATTTCTTAGTAGACAGTACTGATATTTGTGAACAGATCAACCTTTTTTAAACTTCTAATTCCAAAAGACAAATTTTCAAATTTGAGGCTATTATTTATAATCAACGATTCTTTCCTGAATTAATTAAATTAATTTTTTACCGTTATGAATTAAACAATGATGAATATTATCTGTGCCCATTATGAGATTCCTTTTGAAGTGAAGTATATTCCTGTACATTTTGAAGGCAATTCTCATTTATCTCAGATCTGTTGACATTTAAAGTGAGGATAGTTTTTATTGACAAAAAGTGTGTTTAGTAAAAACTAATTGTATTATATGGTTGTAAATATCACCTGAATATGCAACAGAATTGCAAATGTAAACAAACTGAGCGTAAAACAATTCACCCCTTTAATAAAAAAATCCATTGAAACAGTCATACCCACTGGTTAAAGCCGAACTCTCTGTTCCCAGGCATATTCTCATTGCTAAAACTCAACACAACTCCCTACCAAACCCCTAGGGGGGGAGTCAATCTAATGAGTTCAGGAGAGGAGTTTCAGATAAGATAACCAGTAAGTTTGTAAGATAAATAAATGTTAAATGTTCTCCGGAGAAGGATACACAGAGTTTAATGTACCAGAACAACCTACGAATTCAAATTCATGTGTAAATACTCGAGTCCCGCCTTCACATTGTAACAACGTAGCAATGTGGATGCCGCGTCTGTGGTCTGGATGTTCTAATATATTCCGTTCTATTTAAACTACGTTAAAGCTTTTTTAAACTAAAAATAAAAAGAATAGGATAGTTTCTATTTGTATAGTCAATGCATTTTAAGAAACATTTTAGTAGTAGAAATATGAAAATAACGATTTTACTAGTAAAGGATTATTTTCTGAAAACTTCTATAGAAAGTCCATTTAATATCCGTAATAGGATCTTCCCCTTATCTCACCAATATAAAAATTTACATATAACCACATTACTCGATCCTGATGATGGATTGGATTTTGGGTTCGATTAATACATTTATTAAGAAGCTTGACACTACGTGAGACAGTTAGATTGAAAAACGGTATCGTACCATATAGATTTTTTCGAAAGTTGCCTCTGCTTCTAGTCCCAAAATGTTGGACGCCCGACCTTCAAACAAAGCACACTTTCACCAGCAAAACATGGTAGAATCAAGTATACTAAAATGCGTCACTGTATGATTTTCTGAGTTGTAATTTTCATATCATCTATCTGGATTTCCTTCTATTGGGATATAAATAATCTTTACAATGCATATTTAGTACTGTAGCCCCTTAGTCCTTAGCCATATGCCATAAGGGAATTTATCAGGCCACAGTACGCCATTTTTAAGACCTCTATGGAACAAAAATTTATTAGAGCATGTAAGACATAAATGCCTGAAATAAATTATGCATTCCAGGCATGCATTCCGGTGATGTGCAGGTTCACTCATGACCGATAAATCTACAATCCACAGAACAATAGCTAAAAGCTATATTATCTAGAATTCACAAAGAATACGTTAATTTTTTCTATATTTGATTAATATCTACAAGCACTGAAGGATGCAAAGTTAGACTTAATATTTATGTAAATTATTCGATTTTGTGAATATGGATTTTTGAATGTTTTGATTTCAGGTTAAATTGCAATATTTTTAATTCTTTAACTGGTTTTTGGCTTCAATACAATCGTGTTGTCAGAGTACTGAACTCTATTTTATATTATCGAACAATACACCTAAGAATCGATCTTTGGAAAATCCAATAGGACATTTTCGTATTCTTTGATCGGAATTTCGCGACCAGTTTGTATTAGTCTCTCTGTAAACGAAGAAAGCCACTTATGCGGCAGAGCACGAAGATCACAAGTTTATAGCTGTAGCAGCAATGTGCCACGGTGCACGCAATCAAAACGCTTAGAGAGGTCTAGAAAATGCTGCGTACTTGTTTCCATCTATCCAACCCATCGACAACGGCATCTAAGAGGTTTATCACCGAATAAATCGTTACCTTATGCATTTTTAAACCAAAGTGTTAGTGGTAGGTATGGCGTAGTCGTCTAGTCAAATTAAAATTTCACTAGAAACACTTTATTGTGAACTATGCTCATTGCGTGAACACTACACCGGATAATAATTATAGCATGCCTGATCTACTTTTTACACTGGGATGGATAAGTATTGAACTTGTGGCTTTAGCTGTTTGAATATTGATGAGAAATTCCGTTTTTGGAAAGACGAATTCATTAAGACTATCAATGGTGTCAATATTTGCTTCTAACAACGATTTATCAACCACACTAACGTCCAATTGCACTACAAGACTAACCCTAGCACACGGGAGGCAATGGGATCCTAGCGAGAACTGGATTATTATAGTAATGGAACCTGTAGCACAAACTCTAACTTAAATCGGCATGTTTCGATTGTTGGTTATTGTGACATTTTTGTTTTTAATTGTATGGACGGTGGTATCATTACGGCGTTTGAGCGATAGTTCGTAACACATGGCAACCACATTGCCACTAAACAAACATCAACCTGTGGTGAAGATGAAAAATAAGATACAATTGAGAAATGAAGTATTAAGCAGTGATAGGGTTCCATAGAAGCCTTCGTTACTGGGATGACAAGATGACATTGCAGTGAAATGGTGTGATGACTGTCAATAAAATGACATTATTACTCTACCATCACAATTAATTACACAGTAATTTTTACGTATCTGGTTACACTATTTAGTACCTGATTCGCAGATCTGATTACATTGCTCTGTATAAGGGTAGCTTTGGAAGTTTCCTCATCATTTCAACATATAAGATGGTCCGGCAGAGCAGAAGGTAGACTCACAAAAACTTATAAATCCATAAATATGAACAAAAACCTTGTGAAAGGAATTTCCGGAAACACGTCAACGACGGTGCTGCGGTACGTTTGGCAGGAAACGGAAATTATAAAGCAGAACGTTGAGCGTAAAAGTAAACAAACGAAACATTATTGCCAACACACACAGGACAGACGCTGCCAACTTTACAGAGTATACTAGCTGACGCCGTATCTCATCGTACTTTAGCCAACTGCGACGGCGACATTCAGTTGTCCATTTATTGGTACGAGCGTACGTCTCAATTAATTAAGTTCGAATTACCGTAACCTACACATCAAATTTCAAACGAACGTCCTATAGTACTCTAGGTGTTAAAACAGATTTGAACATACTGGAAGAATGGCATTTAACTCTGCTCTTAGTACTTTTTTACAAAGTTGATTTTGCCTTTATACACAGTTCTGAGAAGCCTACTTCTGGTAAAGAAAACTAAGATATATTTCATAACAGCCTTTAAATTTATAGTATAAGTAAGACTACATTGTCTCTTATATATGCAGTGCTAACAGTTACACGCTACTTCGCACACAATTTAGTTGGTACGTGTATTACTACTGCTGGTTCGAGTGTATTATATTTCCAACTCCAATGTTGAGTTAATCTTGTTGCCACAATCAAGAAAATACGTATAAAGTGTATATTTACGACCATTGTAATTTACTTTGTTCTTAGTAATTGTTTCTTCCATAGTTTATTTTGCCTTCTTTCCCGATCAAGAAAATATATGTAACAGATCAGAGAAGCTTACTTATCTCAAAAGATTTTTATAACAGACTATAGATTATATTACAAGTTAGATAGTAACTTTGTCTTTTATATCTAATACTTAATATTTGCTAAACATGTGGAGTTAAAAGTACATTAGTTAAAAACACAGTGTAGCGAACTTTCATCTAGCATAGTTCTTCCCGACTGCTTCAATGGGAGTCTTTGGAGTTAAATTCTGACCATCTTTTATATTAGGACACTTTCTAATGTACATGAGTGCTTATCTAATCGCTGAAATCTATAAACTGCGTGAAAACTTATGGTTTATCCTTTAGAGAATTTACATACTATAAATGTGAACAAATTAAATACAGTGGTTAAATTAATTAAAAATATAGTTTTACTGTTATAAAACAATGTTTAGACTGAACAGTTGATTAAATTTGACACACTCTTCTAATGAATATTTCGAAACTGTCAAGACAAGATGACATTTTTCGCTACTTTAAAGCCCAATGGGGCGTAGCCTGTTGGGATTTTCGAAATAGATTAGGTCAATATTCATCCCACTAAGAATATACATCCATCAAAGAACGCTAAGAATATCCATATACATTTTTAATACAATCGGTTGAATAGCTTATGCATGAAAGGAAAACAAAAAACAAAGGTTACTTTGGAATTTATAATATTATTAGGATTAAATTTTTCGTGGGATAGATAATGTCATAATAGATCGAAAATGATAACTAGCTTTAAGGACAAGCCATGCGATGATATAAACAACGTTATTTACAAGTGATACATAACTAGATTAGGCAAATAGATGACGTCCAATAGACTTCTAAAACCACAGGAAAAAATGTAACACATTTAGAAAACATGATTATTCTGAAATTCCACCTTATATGCCTTGGCCATCAAGATTTTATATTATGATACCCTATGAAACACAACATTTAGAAAACATGATTATTCTGAAATTCCACCTTATATGCCTTGGCCATCAAGATTTTATATTATGATACCCTATGAAACACAACATTTAGAAAACATGATTATTCTGAAATTCCACCTTATATGCCTTGGCCATCAAGATTTTATATTATGATACCCTATGAAACACAACATTTAGAAAACATGATTATTCTGAAATTCCACCTTATATGCCTTGGCCATCAAGATTTTATATTATGATACCCTATGAAACACAACATTTTGAATTGCACACTCCTCCAAATTTTATATAACTATCTCTAATATTGTACAAGAACAAAAAATCATTTAATTTTGAACAACTTGTGAACACAGAAGTAACCATACGGACACATAACAGTTACACAGCGGGCAAATAACCTAGCTGTAATATGCACCTTAAAATGAGATAAGGTATTAATCTGTTTACATAAAATATTATTACTCATTCTGAAATATAATCTGGTATTATTAACCTGTAATTTTATTAGAGATAGGTTTTAACTAACATGCCTAAAATAAAATAAGCTATCCTTTATAAATACAATTTCTTTTAGGTAGAAAATATTTCTTGGGGTACTAATAATAAACTCTAAACTGTAATAAAACAATACGTAGTTAATATAGATCAGTATATTACTGTTAAAGAAAAGGAGAAGAGCCCTGGAAGATTCATTTATCTGATAAATACAGTGTAATTCTATCCTACTAATTATCTACTACTGTCACTAACTAATATAAAAGTAAAATAATACAAATAATATATTTTATGAACCAATAGATTAATAGTTTTAGTGTTTACGAATAGTTATAAAGTAATGTAAATATACTTATTCACGCCCCGCCAAACATTCAAGTTCATTGGGTTATTAATAGTGGGCACTTAAAATATTATGTTATATTACTTATTATTATATTATTAAGAACAATATTATGTTTAAATACAGTATGTAAGTATATTATATTGATAATAAATTATTTAGTTTACATAACAGAGTGATAGTAGTAAATTCATTTATTACTTACAAATGGTTAGTTTGGACTTTTAATCGAAATTGTTATACCCTCTTTTCTACATAATTTGTCAAGAGGTGGATTTTAGTGAGAACGTTGTAACGCTTCAGGGATCACGTGGTCGCCCTCGGTCATTTAGAATAGGTGGATAAAAAGTGGCTACTTCAGGACCTTAGCCTCATAATCCACTGAAGCTAGTATTACATATATCATGTTTATTCCTTAAAATAATTTTTATCAGAATTATTCTGAACTTCCCGTATGTTTGCCAAACCGAGTTAATTATAACAACCCGTCTGAAAACATTTAATATTTATTGCATTCAACCATAACGACGAAGTAGAATGTAAAATTAAAATTCATGAGCGGATAAATTAATCTAATTTTAATACAGT
The DNA here is from genome assembly GCF_021130785.1 of Homalodisca vitripennis. Classification (NCBI taxonomy): domain Eukaryota; kingdom Metazoa; phylum Arthropoda; class Insecta; order Hemiptera; family Cicadellidae; genus Homalodisca; species Homalodisca vitripennis. The sequence continues at coordinate 175,095,968 of NC_060208.1, read as the reverse complement.
AAATCACTACACCGGTACCAAAAAGCAGATGGAAAATAATCTTCTTACATGTCTCGTAAGGTGGCAACAGGCCAAATCTCTTCTGTACGAAACTAATTTGTTGCTGCATGGAAGCTTCTTGTTGCCAAAGGTGTATATTTTTTTGTATATATTTACAAATATATTGGTATAATAAGAGTATTTGGAGCTGAAGAGTACTTTGGGAGCTAAAATTGGCTGGTATATAAATTATAAAATGAGTTTATATAAATTATTTGAATTTTGGATATATTGAATATGTTTTACACGCTATGATTAAATATATCTAAAACAACGTATGAATTGCTTGTATCGTGACGGTGTCTAAGCTCGAATACTAATTCTTACTATGCTTTCAGGCCATTCTAGTTGTTTCACATTAAGAGAAACAATACGAAACAAACAGAATTAAGGATAGAGTGAGAAGGACAGATAGTCCTAGCAGTCGCAGTAACTAGCGTGTTTAATCATCTAACTCCCTATTGTGAGTGAAAAGCCCTCTGCTTGCCATTTTATCAAATTTTGGCTCACAAACCGTGGTAATCATAAATTTTGGTAATCCTGTCCGTGATTTGCTAACGGAACCGAGGCATAAGAGCCAAATCTACCAGGAATGAGGAAAGCTTTAAAGCTGTAAGATTTTCACAAAATCTTGACACAATATCTCATGCGAGATAGAAGTTAGATAGAGCAATGAGAGTAGATCTGTTTTGACAAAAAATACCCGGGTGGACTCTTAACAGTCCATATCTACTCATTTAGATGTAGAGGATCTGTTTATCAACAGAGTTTCCAAATTAAAAGTCAAATTAAATGGATTTCGACAAATTTGAGAGTATTCAACCGAATTAAATAAGCAGTTCAATACTGACAAAAGTTCAATACCAATACTACAACTGACTTAGGCTCATTTTACAGTGTTCTGGGCGCTGATGTAGTGTATGTTGTTCGGGGTACCCCACATCCTCCTTAGCTCGAAAGGATATAATCGTAAAGTATGAACTAAAAGAAAACCAGTGAAATGGGACAAAACAATTAATCAAGTAAAAAACTTTCCTCAGAGACAGGCTAAGAAATGTTCAATCGGATGCTAAAAACCCAATCTGATTTACGGGCTGACGAACCAAGATCCCTGGGGGAACGCTAAGACGAGGGGAGCCAAGTGCTGCACTCAGGTGGCAGTGTTGGCAACTATGTCGTCAGCTGAATGGCACAATATTTGGCACCAGCGCAGCGCTCAGGTCATATCAATAATCTATTGTGTAATCTGCTAACTAGGTCTGACACTGTGGCGTATTTATAAATCCACGTTTAAACATACCTGCATGTTTCAGAGTTTGGGCAGAGATATAAATGAATAAATAATAATGTATTAATAGCAATAACCATAAAAATCAAATTCGTAGTATTCATAGATCATTCAGTACATCTTTATAGATCCTCGACGAGAGTTCTAGTTTGTTTTATAGTTCTAAAAGGGTTTATACTACGCTCCATTTCGTAATCGTCAAACATGTCAATTCTCTAGTGTGTTTTCTAAGAGCCTTTATATGATAAGTCCCATTTCTATGAAACGAACACTTAAATCACTTAATTGAAAAATATAGACATTATTGGTTTCCTTAATGGCATCACAACGCATGTCTTCTAAAAAATAACTTGTCACATTATTAACACATTTTGAACCGTGACTTACTTAAACATTGTTTCTGTCAAATTAAGTGATATACTTTTATATTATGCACCGTACAATATGGTTTTTATAAATGGATTCATTACATAACGTTTAAGGGGTGTTTACGTCAGATAATGAAGATGATCCAATGCTTTGGAGTAAGATTAACAACTTCGCTTCTGTTTCAAATTGAGCAGCTTATAGTATAATAGAGAACATGCAGAGTACGTATAGAGGGACCAATAGTTGCTATGTGACTTATAAGAAGAGGAAAAACGGCGTGAAAATCTTAAAAAATGGTGTTTTAACGTGTGTTTTGCTGATTTAATACTTTAAGCATTCGGATGTCAATCAGGATCAGTCAGACTTAAAACTTGTGTTGCATTAATAGTTACAAAATTTTAAATAATGCTTGATTAAAACAGATTGAAAATTACATGTTTGCATAGTCAAATAGGCTACACTTAAAATAAATGGCAAGGTTGTTTATGAAAACAATAGGATGTCTCAAATTTGTTATTGACTAGAACTAAATACATATTTTAAAGAATCACTTGTCTTCGCATAAAAAGAAGAATTAATTTATGTCCACTTTGAGAGAGTAGTTCGAAGAGACGTATTACTTAGGACTAATCATGTTTCAAAACTAAGGAATTCAAGGCATTTGACATCAAATAGTTTACTAAGACTTTTGTTCACATTGGTAACTCATTCAATGTATTTACCCGAAGCTTATGAAACGGACGGCGGTCTGTGATGAGAGATACTTGTGAACTTACAGTCTCGCAATCTGAAGTTTCTTTGGTAATTATTTCATATCCATGAACTCAGAAGCTAGCATACGATACAACAGAATATGTGGTTCCAAATATATACACACTAGGCAACGTCAGTATTTAAATATCCTTGAAGGATTCACTGCTCGACTATATGTAAGTTAATTTATTGGCTATACAATTTGTTTTCTTTTGGAGTTAATTAATCTGTAAAAATGTCTATCCGCAAATCCACACAATAAAATAGTCCATAAGAAGTACGAGAAACCATTCGTGTGCATATTAAACATGGATATTGTGCACTAATGGATATTGTATTGAATGTGTTAAGGCATATGTTACGTCGTGGGTTGTGCATTAATTAATGCCTGAAAGTTTTGGTTTCAAATAACTTCGAGTTACAAGTTCTCTGAATTAAAATTTGGTTTTATTGGTCAAAAGTGAATAATACCTGTTACGTGCTTCTCTGCAAAAACAAAGATTGTTTGGGGTGTGCTTGAAATTGTACGTTACTTACGGTTTCTGAACGCCTTACAACAAGGACTTATAAATGCCCTTTGTAAGTCCTTGGGAATAGCTATTTATGAAGTCTCAGATATTGTATTATGAAGCAGGTGGTATAGGCCTGACTATGTTAATGTACATAAATGACAGGGAGAGTTGGTTAATTTGCACTGCAAGCTAGAATCTTGTCAGAAAGCTATGCAACTTTCTGTACGACAGATAACTTAAACATGGAATAAATAATTATAATAAATATCCAGAGCATATTAGCTAATAACACTGGAACACAGAAACACTATGGCCTCGTAAAGAGATTACTGTCTTCTCGTAATAAACATCTCGGACATAGTCTGAGAAAATACTATGAAACACAGAAACACTGGCCTCTTAGAGAGATTATTGTCTTTCTTGTAGTAAACATGCAGGGCATAGTAGCTTGACACTAAAACACAGAAACACTGTGGCCTCGTAAAGAGATTGTCTTTCCTGTAATAAACATTCAGGGCATAGTAGCTTAACACTGAAACACACAAACACCTTAACCTCATAAAGAGATTATTGTCTTTCTCGTAGTAAACGTCTCGGACATAGTCCGAGAAAACACTATGAAACACAGAAACACTGTGGCCTCGTAAAGAGATTGTCTTTCCTGTAATAAACATTCAGGGCATAGTAGCTTAACACTGAAACACACAAACACCTTAGCCTCATAAAGAGATTATTGTCTTTCTCGCAGTAAACATTCAGGGCATAGTAGCTAATAACACTGAAACACAAAAACACTGTGGTCTCGTAAAGAGGTTATTGTCTTTCTTAAAGTAAACGTTCAGGGCATAGTAGCTAATAACTGAAACACAAACACACTATGGCCTCGTAAAGAGTGTTTTCCGTAAACAGCAATTACTCATAAACTTCACTACAATGTCGTTTTGCATTTTTCAAGTCTTAGAAATTTTTAACTTTATATGGTACAACTCAGGATCTTAGAATTTTCTTCACAATGTCGATTAGTTAAACACTTAAAATAGATGTAGTAGTTAACATTTAAATACATAGGTTACAACACTCTAAACAAACTTTCACTTAAACAACGGCATCCCAATGAATGTCATTATGAAAGGGCAGAAGAGCGAATAAGTAAGAAAAAACCCATCGGTCGAGAAAAAAGCTAACAATGCAATGAAAAAACTAAAAGATGAAAAATATACTAGCAAAGATGATGGGTTACTCTAATCAAGTCGTTAGGTTAGGATAGTGTCATACATAATGGTTTTCGTTAATTTTACAACAACAACAGAAGGCAAAGAACTAGAGACATAAATTACTCATCGCTCAATTTAACCACAGGATTACCATCTATAACTTTCCATTCACTATCTTAAATAGCAATAAAGAAGTTAAAGACATTATTTGCCAATACCATGGAGCGATTCGTGGTTTTTACTTTAAAATACTTCCAGATATCAAAATTGTTTTGTATCAGTAATTATTTTGGTTATATTAAAAAGAAACTATTTAGGCTAACTTTCATGCTGTGTATCTTAGATACAACATATTTGTAAATCAATGCTTTCAGAAATAGACATTTCATTTTTAACACTAAAGAGCTTTTATATTAGTTCAAGAACAGCTTATATAGAACTAGGAACTGGAATGATACGTTAATTAAGTTACTGAAATAACAATAATTGGAATTTCGATATTAAAAAGTCGTATGTGTCGTAATGAAATAATCGTACGTATGTGTATGAAAACATAAGATGACGTCAGGGAAGGGAGAGCTGTTTAAAACAATTAGGGAATCTTAGCAAATTTAATGTCCTCATAAACAATATCTGTCAGCTAAAGTAAGTAATGGCGTCGTATTTTACATCCAGCTGTCTCTTAAGAAATTAGGTAGAATTAAGGTCGTTTGGGAGTTTTCCAAGACTAGCCATATGAAAAGAAAGGGATTACTGGAGTGCATTGAACAGAAAAATAATCAAATCGTTTGGAGCACATTTATTTCATGGAAATGAGCTATGATACTGTATTAAGAGACATTTTTTTGGATTCAGGAGCAGTGTATTTAATTTACAATATTTTTAACTTAACATACTGGCAAATGTATAATGACGTTGTGTTTAAAAGTCAAAATTCTTTTTTAATTTGAATAACTGGCAGTTTAAATGATTTACCTAAGGATAATTTTTTTATATCCTTCTAATTTAAAGAAGGATAGTGTAGGAAGTGTAGTGTAGTGTCAAATTCATAACTCACAGTTCTCTTCTTTGGAAAAAAGCAATTAAAATAGCAGAGGAGCTGATATGTATTAAATATATATCAACATCAAACCTTGCATTATTTAGTAACCTTAATTACGTAAGAACAATGATATAAGGAAAATAAAATTAGACTGACTTTTTATTTACGACAGTTGTAAGTCAAATTCCGAACTTATCAAGAATGATGGGTACTAAAAAGGGGATGCTCATTTTTCCTTGTTGGATACTAGGTGGTCGTAGTTCTATGGGGCTCTTGGGCTGCCCGAGTGAATTATACCAGGTACAGTAAAATCAAAAATGTTCACTTAAACAACGGCAACCCAATGAATGTCATTATGAAAGGGCAGAGGAGCGAATAAGTAAGAAAAAACCCATCGGTCGAGAAACAAAAGCTAACAATGCAATGAAAAAACTATAATTTGAAAAATATACTAGCAATGATGCTGGGTTACTCTAATGAAAATCTTTAGGTTAGGATAGTGTCATACATCATGATTTTCGTTAATTGTACACCCAACTCTTTTTATGGAAAATGTTGTATTTTACAGTTTACTAACTCAATAAGCTAAGCTGTCATATCCTTATCTATACAGCCTTGAAAATTCTAACTGAAAATATATAATATTTTATGTATTACCAAATTATCAACCATTAGCAATGTAATAAAGTATTAATTAAATACTATTATAATGGAACAACACATAAATTCACTTACCTTTGAATTCAATACTGTATAAGTTACGCTCTCTATTTCATTGTAGACTTTAGACTTCTGCGTATGTGGATGAATCTATTTGTTTCATATAGCGGTGATGCTCTGAAACCAATGCACAACTCCGGGGAATTGGTGAGGCTGGCATTAAAAAAAATTGACTCAATCTTTATGAACTTTATTACAAAAAAATTTCACCTAAGGAGTGCATCTTTATAAGCTTTTTCTTATCAAGACTGCTTGTCTTTGTGTTTAAAATAATTGTCGTACAAATTATAGTAATGCATATCTTTTACTGTTCTTCGTAAAACGTCCGTGAATTAGGTTAATTTGTACAGCAGTCAAAAGAGATATATAGAATTGAATCTTTGTTAGTGAGTATGATTACAATATAATTTCGAATATTAATTGTAGCTAAAATCACAATTTTTACAAAAGAAAAATTATATTCTTATAACGGTTATCTCCTTGTGAGGTTTTAAGATGATTATATTTCTTAATTTGTTAAAGTGTTAGAGTATATTACATATGTATATATTAATCTTGAGAATTATTGTCCCATCAGTATTTTGTAAATTAAAAGTGTTAACCATGTTTCTCCAGATTGATATTCCGTCTAAGCCGGAAGGTGTATTTCAGTCAATTCACTTGGAATTAATTGTATGCATTTAAAGTAATGTAAATGGTGGGCAACTTGATATCTGACCCTCAGCAGAAGAAATGAAGAAAATTAATAATTTGTATAGTATCTATATTATACACTTTATAATAAATTATATCGTAGAATAATTATGATAAAGCAGTGATAATGAACGCTCCCTATAAGTCTGTTTTTACATGACTGAGCCAATCACCCATTTCCGGTAAAAGTGAGATTAATCCTGTATACACTAAATTAGCTTGTCTCAGCCACGAGTAAAACCCCGCGAGCTGTGCCTGTATTTCATATTTCACAGTAGAGTAAACATCAAGCCGAGATCCTTATGTAATTCATAAATTAAATATTTAAATTAAAAGCAATCAGTTATAAAGTTCCATGATTTAAGTATTTTGTGTATAAATAATGCAAAGTATTTTATTTACCCATGCTTAATCCTTACCGGAAAGACAGCTATTATTGACTCTGCTCAAGGCTAATTAGTTTGGGAATGGTAGTGCCATTCGTTGCATAATACAGTCCGTTATAACTTGTAATTGCTTCATACCTTTTTCTTCATACTCCTTGATGCTGGACCTTCGTCGTTAGACTACGAGTCACGAAATGGTATACGACTGTGAGGAAAATCTAACAAAAGAATGGAAATATCCATTCAAGGGAAGTCGTTATTTTTAGAAACTAGCTTGGAACTACACGTCCTGTCCTGTCCTAGGATCCTGGTAACTAATAATTATTCGTCAAAGGTATAGTGATAGTTTATATATAGTACGTGTGGTTTAATACAATTTAGGCTCTATATTTCTGTAAAACCCTCTGTATTTGTAAATCATATGAAATATTTGTAGTGGAATGAAATTTTTCATTTAAAATAAAAGAAATATAAAAATTATAATTATAAATTATAAAATGTTATCTACTATTTAAAACGTGTATTTTATGTACACATATATAAATATATATAATTTTTCTAAATTATATTTCATTAAAATACTATATTTTTTCTAGCCATTAATAAATATTACAATAAAAACCTTCAAAGATTATTCAAAAAATATTTTTTTATTTCTAGCCATGTTTGCATGTTTTCTTTAGCCTTGTTACAAAATTGGTCAAAATTCCTAATATTAAACCACATAACTCTCGTGAAATGATCAAGACAGTTTTTCCATTCTTGTGTCCACGGGAAAGAGTTACGATTCTGAAATAAAACAATAAAAAACACATTGTATCCCCTTCAGAGTACATAAAAAATTTATTCATTTCTGAAATGCGTTTTCAAACTTCACGTTTCCTTGTTTAGTCTTGTAAGACTCGATGTAATACCTCACTCAAGTAATTAATTATATTAAGAATGCATATCATTGCACGGTACACACAAGGATCCAATCCACGTGGGTAAACGAATAATAAGGAAAAAAAATACTAGAAACTCTTCCTTAATGCTTTTATTATCAGGTCTGAATAGCTAAAATATTGTCACAATATAAAAGAAATATGATAACAAGATGGACTAATTACATAACATGTTAGTGTTCAATGATGCCACAAAAGAATCCTCAGCACAATCAAAGCTAAGAGAACCTAATTCGGCATGTTAGTTTCATTGGTTACCACCCACGTGTATGTACGCAGCCTTGCATTATCAGTTCTAAATAATCAGCTTTCAAGAGAAGTAATTTGATCTGCTCTCTAGCAACTCTGAAGTTTAAATTGTAGTATTAATATTCATTAGTACTTATAAGTATTAATGAATTGAATATAATTTCTAAACGAAGTAATCCCACCAATTGTAACCAAAAGTATTCCTACTCATCAGTAAGTTTTATAGTTTACCAGTACAATATTTTTTTCTTATTACAAATTATTTTCAAATCTATTAATCTCAATAAGTTCCTTAAAATCTATCTCTGTTGCATTATCTTTATAGTACAATCCATTGTTTGTTTACTGTTGAAAGAATTACATAGCCCCAAATTTTTCAAAATATATTCATAAGCACTCTTTTCAAAGTTATACAATTCATACAATCGCCACTGTCTTACTAAGGATATGAATTAACATAACATGAATGAAATAGAAGCGATACTATATAAATAGGACATAAAGTAACTGTAAGTACAGTTAATCTATAACAATTGCACAAGACCAATAATAATCTCAACCACTATTGTATAACCTTTTATTTTATCACTATTTAACATTAATGAGTTATTAGTCATTTTATTCATTTAATATTTTAAATTCTATAGTGGAGTTACACAGTTTAATGAGTGAAACAGTTTTTATGAAGCGGCAATAAATAACCTTTTAACCGGAATCACTTTATACATACAATTGAAAGTTAACATGTGTTGTTATCACATTTTAAATAATCTGCTGCGACACAACCCAATTAAACAATTTATCTAGGATAACTTAGTCTAATAGCGTTGATCCTTAACCCACAGTATAAGTATTTAAAAGGAAAACTGTTAAGTAAAGCATAACCAGTCGTACCACCCGTCGTGCCTGATAGAGAAATAAATCCCACTCTACTAGAATAACAAGCATAAAGAATATCACAATCAACCGATAGTACAATAAAGTTTTAAAAATAGTCGCTATATATATAGATATATTAACAATTACATGATAAGACTAAATATTTATATTAGTAATTCTAAGTACGAGAGTCTACGCTGACATAGTATATCGCTATTTATTATTTAAAATTGTATATAATCATAGCTTAAGAGTGTGTGAGGTGCTAAATTACTGTATGACTATGCAAAAAGCCTTGGTCATCATGTAGCCGTGCAGTATTGAGCAACGTGAAGGGGGTCAAGCGGTATTAGGACTTGTCAAAATATCGTGTTTCGCTGAATATGAAAACTTTCCTAAATTTCTCCCTTTCAACTTCTAAGTTAAAATTCTTTCGCGCCTATTAGAGAGCATCCGATCACACGATTCAAATATAATTTCTACGCTAGAAGGTTTTGTGGCAAAATTAAACACTAAAAATACAAAAATATGTTCACTTCGTGCTCTAAATTGCCGAAAAGGTTCGAAATCTAATCTCTACAAATCAGCTTATATAAGTACTATGGAGTCTCACGGTTAAAACTATATGACTTTACTTGATTCTAAGAGGGAGTTTAATGTTGGTCTATTCTCAGAATACGAGTGGTAGGTTAATGTACTTTAACACTTAGCGGAACTCCATGATTAGTAAAGACTCACCAGTTTATTGTTATTTAACAAATTTTGGTGCAGTATTTGAGCAAAACGAATTATACTTTTGTATAATAACAAAACCAAAAACATTTTAAAACTGATGGTTACTATATACCACTCTTCAATATGTTCATAAATATGACACTTAACCAATTATATATTTACAATAAAGTATACTCGCACGCTTAAAAACTGATATCTGACATTATATTTGAATTACGATCTGCTAATAAACCACATAATAATGTGGTAAAAATAGAAGGCTTTTGGAAGTCCACGAAATAAAAGAATTATATAAATTTATATAACATATATAAATTTGTGTGTATAATTTATTAAAATAAAGTTCAAGGAATTCACACCATGTTTTTATGTTAATGATTATGAATGAAGTTTGGAATAAAATAATTAACGTAGTGTGTAAAGTATTGTAAAATTTCAAACAGATTTGTATTGAAAATATCATCTAGAAATTTAAGTTAAATGTCTACGATATATTGATAGTTTTAATTACTGGATACACACAAGTATTCATTAAATATTCAGTGTTATGCTTAAGCACAAAAAATATGGAGTAAAACATACAAAAAACTGTACTAAATAAAATGAAAAGTATCGATCTAGTTTTATTTGTACGCACTTTAAAAACAGAACATAATCTATAAGGGTTTAAACTGTGAATCTACCTAAATACAGGGGAATATTCTTAAACAATCTTACAGGATCGTTGTCAAGGTTAGGAATTAAATTCCTGCAATATTAATGCTCACGTCTTTGCAATTCCTGGGCGGAGATGAACAAAGCTTTTTATGTTGTTTTGAAAAACCTAATTATTTATATAGTTTAAAAAATCGTAACAACATGTCTAAGACTATAAGTCGTCTGCATTACCATATCGTAGTTAGAAAGACTGACATGCACAATGTAAAAAAACCACAACTCTTTACTAAAAGATTAGGCTCGATTCTTCTAAAGGTAGAGTCACTACGGGTTTCCCACAAGGTTGTACCACTCAATTGAGACTATATGTAGTAATATTAAGATTAAAACATGCGAAAAGAAATTAGATGAGTTTTAGTTCTTTCTTTTAAACGTTGAAGGTGAGAAGATGATATGTAAAAAGTATGCGATGGAAGACCTACAACAATGCCTCTTTCTGTTCTAGCCATTGGGATTTCCAAATTTTGCTACAGAATAACACTCCATGTGAAAAAAATGTAACAATAAAAATTCAATTTTTATTTACTATAATTTCAGTAAATAGTTTGTTTTAGGAATGGTAGATAAGGTTACCATCGGTAAATTTTCCTCAAACTATAAATTCAAGACATATTTATAATTTAAAGATAATATAAACAATATAACCATAATTCAATATAATTTAAATACACATTCACAAATAAATGTTGTGGACTGTACGGAATGTCATAGTTGGAATTTCATAATTTATTGGGAAGAAAGAACAATAAATTATTTTAAATGTAAGTACTTCGTTTAACTTTATTAGTCATATTTGACCTTAAAATAATTTTGAACCGTATAAAAAATTTACGATATTTGCTGATGAAACAGCTTGCACTGGTATAGTTGAAAAATAATAGTTGATTAACTATTAATTTATATATATTTTGTGTGAATACAGAATTAGAGGGCACAATAGATGACATACGAGTGTAACTGAGTTTCTTGACGTCTGCCAGAAAGAGACAATGCAGTGAGCGGATGAGAGTGAGAAGATGACGGTGAGGCGACGTCACTACGTATGTACAGGCTACGTGCAGTAGGCCAGCAGGTATCTATCACAAGTCTGTTGTCACAATTCTGTCACACAGTAGCTACTGTGACACTACAAGCGGAAATAATTGGCTAAGAATCCAACACAGACCTCAGTAATAATATTAATTCTAGGCACTTTTAGCGTTTATGAATGAAGCCAGTTTTTCACTCACACAAAACGTAGAGGAAAGATCAGACCGGTCGAGAGTGATTGTAATTCGGTTTTGCTGTTATAAAATACAGGGTGGGTGCTGAACAACTTTTGTGATTCTTGTTTGCACATACATTATGCCAGCATTAAGGGACACACGTGGTTATAACAATTAAAATAACACAATTTATAATCAAAGAGACACAATTGAGAGGATAGCTAATTTTCTCCTTTCTTCATTTATCAAAACTTGGATGCCGTAACAAAATTGTTGTTAATATGTTTAAGACAATTTAGCAAAGTGGGTTTTATGTGGAACGTCAACAATTCGATTATTCTTAGGAATCTATAAGAAGGTTTTATCATTGTTAGCAGTTCGTTCAGAATCTTCGATAACAAAGGAGTCGAGGTTGGGAAAGTGAAAAATCACGGAATCTGCGGTCTGCATGTACATTTTGTGTGAGTTTAGTACAGAGGCTCTTATCATCAGCTCCTATCTAACCACAACATTTTGGACACCTAAAGTCGGATTACACTAGAACAAAAGCCACAGTAAAACATTCGAACGGTTTGTGCATGGATTCACATAAAACTATAACAATAACATTCAACATAGAGCACCAAACGTGCGGGGTACGAGACACAGCGGGCGGACATCCGTGTTCCCATCGCGGTACAAAAGTGTTAATTCTGGGCACACAATATACAGTATTAACTCTATAATCGGTAACTCGCAAATCACGTGACTTCGACCCCAGCGCGGTCAGGTCAAATGGACCAGAAGTTTCTGCGAACTCGTTCGTCCATCCGCAAGGCTGTGTCTTGTACCCACAGGAGTCGTGAACAAATATTTAAACCTTTATAACACTTACAGTTAGTAATTGTCGCAGTACAAAATACCTACTCTAGAACACCTACGTACTAAGCTATTTGCAAATAAAAAACGTCCTCCCGATTTGAAAACCGGTGGAAAATCGTCCATGAAAGAAACGAAGCACAACACTCGGTCGACTGGAGTTGGCCACGTCGCGTGCGCCGGACACAGGGGGATTATTGCTTGTCCTCGCCCGACACGACTACGGTACATTACACGCACTCGACTACGTCACTCTATGTAGTAAAAATAAACAAAGCAATATTAACAGTTCAACAACATTGATATGGAAGTACATGGTGGCTTGTAGACAACCGTCACAGCCTGCAGTAGAGCGGCAGATCGTCCCCACCGGACCTGTAATACTGTCACGCGCACGGACCACGTCTACTGGAGTAAGCGGGTGGCGTTGGGGCCTTCCTACCCGGGACACGAGGAGCACTGGAGAGTCGGCACCACTTGGATAACGTACTTAATGTAAATATAACAGGCAGAAATAAACTCCAATCGAAAAGGTAATTTACCACATGTTCCATAGTACATTTATGGAGAATATATAAACAACTAGGTTACATGAAGAGATGTGAAATACGTAATAATTCATATCTCAATAAACATCTATTGCCTTATACGTGATAAAGTCGCAGTATAAGTAAAAGTAACTTTTAAAGTTATACTTACAGTATTTTACGTCCATTACGGCAAGCTGAACTTAGTTAGTGTGGTCATTTAACTACATTTAGTTTAATTCCAAACAGTTAAAATTATTTTTCTATTCTCATGGTACGTTACAAAACTAAGCGTTGGAATTCAATAAAAAAAAGAATAGTTCTTATTTCAAAATTATGTTTGAGGTATTTATTCGTATATATTTAAACTAAATTTATACACATATCATAACAAGTTACTGCCAGCAAAGTATATTACTTTGTAATATAATACAAACTAAAATAATTCATTGTATTTTACGGTTTGATCACGTAAAACCGAGTTTCAATTACAACTTCTCCCAGAGTGTAAGTGAAAAACGCAAATTACGTTTGTTTTGGCAAATGAGTAAGAGAATTCATCCTTATTATTACAAACTACATTAAAGCCATTCTCCCACCAAGGCCCCAACAGGAGTATGAAGTATTGGTGTATCATACATGTTTTAACATAGATATTGTCAATACTGATGTACAAATGAAAACATTCACCTCGAAGGATGTACGGATCCCCCTAGTATAAGCAAGGCTTTGGACCAACGAGACTTTGTACACCCTGACTCAATCAAAAACACGTTTACAAAACGGCATTGAAAAATATGGACAATTCAAGTTTCACATGCCACTTGCAAATGCAAATACTTAATTGACCTACTAATTGTTACGCTATTATTGTTTGGACATGTCGTATTACAAAGTCACACCAGAATCGGTTGAAGGTGTTTTCTCCTCGGTCCAAAGCCCTAAATGAAGATCCTATGTTATATCTGGAGTTAAACCTTACGCTATAACACTGTACAGAATATACAAAACAGCTAGATCTAGTAAACTTATAGATACATCACCCTAGAAACAAACACATAATTGGTAACAAATGCGTTTAGGCGCGAATTTTAGACCAGTTTTGTTGGATTGATAAGACAAATAAATGAATGGTTTCGATGTAAATCAAGCTACGCTTTTACAGTGTGGTCGTTGCAATATTCTGTTTTCTTTTCGGTGTAGGAAAATAAACGTATTTATGCTGTATTCTGGTATAAACTCTTAAAACTAAATATGACTGAAACAATGTATTGTTCACGAAATCCACAAAAAAACAAATGTAGCGCTTTAATAATCCTTGAGCTTTAAAATAAGCGTCATTTACACATTCACCATCTTAGAGGAACTACTTATACTAAAGTAACAAGTGTTGAAATAGGATCTTTACAGTATTAGTTTGGAGTATGAATAACATAAAATAATGTTAATTTGATTATTAAACTCGCCCTGAAGGTATGACCTTGGTTTTTAATCACTTTTCTTAACTTTACGGTTCAGAATTTAAAGGTTTTACTAATGTTCACTGTCTAATTACTATCGCCTACAGTATGGCCAGGTCTGATTATGTAAGTAGGGAGTAAAATACTTCACAATTAATAATTATGTGTATCCCATATGTTGATATTAATTTACCAGTATGGCCAGGTCTGATTATGTAAGTAGGGAGTAAAATACTTCACAATTAATGATTATGTGTATCCCATATGTTGATATTAATTTACCAGTATGGCCAGGTCTGATTATGTAAGTAGGGAGTAAAATACTTCACAATTAATGATTATGTGTATCCCATATGTTGATATTAATTTACCAGTATGGCCAGGTCTGATTATGCAAGTTAGTCTAGTTATGCAATGTTATAACACTAAAAAGAATTCATGACAAACAACACATTAATATTAACGAATTGTATGATAAAATTGTTGCTTTACGTGCCTAAGAAGTTTGTTTACTGGTGCAGCTAGATTAAACTGTTTATCACTGTTTCGGTATTTGAATTTGTAGTAATTTATTGATCCAAAGTTTTGTAAATTACCATAATTGTTTGGCCTGTATAAAGTGGAACATTATAATTATGATGTAATTACCTACTTTTTCTGTGTACGTGATTGATAGTGTTGTACCCTACAATAACAATGTATATTGTTAAAATTACATTGTGCGAACATATCTGTGCAAAATATAAAACTAATTATTAATTACAAGTACTATCAATAGAAACATGTTATCATTGAGCTTTGAGTTACTACATTTGAACTTTAAAAATTGATGGTTATTATAATACGAGTATTTATCCAACAAAGTCAGTCAGTTAAAAATTTCAATATTGTGTCATTTAATAACGATGGATAAAGGGTATAATAAAGTGGTAGCTATTATAAAAATAGAAACAATTCGTCCAGCGGTACTTATTGCTGTTTTTACTTTAGCTGTTTTGTATTGAAGAAAACGAATATTGCATCGGCACTGATAGTTTTCTAAATAACCAAACCTGAAACACTATAAAAATATACTTTTCCCTCATACAAATATATACTAAACATTTTAAAAAAGTGGAAACTTAGCTATGAAACTTTAACGACTAACTTTAACATAAATGGTGGCTTGAAACCTCTTGAATTTGTGCGTGCTCTTGCCAGGTTCAATGACGCCTACACCGGACACGTGAGATGACCGTATTCGAAAAATAAGGAGACGGCGACAAACACAAAGTAGAGAATGAACATCGTGAAGCCGAGGCCCTTGTTCATCTTCCAGTTGAAGCAAGCGATAGACATGATGACAAACAGGAGCATGAAGAAGAGGATGGCGATAGAACAAACCATTCCGACACTATTCACCTCCACTGGCTTTCCGTAGATAAGCCCATACAGCAACCAAGGCACTGGTAACCTAGAACCAAACGTTATGTGAAAAACAGGAAAGTGATTGTACAAACAAGATTTTATATCCTTGATTGCTAGTGGTATGTATTGCAATGTCACGTGATTCCGCAATAGTGCAATTCCTGAGTTGAACATTTCCATCATCTCCTAATTTGATCAGAAGTCAGAGCAGACGTACAGAGAGCAAATACGTTGCAACTGAGCAATATCCGCACTTCCTTCCTTACATCTCCTCCTCCACGTGCAGCAACACAATTATCAGCGGATCTCAGTCTTCTTATACTACTCCAATCACATAGAGGATAATATGATTGTACTTAGTTTGTTTACAAAATTATTTATTCCACGATTGTAATGTAAAACCAAAAAAGAATAATAGCTAATGCTCAGCCAAATTCCATGGAGTGGCCTGCACCATGGTTGAACTAGCTGTTGTTTATTGTTTATAATTAAGCTTCACGCAAGATTTCAGGTCTATTAGGCCAATGTTTCTCGAGATGTAGTGCGGATAGACAAAAAGAAATGAAATTCGTCCCGTACCTCGAAGAGAAGGCTTAGGCAATTAATTATATTTCAATTATTTAATTTATGATTCAGAAATCTAGAAACCAAAGGACTTGGGCTGCTAATGCAAACAGAGTGTTCCTATCTACTCTTACAAATAGAATATTCCAAAAACATTTCCTAAATAGATTGGATTAGTTGAATTGTTATTTTGTTATAAAACATTGTTATATTTTTTTCAAATAATCCCAGATACGTAAGAAGAAAAGGTATTTGGATAAATGGGTTGAAATATCCAATTTATATTACAGTTTTTATGTACCTAGATGACACTTTTGTTAATACTCTAAAAGCACAGTACCATACTAACCGATTCTATATTTAATTAGATATTAAATTGTGTACAAATATATATTTATACATGTGATCTATATACGTCTTAAATCAATACTTAACTTCAAGAAGTTAACTTTTTAAAACGTTTGACAACATTTATGATTACTATTTTCACCTTTAACATTATCTGAATAGTCTACATTAACAAACCCCTGATCTTAGCAGCATATATATCTCTTAAATGTAAAAGACACTGGATTAAAAGTATATATATATATATATATATATATATATATATATATATATATATATATATGGTTAAATAGAACAAAAAGCGAGCTTTCAACATAATTGTATACATGAATTTCTCTAGGTATTAGGAAAACACCTATTAAATAAGTCTTGCTTTCTTGTTTCCTCTTTTGAGAGTTTATCTGATACATAGGGTAAGAAGAGCAGGCTTACCTTTTTACCAAAATTGATTGTTGTTCTCCTTCTCAACATAAGAGACATTAAAATTATCACAAAAATCGGTATTTTGTGCCCACTGAGCACTTTTTCAACCAAAGAGACATTCCATTTGAGTTTCCTTCATTGCCAAATCGTAGAAGCAAAGAGGTTGCACTGTCTCTAAGTCTAATTCACACATTATACTATATTAGTTCACATTAATATATCTGCACAGTTGTTTACAGCGGTTTAGTAAGCATGCAAGGGAATTAAGCAAATAAATTGTCTTGTGTTTAGATTAGGTGGTGATTTAAAAACAGTAAACAAATTTAAATTATATAATTTTGACCGGAGTTATGTATTTAGTAGTTGATTGTTTTGTAGTGTTAAATGTAAGGAAGAGCCATGTGACTTTAATTTCGCCCCTTTACAAATAAAGAAATTATTCATTCATTCATTCATGGATTTATTAAACCAACTCCTATTCCTCAGTTGGGATTGACTGATCTGATTGTGTGGGGTTTTTTTAATTTTGATTGTTAAACCATGCAAGATTTGAAAGGAAGTGGAATTATAACTGGCACGGCGTTTTCGGTGACTATTGTGCATGAGTAGTGATGCATAGACTTACTATCTGAGCAGGGAATTGTTTGCACTCGAGTTTTATAAATCAGATTTCCAATGGTACAAAGTTGGTATTCTTTAATTAGATACTCTGCTTAGGTGACAGACTTATTTTATTTTGTAGACTCATACATTTCACAAGTATTATTTTCACAAGGATAAGACCCACGTTCTGACGATAATTGGTTTTTGTTGGACTCTGGAACTGAGATGGACAAGCATTGTTTTCAGGATGGCTGGTTGCCCGGATACTGCAGAAGGGGATTGTCAGAAATCTGTGAAATTTGGTGAAGCTTGTAATACTTAGTAGCTTGCTTTGAGGGTATTACTAAGAAATTTTAGATCATGGTGATAAGTGATTACGATGAGTATTCTGGATTGAAAGTATGAACAAATATAATTATTTCTGTATAACTGGATTTGTATTTAGAGATAAACGTGTGTTTGTAACAATGCTCTTGATACAGAATATGAATGTATAAATTAGCGTAAGTGTAGTGTTACTGAATAACTGAAACAGCTAAACAACAGCAAAAATTTTAACAGCTAACTTAGGAGGTGTACTTATATTTATCAACCGATTCAAGCTTCTCTGTCTGTGTGTGTGTGTGTGTGTGTGTGTGTGTGTGTGTGTGTGTGTGTGTGTGTGTGTGTGTGTGTGTGTGTGTGTGTGTGTGTGTGTGTGTGTGTGTGTGTGTGTGTGTGTGTGTGTGTGTGTGTGTGTGTGTGTGTGTGTGTGTGTGTGTGTGTGTGTGTGTGTGTGTGTGTGTGTGTGTGTGTGTGTGTGTGTGTGTGTGTGTGTGTGTGTGTGTGTGTGTGTGTGTGTGTGTGTGTGTGTGTGTGTGTGTGTGTGTGTGTGTGTGTGTGTGTGTGTGTGTGTGTGTGTGTGTGTGTGTGTGTGTGTGTGTGTGTGTGTGTGTGTGTGTGTGTGTGTGTGTGTGTGTGTGTGTGTGTGTGTGTGTGTGTGTGTGTGTGTGTGTGTGTGTGTGTGTGTGTGTGTGTGTGTGTGTGTGTGTGTGTGTGTGTGTGTGTGTGTGTGTGTGTGTGTGTGTGTGTGTGTGTGTGTGTGTGTGTGTGTGTGTGTGTGTGTGTGTGTGTGTGTGTGTGTGTGTGTGTGTGTGTGTGTGTGTGTGTGTGTGTGTGTGTGTGTGTGTGTGTGTGTGTGTGTGTGTGTGTGGTTGTTTTATGGATGGCTAATTCCTGTCCTTATAAGTAGGTATTCTGTTTTTTAAGACAAGAGAAGTTATCAGGTTGTGTGTTTGTACCATTCTGAGTTACTGTCTAAAATTAAAAGATGAATTGCTTAGACTCTTATACTTAAGACGTTCTATTTCTATAATTCTGTTGCTTTCAACTCCGATTGTCATGTGACTCACCCGACTGTGACATCGAAGATATTGCTTCCCACAGAAGAGGAGACGGCCATGTCCCCGAACCCCTTCCTGGCGACTATCACACTGGTGATCAGGTCTGGAATGGAAGTCCCAGCCGCCAGGAACGTTAGTCCCATAACCTACAAAACATTCACATTTATACACTGTGTCTCTTGAGAACATTGGTCTGGAATGGAAGCCCCAGCCGCAGGAACATCATAGAGCAACACAAACCAACATAAAGGCTGCCAGGAGAATCAGTGCCGTGACCTTCAACATATTCAAATTTCTATACTATGTCACTTGATGAACAGATCATGTCTGGTATGTAGTCCAGGCTGATAGGAGCATCAGCACCATAACTTTCAACATTTTCACATTTCTAAATTATGTCACTTGATGAAGAGATCAGGTCTGGTATGGAGTCTAGGCTGCCAGGAACATCAGCACCATAAAATTCAACATTTTCATATTTTTACACTATGTCACTTGAGGAAGAGATCAGGTCTGGTATGGAGCCCAGGCCGACAGGATCATCAGCACCATAACTTTCAACATATTTACATTTCTACACTTTGACATTTAAGGAAGAGATCAGGTCTGATATGGAGTTCAGACTGATAGAAGCATCAGCACCATAAATTTCAACATATTTACATTTATACACTATGTCACCTGAGGAAGTGATCAGATTGATACATGTCAATCAAAATAGTTTATAATAATAATAATATTTTTAATTTGTTTTACTTATTAAATGAAAATTTATTACTACTATTATGTACGATACCGACGTAAAAGTGAATCAATAACGTAGTAAAGTAACATACAAATAAAATATGTAATTGTATACATACATAAAACATCCCGTTAATGATTTTAAGAAACAATGCTCTCATACTTATGTTACAAGAACAAATTAACTACTTAACAACTAAAACTTAACTATTTAGAAGTATTAGAAATTGGCTTTGGCAATGGATAATTTGAGAACTCCACAAAACATCAAAAACCTGTTTCGAAATGTCTTATCATGTTCTTGGAAGTTGAGAGCCAATTTACGCGTTATAAAATCACAACTAGTTTACTTCTGTAGATAAAGAAAGGAATCGATCCTCAGATGCGCTAATTTTTGTACTGTGATTAATTGAAAATGGGAAGTTTTAATGATCTTCATGGTTCATG
The DNA here is from genome assembly GCF_021130785.1 of Homalodisca vitripennis. Classification (NCBI taxonomy): domain Eukaryota; kingdom Metazoa; phylum Arthropoda; class Insecta; order Hemiptera; family Cicadellidae; genus Homalodisca; species Homalodisca vitripennis. The sequence goes on along the minus strand of NC_060208.1, from coordinate 175,075,460 downwards.
TTGGTTTAACTATTGTTTGTATATCTAACGGTTGGTTTTAAGCGTGTAAGGCAGGTTAAAACTGTACAATTTGTATTTTCAAAAATTTTGCTGTCTTCTAATTTGACACCAGGGAAAGTAACGTAATTGAGATAAATTTCTTTCTTAGGGTACTCGGCCTACTTGCTAGTCCTGTCGCCAAGGACGAAATCAGATTCGGCAAGTATACTTATAACAATATACAGCTTTCGAACATCAGTCTCAAAGAAAATACAACTTATCGTTACTGATAAGTAAGCATCAACTGATTTTTGGAGACATAAACACTGAATTGCTGTTCTGAATAATGCTCTAAACTTAAGGGATATCATACGGGGTCGTAGAGTACACTACAAAAGCCTAGAAAGCACATGTTTTGCAGAAACTATATGGATCTTCGGAAATAGTAACTTAATAAGGTTCTCATTTGTGATTATTATTTATTCCTTTCCATGGAGGTGTTCTCAATTTAACTATCTAGTTGATGGAAATTTTGACATATGAGCAGTGCAGCAACCCTAGCGGAACCCCAACTGCTAGTTGACAGTGGTTTGATGGTATTCTGGACGAATTAAACTTTTAAAATTCTCCTTATCTTTCATTATATTTTTCACCACATTGGACCTTATGGGAAGTTTGACCGTTCTTGGTTACGCCACTGGTATGAAATACTTACCTCGGGGGGTATCCGGATCGTATCACCGGCGACGTTGGCCCACCAGACCATCAGATAACTGAAGGCCGCTATCCAGGCGATACTGCCCATGAAGGTCACAGGGAACCACTTCTTCCCTGTAAACAGAGAGGTGAAGGTGTTAATTCTAGAGTTGAAATTTCCACAAAAATGGCTGAGCCGTTAAAATATTTTCCAATTTTGGCAAAATTTCTGTCGGGAATACAGTCCTTAAGCTATTTATTACCTTTACAATGAGATACGGCGTCGTAAACAAACATCAACCATGATTTCTTCTTGTAAATAATTTCGATGTGTCCTCTCTGTTGGAGCTTCCTTCTCCTGGGCACATTGCAGTTAAAAGAATTATACTGTGTAACCCAAAATATTCTCCAGTGACCCTCATAGAAACAAGTGTTTTGATATTATTTCATCTCATAGGTGACTGTGGCTGGTCCTTTTGGAGATCATAAACTTCCTGATCTTATAGTAATAAAACAGGATACAGTTGAGAGATTTATATTGCACATAATTACGATTATTAGATATGAAGGATATTTAGAGATAGTTTAATACCTTTAATACTCTTGTTAAAAACTTCTAGATGTAAGCACTCCCAGAGTGAAGAATGATAAAGTATGAAAGTGGGAAAAGTTTCCAATACGAATATTGAAAATATATTCATTCACGTAAAGTTCCTTATAAAGCTTCTGTTCAAACGCAGCGGCTGGACCAACATGGGAAACATTAGTTACACATAAATATTTTTTGTTGTCTCAAAATGGGGGTTTATTTTAAATCCATATAATATTTCGAGGTTAGGTGTGATGAGTAACTTTTAACTCCAAAATCTCCTAGTAAACAGTAGCTTTTAATAATTATACTACTCATAAATTTACTTTGTAACAGAAAAGGTATAACTATCTCAAAAACATAAATGGAAATGAGTTGGAGTAAGAATATTAATAGCAATGGAATAAGAAATTAAGGATAGGCGTTGGTACCCTCGATACTGAGCTAGTTTAGCTGATGTGACTCCTTCATGTGAAAATGTAGACGGTATTACAGGTTTAACAAATAGAAAAACAATCTCATGGTAGCAAAACAAGTTTATCACGAACTTGATATAGTATGAAATTCTTATGCTGTGAAGATATCAAGATGGCCGAGGCACCGGGTGGTCGATGACGTCATGCCGCTCTCTGCCATTCTATTATTCAATAGCCTATATCTTGCAACACCTCTTACCACCTGACCACTTCAGTGTCCAAGACCTCTTTCTTTTTATTTCCTCTTTATCACCTTGAATGTATAAATTATACCCGTGATGAAATATGGCAAACACATACAATTCTTCAAGATAAAAACACCACTAAAATCATGTTTAGTAATATTAGAAAATCTTAAGATTTCAGTTTTTGCATTATTACGTAGGCAGATACTATCGAATATTATTATAATATTATATTTATTACATTGTTATTATATTATGTTTATTACATTGTTATTATAGTATATTTATGATATTACACTAGTTACTGTAAGAAAAAAAGAAAAGCCAAAAGTGAAGAATTGTGCTATGGACTTGAGCTATAACTCAAGCCACTGATGTCTGTTTTGTAATTTTTATGAAATGCTATAATATTATTAGGGTAAATCCTGTTTTATAGCATGTAAATAAAATTAAATTAAACATGTAAAAATATATAAATCGATTTCCTAATAATTTAGTATTAAAACATTTAAGCATAGTTTCAGGTTTGATAGGAAAAGGTACAAGCGTAAGTACGTCTTAAATTGTAAGCATGAATGCGAGGAAATGCTCAGTATAGCCTAAAATATTTCAAATATATTGAGTAAGTATTCATACACAAATGAAATGGTTCAAAAGATTTCATATGACATGGATAGTACTTAAAGGATTATAATATCCTTTGTAAATAACATTAACATACATAAAACAGTAACTAAAGAATCATATATTCAACAAGTTTTAAGAAAAGGATGCTGTTAATATTGAAACGGTTCCGGGCTTCTTACAACAATAAAAGAGCCGTTACTGATTAATAACTAGAGTAAAACAATGTTAGTTAAACCTGATGTGGCAGTTAAAACTGGTTAATGATGCCATATTTTACATTTACACGGTGCCTCACGGAATATAAGTAGAGCAGTGGAGAAGGAAGGGGTTTCCCGAAGTATCTTAGTTTACCGGAATTGTTGTTCAATTCATCCAGGAAGAGATATTAGGTCAATAAACTGTCTGTATCCTAATTTATATTACCCTTCTTTCGACTAATGAATAATGTATGACAAAGTTGGCGAGACGAGCCATGTACTTGTGTTGATATTAATGCTGGTGGATAGGTTTGCATAAATAATCATAAGGAAAAAAAATCAGGATCGACGCCAACAGATCCTACTGAGTTAAACTATGGCACATACGATAAGAATGTGAACTCTTGTATGCCACCTGGTCGTAGATGCTTGTTACTTACTCTAGAATTCCGCTTGGCGCTCATAATAAATCCAAAACTTTGACAACACCAAGTGACTCAAGATGAGAAATGCAACATCTAAAGATGCAGAGCGTATCGGACACAACTTAGACCGCGCTAATGGCAATGTGAAGATCAGCACAACTATCGGTCACAGCAACTCTAAGGAAAATAAATCACGTTAAATCCTTTAGGTGCTTATGAACATGTCTGGCTATGACCACAATCATGCAAAAACGGCAATAGAATAGGTTATTTTACCAATGTATGTAACCAAAAAAAGTTACATAAAACATATATAGTCGTGGTTAGTAGTTAGTTACCGACTAGAATAACACATGGTACTGAAAATAATCTAATTTTATTTATTAAGTGTATATATAAGGTAATTCAACGAAAGTTTTCCCCGGATTTTAGCTTACCATGTAAAACGAGATCTTCCTTAAATTCTAGTAAAGTAGATTAAGAGGCGAATTTAATTGTTTCCTGTGAGTTTAAACCTGATAAATGGAACAAAACAGGTGCTAGAACCTGTTAAGAAAAAGTTAAGTAGTAATTTATGTAATTATTTTAGAAATGTAGCCTCGCAAAGGCTTTGATATAAATAAAAAATAATAAACATTTTAACACTTTTGTATATTTAATTTGTACAATGTACATTTCGAATTCAAAGAATCCATCATCAGGTACTTGTAGGTTTACTGGTACTAAGTGTTAACACTTGTTAACATCTGTTAATACGTTTAGCTGAGGTTTGTCAAAAAGACAGAAAAATTTGTTTACATTAAAATTAAAAAATATTAAATTATTGTAAAGTGCTTGATCAGTAGTGTAATACAAAATGGAAACACAAAGTTATTATCTAATTCTCTATTAGAAAGAATACGCTTTTTCATCGAAGTTGTTTTTCGTTGGTATATATTTTCTTGATTGGAGCACAAGGGAAACTTTACAATGGTACTGGTAATATCTTAGAAAGTGAATTTAAACAGATGGAATTTGATTCTTCATAACCAAATTTATTTATCGAGATTTATCTATAGGCTATAAAGAAAGTGTTCTGAGTTACTTATCAACACCTAGCAAAAAACCATCGTAGAGGCATGCAATTTGGTACATAAATTCATATTGCGCCCTAGAGGCTCACAAAGGTATGGCTTTTCTTTACGATATCAGAGTTGGTGATAAAGTTGTGAACATTTCTATAAGAAATACATTGCAATAAAGACGTGGTATTTATTAAAAGAAACTGTCAAAAAGTAATCAATTGGTCTATGTAAAAATTGTAATGTTTCAAAACAATAATATGTTTTATTAATTCAAGTACAATTTAAAATGTTGTGTCCTGAAAGCATAGAATAAGCATAAAATTAAAATTTCTTATTGAAATTACTTCTGGAGCACAGAGGCTATCCAGATAATAAAATTGGAAGTTTTAGTAATTTTTTTTAACTGAAAATCTTAGTAAATATTAAGTATGCAGCGCTTTATCAGTAGTGTAATGCAGGCATTAAAGATAATGTTACTATGTAGATTTTGATACAGATTTAAAGACTTTTATAAAAAGCATTTTAGATGGTTTTTTTGGTAAGTACGCTTCTAGGACCTTTATAAACTATGTGAATATTGCCCTGAAATATATTAGGCTGTATGTATATTACAATGAAAGTAGACGATTTATTACCAAAGTAGTCTTTTCAGAACTGTGTATGTATACAGAAGGTTGTGTGTATGTTTAGATCGGGGAAACGAGACAAAATCAACTATGGCACTAGAAGTACCTTAGACCGGATTAAACTACAATGGCTATAAGTATACACTTTATGACATATTGTCTTGATCGTGGCAGCACGGAAAACCCAATAATGGTGTAGGAAATATAATTCTTTCAAAATTAGAAGTACTTACCTGGACGTAGAGCCAAAAATAAGAGCCATTGTCAATTGTGCTTATCATAATTTGAAGGTGTTAACCATGAAAACTAAGATAATAAAAATCTAAGACAAGCTTACTTCCATTCTTAAATTGCACAGAACCCCACCATGCATTGTATCATTTGTCTTCTGCTTAATGATTCCTTCACAATGGCGTAATATAGTTAAATTGTTACTGAAATCGTCAGAGCAATTCAATAAATTATCATGGAATGTTGGAAAGAAATAGAATCTTATAAAAACGGTTTCATTCTATGATTTCAGGGTTCCAAAACACTATTCTTTAAACTTAAATCTAAAATAGATCAGGAGATTGCAATAGCTTTGAGTGATTATCTTAGGAGTGTATAGAATGTCATACAAAAAGTATACCTGAATATAGTATCCTGTTTTTCAACAGGAAATTGCGTGCGAAGCCGCGGGTAACTGCTAGTATATATATATATATATATATATATATATATATATATATATATATATAGCCTATCCTTTTCAAAGGATAATTTAAAAATTTAAAAATTAAAATTGTTAAGAAATATTTAATAATTTTGTGGTTTTCCTAATAACACTATTCCTTAACTTTTGAAGTTTTCAATAGACAATGCTGCTCAACTTAACCGATTAAATTTAACAAAGGATTGTTGGTAGCCTTGCCTTTGGTGCCAATAAAGTCTTCCATTCATTACGCGATAGAAAACAACCACGGCGTCACAGTGCAGCAGTTGGCTCACCGCCATCTTGGCCTTTCCTACCAAAGTTATCTCTTTTCTCTTAGCTCTGAAATAGTGTCCTTTTTCATTTTATTTTTACTCGGTTGTGTGTATTATTCTTAGATATATCACTGGCCGAGAAATTATTCATTTGTTTGTTTTCAACTTAAATTGATTCCTCTCTCTTCAGTTCTATTAAATCAACAATAAATATTTGTATTTATCCATCACATTATTACATTGGGATAAACGCAAAGGTAGGGTTATTTAAATTTACAGGATTTCGTAATGAATAGATTTAGTTTTATCAAAACAAAAGTGGACGTTTAGATGTAGTATGTAATCATCTTTAATTTAATATTGCAGTCAAACGTGTTTTAAAACATTCTAATATTTACTAAAATAGATACTGGAAATTTTTTTATATAAAACCATTTATGATCCAATAATTGTTCTCATATTTCAAAATTTCGAGATAAAATAGAACTGAGTTCCAGGAAGAATGTTTGGTACCACATCGACTTTGATGATAAGCACTTTCATAATTTTGAGACTATGTAACTTGTTTCAAATCAGAAAGCGTCATACCCAAAAATCCAAGAGGCAGTTGCACTGTTTATACGCTGCATGTACACACAATCCGGGTTTTCTTGCATTCGGTAGAGAAATTTACCCTAACAATGGAATTGCTCGTAAACCACGTTAGTTTTGGAAGTCAAAATGGGAGGCTAAAAAAGGTAAAAGATTTAAAAAATATGTTTTTCTTAATTGTATATTTCCTCGCTTGATACACTTTATATTGACCGTCATATACATAAATAAAAGTTATGTCACCGTCAGACAGTTAGATTAAGAGATTGGAAGTCGCTCCTTAAGGGTTAACTTATGGTTAGTTGACGCTGATTAAAAATCTTTTTACGTGAACGACAGTTTGTTTAAATGTGTCAAGCGAATAAAAATATGATTTTGGAACACATGTGAATTATACTTTTTCAGTTCGATTTCCACCAAAGTTAGTACAGCTTACGTTCGATTTCTTTCTTAGGAGAAACCCAGGTTGTGTTACCTGTATAATAGGAATTGGCTCCGAGTCTCTGGACTATTGAATTGCAGTGCAGTTTTAAGAAAAGTACATGTCAATTTTTGTGACATTTATGATTTAACGTTTTAAGGAATTTTCAGAATAAATGACTGTTTCCAATGACAGATATTGGAACTCATTTTGCTATCCGAAATGTCTTTAAATCCAATTGGCAACGATTGGGTTTCGCAATATTCAGAGCCCAATGCGGATCAGCTTCCACATTTTCGCGTTAAAAGGATGTTTCTAAAGGTTTTATTAACTACTAGCTTTCCACCGCAATGGATACAGAAAAACGGCTTGTTTATGCTGTTTTACTCTATGGCGTGTGCATGTTCCCGACTGATCATCCTCACAGTTGATGTAAAATAAAATCGATAGCACTAGTTAAGTCCATTTGAGGCGGAACTTCGGTGACATGTTCTTCAATCAGCCAATAGAGACATCATGCCTTTGTTCCCAAGTTGTTTCTCGCTGGCCAATACCATCTGCATCGTAAGAGCTGAGTCATGTTGCATTGTTCTTTAAAGGGGTGACTTTGTCATACATCTAGATTAAACCTTTGGGTCTATAGTTATATTGTCAATTATAGTAAGTCTATTTAAAATTATATCGATGGTAGCCTATATTAACAATAACTTTAAAATAGTGAAAATTCCAGGCAACATATCTAAAAATATATCTTGGATAAAAATTGAAAAAATATTCCTAGACACTTATTTTAAAATATACCAGACACCGTAAACATCTTAATATAAAGAAATGAGTTTGAAACCTGCATAAGTCATTATTATCCTACGTCTGGAATAAAATAGCTAAAAATTATCAAAGATTATTAATTATTAAGTTGAAAGAAAAGCTTTACCACGTTTCAATTCATAATAAGTATTAGGGTAACATGGCATAACATGAGTAAGTATAAAATATCCTGCTCTACAACTTGGTTTAAAATGTAACAATGGCCAGAGATCAGTATTGGTCACCGTGGCCGATTATTCTAGATGGCATTAGCGGTGCCGGAATGCACTGTAGTCACATTTATTTATGATCAGCTGTTCAATTTTACAACCATATTTTACTTCGTCGTGTACAGTTGCTCAAAGGACTTCTTTTGTACAGATCGTAGTAGTGTGGTATGGTTGCTATAACGGACGGATATATATAAGGAATGATGTCATTTAAACAATAATACATTTAGTACAAAATAGTGTTTCATTGTCAAGGCAAATGGATGGTTTTGGTTTATCCTAAAACCCAAAACCAAAATAATTGGAAATATTTTATTTATAATCTGAGTTTTAAAATCGGTTCAATAACAACGAAATATAACGCTATATTACTCAGTAGCGGATGAAGTTCACTTTACATGGGGTCTGTTTGAGTTCAGGAACAAAAGCGTCGTTGTCCTTAATGATAATAATACTTAATTCACGCGAATGTGATTGCTATTGATTCTTGAACATAGTGTATTCTCTGTAATACCTGAATTTAAATGAGCTTAGTTATATTTTATGCCTTTAAAAGGCCATGTGGCTTTATTTGTATTTATAAGGCGTTAATAGTTAAAATGTATATTTACTAATTGTAATCGACCTCCAAGCAACTCACCCTTTGGTGTCCTGGTATCGGGCAGCGTGAGCCAAAGCGGGACCAGGATGGGCGCCACCAACATATAGGTGAGTCTCTTCCTTCCGGTGTCCGGCCAGGACATGTCCAGGGGCTCATTCGCGTCTTCATCGTCATCCTGAAAACCGACATACATGCATGAGAATAAGTACTTAAAAAACTAACAGTAAATATATGGAGATCGGTATAAACTAAGAGTAATTTTATTAACGGACGTTTCGGTGTTATAACACATTGAACATCCATTGGAAACACACCAAACTCTTTGAACAGTCTCAATCTGTACTGCAAATAAGCAATATTATCTTTTTGTGTATATATTCTTGTACACACAATATCCGCTTGTTTGCTTAAGCCAGATGCTACTTAATGAGGACGCTACCGCACGTTTTTGTTGATATACGTTTACTTTTCTATGGATTTTCGTTTTAGATGAAAGAACCAAGATGTTGTACTTTGGTGCGGGGTTAGGGACTATTTTGTTTTACCTTAATAGGTCAACATTTATGGACCGTTTTGATATGATTACAGTAAAAAGATATTTTTATTATCCCATTATGCATTATGAGTAAGCAGTTAGACTGGTAACTAAAGGAAAAAATAAAAATAAAGAATTCAATTAAATTATTTTTTTTATAGACAAAATTGCTAAAAATTTACTACACTATATTTCATTAGCTCCGCACGGCACTGACGATACTGTAAAAATGTAATAAGACTATTATTTATCCAGCAATAAAGTAGCACGACTCATACATTCTCGTAAAGTTTCCATGGTAGACTGTACAGTTGTCTTTTAATTTGTTCATAAGTATTTTTAAGAATGCCAGTTATCCTTACTAGTCACCGGTGGAATCTCTAGTAGGAGATCCGTGAGATCAAAGTTTACCTGAAAGTTCAATCTTAATATGCACAAACAATTTGCGCATAACAAGAAGATTATGAAAATAAGATGAATTACGTGCAGTGAAATCCTTACCTAAAGGCAAGACAAAAGAGAAAGATTGGGCGATGAAAATTGAAAAATACATTCAGGTGTAAACTGGCCTATTTACTTAGGTATTGACTAAATCCATTCTAGTGATGGTGTCGATTTCAGGTACGGAACCTCTCTCCCAAAATAAAATTCATTTATCCCATCTCATCGAGAATATTACAATGTTATTACGAACAGCTATTACACTACGAGACAGTCTCAGTGGCTGGTTATCTCGATACTTGATCTATTTTTCAGCTTGCAAACAACTTATCACGGGTATTACATTACCTGAATGTCAGTTATAATACAGGCCCCTTACCAAGTACCGCACGACGACGTCTTTCAGCGATATTGATTGATTCTTATTGTTGCACGTTCCAAAACCAACAAAATTGACTTGCTATAAGAATACATGTAATATGACACATACATAACTATGAGTTAATGCTAAGGGTTAATAATTACTGTTTATGTGGAAAATTTCGTTTGTTAGATCCAGTCTTTATTCGTTAGCTATACAGTCTTAGTAGGAATTTGAACTGGACTGACCATACAACAGTGCTTTCATCATTTGTCCTGCGTATTACTATTAGTTGAAAGATAATAAGAAAATGAGTAAACTAAACATAATACTGATTCACAATTCTAATTAATCGAGAGGTTAACCCTTGTTGTTGAAGCGATGGCGTTTTTGAGCCTCTCTGTCTAACCCGTAACGTGTAAAATCTAAATCTATTAACACTTGTAATTCAAATTTTGATTAATATTTTCACCATTAAGTTAGAAAGGCCTCATATGAAAAGTGTAAAATAAATGCTACTTATTTTTATAACATACTCATTGATTTTTACATTGGAATCTTCGAAAAAATAGAAATCTTCTTAGCATTATGAGATATATTCCTGATAAATTAAACATAACAAGATATAACCACATGTACAGGTAGCGATAAACAAATCCAGGTAGCAAACTACCGCAGTCAGGTCGGACTTCTCCCCCCACAATTTTGCGGCCGACAGGCATGTAACCGAGCTGCTATCTTTTACGTGACCTGCGTGTCGAGCAGGGTTGAGTTGTATACTGCCTGCAAACTGTTGTGGCATTCGATAAATGTCCATCAAACTTTGGGTTCAACATTGGTCCTCGTGCATAACAATGAAAAGGTAAACACGATTTCGATCTTTCCGGAGAATCTCTGATTTAGTAGACGTTTCTCTTATTTGATACGACCTTTCCATAAATAAAGAGTGATCTTACTCAGAATAGAAATATTATATGTAATACAAGATGTTTAAGAAAATTCTTTGCAAGCATCCACAATGCATAAGTAAAATAATGAAAGAAACAGGATTTTCCGGACATTTGCCATTGTCACTGATACAAAAAATCACTGATTTTACAATTGATATTTTGTATCACTGAACGATGGCTAATGTTTGTAAAAATCCTATTTCTTTCATAATTCTTCCATTGTCAAAAACAAACTTAAAAAAAAACTTAAATAATGACAAACAACTTTTTAATTTGTAGTTTTTTTTGGTATAAACGTGGATTATATCTGTTGGGAGCTGAGAATAAGCTATTGCTATATGGGGTATTTCATAAAATATTTAGGGCGAGAGAATTTATTGGGGAGAAAGTTTGATTCGATTTCAATGGATTGATGAATTCTCAAATTAGCTGAATGCCATTTCAGATCATACTAGAACGAAACATTTTTATTCATACGGTTGTGTAGTATCGATTTGTACGGTATTTTACTGAAATAATCTGAGGCTAAATCCACTTTCCTCAACAGATCGTTGAGAAAACATGTTGCTATATTGCAAAATTAATATATTAGGCAGTTTAATCTTATATTATCCTAAATACAAGGAAATCTCGTGAATATTAGCCTATTATAAATAAATCCCGATTCTAAACTTGGATACGGTCTTCAGCAATGTGCAATGAAAGTTAGGAGATCAAAGTACACTGTAAAATTTTATTAAGGCCGGAAGAGCTGGGCTGAGAATTAAATCTCAATTAACGGTGATTAACGAGCCTACAGTACGCCGCACCGCGCCGGTTGGTTGTGATAATCGGTAATTAAGATTCCACGAGCACAGTGCAGCCTGTCCCCCCGGAGCAGTTGGTGATGCTGCCCTCTGCTTGAATTATACAGCCACGCGCTTTTACACAGAATCTCATTTATTTGCTTTTTGCATCCCAGAACGATTGTGCACTTCCCAAACGAACAGCTAGAGAAATAACACGTCAGTTAGCACCCAGTTAGCTTTTATTTATCCATATAAAGTCTGATATATAAAATATTCAATTAAATATTGATATGGTTTGTTTATGATCTTAGTACATAAACATGTGAGTGTTTATAGTAGAGACTTAAGATTCAAGAATACTATTCTTACAATTTCCAATTAAATTTTGTTCCATATCAGTTATACTATATGATAAAACAAGTTTCAGGATATGAGGTTGAGTTAATATAGGAACAAACTTAAAATAGAACTTTCCAATGGTTTGATAAGATTATTAAAATAAAGTACATTTTATAGATAGATTCCTGTATTATCTTTTAAGAATGACTTAATTAAGACGTTGTGTTATGTCTCTAATTTGCAGCAAAGTGTCATTTTCACCAAATATAGTGTTATGGCAGTACACCAAAGTTATTTTAAAGATGAAATATCTGTAAAACCTTAATAATATGATATATTTGTATTGAATATTTCCGAGTTGGAATATAAAACCAAATATAATATTAAGTTAATTAAAAAATTAATAAAAGCATAGCAAACTATAGAAAGTATACTTTTAATATATTCTACTATGCGATAAATAATCGTAGGTGGACCGAATTTCTAAGAAATACGGACATTTACAACTTTAGAACAAAAAAATTCTATCATATGATATTTATTCAGAACGAAGATGATTTCGCAGCACACATTTTGCGAATTTACTTTTGATGATTGTTAAGAAACGACTTTTAAAATATCACAATCAGACTTTGGAAATTCGCAAAACATGACATTTTAATAAATTACGAATAAAAGTTATAACTAGTATTATTTTACGCACATCAATTTCGCTAGTAAAATATAACCACAAAATATTTATATTTCAAAAGTCCTAATGCACTAAGCTTGGTATGTCATTGACCGCGAAGTCTATGAATTTAAAATGTGGAGAGAGGTGTTGGACTAACAGCTCAAACTGAATAGCCTGATGAGACAACGCTCATGTTGTTGCTGCAGGATACTTTATTCACTCGCTCCTATTTTTTATCAAATTGGAAGCTAACACTATCAGTCATATGTATTCATAAATATGATCCTCGTTTACAAGAAAAACGCGATATAAATAAACTAAAAATGTGGACTTAACTCATAAATCTTCTTAACTATGAATTACAACACATTATACGTTTTTAATGTATACATTATTTTACGCCAATTACAGATTTTTAACATCAAGATTATATTATATTACACGTTTAAATTAAATATCATTAGTATTAATTGTTATTACTTATACTATTATTAGGACCAAGGTAAAGATGATCACTAACGCTCAGCCATATTCCACTGGGTGAAATGCACTATCATCGAACTCCATGTTGCTTATATAAAAATGATGCTGCAAGCAAAATATTTAGTCAATAGGTCAGTTCATTCTCAAGATATTAAGACAAACGGGTAGGCAGCATTGCAATTTTTCCAGTCCCTCGATTGATGGGCTTCGCTAACGCTCAGCAAATTAATGTGGTGACATCTTTTAATTTACTTGTAGTGAGAGTTGTTTTTTAACTATTCTTCTCTAGAAGAAAGTATTTGTTTATATATGTACTAGAATTGTTAGCCAGATCTTTAATACAGATTATGTTGTTTCCTTGCGTGTACATCAAGTATAGGTTCTAATAGTTGTATTTTCATTTTACTAACAATGAAAAAGTTTACCTCAGACTTCGATTTTAATACTTTAAATAATTCCCGAAGAGAAATCATCAGTTTTTGTAACATATATCAAAAAATCGTAATATGTAAGTAATGAGTTTAAAGTAAAAATAAGAGTTTTAAAATGTATCATGGAAAAACATTAAAAATGATTTACTATTTTGCATCTTACAGTTCTACGTACTACTGAAGCATGAGACAGGTATTGTAATTTAACAATGACTGAAAGGATCGGGAAGTAGAGGTAGGCTAGATAGATATATACGGTACAACCAATTGTGTTCCTGATGTGTTGATTGCAGTGTTTGATGATATGTCGCTGGTGTCATCCAATAGTAGATTACTGCACCACTCATTGTGGTCAACCAAATCACAATGATGATCTATGCAATGTTCGAGGACGTCAATTCAATGCTTTGCTTTTATAGTCCGGAAAAGTTTGAATAATAATGCAAAGTGCCTTCAAATAAAATCTCAACATTTATCCTATACATTTATTCAAAATCAGGATGAAATTGAATGTTTAAGATAGTGCAAGTATATTAATATTAGTTTAATAATGACTGTAGTTTTTTCTTTACAAGTTGAAGAACAAAACAGGATTGTAACAATTTTCGTTATTAAATTTATCTTTGTCAATAAATATCTTTTCTGAATATATATCATATAATAGAAAGTTTTTGAATACTGAAGTTGTAAATGTCCGCATTTCTTAGAAATTAAATCCACCTACGACTATATCTTGCATAGTAGAATATATTAAAAGTATGCTTTCTATAATTTGATATACTTTTATTAATTTATGAACTAACTTGGAAATAATACTTGGTTTTATATTTCAAATTCAAATATGTATAAATGAATGTTTGTTTGTATGTCATTTATAGAATCGTAAACTATGTGACCGATCATTATGAAAGTTTTTATGTACATGTATTTTTCCACGGAGAAGGTTTATATGCTATGCCCATTGATATAACTCGCCACCAGGCGGTACTGTAAAAGATAAGTGTTCAAAGCGCCTGTACGTTATAAACCGCAATTACGAGACAGTTACCTATATTAAACAGTCAAACACTATTTGAAGGCGCTAAGTTATGATGTATATTTGTCTTTAAAATAAATTTTAGGTTGAACTTAAAGGTTGAGTGTTAGACCACTTTATTATAAAGTACATGTACGTGTACAATACACTTTGACAGATTTTCTTGATCGTGAAATCAAACTCTACATCGGCGTTGTAAGTATAATTCACTTGAACCAGAAGTGCTCATACACGGGCAAAGCGTGAGAAGCCACAGGAAACAACAAGTGTTCAATAAAAGGATATTTGAAGCTTCTTACTTTATGGAGCAAGGGGATTACAATCGACATTGTGTTGCACTAACTTAAATTAATATATATCTCCAAAGTAATGGATTGAAATACGTGATAAAAGCTTAATAGATGTGAATATTCAAACCATCTATAACGGAGGATTAAAAGTTGAACAGTTTTGCCAACTTGCATGCAACCAGGTAGAAAAAAGTCCCCACTTTTAGAGAAAAGTTTTGCCAGCTCCCTGAGTGATAGTAAAATATAAAATATTTCTAGTCTATAATAGCTAAAGCGTTTGAAAGAGGAAACTAATGTTTCATTGACAATCAGCCAAATGTATTGGAGCGACGTGCACAACAATCGAACTCGATACTGCCTGTATATAAATAAATTTTCAATCATAATTTAATGTTCAATGATCTAAGGCGTTCTCTAGATATCGTAAAAAGATATATTTTACCAGCCTCTCACTAACGGGTTTTGCTATCGCTCAGGCAATTACGGTTTTACAATTTCCATATTCAGGAAGCTCACTTTGGATTATAAGATTAAATAATAAATTCTTTACTAATTATTTGCCAACTTTGAGTACTGGGACTGCTTATTTAGAAATCATCAACCTTCTTAAACAATTATATGAGGCTAGTCCCGTTCTCCCCAAAAGCATTTTTTTGCAGCATTTCAAACTTTTCAACTGGTTGATGAAATGCGCTTCATTCAACCTTGCAAGACAAACGATAAACGATAATACTTCAAACGATAGTATAAATATAAATCTATACCTAGTTGATAAAATAAAATAATATGCTAACATATAATAAAGACACCTAAACTATTACATGTGCTCGCACTGAGAGGTTTTACTAAAATACCAGGTAGTTAACTTAAAAATAAGTACTAGTGAACGGATTTCTCTTGCGAAAGTATAATGTGAATTTCTAAGACCTATATTTTACCTATATTTTATTATACATTACAAAATCTATTAAACAAAACAACTGTATCCATATAAAAGTAGCTACAAAGATATAATGTAGCTGGTTAGCTCATTATATATATATATATATATATATATATATATATATATATATATATATATATATATTATAATATAAATAAGTCCGCTTCTCACTGACAGTCGAAGGTTTCCAGAGCTGGTTGGAGAATTTAGTTCATACAGCCTCGTTTTTATTTACACATGCAGTAGCATACTCAATATGATTTCGGATTTGTAAAACGGGGTTTTGAATATTTATATTTATAAGTTAATAAATACAACTTTTTAAGTTCCAAAACTTGATAATTCTATCCAAATTAAAAAAAAAACATTATTTATCTAGTGTATATTTACTGGTTTGTTGTAACGAATACTGCTAGGAAGTGACTAATTATTATTTCTTTATACATGTACCTTGTTAAAGGATAAATAAATGCAAGGTTTTGAAATCTCGCAAATCCAGATTTTTAAAATAACTAATTATATACAAAAATTCATAAAACGTATCATGAATATGTAGGTTATGTTCATACATACAAAATGAAGTGCCGGTAGCCATCTGTGCTAGCCCATTAGCCTATATCTTACATTGTCAGTCAATAGGATATTTCTTTTGTGGCATTACTTAATAGTGTTATATTGGCTAGGTTATCTATTGTGTATTTTGTGTTCTTTATTGATGTTATTATGCATTATTTTATTGGCTAAACAATTACTATTTGACATTCCTCAAATCCTACTTATGTTGTAATTATTGAATTTAAAAATATTTTAAGCTTTGTGGTAAAAATATAAAACTACTAGTAGGTTCCCAACCCTCATTTTCAAAGTTTAAAAGACGATTGAATGAAATTATGTAATAGCTGAAAATAGTATTGGCAGTTATTGCTTTCATCTCCTATGATTTTTGTTAACAATTTAAGTATTAAAATACGTTGAATTGTAGTTCCTAAGTCACAAAATAGTGATGATAATATGCAAAGCACGTTGTTATATATTTCTCTAATGTTCTCAAAATAACATCACGTTTATATTTCATAATTTGATGCTTAATGTCTACTTATATAAGTAAGATTCTATTTATATATTTTATTAAGTGTCCATTAGTTTGATTGTTTTATTTGATGTATATAACACTCAAAGTTCGTAAAACCAAAGAAATTAGAATATTTAGAAAATAATATTATATTATTCCTACAAAAGTGATGTATCACGTGTCTTCTACACTATAAGTAACTCTAAACGATGCTTAATAGAAGTGGTGTGTGCGCGTTTTGGTGAAGGACGAAGAAAGGATAGAAATCGGAAGCAGAGGGAGGTATAGTGCAGTCTGCTAACTATTGGCTTCCTGCTATGCAAGTGTGTGTGCGTGTGTGTTGTTGATGGAATGTGGGATGGAAAGATGAGGAGAGGATATAAATCGGTAGCAGAGGGAGGTATGGTGCAGTCTGCTAACTATTGGCTTCCTGCTATGCAGGTGTGTGTGCGTGTGTGTTGGTGAAGGAATGAGGAATGGAAAGATGAAGAGAGGATATAAATCGGAAGCAGAGGGGGTATGGTGCAGTCTGCTAACTATTGGCTTTCCGCCACGCAGAAATCTCTCGGATATATATCGGGGTCACTCAGCGCACCGCACCCTCTGTTGTTCGAGGAGGGTGGCGAGTACACCTTTTAAACACTCTGAGTAACAATAGTGGAACTACAGTAATACATCCAGAACGCGTTTTCAACTGACAAAATAGCCGTCTTATCTTACTTGGCAGGCTTGTCATAGAATTTCGCGTAAAAAGTTATGTACAGATTTTAAGGACTTCACAGGGAGAGTGAATGGAAGTTCAACAGTAAGGTGAAGCGGATTTGTGTAATCACACAAGAGCTGGTTAGATGGTTAAAAATTAGTTACGACAATATATTCACCCAATTTTCAGAATGTTCTTAACCGTGATCAATGTACTCAAAAAGGTCAACGCAAGTTTAATTTAGAGTCAGAACGATTAATTTCTGTTCAGTGAAATGATCGGGTCTAAATAGTCTACACAGATAAATCCTTAGTATTTTTACGAACAAATCCGTCTTTTGTCAAACTAAATTCTGGCGAGTTTACGTCACATTTGAGTCTTTAACGTTTTGTGTATTCTTAATCCCAAGACTTTCGACACTTGAAGAAATTCTGTTGCACCTTCATATTGGATACTTAATAAAATACATTGGCACTTCGTATTATTTCGTAGTAAAACTTCAGTTTTTCTCTTCAACCTTTACTTCAGTTTTTTCATTGGCCTTTACACTTTCATAGACTTGAATGCGGTTCCGGAGATCGGTTACCTTCCTTTGAGCAAGTATATACGTTTATTATTGGCTGTACATAGCGACCCCTATCAGTCGAGGGGCTAGACAATTTTAATTTATGTTTGAATGTCTGCACATATCTCGAAAATGAATGACCTATCGAGTTGAACTTTTGCATCAAGCTTCATTTGAATGTAAGCAATATCGGGTTCGATGATGGTGCATGGAATTTGGCTAGGAGTATGGAAATATGTTTACATTGGTCTCATGGGTAACTACGATGACAACGAAAAGATAGCAGATATGTAAACAAACTGAATGAAGGCATATGAGATTTTAGTATGGAATGTAGTAATATGTAAGATGTAGATTATTTATACAGTAAAAGAAAAAGTAAGCTAAGTAATATAAAACATTAATTACTCCCTCGCGTTTAACTGATAGCCTATGCAATAAAGTAAATATTTATATTTTATTTTTATAATTTTGTAACAATTACGGTTGATTTTAACGCGTGATAATAATATTTACACTTAAATTGCAAGATAAAAACGATACTATTCGTTGAATTTAGAATGAATAAATTTTACAAAAATTGTATAGCCTACAAATTTATAGAAATAGAGTCAAACTTGAATAATTCCAACATTTTCAGTTCGAAGTTTTGAGTAGAATGAAATCTTATCGTAGTCTCTTGAGACTCTAGTTCAACAAGGTAAGACACACCACGTGTCAGAATTCTCCCTAGCTTGTATGATAAAATCCACGTAGCTCATTTCATTCCTAACATGTCCTATACACAGATATCCGTACAGAAAAAAATGTTTACACACTCCCAATAAGAATAAAGAGGAAGCATGTCAGCCTACTAAGTGGTAGACTTCAATGATGCCTAAAATGTATATATGTCATAGATGGACATATACCACCATTACAACTCATACTTGCCTACGTAGAAATAGTGTTTCAAGCAAAGTTTTAAGTGTATGGATGATATATACTTAAGCATAATATATTTTAAGTATACCTTTCTCGAGATATCTTGCGTATAATCAGACTACATATGTTATTACTCAACATTTTGAAATGTAACATGATTATTACAACTGCATTTACTCTGCGATTTTCTCGTTGCCACCACTTTATGGTTATCCATATAATAAATATGTGTTCGCTAACGCTTAGACCACTGAATGGAATGACCACTAGCATCGGACTTTACGTTGCCTATATAGAAGTAAAACTTCATACAAGTCTATAAGTCAGTTCGATCTCGAGTTATAGTAAGAAAAGACAGACAGACATGCAACTTTTTCAACAATTCCATGGTCATAATCCATCATAATAAAACTCTTATCTGTGTAGTAATGAAGTTTCTAAAAAAATTTAGTCTACAGATGAATTTTCTTGAAATCTTGCTACATAATACATTTATTTTTTGTTCATCTTATTAGGTATCATATGAGTTTATAATAAATTTAAGCATAATAAATCACCAAAAGATTATGTTAAACTGTAATATGATTGTTCAAAGTTTCTTTACAAATTTATTTAGTCAGCAATTTTATTGTTGCCGTCATAGTTACCCTTAAGACCAATGCTAAAATCTATTTAAATAATTAATTAATTGAGTTTAAAAAAACTCTGCCAAAACTATTCATATTAAAAAATAACATGTCACGAGATTGCGTTTAAAGGAAAACTTAACTCAATAGAGTAATGAAAAGTGGTTAAATTTCAGCTATATATTTTGCATCATAATAATATGCACATAAAAAATATAAAGGCTAATAGAAAAAGATAAATAATAGATTGGAAAGTCAATGCTTTAGCATTGTAGTTTGGTCACAAGATTTAATTTCAGCACAATCTTGTGTTATAGTGCCCTCTATAGCTCACAGGAAAGTTTTTGATGTAAAACTATAAACCTAGCTTAGTAAAAAAACGAGAGTGGGTGCAAAAATCCTTGAGATATTATCAGCATACTTAAAACTGTACATTACACTTTATTTCTAAGAGAGTTTAGTTTTATGATAAGGCAGGTATAACCACAGAATTTGGCTGAGCGCCATTAGAGCCTATCACACAGTAGGCTGACACAATTTCTCTTCTGTCGATCGGGGATGTAAAAACTATTCTGACGATTGTATGGCTGAGGATCTGTCCACAGGACACCTCGAGAATGAAATGAACCATAGATTTGAAAATTTTCAAGTAACCTCAGCGAAGATTTTTACGCCATACGTGTGTGACGTACTCCACCTTGCATTAACTTAACCAGTTAGGATGTAACTTACTATGAAAAAAATAGTAGAAAAGTTGCGCATGAAAACTAGCGGCTTTGAAATTTGCTACAATTCCGTCGGAGCTTCTGAACGTCGAGGCGCAAACGATTAACGTTTGAGTTTCGAAATTAGACAGAAATGATTCAATATACACAAAGATGAATGGACTGTCATGAAGTTTCAATAAATCGTTTCACTAGAGGACTCGCTGGGATTTCAACGGAACTGGCTCATACATATGTAAATGAGCGAAAATATGGAGTTCTCCTGTGGGAAATATCCTGTTGACCTGGCATTTCGAACTGATTTATCTTAAACGTGATTAGATTGTGGTTTAGACTTTTCCGAATTAAAACGCGGTCTTTACTTTAAAAAATATGAATACAATGGATTAAATACGATCTAAAATCATAACTGAAGGATTCAAGAATATTATTTATTATGGCGCTGTAATGGCTTTATACGAAAGTATTTGGATGGATGAATTCTCAAACATTATATATGAAAAGAATTTAAACGGAAGTTTTAAATGAATCATAAAAAAGTATTAAGTACAAACACAAAAATGAACATGATACCAAGTTTCGGGCATGTTTAATCTCCTTTAAGTAGGTCTATTAAATTAGTTATCTTTGCGTTAGATCACTTAATACATTTGGGACAAATTAGAAAAAGAAGAGGGGTTTCAAAAGGTATAGCAGATTACAGAAAAAGTAAGTGTCAGTTCAAACAATTTTAGGTAGATTTCATCAATCTGCCTATTGCAATATTGCCCTAATGAAGGAATTTCCGGAAGATTCTTCGAGTTGTTTATGATAATGACCAACATAATCCATAACTACCATAACCAGAACAGTTATATATTGTGCATGTAAACTAATAATGCATCTTCGGTTTGCCATTTAGACATCACGACATCATGTGAAATCTATTTTTCTTCCGACTGGGCCGAAAGGGATAATAGTTATTGAGAGAAATTATTTGCATGTAGAATTTCTACATTCGCACAATATTTATTCATGAAACTGGTGAAAGTACTTCCTGTATCATTGAAGTCACTTATAAGTAGTTAATCTTAGACACCAAAATATTGACTCTTGGGACTGGACGAAGTTTTGTTTTGTAAACACGTCTCGATGTCTCCCGAGAGAGCGAGTTGGGCTCCGACTGTTGGGCCAACTGCAACTCGAGCATGGACTCGACAGTTTTGTTCTATCCCAAAGGATAAGGTTTATCTACCTTATCCGTAGGCAGAAGAGAATTTTAAATCATTTACTTCCTCTATCACTGACGTCGCTTCTAAATAGGTAGCACAATAAACATTAAAGTGCTAAAACATCCCCTATGATTTTGACAGATTTTGTGGGGCCTTCATAAAAAAACATTTTTCTTGTGTGCTTTTTCTAAAAACTGAATGTACAAGTTGTATATAGATTTTTTTGTAATAAATTAGTATTTATTTAGCATATTTTGGATTACTATATGAGTGTGTTTAGTAAAGTGTTATGTTGTGCTAAATGGGAAAAAAGTAAACAAAAAGTTAACAACTTTTCATCAGAACGGTAAGTAATAATTATTATTTTTTATTCGATAGATTTTGATTAAAAAACTATATATATATATATATATAAAACAGTTTACATTTTGAAATTTTTAATGTACGTGTTGCACTACAAGTGAATATAGTCAGAAACTCACCAAACAGGGCTCGATGCCTCCTGAGAGAGCGACGCCGTTGGGCTCCGACTGTTGGGCCAACTGCGTCTCTAGCGTGGACTGGACGTGGTTGGCGGCCGACGTCGAGGCGGCTCCGTTGTGAGGCTTTGTGGCGTCGAGAAGCACCTTGAGGGAGGCTATGGCGTGCAGTTGTGTCGCCTTCTCATCCACCTTGCCTGCAACACCGACCTCGTGTTGAGTGACGAGCAAGTATGCACTTCTGGAGTAGTCTCATTAGAGCTTGTAGCAACATACACAGAAGAAAGTTAGTTTCTCTGTTCAATCTAATGCCCAAGTGGCAAAGATTCAAGTATGGAGATACGTATACAAACAAGGTAGGAGGATTTAGAATCGATTTATACTCGAGAGATGAATAAAACCAATATCTACTCAAACGGTGACTTATAGAGATCAGCGATTGCCTAGGATTGTTTTTCAATACTTTGTATAAGGTCCGAATGTATACGTCTAAAATTATTTATCTTTCAAAAATAATGAGCGGTAAAAGAGATAAACCAAAAGGATAAATTTAAAACTGTATGAGTTGATTATTTATTTATTCCGGAAGACAATAATTATTACGATTAAGGTACCAAAATGTATTAACTCTAAATTAAAAATGTAATCTAGCTCTTTTAGTTTTCAAACGACTAGGATTTTCGGATGCTCGTATTATATATTTTTTATAGTAATAAATAGTATAATGTGCAAGTGGAAATAAGTCATATTACTAATTTACTTAACACAAAAGACTTTTTTTATTGTAAGATCGTTAAAAAAGAATTCATGGAACGAAGAATATTTTTCTTGGTCAAATCCGAACGAATATAACACATTTTCAGCACAAGAAGTGGATGGACAAATGTTTGGATTTTGCTAAACGGAAAGAACCCGTAATAAAATCATAAATTAATTATTAAAAACTATTTTATAGTTTTTGAATAAATCTCAATTATAGAGTAGAATTTAAAGGTCTTTTCAACTAATCGAAGCTGGTAATAATGATGTTTGGTATTTGCAGCCATCTGATCCAATAAAACTGCCTACGGCGCAGTACATTACTTGACGGCCAAATTTGTGCGGGATTTCTCCAAGTAGATCGCTATGGCAACTCAATCAATACCAGCTCATCAATATACTGGGCTGACCTTGCCCCCTCAACATTAGTCCACTTATGTGGTTATCGTTCTCAGCGATCGCGTACATTCTTAGCAAACCCACTCAAGTGGTTTTAAATAGTTGCAATCTTTAACTATTAGGAAATTCCATGATTTTGAATATTTTTAAATCTAAGTCGAAATTACAACCAATAATTTGCTTTAAATTGTTAGTAGCAAACGAGTTAGTTACAATGCTATGTATTAATTGTATGTATAAATGTATAATCAATAAATTATCATGAGATTAGATAATGAATGTCATTTATGTAGTCACTGATTTTGTTGTAGAAATAGAAGAGGGTGGGAAAGTAGAGCGCGTTACATCCTTTTGTATTTCTAAAACATTTTATGTATCATCGGTGATAATAATACAGTTTGGAGTATCAGCATGGTTAATCTTAGCTATCTGAAATATTAAAGCTTTCCTTCTGATAGAGTTTAATGCGTTGAAGAAAACACGCAAGTGAATCACATAGATACATTTAGAATGCCTCAAGGTTCATCCTTGTAACCAATATTGTTTTATTTATATATGAATGATATATGTGTAAAGCTACATGTTATACGATATCGTTTATGTCTAGCTAGCCAAGCGTAGTTTGTAATAATATTAATTGCTACCATCATGCGGTTGCGGTTAACCCAGAATTGAAAATTAGTGGTTTCCCGTACCAAGATGTATGTGAAATATTTAAATACCTTATGCTTTTGTGACTGAAGAAACTCGTGATATGGCTAATTTATATGGCTATATTATGTTAAGATTATGAAATTATTGTTGACACATAAAATGAAATTGTGTAAATATGTTCCTTGGAATTAAAAAAATCCTAATTGATATGATACAAACTAAAGTTGATATGACGAAACGTTTTAGAAGTGTGTATTGTAAGATTTAATACTTAAGTCACTAATCATTTTAGTATTAATTTATCTAAAGTAATTAATGCTATGGAATATTGTGACGACAAACATGTTTATAAATAATACCTAAATCTATATTATTATGTGGTGTTAATAGAAATTATAAATTATCAAATGTTCACATTTTGTGACCAATAATATTTTGGAAAGTGATAAAGGAATGAAGACGAAGAAATATCAAAGTGACTGATTATTGATTTGGGTTATTGATAAAGAACGGCCACAGCCATCGGTTAGAGTATGAAACTTTCTGAACATCTTTAGTATGAATTTAGCATTACATTTAAGCATTTTTACTCGAAAAGAATGAAATGTATTGAGCGAAAATCCATTAATTTTTTTAAAGTTTTATATTATAAATATGAAAACTTATATTTCCTTTTAAAATCGGTAAAACATGTAATGATTAAAGTTACACGGACTTAGGATCGTTCTACTGGGCTTTAATATAATTTAAATATTACAATATATATGTAGCCAGGAAAGGAACTCACGCTTCAAAACTGATTAAAAGGAAAGTAATCGAGGAACATCTATCTAGCTGGATTAAAAAACGAGTTCCCTGTACCGAGAAAGCCTTTTAGCGTACCCTCAGAGGGTGAGGTTATCGCCGTTGAACATAAATAATCGATACCCATGCCACCGTATCAAAACTGTGTCAAAACAAATAACCAGTGATGCATCAGTTTTTTTTTTAAAAAGGTATGAGAATTATGATTCAGGAAAATTCGCATTTTAGAAATTACTTTAGAAACTAAAAAATGCACAACAAATGTGTGTGCAAGAAGTTATTAGAAAGCACATTTTTAAACTTCGGTTTAAAAAATATGAGGAAAAATATAAGAAAAAAGATATAAGAAATGACTTGTGACTTTTAGTAATATCCGAGCTGTTAATAAATTTCCCCAGCGTGGTACGGTGACCAGGGAGACAAACCAACTTAGAATGCATGGAATTTATGGCGTCACCGGCTATGACGTCATAGTCTTCGCTCTGACGTCTGATAGGATGAAATATGGGAGTTAATATTGGAGTTACCGAGTCTTCACATGTCTAACATATTTCCATGACTGAAAGTAATACATAATAATATGAACGGTAGTATTAATAATGCAATTTGTCATTAATATAAAGTACTGAAACTATATACAGTAAAACAAAATAACAAGTTATAAAATATTTAGTGAAATAAAATGTAAACGTAGTGATAATTGATCACTTTGGAATATCAAGAATCTTTAACTTTTACCTTAAAAAGTATCTAAACATGATAAAAGAAACATAGAGGATTTTTAGAGTAAAGTATTATGTCTCATCCGACCGTATCATATTTTTATAAACCTTCGTACCAATAAAGGGTACAGTATAAATTTATAGTCTTAGTGAAATTGTATAAGTACCTTTATTTTTATAAATAAACTGCATTCAGGTATAATCCTAACATTCTTTCGTTTCGCAAATGGTCAAGTATGAAATTCAGGCTATAACAGATGTGTAGTATTAATGTTTGAATATTTACACAGTATCTACAAAATTGTAACATATTCAAGTGTAATCATGTGGTATTGCCATACCACTCTCTACTGACGTTTGTTATTATTACCGATTGTCATTACCGTCACTATCAGAAAATTACAGCTAATAGTCCAGGACCCGACAGTCAATTTGCATTGTATACGCACGCAAACAGGTTTTTCTTGGAATCGATAGAGAAATTTCACCTAAGAGAGAATTAGTTTGCTGTGCTAGTTTTATTAAAGTTCATAGTGGCTGGGTATTAAAAGTATTAAATGGGTAACAAAAAGATAAAAAATACGAAACGAGAATTTTTAAGAATTATTTTTATCTTTAAACCTTTAAAACCAACTGTCAGACACGTCAATTAATATTAATCAGCTAACCTTATAGAAATCTTGAAAGACTCTACTTTCAGTCCTTTTTTCTAGTTTTGATGGTGATATAACTAGTCTAAATCCAAGAAAAATATTACCCGAGTAAAATATAGGTCAATTAATGTACCCTTTTGATACCTTCTTATATCGACCTCCACCAAAACGAGCGCAGCTGATGATAATTTTCTTTCAATTTGAAACTCCTCTATCGGTTTCACGAAAATTAGGATATGTGCTTATACAATGTAAACTGGCTGTCGAGACCTAGACTAAAATGTTGTGAAGTAAGACACACACATAATTCCTTTTTAAGTCATACAATATATATTAGTCAGTTTTTTTACTCATGATAAAACGTTATCTACTGAAAAAGAACTGAAAAATGTTTTTAGATCAGAATGTATCGATGTAAATAGTATGCTATATAGTTTTCTCTGCAATTCCACAAAAAAATTGCTATTAGGCTACAGAGGTGTAAAATGCCAATAGTGGCCCTGATTGAAGGGTGCAGGGTTGAATCCTAATATAGTCTACACCGGTTACAGCAAATTTAGAATAAATTGTTGAGAATTGGACTAAAGCTTCTAGCCGGTTTTAATGTTCTTTATTAGGACTACACAAACATTGAAATACTTCACTATACGCTTCTTAAGTTTAAATTCATCTTCTAGCTATGATATTAAAAAGACAAACTGCACAATACATAAGACTCTATAGTGACTTTTAATTCTCCTTAGTACTTTCACAATAGAGTTCACAAATGTAAACAGTGGATTACTCCTAAACTTTGAAAAAATATTAAGAATTTTATTGCCGACACCTAAACATTTGAAAATGACATTAAATTCGTTAAAGTTTGTATGAAAATCTTTCTGAAAACTTTCATTACAGTAGGAAAATGATAGCAAAAGACCAGCCTGTTTCATATCAAATCTTGTTGCTGAAGCTCTTTACGTAATTGATGCCTGAATGCAAACACTTTAGAAATAATGAGTACAACGACACAGAACTCAGTGTTTAAGACTAATTTAAAAGCAACCTTTCTTGAGTAACTGGCCTTTCAAGGCCATCTTTCAAACAAGTAATGTCAAGGGAGTAAATTACAAAATCAAGTATCAGCATTAAGTCTGGAACTGCTTTGAACTTTGCAATCCAACGCGTGGCACAGCCTTTTAAAAGTTTTATTCACAGGATCTAATTCAGACTTTTCACTTACACCATTTCACACAGTCTGCCCTTTAGATTGTCCAAAATATTTAGCACTCATTAATTAAGGCGATTGCGAAATTCTTAAAAATTTCAAGCTCACATTCATATTGCAATATTCAAGGGATGGAGAGCACAATGGTTATAACTAAGATATGTGCATTCAGTAATATTTCATACAATTGAACTGGCTAGACATGTGTGCAGATCCATGTAGTAAAGGTAAAGGACACTTTACTCTCCAGTAGTTTTTAAATGTTATAAAACACTCTATACGACTGCTTTAGCCGTTAGGTCTCTGACTGGTCAGAATTGTAAGGAATCTTCATTTACATAATGGCTTCTATTTTTAAGCAAGATATTGAACACACATTATATATTTGTTCAATATTATCAATGGTATCGTCTACCAGGATTGAACAACAATTTTACCATTTATTAGTTGACCACTTTTATTCTTTACAGCAATATAGAAAGTGCTGTAATTTCCTCAAATGTGCTCAATTATTTCCTTCTGTAATGTGAACTAAATTTACTTTTTCACGTTTATGTAATAATCTGAAATTACCTTAGTTTTTGCCTCAGCATTAACAAGCGTTTCGATATTTTGGGAAATACAAATTTCAAATTTTCAAATTTCAAATACAAATACAAATACACGGACAAATTTCATATCTAGAGGAAGTTCTTGTCGTCCAAATAAAATAATTATTGGTTTAAAGAGATGTCTGCATTTTTATCATTTAAGCATGGCGAGATCAATAAATATAGCAAACAACCTCAACACACTTGTTTTCAAATGCCTACGGTAAATTACAGAAGTCCATCGTATAACTGAATAATCTGGTGACACGTGGCCTAAAAACAGTTCCTCTTTCAATTTGTAAGTTTGTTTTTTTTACTGTGCGGAAGCAAGATCCTGGGCTCTTGATTTCAGCGCTCTATTTTTAAAACAAAAATATACTTGAAGCTCTTTTTATTTTAGCCAAGGGAATAGTACAAACCCAATTTCATCTTGTGTTTGTGGATTTTTCTCCCACAGAAAATTAGTATTTTGATGGGGGCTGTTAGAAATTGTTAATGTCTTATCTTGTCTTCGTCTAAACTCGGTTTATTGCATAACAGCCCAATATCATTTGAATAAAACACAATATTGCAAATAACTTTACTCTTTCTTTTTAACTTACACGTAACTTTAATTTTGAATTTTTAAATGTCTCACGTAAAGAATATTCATTAATTGGCTGACAACTGAAAGCACTTCAGTCATTGGCAGCATGAGCGAAAGAAGACTCGCCTTTTTAAAGCCTGTTCGTTTCTTTTATTTCCCCCAGAATGGTGTGAAATTACTTACTACTGTAATTAAAATCCTACTATCAAGAGTTACGTTAAGGAATATATTATTTTACAAGGCGAATGTAGGCATAAGAAGCTTTTTAAAAGCTTAGTCATTATATCTTTTTTTTTTTTTTTTTTTTTTTTTTTTTTTTTTTTTTTTTTTTTTTTTAATGAATGAGAATATTTTATGTCTTTCTGATAACTAATACGTACGTATTTTGATTGAATGTACGAGTAGTATCATACAAAACAGAGACCTTTTGCATTTTAATAGTAATAATAATTTTAGTGTCTAAATCAGAATAAAACCATCTTAGAGTTCACATTTCTTTTAATTTGTTCCATAGTTCACCCTTTTAGTCCCGGTTTACACTCAATGTAAGGAATTTAAACGCGATAGTTGATACTTTAATTTTTCCACAAATACGGACAGGCTTTTGCGTTCCATTCATACTAGTGAATAACAAATATTGTGCCTCTGTTACTTCTTTTTATTCATTCATTCTATTCTATCACCAGAAAAAATCTAATTTTCGCTGACACGCCAAATATTTATCGTCCAAACTCCTTAGTTCGTAGTATGCAGAAACATCCACAATTAAAAAATCTTTTATTTGTTTTAATTTTAAAATCTCATTTTTATTCATTAATTTTTAAAAACCAAACACTCCAATGCTTAATATATGAACAAACACTAGAATAAATGAGACATTTTTATTTTTGTGAGGCCTTTCATGTTCAATGAACCGTCAGACCCACATAACTGAAATAATAAATGTATTATTAATAAAGTATTATTATTAAACAGTTATAATTTATTATAGAAGCTGGTAAAATGTAAACACTCCAATAGTTAGATTTTATTTTTGTGAGGATTTTCGTTTTCAACGTGAGCACCATTTAGTTTTCGGTTACGTGTGTCTGATTCTTTGAAAGCAAAAGGCCTCTCAGAAATAAAATGTAATCATCGTAGTCCTTTGATTTTAAAAATGAATTAATAACTAACAAGCCAATAAATAAGAAGCATCTACAATGTTCTCATGTTTATATTTGTTTTAAGTTACTTTCTTGATTTAAAATCTTTGAATATCAGTGCAATGTGTAAATTTACTTGTGTAATCTGAATGGGTGTATTAGACGACATCGGTAAAAATACCAAGCCATATTTTTCATTAGTATTTATATTAGATAACGTATAAACAATTTATAGTTTGTATTTTCACCTTGTGTAACTACTGTTATTTCAACATACTTTGAATTGAGTAAAATTCTTTTATCAGTATAAATTTTATAAGAGATATCGCAATAAATTGTATAAATGAAAGAGTTTGATAAAATATTGGTTTTCAATTTGAATCGAACAAATCCTGACTCTTTCAATATTTACTTTGCACGTCCTCCGACAAGCTTGAACACACTGCCTCGCTAAATTGTAATTTTTCAGGAACCTTTAAATCCGCTTCTTTTGTAAGCTGTAGAAATTATTTGCAAACATAACACAATAGTATATACACTGTAAATCCAGATATTATTAGTTTAAGTATATATTGTATTACATTTGAAATAACATAAGTATTACTACTAAATCGAGGGAAAGTATAAAATTATACTAAACAGAGACAGCGTCGAAAGCAATAGTCCCACGCGATGCAACATTTAGATCTGCTAATTGACTGACGTCACCTCGCCACCAGAGCTCCGCTTACATACGCAAAAGCACAACCTTTTCTACTTGCACCATACCCCAGCGGTCCCCCATCCAAGAAGCAGCCACACTCGACATTGCTTTATTCGGTTATCATGGGATAACCGCATTACTACTGGTATACACCATTCAAATTACCACACAACTAGTTCCCCTCTGCCGAAAGGGAATGGTTAGAATTTTCTGATAGAAATAAATGTGTTACGGCAGGATAAAGGAATAAAGGTTAATACGGTATTATTTGGAAGGCTAGCCTGACAGACTCTGTTGGGGGGGGGGGGGAGACTGCAGAGATTGTCGTCACTCTAGTCATCTAGTTTAGACAATGCCGGCTTTGTTCTTTGTTGTTGGACATGTAGCGACGACGAAATCAAGTGCCGGGTTCCTCTTGCACCGGTATTGTATAGAGAAGCACCCTCCTCTGCAGATTCTCTAAAATTTCGTCTATTTTGACAAGACATGCATTCAAGCTAACCCTAAACAAAGACCATGACAAATGAAAAAGTTAATACTTCTTAGTAATTGAGTAGTACATTGTGTGAACAACTTATATAAATGGCATTTGCTTAGTTATTTTCATTTAGATAATCCCTTAAAGGAGATTGACCCATGGTTTTCTCTCCGGACTTACGCCTTTGTGACAAATCTTATTTTTGTTTTGAACGCAGGAGATTGTCAGCAATGAAAATGGCTATAAAATTACAACAATCAGTGTATCTCAATATTTTAAATTGCTCAAAAACCAACACATATAATTCAACGAGAATGCTTCTTAAAAACCAGTAAATTCAGAGAAAAACTCAAGAACTTAACTCTTTGCTGGTTGTAAAGAAGATTGCCTCACCTTAATTGAAGCAGTGTGTGTAAATGTTAAGGCTTGAACTTCAACGAAGGACCTGTTACATTTACATTCATTAACAAGATACTGTCCTAGATCTAACGTTATTACAGGAATAGTTTAAAGGTGACATTTACTACACACTACTTCTTAAAAAATTTTAACAAATTTTATTGCTTTAATAACATAAACCATTCACGTAGACACATTGATAGCTCTAAATAAATTTCTTATTTGTGAAGATGTATTAATGATCTAATAAAATGAAAATATTAGGAAAATGTTTGCTTTTGTAGCCATAAACATTGGAAAATTGGTTTTTATAATTTATTTTGTAATGATATTTACAAACCAGTATCAATAATTGTTTATTTTATTTTAAATACAAGAAATTATATTATTTAATATACTTGAAGTAATTCTCTCTGGATGAAACGCAATAAAATCTTAAACCTATGAAAGGACACATCTGTGTATAGGGGATCTCGCCATAACAAAATATAAATTTGTGCCATCGATATGCACAGATCACCCTTTGAAAATAAGCAGAAGATCGAGGGGTAGTTAATATCAAACATTTGGTGTAATTTTTCCAAGTTTGTACATTGATTGGGGGTAGGTAACTCATTGAGTTTTAAATTCTGGCGTACTGTTTGTTGTAAGACACCTTAATGCGAATTTGAAATTTTTGTGGTTTTTACGTTTTGTTTCAAACACTGGAAGACAGGTATCTGAATATACAGTGTGCCAGAGTTTTCTACTAACCTTCTTAGGTATTATTATTCCGATACCAAAAAAGTCCAAATGTAATCTTCAAACTTTAAAAACCTCAATAATTATCAGAAGAGAGGCCATTACGTTTTTTTTTTTTTTTTTTTTTTTTTTACTTAGGACTTAATTTGAGAACGGCTTGTTGTAATAAGTATGTAATATAATATATAATGTAATATATATAAGAATAAAATAACTATATTCTAAATTAATAACTATATATTTACGACCAAAAAGACTTAATTGCAGAAAATACTATTTTTTACAAGTTATAGTTTGAAAATGACGGCTTCTTTACATATTTAAGTGAAAATATCTTAAAACCCAAAAGGAATAAAACAGTTATAGTTATTGGGTTTTATTTAGAGAGTTAAATTAATATCCAACATTGCCATTATAGTTTATAATCTTTTAAGAATAATCTAACTATTATAGTGCAGTCATTGAAGCGAAAAAATACGGTCTTACCTCCGAATTTTTTATACTGTGAACCGATTTGCATGAAATTTTGGAATTAGGCTCATCTTACCCTTAACTTCAAAAGTGAAAATGATCTGAACTCCGCCTATTATTTATAAGGGGTGTAAACAACCCCTTAATGGAAAAATCGACATTGAGCCATTTTATCGCTAGAAAACATGTTTAATAGTAAGTTGGTGAAATTTTAAAGTGTTTTCTAACACAATTACCTCATATTAAAATCATCTTCAACCCCTTGAACATCTTACAACCCTTGCAAACAACCCCTAAATTGAAAAAATCGCAAAAAAATACTTTGGTATGATATAAAAAGATGTAAGTATAGAGTTAGTAATATTTTATATTTTTTCTATAATAATTATCAAATTTTTAACCCCCTTTCAACCCTTGAAAACTACCCCTTGATAAAAAAATTGTTAAATATTTTTTTTGATAAAATGAAAAGGATTTAAATATTATTATTCCACACTCTCGAAAATGATTATCATATTCTTAAGCTTTTCTACCCTTAAAACTACCCCTAAATTAAAACAGTAAATATATATGAATTACATAATTATTTAAAAATAATTTAATTTAGAGTAAAAAATTTGCGATTTATTAATTGGATAAAAATATTTACGAATTATACAAAATTCATTCACATGTGTTATATATACATATAAGAAAGTTGGTATGTATTCATGCCTACGTTTCCAAAATATATGAGCCATATTATGTATATATATATACACATTACAAATAGTTTTGGGTCTCTATTATACTGCGTTACTTTCACATTGCTCCAAATATTCACACTCCGAAATTTTCAGTTATTAAGTAGAGAAAAAAATATGATAAGTTTTTTTTGACCACAACTCCTTCAATTTTCATGCTATCACAATTTATAAAAAACCATTGTAAAGGTAATTAAAAGAGCTACAACATCCTTCATTGCAATATATAGTAAAAAACCTTTTTCTCAAACGGTGAAGGGTTAAAGGGCTTAAGAGAGGCTGTGATTGCGCTGCCACGCGCTCTTTAAACAATCATATTTCCGTCAATTTTTGTTTTACAGAAAAATAAAAAAAATCCAAATTGTTTTGTCAGAAATATACCTACATTTTTCATACCTACAACTTTTATTCGTATATGTCGTCATTTTTGAGATATTATGAAAAAAGGTGGTTTTTTTAATCGTGACTTTTTTGAAAAATATGTGTTCTGAAGCAGCCAAACTGATAAAATCTATTAAACTCTTCATAATAAAGTTGATTCTAGGCGGAATAACGATTAATTTTTAATTTTGGTGGAAATGGCACTTATGAAACCCATTGATTTTAAAAGAAAAAACATTTAGATGCTCCTCTTATTTGCAATACTGCTCACTTATTTTACGTGCAAAAGACTTTTAATAGTGCTCATTTTAAAGCTTATTTTCAAGCACTATAAACTCTTTTTTATTAGAATTGCCTAAAATGCATCTGCTCGCCGCTAGATGGCATTGACCACATCGATTAAATTTCAGACAAAATAAAAAACTGCTTTGATTTTAATATCTAGCTTAATATTGCACTTAGAATACTTTATAAAAAATAAAATTGGTTCATTGTTTTACCTGCTACAATTGTGTTCTTTATAATATTTTCGATAAAACGTATATTTTTTGGAGATATTTTGCAAAAAACCGATGAAAAACGTGAAACAATTGCGAGTTTTCAATTGCCAATAACTTGAAAAGTATTTGATTTTTCGAAAAAACGTTATAGATTATTTTTTGCTTAAAATTAAGCCTCCTATCGA
Source organism: Homalodisca vitripennis (assembly GCF_021130785.1). Lineage (NCBI taxonomy): Eukaryota > Metazoa > Arthropoda > Insecta > Hemiptera > Cicadellidae > Homalodisca > Homalodisca vitripennis. The sequence continues at coordinate 175,041,285 of NC_060208.1, read as the reverse complement.
TATCCGAGGTTATTTTGAAAAAAATAAATTCACTCCCGAGAAGGGGTGGGCAACCACCCCCAGGGTGGTTGCGGAGGTTCAAATCATTTTCACTTTTGAAGTTAAGGGTTAAGATGAACCTAATTCCAAAATTTTTATGCAATTCGGTTCACAGTAAAAAAAATTCGGACCAACAATGCTTCAATGACTGCACTATTAGTAAAAGTATGTGATCTATCGAACTATGAATAAACAGAATAGAATCCAGCAAGATTAACTCTAATTTTATCAACAATTTATTTTGAACTTATTAGTGTCATAATTAATTGCTATCAAGTATAAAAGTAACTATGGAGTAAATAAAAGGGTTTAGGTAGCTGGAGTCTTTACCCTCATACTTTTAGTCCAGGAGCCGAAAATCATAAGCATTGTATAAACACACAACCTGACTTTTGAAACTAATGGATAAATTTCAAATATGACAGAAATTGATCGTTAGCCACGCTGGTTTTCGTAGAGGTTTAATTTTTGTACCCTATACAATATTCCTTATATTTAAAAATCCAGCTTTTTATTACTTAATCTGTGAAGTCAAAAAATTTTCATTCATGTTTTTATATTATAGATTTATTAAGTACATATTATACTATAACATCCAAAACTATCCTTAGATTGTAACATTTCAGATTCTTCCAGCGTATCCCTTTAGTTAAATTTTTGGTTGATAAAGTAGTTTCGTATAAATGTCCAGTGGGGAACATTAGTTTCGGTGATGACATTGGTTATTGAGTTAACATACTGCAATGGCTTAACTTCTGCAGACTGTTTAGTTTAGCTGAGACACGAACTTAACTTGCAATAATTTACCGAGGGGTGGCTGGCATCAGAGGCAACACTGAGTGGGTGGAGAGGGGAGGGGGTATAACGCGAAGGGATAAATCAATCCTTGCCTAAGGGCATGCTAAATCAAGACAGCGAAACGCGCCTTTTCAAGATATTGTGATCTCTTTGACATGAAAAAGCTGTTGATCCAATGATGATCTTTATACAAGAAGCTGTATTTTATGGCATGTAACCTAAGATGGTTTATTGATCAATAAATATTTTATGAGAAACAAACGAAATGGAGATGGAGTAGTGATAAACATTTGGCTGTCTCGTATCGAATGTAATTATTACTCATGTAGAGATTGATTAAATTGAAAATTACATAATAAAAACATTGAGGATAACCTTATTTGCTATTCTTGGTCGGAAAGTAAAGGTAATTGAGTTAAAGAAACGTTACATGAATAATTTGTTTCTTGTAAGAAAATAATTAAAATATAAGAAATAATAAAACATACATTTAAAACAAGGCATGTAAATATTGGAAATCTGAGTTTGTAAAATAATCACGGTTACTATCGTCTCATATTTAACAAAGACATTAACTTATTCTTCTTTTAACGAATACCGACATACTTCGTAATTATTTATCACTTGCTTGGTAAATTTTGAAATTACTCTGATGTCAGGATAACAGCATTTTTGACATTTACCATTGATTTATGAGTACTTCAAAGCAAGCGTGCGATAACATAAAATACTGTCACCGGCTATTAACACTGCCTTTCCACTCTATTAATCTTTTGTTTTAATCTTTGATTAAACACATTTCTCGGCTCAAACATATATGATTGTATGCAGCTGGCTTTCATCATTATTCTTTCGTTTCAATCATAGTTACCCATAAGACCAATATAAACATAATTGTTCAGCCAAATCCTATGGAGTGACATGCACCAGTATCGAACTCAGTGTTGCTCATATTGACGTGCAGTTGCTTGAAAAATTTCGAGCCTGTGTCATATAATTTTTTAGATATTGTGTGGACAGACAGATATACAGATAATGAAATTTTTCCAGCCTTTCAAGTGATATACTTCGCTAGGGCTCACCCAATAAAACTTTATTGGAAGACTATATAGATAATGAGCCGCCTAATTATATTAAGTACTAGCTGTTCCCCGCGGCTTCGCACGCTTTTTGTAAGCTTTGCTCGTGTATGAGCACTTCTGCTTCAAGTGAATTATATTGTCAACGCCGATGTAGAGTTTACCTTGTTGACACTATCAAGAAATCTGCTAAAAGTGTATGTTTATAGCCATTGTACACGTACATGTACTTAATAATAAAGTGGTCTAACATTCAAGCTATAAGGCCAAACAGAAATTCATTTGAAAGACAAATGTCCATAAAAACTTAGCGCCTTCACATAGTGTGTGGTTATTATACACATCTATCTCGTAATTGTAGTTTACAATGTGCAGGCGCTTTGATAACTTATATATTTTGCAGCGCCTCCTGGTGGTGAGTGACATCAATGGGCATAGCATATAAACCTTCTACGTGGAAAAATACATATACATACAAATTTTCATAATGATCGGTCAAATAGTTTTTGAGTCTATAAAGGACAAACACACAAACATTCATTTATATATATATATATATATATATATATATATATATATATATATATATATATATATAGAAGATAGATAGATATGTACAGCTGATAATTATAATCATCGATGCACGAGTAGTTCCATCAACGTTTTCCAAAGGTATCGTTTGACGTAGTAAGGGTTTTCAGAATTTAAGGATATAGCATAAAGTGAACCCTATTCAGTGAGTCTATCCGCCCTCTTGACTGGGCACAAAAGCTCTTTATGAGGAAGAGTTGCCCTTTACAGTGGAATGTTTTTGTAAAGATATTACAAAGGGACCAGACACTCTGAAACTTTACGTTCTCAAGAGTAGCATTACAATTCTAGCGCTACTCAAGAAGCCTAGATCACTATGTTATACTCATTTTATTTTTAACAACACTGAAGTCACAAGATTAGGACGAATGCACCTACTGGTATCAAAAGTTACACACAAGTCTTAGTATCTGAACCCCCCCCCCCCAAGGTACTCAGTATCTGAGTGATAAAAAACCGTTTTAACAAAGTAGTCAGAGTAATAATTGAAGTTATGATTGAAGACCAAAATCATTTTCCTTATGGGTATGAAAAATAGTAGAGTTTTAATAAAGTTAGTGGTTACAGGAACTAAACTATTAGTTGCACATGATTATACGGCACGGTTTATACTGGTTTTACCGTATAGTTATTCATTATAATGACGATTACACTTCATCGTAGTGTAGTGATGGAAATTTGAGCACATGGAAGTGCTGTTAAACTTTAACCTTTGAAAATCACAAACAATTTAGGATGCACTACATCGTGGGTAACTTCTTCTTAACCTTCCAACCTTTAACCCCTACCCACAGTAATAAGAACCCAGAATGCTTATTTTGATTAACTCTGCTTGTCATTAAAATTTGGTCTAAAGCCAATTTACCTGGTCTTTGATTTCACTGAGTGGTATCAACTTTCAACTATTATGCGTCAAGTATTTTGACACATATAATACTGCTTTTTGTATTTGAATCCATACACTTAATAGGGCCAGAAAAATACACGCGTTTTGAATCACACTAATTTAAAAATAAAAGCGATATCGCTGTTAATTATAACACTTTACAAAAGATCGCAGCATGTAAATAGTGTTGCAGCTTCAGTGAACCATTTTAGCAGCTTACATTTTACTGTGTTAATTAAACATTAACACTAACACATTCATATCAAGTTCATAATCACATATTACCATTAGGTACCTCACCACATGAAACGTTCTACTGACCCCAGGCTTATTGGGAATGTATGTTTATCAGGATCTACAGCTGAGTCACCGGTCCATTAGGGACAGGATTAACATAATATGTTCATGCCAGCTTATCTGGGTACTGCGCACCTTTCCTTTACGGGTTCCCTCTGTTAATAGCCCTGGGCCTTTTAGAGTTCGCTGTCAGAATATGCATTTGTACGATGATTCAAGAACGCAAACTACAACCGAAATACTGTAGAATTATTTCGTCTAGATTTGTAGTGCAATTTAATTTACTAATCAGAAATATATTATCAGCTCCAAAATTAGGTTGAAGCCTTTTCATTTGAGTGGGTGGAAAAGTTTCATTTTGTTCTATATATCTGCCTGTACGATACCTAGAAAATGAACTAACCTATAGAATTAAAATTCTGCATGGAGCTATATTTCTATATAGTCATTTGATCGTTATCAAAATCAAACCAGTCTTTTCATATATTGAATTGAAATGAAACAGGATAGATAGATCAATGTAATAGATTTTCAAATACTATTTAGTGACTTGCATACATAGACTACTAAATGCAAGTCACTAAATAGTATTTGAAAAATAGTCATGGTACATGACTCTCCTGGGATTTGGGTGAGCGTCATTAAAAAATTGTACATGGTTGTTTGAGTAACCGCAATTGCGATGCGAAAGTCTCAAAATATGTAAAAAAAGTAGAATAAAATAACATCATAAAATGTGATATGTAGCCTAACTAGGCGCAAGATATATTTCTAGAGAGGTTTTATCTGCAGAGTAAAACATTTTTATTTTATTTATAAATAGGCCAATACGAGTTCTATGATGGCGCCTGGGGTTGGCTGAATGTGATTGAAGCCAATCATTCAGTAGTATGCTGGCACTAGTTTCTTTTTTGTATAGCGGAGGTACGTAATATTTATTTTCTTTGCGATTGTCTCACTGTCTGTCCAAAGGATTGAGATGTCCTATGGAACGAATGAAGAATGAAATGAGCTATAGTATTTCACATTCGCTTCACGTAATACAATATCTAAAAAGTTTTATATAATGTGATTTCAGTATAGATTTTTAATCTTTGAGCGTATCCTCCGATGCTAAACTCGTTTTCTTTATATACTGTAAACCCTCTGAAGTAGACTGCCACCTTCATAAAGAAGGAATTACAACAAAATCTGTTACAACAACAAATGACGCAGTAACTGACACTGATGGTGGGTATAGCACATCCTGGTGATGGCGAGTGAGACAACAAAAAATGCTATAATACCCTCTACACCTCTACATTCCCTACAGCTCCAGTGAATATAGTATTTCGACATTTACAAAAATTGTACTATCACTATTAAATTTAATACATCTTCTTCGATTCTTTTTATTATATTTGTAAAACAACTACTTAATTAATTTTAACATTATAGATGGTAAATTTCAAAGTTGAGTTTAATCGTCAATTATCTAATATATTTATTTTAAACAATTTCCGGTTATTGAAGATATATTTAATACATTAAATACAAAAAAATGCATTAAATTGAAGCAACTAACTTGAATCATTGGACTGTAAAAGACGTTCGGTCGTACAAGTTTTACTGTTTCAAATGTGAATAACTAGACCAACAAAGTGAGTAAAGAACAGTATTTTCGGAACATTAATATGTGTACCACGACATATCCGAGAGATTAATCAACTGTTTATAAATTAAAAACTGAAAAAATCTTATTTTTTTTACGTAAGTGTGACTTGTTTGAGGAGTTATGATTGTTTTAACGATTATTTTATACTACAAACTGGCATGACGTGTAAGTTTAGATCTGAAGAATAATATACATGTTTTTTGCATATTATGTTATGTTATATATTTTATTATGTTGAAGTGTTCAAATTTTTGTATATAATTGAACAAATAATAATTGAATTGAATAAAAATATCGGAAAATGTATTTAAGAGTCACATAAAAATAAAGAATGGATGACTGTATGAGAAAAAAGACACAATTAAAGAAACATGAAAGAAATGTACAATATTTATCTAATGACAGATTGCCATTCGTCATCCTCCCTTACCAGAAACACAGTCTTAGCAACATTTAGAATAACAACTTTTCCAAAATTAGACATGTGTTTGACTTTCCCATAATTTTGGTACAAAGGGATAAAATCATAAAAAATCATGATATGTTAAAATGTGATTAGAATTTTTATATAATTGGAACTTTGACAACATAATTCGAAAGTTTTCTCTTAAGTAAATATAAGTCACATTATTACGAGTATTTCCACTTTCAAAAAGGTGATAAAGTACCGTAATCCGCAATAAAACTTAATTATATACGTGTGTTATCAAAGAAGTAATAATCCTATAAAAACTGTTTCTTTCCGAAATGCTTTCTTTCCATGACCGATATACAATACAGCATGCCCTGCTCAAATCAAATCAAACATAGCTTATTTCATACATTATAACATATTTAACATTGATAGCAACAATGGTACTCAGTGTATATTTCATAAAAAACTAGCATGTTGTTTAACATTGAATATTGGATACAAAAGTCTAGGATAACTGGGTATTTTGTAATTATTCTTTACAAAAATATGACACTACTGAGTAGTCACTCAATATTTCATTTAAAAGTCCTAATATGCCTGGATATTAAGTGAAGATTCCATAAAACGATGCCTAGGAAGTCAGTGATTATTCCATACAAAGTCTAGTAATTCTAAGCAGTCAGTAATAATCCATACAAAACTTCTAGCACGGATAAGCATAAAGGCTTTCGCCTAGCAAATGAATATTCATTCTGAAGGCAATAAAAAACTAAAAGCGGATCGGTCTTTCCTTTAAAAAGAAAAGAACCAACAACAAATTACTTCATGCAACCCCATTGCAAGCGATGAACGAGTAAACTTACATTACATTATGATTTCATTGTTTTATTTCGAGTTGTCTACTAAATCAAACCAGTAATATAATCGTTCCTAATCGGCCGAAGCCTATAGCTCCATAATGTGTGAATAACAAGGACCTATGCATAATGGAATAGTCCATTCACATTCATGAGATTATGCTATAGATATCCTCAGACATCATCTGTAGTTTGGCTATGCCATTAACAAGTTAATTTGCGAGAACTTCTCGTTAATTTAACAATGTTGAACTACCCAGTATCTTTCAAAATTATTGATAATGTGAGAACTAAGTAGAGTTACTAACCCAGTAGAACAGATTTTATTTATCGGTGTTCAGTATGTAAGTTCTAAATTCAACTTCTATATCAATTAATAAAGCAATTGCTTTTGAACTAATCACAAAATAAGAATTTGTATCGTTATAGTAATTTCCCATGAGTTTAAATGTATGTCACTAAACAAGCAGCGCAGGAATATTAAAATAAAAATTTTTTTAACTCTCATTAACCCACCATTCCAAAAATGGTACAGCAAGGAATTACAAGAATGCGGCTGTCATTTAGATTTTTTCGTTAAAGGAACTTGCATAATAAAATTAGAAGTAGAGAGTTTTGTCTTTGTACACAACAAAAAGCTCTATACACAACCAAGACCTACATAGACTGGGGGCTAAGTTAGCTAATGAAGTTGTCAACGTTTGTGTTTGGCGTTGAAGTTGTTGTTTACGCAATTTACTTTTGATTATACTGAGAGAAAGTGCTAGTTAAATTTTGTTGTTTATTTCATTTAATAAAGTGTTAATAATATGAGTCAGATCCTGCGATGACAATACTGTTCATTTATAATTGAAAGTAGCTAGAAGAAGGGTCCAGCACAGTTATCATTTATAAAAGGTAAGCAAACGTCAGATCTGAATGTAGTCCTGCGACAAAAGCACTCATACATGTTGTTAGGTTGCAGCGTCTTTTCAAGTCAACACTTTAAATGTTGCAAAACTGCAAGGGAACGTTGAGTTTTCCTGGTTGCAAAAACCCTGAAGGAGGATGAATACATGACAAACCGTCCTGAAACATGACCCATGTAATAACTTTTCATTACCGGAAAATGAACGTATATATTTATTAAAATTTCCCCTACTCTGCGGCGTGTCCTGTGTCAGTGATTTTTACACCACTACTTGTGTCTTGTTCTATATATAGAGTACATACTTGGATTCTTAATGTTGTGTTACATGAAAATCCAACATTACGGAATTCTACTATCAGGTGAGAGATTAGATTACTATTGTAATGAAAAATGTAGTATTCTGCTACATTTTTGTACTATGATAAAGTTGAAACATAATTACATATTCCATAAATCGACAGCATATGTGGTAAAACATTTTGACACGATGTCAAATACCGTGTTATATAACTCTCTTTTATTGAAAAATAAAACTTAATTAAATTACTTGCATTTCTCTGTCTAGTTACACACTCACACATAAACAAATCTACACCATATATTCATTTACCATATTTATATTTGATTACAGAAAACAAGGATCTACCCCCCCCCCCCCCCTAAGTCATAGCTTGTTTGGAGGTATATTAAATATAAAACTTATAATATATGAAGCACCTGGATACATTCATACAAACACACACACGTACATACATATAAAAACACTTGAATGTAATTTTATTCCGAAACGGAACACCATTCCTAAAATATAATTGTAAAAATAACATAGATATATAAACCAAATAAAAACAAATTTTCCACTTTACACTGAATTCACTACACATGCAATTTCCCATTTAGCTGTATTTGCTTAGTAGTCTCGTTGGTACTTAAATATTTTATACACAGTTAAGGACAACATACACCACATACATTGATTTAAAACAAGAATTAACCATTTCGGCGGTGAAGTGTAGATATCACTAACATTCGAAATTTATAATTTTGTGTTGTAATAAATTTAAATATTTTATTAATTATCTTATTTTTTAAATATATTATATGTTTTCTTAATTTTTTGTTTAGAGTTGTAATAAATATATATATATATATATATATATAAGAAAAAGTTGTGATTATATATATATATATATATATATATATATATATATATATAAACATTAATAAAATTTATATAAATGGCAAGAGCCGAATTTAATTTCAATACACATTGAATCACAAAAAGAAGTTGCTCCGCCGGGCCTCGAACCCGGATCTCTCAGTTGCCGAGTAAATGTGCTACCATTACACCATAGAGCTCTTACTTTAATTATTTAGTATTTGACCGTATCTGTCACATATGCGTTAAAATAACCAATATACCATATATTAATTAATGTAAATAAAAGTCGTTTGACTGGTATTTGGTCAAACTAAACGTATCACAACTAAACTAACGTATGATCGTATATATATATATATATATATATATATATATATATATATATATATATATATATATATATATATACTAATCACTGTGTTGAATAGAAGAAAAGAAAAGAACTATTTTTCACTTCTAATATTTCGGGGGATTTAATACCCCCGTCTTCAGGAAGTTTTTAAATAAAAATGAATACAGAACTATAACATGTAAACAAAAATTAATAAAAACATAAATGTAAACACAGTGCATAACATTTGACAAAGTCCAGCTGACGTGAAATTTTTTCTAATTCAATGTTGTTGGAACAGTTGATTTTTATAAAGGGTGGAATGCAAACTTGTAATTTATGGCGAATTTTGAATGTTTTAAAATTATTTAAAAAGTTACCTTAAATTTAGACCCAATGGATTTTTTTGTCTTCAACATAATTTTGATGAGCTTGCTCCATGTGCTTTAATTTTATTCTGTTGTAGTTTTCATCAGAGCATTGTGGTAGTTGGTGTATTCCTTTTAATTTAAAACACTCTTCAATTTTTGTCTTGCTTGTGTTCTATACAATGTCTTGCCAATGGTTTATCTTCATCTTTATGGAATATGTCAAACCTATGCCCTGTCATAACGGATTCTCAAATGGTTCGATGTTTGGCCAATATATTGTTTGGAGCAAAACTTACAATTAATTTGGTATATTACATTTTTTGAATTACAGTCAATTTTGCCAATTATAGGATAGGTCATTCCGGTACTGCTGCTATTGAATTCTCTTGAAGAAGTCATAATTTTACATGTTCCACATCGTGATTTTTTACATGGATCACATCCATTTCTTGTATAGTTGATATATTTTGGAACTAGTGTGTTAACAAGCTTGTTTTTTTCAAATTTGGAGGTCTTCTAAAAAATTACTCGAGGTGCTTTTGAAATAAAATTTGAAGTGTCAGGGGAACTTTGAAGTAAATTAAATCCAATTTTTATAATAGAAATTAATTTTTGTGTAGACCAGGGAAGAATTGAGTAATAAATTTAGGTTCTTTTGAATAATCATATGAATTTTTTTGGACATTTTCGGTTTATTAATTTGATTTTTGACAATTTTTTCGGGGTAATCCAAATCTTTGAAGGTTTTACCCAATTTTTCAATGTAGTTTAAGAAATCAGATTGGCTGCTGCATAGTTTCTTTGCTCTTACTGACAAACTTTTTGGAATGGATTTTTTGACGTACATTGGGTGACAGCTGGAGAAATGTAGGTAATTCATGGTGTTAGTCTCTTTTATGTGTAAATTTAGTTTGGAGAAATCCAGATTCAATAAAAACATCTAAATCTAGAAACGTGACTTTAGATTTAGAATATATCCATGAAAATTTTTAAAGAAGAGAAATCTTGAAGATCATTAAGAAATTGTGTCAATGAATCGACTCCATGATCCCAGATGAAAAAAACATCGTCTATATAACGTAGCATTTCAAAGGTATTAAGCGTTGTGTATCTAAAAATTCTTTTCAAATAAGCCCATAAATAGACTTGCGTAAGATGGGGCCATTCTAGTTCCCATTGCAGTACCAGAAGTTTGTATATAATTTTGGTTATTGAATTTAAAATTGTTCATTGTAAGTATCATTCTGATTAACGTGATAATAAATTGTGTTGTAGGTTTAGTATTATTTGGTCGTGAATTTTAAAAAATATTCTGCTGCTTTAAACTCCATCTTCATGTGGGATGTTAGTGTAAAGGGAATTAACATCCACTGTTACTAAAATAGAGTCATCAGGTAATGGTTGGTTGATACAGGAAATTTGATCGATGACATGCAATGAATTTTTTTACATATGATGGAAGAGATTTTTACATGTGGTTGCAACTGATCATCAACAAAAGAGGATATCCTTTTCAGTCGGTGACCCGTAACTGGATACAATGGGTCTCCCAGGTGGATTTTGGATTACTCTTATGAATTTTGGGGAGTGTATAAAAAAGTGGGGGTGCGAGGTTTTATTGGTGAAAGTAATGCAATGTTTTTTGAAGAAATATCTTGTTCTGGACCATTTTTCCTCCAAATATTCTTTGATTTTATCATTAAATTTATATATATATATATATATATATATATATATATATATATATATATATATATACAGGGTGATTCATGAAGTTCTCCCCCCACTTCTACAGCACATTGTAACTAGTAAAAATAATGAAAAAATGTTATATAAACATAGGTCCCGAAAACGCTTCGTTAGCGAGTTTACAGCTAGCGAAAGATTTCGCCTGAATTCCTGGGTAAAGAGTTAAAAATAAAGCCATACTGAACTTTTGGAAAGGTTAATTAAGTAAGAAATATCGTGGATTCTTATGTATTTTTACCTGATAAAGCTAATAAAATAGGTTTCAGAACTATACCTGTAGTAGTTTTTGAGGGATTCAGGGTTAAAATGCAAAAAATTGGGGCACGAAACAATGTTTTTTTTTAAGTTTGATGTACAATAACTTTTTTAAATTGGTAATAAATACATAAAATCTACAAACATTAATTGTAGAGAATTTAATTCTGAGAAAATTATAATATAATCAAAGTCTAAAATAAAACAGAAATAAGTATCAAAAAATCGATTTTATTCAGTAATAATACATTACTAGCTGTAAAGAAATACCGTACGGTATTTAGTTAAAATAAAACAAAAACAAAATGTTTGTTCCTTAATGATGAGATAAATTGAGAAAACAAGATTAACTGTTAAATAAATTTGTTTGTAAATAAAAATATCATGTTTTATTACGTTGTATTTTTTTTTTTAATAAAAATTTACATCAAATGTTCGAAAATAAATGAAGCAAACATTTTCCCATTATTGTTTTACTAATCATTCGAAATGCAGTTTTTTTTGTTTTATTAATTTCTAAGTTGGTAACGCACGAATAACAGCTGATCAACAATGGTATTCTGTACTGTTACGTTAGAAACTGTGTATTAGTGGTGTTTTTGCAAGCTACAGCAGGAGATCGGGTTCTGTGAATCGTGTTATTAAATGCAATTTTTCTGTGAGTTTATACTTCGATTTTTTATTCAGCGAAAAAATGCCTTACTTATTTACATCAGAGGAATACGCTGATATGGTTTTTATTTTGGGTTACTTTAATGGTAATGCTAGAGCTGCTGTAGAAGAAATATGAAACTGCGTTACCCTAATAGGAGGATTCCAGATACCAAAACAATTTCAGGAACTTTTCGTACTCTTCGGGAAACAGGATCACTACCAAGTAACAGAACCAATTATGAACGAGCTGTCCAACTTGATGATGATATTGTTATTAATTGCTGTTCATCGCAGTCCAGGTGTAAGTACACGACGTATTTTTAGGCGGATAGGAGTTTCGCAGTCAACGGTGTGGAGGTCACTTAATCGAAACAAATTTTATCCGTTTCATAAACAAAAGGTTCAACATCTACAGCTAGGGGATGGTCCGCTCGCTTGGAGTTTTGCAACTTTTTGAATATTAATAATCAACTCTACAAGGCGTATTTTGTTTACGGATGAGGCACAATTCACTCGGGATGGTGTCAATAACTTGCACAATGAACACTCATGGGCAGAAGAAAATCCACATGAGGTAGTGGAACAGAACTTTCAAACACCGATTTAGCGTCAATGTCTGGTGTGGCCTTTTGCACAATCGGCTGATTGGACCTTTCATATTACCTGGACGCCTAAATGCTGAGTTCTATTTGCATTTCCTTCAAGAAGAGTTGCCGCAGCTGTTAGAGAATGTTCCTTTACATCTCAGACAAAATTTGTACTTCCAGCATGACGGAGCACCTCCCCACTTTTCACGTGCCGTTTCTGCTTACTTAAATCATCAATTTCCTGGACACTGGATTGGTCGTGGAGGGCCTCACCCTTGGCCACCAAGATCACCAGATCTATCTCCATTGGATTATTTACATCTGGGGATGGATGAAAGACATTGTATACAAGACAAAAGTGAATTCTCGTGATAAATTTAATTGCCCGTATTATGGATTCGGCTGTGCAGATACAGGGATAGTCCTGAAAAATTAAGAAACGCAACAAAAGCAATACACAAACGTGCTGCAAAATGTATTGATAATGATGGCTTCATTTTCGAACATCTATTATAAAAGGGTGCGTATGGTTGGCCCAACCTGATTAATTTTGCTTAAAACTAGTAATGTATTATACTGAATAAAATCGATTTTTTGGGTACTTATTTCTGTTTTATTTTAGACTTTGATTATATCAATTTTCTCAGAATTAAATTCTCTACAATTAATGTTTGTAGATTTTATGTATTATATTACCAATTTAACAAAGTTATTGTACATCAAACTTAAAAAAACATTGTTTCGTGCCCCAATTTTTTGCATTTAACCCTGAATCCCTCAAAAACTACTATAGGGTACAGTTCTGAAACCTATTTTATTAGCTTTATCAGGTAAAAATACATAAGAATCCACGATATTTTCCTACTTAATTAACCTTTCCAAAAGTTTCAGTATGGCTTTATTTTACTCTTTACCCAGGAATTCAGGCGAAATCTTTCGCTAGCTGTAACTCGCTAACGAAGCGTTTTCGGACCTATGTTTATATAACATTTTTTCATTATTTTTACTAGTACAATGTGCTGTAGAAGTGGGGGGAGAAACTTCATGAATCACCCTGTATAAAAACAATCATAGTTTTTTCTTGTTTTTGTTTGACGCTACATAGTTCCCAACGACGACATCTCAAATGACAAAAAATTTTAATATTTTATACGATATGTTCTTATATACCATCGAAAAATCATAGCTATAAATAAGGTTAACTGAACATAATAAATTAATACCAACATAGTACGAATGACCAACAAATTGATCAAGCAGTGTACAGATGTTTGTATGGATTTGAATTACATTCTGTTTGTGAATCTATTAGTGCTCAACACACAATGTAATTACACACCTTGTACAATTTGAACACTGAATGTAGCTGTGCGTGTTGAATTGAATACCTTGTTCAATTGTATGTACAATTGTATGTTTGGCTGATACTTTAATGTTTGTTGCAAACGAATAATTATGACGGTTACTTTACATTATGTAGTGTTTACGGTCATAAAGTTCATTCATTGTTTCCTATGAATTTGAAACATTTGCATCATCAAATGTTATAGATCGGTGTGATAAATAATAAGTTTAGTTTTCTTGCCCCCTAAAGATAGATTCAATAAAATGTTAACTCAGCTCAGCCTATTTGTAAAATTTTTATCTTTTAATACAATAAATATCGTATGTAACCCGAGAGGAATATGTATAATAGATTTGCGAATATTCGTAGGGAAATTTAAGATGTTATTTAATTAATACAGGTTAAGAAATTAAATGAAAAAATTAGTAAGTGAGACATACTTATCGTTTTTGAAAATCCAATCTATTGTACTGTTTGTAATTAAGGGGGCCATTTACCCAAAACCAAAAGTTTTTTTAATTATAATTTTTTTTTTAATTTGACTAATTTTATTATAACCTGGTTAGTTTTGTAAAAAAAAATTTCAATGAAAAAACTTTCTTTCCCCCCACCCATTGCCTTAGGGGGGGGGGAGAGCAGTTTTTTTTTGTTTTCACGGGAAACACTCTAGTTTTTATTAGTATTATAGATAATTAAGTATTTCTTTTTTTTAATTGTAGGGTAAGCAAATACCTACACACTGTAGCATGGGTTTTAATAAATTCAGTTATTTATTACCATAAAAAAATTTTTTTCCTCAAAAAGTCAGGTTTTTAAAAAAAAATTTTCAAAAAGATTTTTTGTGTGGGGGTTATTTGTAGTATTTTTTGTTAATTTCCATGCTACAGTGTGTAGATAAAGTATCTAGGAGAGTACATAAAAAATTTCAAGTTGATATATTAACAAATAAAAAGTTAGAGTGTTTCCTGCGACGCAAAACACAGAAATTTAAAACTTTCGGAAAAGTCCAAAAAACAAAAGCTTGACACAATTCTTACATTTTATTTAGTTTAAACACTTACTTATAAGGATATAAGTTCCTAGAAGTTCCCTGCTCCATAAGTAGGCCCTTCTTTCTTCTTCTTCTTGTCTTCTAGTCTCTGCTTCTTCAGCTTCAAATTCCTTCGATATCTCTTGTAATGCAGATTGTTCTTGCGCACAGTGCTAGTAACTCTCTTTTTGTCTCTGATATTATTATTCTACCACTGAACCTTCCAGGAGAGACTCCAGCAGCACTCATGCTCAATGAAAAATACAGAGTTTCCAAAATTAAACTGTGAAAAACAGCCTCAGCTACTGCGCCCTCAAGAGTCTTTTTCGAAACGTTTCTTGTTTTTAGGACAATTTTTCCATATGGTACCATGCAAACTCTCATTTGCATTTTGGGTCCTTCCTTTTACACATCTTTCCAACAAATCCTTTGCCACTAACCTTTGGTAAACAGGAAAGATGTGTCTGAGAACCTGTGGCGTGATGGCAGTACCCAAGTTGTCCTTATGCGGACCAGGTGTAACGTTTGTAGCTTGCGCCCTTTTGTAAAAAACACCAGCTCTTTTCTCCATCAGGACATTTTGAGTGGCGAGGCGCTTCATCTGTGGATGTACAATGATGTAAAGTGGCAAGTATGTCCACTTTTTATTTTAGAAATGTCATCTTTATTCCTAAGGATGCTATTCTTGTAATATTTTGTCAGTTTTATAATTGTTGTTTCCTTGAGCATTCCGTAGCCCTTTGCCACCAAGGGTTATACCTTTAGCACGACATGTCTTAATAATATTGCGAAGCCCAGTCCCCAAGGCGTTTGGCAACGTGGTTAACACATTCTTCTTTTGTTAGGACTAACTCATTTCCATAAATATGAAGGCTCTGGAGGTGACCAAATACAGAAGAATCACCGTCCGACAAAATAGTGACATAACGAAAGTTATATGTCAAAGATCTCTGCCAAAGGATTTCCGCAGCTTTTGTTTCCATTGCTGGGGATGACCCATCATAGTTTTTGTAGCACAAGTCTTTATGTCCCACTAAACCAAATATTATATTCTGGAGAATCTTCACCTAACTCTGTCTTAGTAATTTCACACACCTGACAATACTTTGACAGTACTCAATAGTCTACGACTAGGCCAGTTTGTAGCTCTATCACACATCCAATGCCATAATTGGATGTATGGCCCTCTCTTGTGCCACGATCCATCGTAGCTTACACCGAGATCAATGACAGAATCGTCAGTTACAGTACAATCCATTTCTTTGTATACTTCACGCACTCTTTTTCGAGCCATTTCAAGATTACTTTGACTGACATCAATGGCAGTATTTGCTACAACTGAAGCATGCTTGTGAAATGTTTTGCTACTCAAAATAGGCATGTTCATAATCATACAAAACTGCTCTACAGCAGCATAACCTTTTCCTAATGCTGTAAAACTTTTCACAACTCTACGGTTTACATCAAAGTTGTTAGATTCATCAATTGTATCAGAAGTAAAAGAAGAAGCTTTTAATTCTTCGCAAGTACTACATGTAATCGTAAGTTTTATTGCAAACCCACGTTGGTCTGATGTCTTCAAAACTAAATTTTGTTGAAAGCATAGAGGGCAAGCTAGGCTAGTAACAAGAGGCTTCAAACACCTAATGTCAACCACTGCGTACTCCGGTGTGTTATGCGTACTGCCGTGAAGGCTTGTGTTATCCTCGCAGCTAACTTCCGAGTTACGCCTAGTAAAAGCTGTGTTTATATCATTTTACTCTAATAGTAGGTAGGCCTAATGATTTTGTAGACCTAATTAAATCACTCTTATTCTCAGATGTTTTAGAAGTACTGGGAACAGGGTTAGAATCATCACAGGATGTGGTAGGCCTATAAGTTTTTTTTTTCCACTTGCCCCCATCTTTTACTGGCTGCTAAAGCAGCTTTTAGTTTTTTTGTTACTCTTAGTTCTAGCACTTTTCTGAATAGTAGAATGTTTTATCGGTGCCATTTTCACTAACAATACAAAAATTCATAAGCTCACCACCAAAATTCTTCAAAACAAATCTGTCTACCTTCAAAACAAATCAAAGAAGACAGCACCGTCCTTCAAACACTTCCACTAACATATAAAACTAATATCAATTCACTATTTATAGTTTGTGCTTTTCTACTGAAAAATAAAAGCAAACTTCAAAAATTAACACACTGTGTTTACTGACCACAACAAAACAAGGCTAGAGAAGTAAACAAAACACAAACAGCTGGCTTTCTGCTTGCCAGTACAAAAAATCAGATTGTTTCTGGCTGGTATTGCCAACCTAACAAATCAAAAACTCTGAGAAAACAACCACTGTTATATTGTATAATTATATAATAATTATATAATAATTATATAATAATTGTATAATAATAATAATAATTTTGTTGGATAGTTGTATTTGGGTGTAGCATAATGAAGGTTTCTGCATGCAGGCGAAAAAAAATGGGAGTCAGGCAGTGGTATGCATGTACAAAACCACACAAAAAACCATGATTTAGTCAATAAAAACTTTATTTAAATGTCAAAACATGTCTTCCAGAATGTTTAAGAAATAAAAACAGAAAAAAAAATTTTTGAAAAAAAAAAATCATTTTTATGGGTAAATGGCCCCCTGTTGTCGTACCGAAGGGACAAAATGATTCTTATTTTTAACCTACTTAAAAAAGTAATTTATTAACTGTATTCTTTTTCTCAATATTGTAAATGTTGCTACTATCTCGAATAAGTGGTTACTTCATAAATGTGGTACGACAGTTATCACAAGATACCCGAATCAAGCAACGTCGAGCATGGCTAATACTTGGTTGGGTGACAGTTGAGCGATCCTGTCCTTGCAAGCAGTCAACCTGCCCGACCATTAGTGGTGGTTCGTAAGCCACCTTTAAGCCTTTTGTCCTCAGGTAAAGTATTAGATAGAACTTCATCAGTACAATAAGACACTACTTTCTTTTTTTAATTTTTGTAATTTTTGTTTAAATAGATGACATCATTGATGAGCTCGCTAAGAATTGATAGATGACGTCATCTTGGATAAATGGTTTCAAATTTTCTATTTCATGACCTCATAATTCATAAATTCAACATAATATGAATATTTACTGGTAAGAAATACAGAATAAGCAGTAGAAAATAAAAGATTGCAAATGCTCGTTTCTGAGTTCGGCTGTAAATTAAGTACGATTATCCGAGTCTAGCATTTTAAATACAGATCACTTTGAATCCTGACACTTTATACTGCACAATATTGCAACTAGAATTTCTACGATATTCTTCAAATTTAAAGAACAACATTGGGAGTAACAGGCTGAAAGCACGTCTATCATGGCAGCTACAAATCATGACTAAACGACATTGACGGCTCTCGTAACACGCGAAAAGAACACTAACGCGGATTCTAACAGTTTTACATTGATAACATTACAAACAAATTTTTAGTAACCAAATAAACCGTAACTACCCTAAAGCAGTCGATCATACTGTTGTTACAGATTTGCACACATTTATAATAAGCTTTATCTAGCTTATATTGTGTATTGTTCACACGTATTGTTTACTGAGAAAGTGCTCCATATCAAGTAGATTTTGGGTTTTAGTCTATTTTAAGTTCTATAGTTATGTTATCATATTTTTTAACAATTTCATATATTTTATAAATCCAAAGTTAATAATTTTAATCTTTACGGAATTTCTAAACAATTCTAGGATATAAAGTAATAATAAACGGCGAGATTAAAAAAAAAAAACAATAAAATGAGAACTTTGGAACAAATATAAACAGAAACGTTACATAAAATTGCACGTGATATCATATGCTTCAATAAATGTCAATCCAACGTCAGCGTCTCGCCGCAGGCTGTTTGCACTAAACTCAGCTCAAATATTATATTGATACTGTAGTTGTCAGATATATGATATGATCTTCACAGGCTTAACTATAAGAAAGATAAACAGAAATGTTAACATGAAATGGCAAGTGGCGTCATATGCTTCAAATGTCAATCCAACGTGAGCGTCTCGCCGGAGGCTGCTTACACTAAAAGCAAACGCAAATATTACATTAATACTGCAGATGTTAGATACATGATATGATCATCAAAAATTTAACCCTAAGAAAGATAAACAGAAATATTAACATGAAATGGCAAGTGACGTCATCTGCTTCAATAAATGTCAATCCAACGTGAGCGTCTCGCCGGAGGCTGCTTACACTAAAATCAAACGCAAATATTACATTAATACTGTAGTTGTTAGATACATGATATGATCTTCAAAAATTTAACCCTAAGAAAGATAAACAGAAATATTAACATGAAATGGCAAGTGACGTCGTAAGCTTCAATAAATGTCAATCCCGCGTTAACGTCTCACCGCGAGCTGCTTGCACTAAAATCATACGTTAATATTACATTGATACTGTAGTTGTCGGATATATGATATGATCTTCACAGATTTAAACCTGAGAAAGATAAACGGAAATGTTAACATGAAATGGCAAGTGACGTCATAAGCTTCAATAAATGTCAATCCCGCGTTAACGTCTCGCCGCGAGATGCTTGCAATAAACCCATGCTCAAATACATTGATACTGTAGTTGTCAGATATATGATCTGCACCGATTTGAAATTATTGTTGTTTTATGTAAGGTTAATCCAATGTTGAAGAAAATGTAAGTGACACAGTCAGTATCATCATCACTGGTATTTAGACGTTTCACTACTCAGTGGCATGTTCAGATTTGATAGATATTTTGATGTAAACTGAGATATGTATTCTGTAAAAGGAAGCATATGCAATTGCTGATGAATAATTCTATATAATTATGAACCGTAAAGCATTTGAAGATTTTCGATGCCTTTAAATGGGACTTTCTATTATTTAACATGAGACTTACCGAAGTAATATTTTGTAATAATTCAATTGAATTCTTTGTTTAAAGTACATTTTGGGCCTTAGATATTTTGAAATTATGATAGGATATCGGATATTTGTTATCATTGTATGTTACTGAAAGTATAAAGATATGTTTATATGCTGAAATCTACCCTCTTTTTTAGGTGGTAAAATAACCCTAAAATTACAAAAAGGAAAACCTAAAGAAATGCCAAAGAAAATGAACTAAGTGTTCAACATGTTTCACGCACAATTGAAAGTGTAAAATTGAAGATAAAACCAATAAATTATCTCTATTGTAGGATTCATGCTGTTTAGGTGTTGCGTTAACTTTTGAGTGACAGTCCGTTTCCTCATTTTTTGTTCTTAAGGTTTTTATAGTATATTTTGAATGAAAGCTTTTACATCTGAAAATGAGGGCAGATCTCGTTCCTTACAACGCATTGTTGTACTTATTGTAACATACAATGTTGAAAAATGTCCACAATCCGATTGTACTTTCAATTTATTTCATGTTATCTTATACAGGAGTAACCTTTCCTTATATTTGTTTATTGCGACAGTTTTGAATTTTTCTTTCAAGAATCCAAGTTAAACTGCTTCATTTAAATTTTAATTGTTAATAATCTTTTTAACTAAATGTAGGCATCCAAACAGAATTATTTTGCGTATATGATTTGAAAGACTATATGAAATTTTTTAGAGGATTTTTATCTTCAAACCACTTTAGGTATTGACCTCAATATCACCGCGAATATAGCCATTATTGCACCCGGGATTACCGGAATGTTTGCGTTAAAAATAAAATACAGACTTGATCCATGATTTTCCTCTTACAATACAGTTTGAATCATATCCTTTAATGTATACATGATAGAAACAACATAAAGTAACCATCCATCGCCAAATCTAGGGATTTTGTTGTTGATTTCCAAGTATGATTGTGATTTCTTGCGTTAAGATTGTTGATGGAATCTTCTGAGTCACTGAGGGATGTCAGAGCAACAGTGTCTAGGTATTGAAATTCTTACTGATTAAAATATATGATAAAAAAGAATAGAAATGATTTTTAAATGAAGCAATGGAACGCTGTATAGGTAACTAAACTTTTACGCACCCAATTTCAAGCAGTGCTAAATGTGTTCTTAATATTATAATTACTGACTATGCCTGCTAGCAAGAAACTTTCCTTTTCAAAATACAATTTTTAATTGAATCCTTCTTTTCTGGAAATTTTCCTGGATATTAAAAATCACATCATTCCTTACATGCAAATGTTGAGTTAAGCTAAATATCACCTTCCGCTCATTGCAGCGTCTGGACATTGTAACACATTTGATTCCTGGAATCTGGATTCCACCCCCGTCTTTAGATGTCCAAAAAAAGATTAAACAACGGAGACGTTCATAATGAACTCTTTACATAGTTTTGAAATCAAACACACCAAGACTACAAGGAAGCTCTGTCTTGTTTACCCAGTAGCCACCAAATCTAATGTAGATGAAGAGGTGTTCTCAGTTTCTCATCAGGTGCACAATTGAGTGCACTATGACGTTTTAGACATGATCTCAAAGCATTGCGGAACAACCGAGTATACTATAAACAGACGCTGCAATAAGCGGAAGGTGAAGTAGAGCTAAACTCAACATTTCCTTTGAATCAATCCTTCCCAGCATAGCTCTGTTATCCCTCGCATGTTTATTTGATATAATTAAATAAAAGAACACTCATGAAGAACGTTTCTATGTCTAATATGCATTAGCTTGCATTAGCCAGAATGAAAACTTTTGGTACTATTATTATATTTAGCATTGATTAAATTGGATTTAAAACTGTTTTTAATTTATTTCATTATCGATTAACTCTAGAGAGATTCCAGTCTGTTCTCGTATTATGCAAGGAGATGGATTTACACACTGTACAACTTGTTAACTAATCGAACGTCGCAGGGAAATGGCTGGATGAGAGGTCTAGATAGGATCTAAAATTATAATATTCAAGCAAATAAATTAAAGATTTTAAAAACTTTACAAAGATCAGAAGACAATGTAGGGGTTTCCTTATATAACTAACCTTAGTAATATACTCAATTAAACACACAATTAATGAAATAAGCAATTAGGCAGTATAACTAATGGAAAAGTTACATATCAATAATACAAATACAACTGTATTTGATCAATAATGTAGATTTATATTGATCAAACTGTGAGTTTGAAAGGTTATTATTATTATAACGCATGTAGCGTTTTTACCGTTAACTCTGACACAGAACAAGTCCTGCAATCTATAAGTGGTCCTTACAGTATAATGAAATCTGTTTCAAAAATGTATTCAGTGCCTTAGTAATGTTGTATTAAACCATGTTCAAAAGTGTTTCATATAAAATGCGTTAATTTAAGTTTTAGATAAGGTTTACCAACAGATTCATAACGGACTCTATTAACTGTGATTACGTTATATATTTTTTTAAATATGCTACAAAGCACACATTATAATGCAAAACATACATTTCCAATGGAAGTTTTCATTATCATAGTGACTTAAGTATAGCTTTAAGACCGAACGGTTTGTGAAGGGTGTGTTTCTCATTCACATTATACCCTCTTCCCCCCGCAACGAGAAGTTCAATAGAGGAGGACTTTAGTCTCTTGAATAATCTGTTCTTTTCGGAATGAGGAAATCTTCCTTTACAATGATTTGGTACACAATGTAAGCTTTGTAATTAGCAGGATTGGTGTCTTTGTACAACGTGTTACAGTGAATGTTTGCTTCGAAAAGAAAAAAGATATTTACAGTCATTTTTTGTAATGTACCAATTTAAATCATAACACTTTTTGAAGCGCGGGTTCAAATTTAACGCTATTATTGACTATATTGTAGTATTGCCATATGAGTAGTCTTCAAATACTTAGGATAGGTTGAGGAATATTTCTAACTTAAGTAGGTACAATGCTCTTGCAATTCGCAACACGTCCAAGAATTTATAATGTTTTATTAGTTGTGGGACTAAATGTTCCAAGTTAGTTTTTCCGTGATTGAGTTTATATTATGAAGTCAATCAGCTGTTGCGAAGGTTCATCTGTAATTTTATTATATTCAAACAGCTACTTCTGTCGCACAGTGCACCAAATATGAAAACCTATATTAGCTTATTCCACAGACTTGACTGTTGGTGTAGGAGCTCAGAGCCAGTTCGCACTGTTAAAGCACAAAATCTGATTTTTCTTGAGATCAGTAGATTTTTCATTAAATTATATCGATGCTTAGCTACTAACAGTAGTTTTGATAGAGGTTAAAATGGGAGGTTATCAAAAGGATTAAAGTTATATATTGTTTGCTTTGAGATATTCAAAACCAAATTTGAGACATAAAAATACATTTGAATCAGCGTGAGTTATGTCTAGTAGTTTTACTTTGTTATAACTCTTATTTTAGGTGTCTGACGGTTGGTGTTAAGGCTATCAAGCCAGGAAAATCCAAATCAGTGAGAATAATTTTTTTTAATACCTTTAACCCTTCAATTACCCCCCTATTTCGTCCTTCACTAACACCAGCACTGATGATGATCGATTTCTTTCAATAAAACTCAGTTTGTGTGCTCATACAATGCAAATTTGCTCTCAGCTCCTGGACCATTGTTTATGCTGAACATCTGAGAGTTTTATCCCACCACAGATGCACTTATGGTCTGTGTGACGAATAATTTAC
The DNA here is from genome assembly GCF_021130785.1 of Homalodisca vitripennis. Lineage (NCBI taxonomy): Eukaryota > Metazoa > Arthropoda > Insecta > Hemiptera > Cicadellidae > Homalodisca > Homalodisca vitripennis. Next base: position 175,017,649 of record NC_060208.1, on the reverse strand, counting down.
AAGCTCTGCGAATAAAGCGGAACAGTTTTGAATTATCATCAAGATCTGATGCTGGTTGACAAACCGACCCAGATATTATGAAAGATTCAATCTCCACCTAGTATCGGTGTAAAACAAACGGTCTCGGAGCTTAGAAAGTAAACACGGTCTGCTAGGGAGTGTTTGTGTTGAGTACATGTACTCGCAAACCGCCAAAAGTTTGTACAGGAGAGTTGGTTGCGTTAGCTCCGCCATGTATTACAGACAGGCTGGCTGTCATGGCAACTTCACGCCGTTACATTGTGTGTTAAAAAGCTCTCGTGCTTTCATTTTGGCGGATTTATGCCTTCTAAATTAAATGCGTCATGGCATCCAGTGGAATGTTGACCTGTTACAAGCATATAATTTTCTCTGGAAGATGTAGCGCAATAATAAATTACACCATGACAGTCAACAAAATTCATAACGGTTAGGTATTTATTCCAACATCTTAGGTTCCCTATTACTAACTTAGCGATTTGTTTACAACGCAAAGTTTATTATATTTGTGTTTATTTTTGGGAACTTATTGAAAAAGAAGTTTTAGAAAAAACTAAATAATATCTTATTGTTAGGGTAAAAGTGAAGATGAAAATCGGTTATTAATGTATGTTGGAGATATTGACTAGGAAGGATCTTATCCTTAGTATCAGAAGTGGAGGTTGGATTACAGAGGCAAACATATTTGTACAACATAGAATCACTATTTCCCTGTTATTAAATGCATCCAATGAATATTACAAAAGCAATAAACAGATATAAGCAAACACGGGTTCGAATAAATTAAGCGGCATTTATAAACCCAAACAAGGGTCGCGGGTTGTTTGGACCATGGTCATGGCTGGATTAACCACTGCCACTGGCTGGATAAATTATCACAACCTCGTTATTGCAAACTCCCAACTCTATTACTAAGCTATGGATAAACCAATTTTGAAAATCTAACGCTTTTTTCAAAGTACATAACACGTCTAAAAATTGTAAATACAAGTATAGTGCTATTTTGGCTTTCCTGTTGAACGCCATCTTCAACCTAGAAAATATGTATTATTTTAAACTGGATGAGCCATTAATAAATATAAACATTTATCACCTTCAGAGCGTCTCGCAATTATTTGAAAAAACCTTAACTACTTTCTTCAGCAAGTAAAAACTAAAACAAGTATAATAACTCGTGTCCTGTCTTAGTTAGAAATCAATCTTCCAATTTAAGATAATCTAAGATGACCAATTAATTCGTTAAAATAATTTTGATATACATCGTAATCATTTTCCCAACCTTTTCAAATATAAAAATGTCAGCACTCAGTTAATAAATCGTTTTAATAATTTAGGTTTACTGTACAATTTGGCTTAGAGTCATCTATAAATGATAAATTACAAATTATAAGCTATAAAATTACATCAATCATTATAAGAAAATCGGTGGGTTGAAATAGTTTGTTATTAACCTGAGGTGATTTTGTTTATTTCGAGAGAGGAGTGGTGAACCTATCGTGCCATCCGGTCGGCAAGATAACTGATATACTGTTTAATCCCGGAGTCGAATCATACGGACGACATCTATTACGATATTTTCCGGATATTTTCCCTCTTTTAGTGATACAAGAAATTAGTACAATACATTTGGAGATCTAGAATATGATCTCATCTACAGGTGGATAAGTAATCTAACATACGAGTATAACTGCAATATAGGTTAAAAAAAACATACCAGAGCTTTGTGACTCAAAATCAACGATCAGTACTCCAAGCGCGCTACGCTTAAAACATGCACTTGAAACGTAGTGTTACTGATTTCTTGTATCACTTAACTGGCAATTGCTGTCGAACATTACAACAAAGATATAGACCATGGATGGGAGGCAACAACCCATTTATAGGTGTACATTTCTCCCCCAGCGCGAATCGCCTTTTAACCACCAGCACCACGAATCCAATCTCAATACCAGTACCGGGCTGACCGCTGATATTATGTGGCTTTGAGCTCCTAACCAACTTAACGGCTGAGGATAAGAGAAAGTTAGATGCTTGATCTACGACCCACGAGCAAACAGAGAGAGCTAAACACCGCTTAGGCCTGGGCAATGAGGGATTTTCAAGTTTATCCAAAACGAAAATGATGGTCAACTACTTTAGTTCAGCCACTCTAGGAACGTGGCCAGAACAGTACTTGCCGAATCCCAAGCCAAATGTTCCTTCTTAAAAGACGAATCTTACACAACAGATTGTCATGGGTGATTACTAGAACACAGGTAGGCTCCCAAGAGGGATTCAGAGATATCCTTACCTCATTCCTCCCCGACTCAAGTGGATAGCCGTGTCTGGTTTCTTCATGGTGAAGATCGTCTTACCTCTTAGCCACCAGCAGCATGTCACTGTATGTGTAATACCTGATACGAAATGCACTCAATCGAGCAGGAGCTGGTCACGGTAAATCAACAAACCTGATTAACGGAGTGTGTTATTTAATGTTAGTACATTTTAATTGTAAATGTTAACGTAGTGTTAATGTTAATTTATGTAGTGGTTAGCAAAATTACACGCTGAGGAAAATGTCTTTAAGAGCCCCATAAAGAGACCAATGACGAATTTTTGAACTGTCATTTCGAAATATAAAAGTTAAGATAGTAAATCAATAACTACTTTTATTCATGTAATTGTAAGATTACATACTAAAAGCTGTATACTTGTATCTATCGTAATCGGGTCATAAGTTTCTGAGCCACAAATTCTAAGTTTCATTGAAAAGCGCCAAAAACCGGTACCATTTTTACCTATTACCGACACAACAAATAATATACATTTTAAAAGTAATTTCTACTTGTTAAAGTACAGTTTCTTGTGATTGAGAAGGTAAACTGAGCATTGTATGAGCATTAATTGCGCTTCTCGTTCCGCTTGAGAGTCGATTTGTACGCGATCTTACCTTCTTACTTAGGCGCTTAATAATTTTACCTAACTAAACGTTTCTCCTCTTCTGTTTTATTTCAAAGCTTCCTTTGCGCTTTTGCTTCTCTTTCTCTTAACATCGGTCATGTTATGTTGTTGTTTTAATTTCTTATTGTCCGTTTAAACACTCGAGTTCGTTAACTTTGATCCGAGGTTATTAAATTTATTATTTCAATGGATTTTAATCTCATGCGTTGTTGCAAGGAAAATTGGAAATATATAGATACGTTAAACTAATACTTCATAATTTGTCAACAACCAATATTACAAGGTAAGGTTTTTACAAACCATACACTCAAAATTCTCAGTTACTAAACTATATTAAACAGTACATAGGTACTTTAAATGTTAATATGTGCTGTCATTTGCTAAATATATAGTTATTTCTAAATATATATATAGGAATTTCAGTTTACATGCAGAATTTCAGATCGGTCAAGTAAAGTGGTTCAATTTAAGTATTTTGCGTCATGGTGATATAAACACATAGATAATTTGCAACATAATATTAGGAATTAAAAACTAGAAGTTATTGTTTGGAAAAATTTGCTTTATAGTCAATACTCAAACCCAGAAATAAATAGGCCGTTATTGTAGCTCTGCTAGTTAGTTAGTTAACGTTCAAACCTATATCTATATTAAACGTTCTATCTATATTTGTTGTTCCGAGAATAAAGCAATATTTGATTTACTTATCGTGTAAAATCAGATTATGTTTATAGTGTGTATAAACAGATTTGCATACGGCCGGTCTGAGCTAATTGACATTTAAATATAAACAAGGGTCGTCGATTGATAAGCTCCTGGTCGGGGTCGTTGTATCTGTAAATTATACGATAAGCTTATTAGCCAGAGAATATTATATTAAGCTGTGATAAACACTCGTCGGCAAACAAGTTCCTAAAGTTATAATGCGTACTTTGTTTTCATATGCACAATATTATGTCAACATGCGCGTAATGAAAACATCTGATAGGCATGTATGTACAAACTCTTGTATTTTTATTGGTTTTGAGTGTTTTATATGTTTGCTTGCGTGACTTTCGATACTCTTTAGGGCTTATTTTGTACAGATGTCTTTTATATTTGTAATATACTTTCTGAAAAATCTCGTAACACAACCATATTCTCTAGTCAATCATTTTTCCTCTTAAAAGAGTAAATTTGAAATTATTAATTTTAACGCATTAAAATTTTTTTTTATTATGAGGGTTTTGAGCTTTATTAATCTTTGCGAGACTTCCGATAATTGTTATGACTTATTTTTAACAGATGTCTTTTCCGTTTGAAATAGACTTTATGAACATTCCCGGAACCCAACAAAACTCGACTGCAGGATTAAAGTTTTGAGTAGAGGTGTTGCAAAAGTCGCAACTGCTCTGTATGTTCTCCATCGGATCAATTTTTCCAGTTTCTATATAAGAGTAAAATTGAAATATTTAAATCTTCAGCGTCTTTTTGATACTCTAAGTTATTCACGAGGTTAGTTAAGTTTGATTTTTGTTTTGTCTAGTAATAAGAAAAGTGAAATTGTACGAGGTAACTTGTAAATACCCTCTATATAAAAAGAACAGTCGTTGGAGAGGTAGAAAAGTTATTAAATTATATTTATAACTTTCATGATATTATCTGAATCATGCTATAAAGTTTACCAAAAATCTTATTGGTATAAAATTTGATTGGGAATCTACGTGCTAAACGTAGATTTAGTGATTAAGTGCTGTTTAAGTAATACAGAGCTAGTTTATACTTTTCAAAGTCATCAAATCTGAGAACAACATACATTTTTATTACACAACCTAAAATGTAACCTTAGGTCCGGCTATTGCTTGTAAGTGTAAACTCCTGGAAATGACGCCCTAGTCATTCCCAACCAAGACCGCCTTTATCTTGAGAGGCCTCTAGTTGTGAAGCGATGAGCTTCCTTGGATGTATCTGTTTCCTTCGTACCCCTTCTGTTCAAGACCTGATCAACAAACTAGTTGTACTAGTGAAATGTAACTAGTTGCACTAGCTTCAATTATATCAAATAGTTTTTCGGTTACGATCAAAAGTTTATGACCTTTATAAATATCCTAACAAATCCAGAAAAGATACTGAGGTTATACATATGTTTTTTGAACCTCATGAATACTAGAAAGGCGAAAGTTAATTAGTACGACTATTTTTGTTTTTTTTTATCCCAGGAAAATTGTATAATGAGATTGGATCAAATAAAGAAAACTGGAATAAATGCAAAAGGATTATAACTCACTGTTAATAATTGCCCATAGAAAATAAATTACCCAATATGTACACATATACTTAATAAATTTCCTCGATTTCTAAACATTCTGCTTCCTTTCATATTAACTATTAGTGAGGGCTAAGTCTTAAGGATATATTGCGCTCTGGATGAAAGTCCTAGCATTTTTAAGTTTTAGCATTCTTATAATCCATGACAACAAACGACCAAGCGTAAAAACGATGAAAACCTTAAAGAAATCTTGAATTAACAAGATTTCATGCGTCAAATACATTTCTGATTGGTTAAATTCTAATAACCAAAGTCTTGCAGAACCCCCGGTGATGGCTCCCTTGAACAGTTATTGTGCGAATTGACTTATTAAGAAATCTGTGTACCTACAAAGAAAGCTGCGGAATAAGTTTATTTATAAAACAATATACACAGAGCGGGAAGTAACCTTGTAGTGGTGATACAACGCTAGATATTAATTGTGTGGAGTAACGTGTTTTTGGACTAATAATCGTTATGATCAGAAGTTCAAGCGTTAAGAACCACCAAAGCGAGATTAGCACAATACTATTTTTTAATCAGGTAGGTTTAATACACAGTACAGTGGCGTAGCTACCTTGGGTGGCACCCGGTGCGGAAGTTGGTGGTGTCACCCCATCGAAAGTAAAAGGCAATGCATTTTATATGATAAAGGTCATGGATCATTTATTTTTTATAATATTGAAGAAATAGCAAAACAATAATAACTGAGACAGAAAAGGAATTGAAATACAATTAAAATTTCTTTTTTCTCGCTTTGACAGCTGCAAACTCATCAATAACTTCATCGAAATTTATATTTTGTATTGCCTCGTGTTCGATGGCTAATATACCAAGATTATTAAGCCGCGATTGGGTCATTGTTGTCCGCAAATAGTTTTTTATTAGTTTCAATTTACTGAAACTCCTCTCACATGAAGCTACGGAGACGCAAACCGTCATGAACAATTTCAGGCAATCATGAGATTTGGAAGAGATTCTGTAAAATCCCATTCTACAATTAAGTTTAAAAAATCTAGAGACACCCAATCTTCTATCACTATAGAATTATACACGTTTAACAATTTAACGCCAACCAAACACAGCACACTTCTAGAAACAAATGAGAAATGTAGCAACTGAAACGTGAAAGATCGCGATTATGGAACGGGGAATTCCCCACGACAGCGTCAGGCTCTTTTGCGGGAATCCCCGAATTATACATAGAGCTCGGCTAGTTCTAGTGGAGGAATCCCTGAAAAAGAAATTTTTTTGCTAGCGATTTATTTTTTGTTTGTTTGTACATTGTTCTTAAAGTTGAGAGACCGGGTGGGTGTCACCCCAAAAAAGGTGACATCCGGTGCGGCCCGCCCCCGCCGCCACCCCCTCTTTGCTACGCGACTGACACAGTACAATACTTTTAGTTGTGTTAGTTACACATAAGATAAAGAATTCTTACGAATGAGGTGTGTTGAGGTCCGGATGATTATTTTAGTTAGTTCTGATGTCCGACGCTAGGGCTGAGCAACGTAACATTGATAACATTCAAATATTTGCTATGAGTACATGACCTCTTACTTCACAGTTGGTACGAGCACTCACTTTCGCTGTGCCTCATAACAGTGCATTAGATGAGAACATTTGATAAGTTATCTCTTTTGTAGCTAATACAATCAAAGATTACACTATTGGCTCTGTGACTTTGGTAATACAGCTACTTAAAAGCTGCTGTATTGATTGAGTATAGTGAAGTGTTGTACGATCCAGTATAGTGAAGATCAATCATCATCGGATTCACTGTATATTTACTTTAAAAATGCAAAATCTATAGAATTTGACACTAAATTATGCCATTTCATGAAATCCAAATGGTGTTTCAATGAAAAAGATAAATTCTCTTAGAAAAGTGATTTAGTATTTACCAAAATAACAAGAAAGAAAATTGAATGATTACAGTGCAAACTCTCTAGTGTTGGTTTTTGCATTGGCTCCATTCCAAAACCTCGCCCTTGGAATAAAAAGGTTTTGTTCAATATTCATTTCTCTAAGAATCGTTTAAATCTTATCAAATTAGAGATGTAGGAGCAGATCTTTGGGCACCTTTGCTAGGCACATTTAAATATAACATAACACAGCTGTCTTGAGCAGAACAGCTATGTGTATAAGGAAATTGGTCAATCTCCATTAAATTAAATGATTCATCCAAATATGTTCGAGTATACAGCAAGCATAAGTTTGGAAGCCCAATCTTTATAATATAAACTGATTCAGAAGATTTATTGAGTGTTTTAAGGCAGAGTATTGCAATATATTACAGTTAAAAAATTTTACACATGCATCTATCTTTGAATTATCGTCCCTGAAATTTGACTATTTTAAAAACAGTTTACTATATAATATTTATTTACTATAATAAATACTTTTTGTGATTTAATGTTTATTGATATAATATATATATATATATATAATATTATTTATATATATATATATATATATATATATATATAATATATAATAGTAGGATATTGAAAGGGTTAAACATCTCAAAGGATAATATTTTTCTCATATCATAGTTTTTTCACTTGAAACACTCTACAGATAACAGTTTTAGCTAATGATAAATAGATTGACGATTTGACAAAAGTCTTCATTCAATCTGACGGTTATATAACTATCATTTTGGGTCTCACGATTAGATATTCTTAACACTATATGCCCTCAAGCTTATAAATATTTTTCTTAGCAGAAATGTATTTATCGAATTCGAAAAAAGGCCAAATGTGCGTTTATACAATGCAAATTAGCTATCTACTCATAGACTATTAGGTAGCGGGCTAAGAAACAGCTGGTCCCACAACTAAACTTAATGTTCATTCTTTCTGTACACGCATTTTACCTGACATCCATACCGAAAGACTTATTATACTAACAGTGTGAGCTGAGATAGGGTACTTAAGATTCATCGTTAAATTGTTAATCAAAACAGTTATAGAGATCAGATCTGAGCACACCCTGACTTGGTTGTTTAGAGAGAGTTCTGCGTAGGTGGTAATTTAAAACAGCGAGTCAGCAAAATGGCATCGCTCATGAATATGAATACAGACAATACATAATTCATAAGCATAATGGAATACAACGGGCTGTATTCACACATCTGAAATACACTTGAATTTGTTATAACGCTTCCAGTATTAATTGTTCAAACGAATGTTGCACACCTATCATGACTTTATAAAGACGTAGTTTCTGAAAAATGTTACAAATTATCAGTGACTGAAGGTGCGGATTGTTATAATATAATAAATGTGCATTATGTATTTAGTATTTAAAATCCATACAGGAAATGCGCTGTAATTTAGGGCAAATATAAAATTGTTTCAGATATTCTTTTTTGGACTATTATTAAATGGCTGATACAGTTCACAAGTCACAGCAATATACAGTTACCACATTGAAAATTTAATATAATGCTTTTAATAGCGAAAAAGAAGACTGTGTATACATAGCGTTAAGGGCGTAATAAACACAATCGTGACTTGTTTGACTGTGATCAACAATAATGTTTTTAAATACTGCGTATTCACTTGTATTGCTTTAGTATTATCGAATACTATGTAGTACTTTTAACTTGGGAGATATAAAGAATGTTTGAAAGTAATTGTTGTTGTAAATGAGCTGTTTACTCTTACGAATTGCTATTTAGGTGAAATACAATCAATCCATTCATAAATTATGAGCGCTCCCATTGGAAATTATAGATACTGAAATATGTGCAAGTATAAAAGTGGTTTGATATTTGACCTATTATGCAATAGATGAGTCACAATATTAATCTTAGATGATTGGGAACAGTCACAATCTTGAAACCTTTTATTAAATTAAACTGGATAATGAACTTATCCAACGTTTGTGTTATTCACTGTTTACATGACATTAATCTGGCAGTACTGTTGGGTAAAGCATGTTTTATGTTACCCTATATTGCATGAAGGGGATAATTTTGCGATATTTGTTGTGATAAAAAGGAAAATTGAAAACCAGTTTTAAGATAAGCAGCCATTATTCAATTGAACATATTTCAGTATCTATAATTTCCAATGGGCGCGCTCATAATTTATGAATGGATTGATTGTATTTCACCTAAATAGCAATTCGTAAGAATAAAAAGCTCATTAGAACATATATTCAATTTTATGTAAGGTATCATTTTACATGACAATATTAGGGATAATATATTTTAAAACGAATTAAAATATAACAATTGTCAGTACACAGGTCATGTGTGCCGTTTACATTGAAATACAATACAACAATTGTCAATAACACAGGTCATACATGTATGTTGCCTTTGGCATTGCAATACAATATAACAATGCCAGTGAGCAATGACTCATAATTACTTTCCTGTATTGTCAATTGTACCAAAAATAATAAAATAATTAATTTAATCGATATCACTCCTGTATGGACTTACAACACCGCATTCAACCTAATAGAGATATATGGTAATTCAAATTTGTTCAAAGCTGTGCGGGTTTTACTCAGTGAATGGTTATGTAGCTGCTAATTATAGCATACAGTATTGATGTTGGCGAGAGCCGTTGGGAGCGGTTGGACATGGCCGCCATGCCATACACAGTTGGATTGTGAAGTGCTACAGTAACTTTCACGGTTTATGATATCACTGGAAAAAATTAAGGGAAATCTTTCTCACTGCACCATTGTTTACTGCAAACTGTAAGTGATTGCATTCAATTGTGTACCATTACTTGACCTGCTCACTGACATCGCATTATATCATTTGTTTATATTTAGTATAATTACTTAAAATAAATCATTCTCTCCAGTCCAAGTATCCTACTGTTACACTTGAAATGGGAAAGGGATCACCAGAACCCCAGTGAGAAAGAGCAATTCTATGAAGTTTAAATAATAGTGAATGTTGTAGTTTTGTTCGTTTAGGACCCTACGTTGCACTTATAGTCCTAAAAGGACCTTTGCGTTTGTTTCCGGAGTGATGGGGTTTTCAGGGTGTGTATACTGCTACTGGTCAGGTCCGCCTCTTTTCGGGTTCCCACAGCAGAGGAATAGCGGGCTTTATAACTCCGCTATGTCACCTTGAAAGAAGAGGGGGCTTGCTATGATCCGGTTTCCTCTAATCAAAGTGGGTAGGGAAAGATATTCCCTCATATCTAGGCTAGCACCAGCTTTAAACACTAAGGGACCATTATTTACTCAGCAGTCATCCTCCGCAGAAGTCTAGACTTAGAGATCCACATTTTCAGCACAATATCTTAGTATTCGCGGTTAGTGATGTGGCACACTTCGAAAACCATGGGGTTGCACATGGAAAAAAATCGGATTCTGCTGTACCCAAAGCAGGTTCAAGTTCAAGTAGAAGGTACAAACCAGCCGGGGTATAACGTTGTCTTAGGTTAGTATTAAAAGTGTATGCACTAGCTCATCAAAAGAGTCATATATCTACAAAAAACTAAAGATTAAAATACGATCGTATTAATGTGTTATTTAAATTAAAAATACAACTCTTTTTCATATTTTTATCAATTAGTTACTTATATTTATAAGTAATGTAGTAGTTGAATTTAAATGTAAACCAATTTTTCCATGAATTAAATATGTACAGTACCTCAAGAACAATAAAATTAGTCCAGTAAACTAGTAACGCTGATTAAAGTTAAAAGAAATAAAATAAGAACATAAATGTGTACAGTCACGGGTATGTAAGTTTATCTTCTACAAAAGACGGACAGCCACACGTCCAAACTCTTTTCCCGTGGTCACAATAACCGCGTGCGCAATACTGTACTCGAATGCACAAGAATTGTAACCGCAAAATCAAATTGTGGCCGTTGCCGGATGTACGACACTCGCCGCATTTACTGTAAGCGCGTTACCGCACATTGCGTTACCGCCACGATACGCGTACTCGGCTGGCTCTAGTCGAACGAATTTTCCTCTTATATATCTTTGTAAATTTTTATTGATTTTAATTCCTATAAGTCAACTGTTTTTAATAAACCAAAATAATCCACCAATGAAGTGACTTCTAGTTGGATTATAACTGCCAGTAGAACCTAAACTGGGTGGTAGTGTCGGGCGTTATTTAATATAACAGAATAAACAACGGTGTTCCCGCGCGGCAACAATTATATCCGCAACGTGTTATTAAACTCCCTTTTATTTGAAAACAGAATGACCACGAATAATAAATTCGTTCGTTTCGTTTCAGGCAATGGTAAGCTTGTGCTGGAAAGAGTCAAAAGCGGCTGACTCGAAAATCTTCAGCTGTATTTGAGCAACGTTACACTATAACGAACCAAAGAGTTATAGTGTGACCATTATTATATCATTGTCGGAAATCAGTGTACAGCTCGACAACAGCTCAGCTTCTTTCTAAGTGTCATAAAGCTTTAGTGTAATTTATATTTAGTACAAAAAAAATTGTCAGTTTAATTATGGTCATGAGAGTTCTATAGTTGCGTAAAGGTATTTTATGTGTGCAATGTTTATACAAATTACAATTAACAATTAAAAACCCTAAAATTAGTTTTTGTTTTATTTCTTCTTAATTAACAGTTTAATTACTCTAATACGTACAGTAAATCCATACTAATGATTTTTTATTTTTTTATTCATTTTCAACGATAAAGTTATATGAATAATTAATAATATTATTTAGTCATATAATAAAACCACAGATAAGAGTTTTATTAACTTTTTGCGATGCTTATTGGTCCAAAAAACCGTATGTTTAGAATTTTAATGTTTTAAGAATTATTGTAATCATAAAGAAATTTAAGGAATGATGTAAGAGTAATTCTTGAAATTGTGATATAAATACCAAATGATACTTTTAATTATCAAAAAATAAATTGTAGTAACGATACTAAACAGATTTAACGATGAAAATTGAATACTTTATAATACTTACAAAGACATATACCATAATGGTCTGTGTTTTAGTCATATATTGTATTCCAATAACGTTCTATAAGCAACAGTTACTGGAAAACGCTGTTAAAACAACGTTGCGCAATAAATAAACGGACAACCGCTTCTCAACGGTCAGTCAGCAATAGTTGCTGAAACAACACGTTGCCGCAACCTGTTGTCAGTTGGCAGAATAACGTCGTAAATCGCTGCAGCTAAACACTGACAATTCCATCTCTACTGCATGGAGGCTGGTTATCTTTGGTTACCTTATCTTAAGAGATACGCAACTTATCTCTTGACAACCAATGGATGTCCAAGAGCGTCACTTCACTAACCGCAGATGTTCACAAGTGCAAAGCTTTCATATTGCATCTATTTATATTTGAAGAAAGGTTGAAATAATCAGATACTATGAACTATATGAACTGTGAACAGGAAATTGTTGATTTGTCAAATTTTTTATCAAGTGTACTAGATGAATAAACCAAATATTTTACATCTTGGCTAACCGGACTTGCCATATTATTTAACATACAAATATTTATTGTTTCTAGCCAACAAGCATTAATAGTCCATATTAGCAGTAATAAAGGAAAGTATTAATAAGCAATACTATTACAATGTTTTTTTGCTTACTTATTTAACATACTACTACACAACCCCAATACTGAATTACTGTTTGTTATGACAAAGGAAGTAGACTAACAAAACCAAATTGATCGTGACTATCATTATTATAGTAAATCATAGTAATACTGCAGATTTGAAAGTTTGGATGAATGAATGGATGTATGAATGCTTGTCCTTCCGTCACGCAAACTCTACAGAATCGATTGTGGTTGATGTTTTGCACGAACTTAGTTTATACATTGGAATAACATACAAGTTAATTTATGTTCAAGATTACTTTAGACTCCGTCCCACTGGTATTTAAATGTTCCTATTAAATGCATGTGAAGTCCTACACAGACTTCAACCAAATATGATAATTAGAGGTTTTAATGGAAAATAGTTAGTTAAAATTACACAAAAAACATTAAGCAAAAGATTAAGCCCTAATTTAAAAGGCTTTACATATGTTTTATACGCCATAAAATAGCCTCATAAAGCCTTTTGAATAATATTGATAAGATATTTCCATTTCCGGATCCATTTTTTATTATTTGAATTTAAGAGGTCGAGTTTCGCAGCACGGAAGTCGGAGAACGAATTGATTTTATGAGCATCAATGAAATAACTCAAATTACAATGAAAAACTCTATAGTTGTTGGATGAAGATTTTAGTAGTTGTTATTGAATTATATTAAGTCTACACATAACGTAGCTATGGTGGGTAGGGGTGATTCAATATGAATGTTTTGTTTAGATCCAGTTTACCTTCGTCCTAGTGCATCGTCTCCACCATGCCTAGAGATCGTGTCTATAACATCGTAATGCACTCAATTGTGTACGTGCACTCAATGAGACAATGACAACATATATTTATGTAATATACACTAATTAGGCAATCTATGTGTCTCTGATGTTGAAACAATGTAAATAGTTTATTTTAGCTTCTTCGTCACCGACGTTTTTTGGATCTTTCCACACAAACATTACTCTAGATTCCAGAAGTAAAGTCTGTGACAGCGTCCCTTTCTTGTTTTTCCTCTGTACTGAGTCTCTTCGTGATATGTAATGTGTTGTGATAGATCCGTATAGTAAGAATAATATGAAGCAGGAAATATTTATTCCTGATACTATACAATAAATAAATATCCGAGTTTTTTCCTTAGTGTCTATAGAAGTGGTTTCACCCTAGTTCCAAAATACTATCCTTTAAAATTAAATTAAGATTATTGGAAAGTGTATCAAAAGTTGAAAATATCTTACAAGTAAGTTTGCAGAAATTTTAAATTTTTATTAAGCGAATGATTGAATCCTAATTGTCAAAGTGTGCATTTATTCAGGTTATCTCTCTGAATATCGCAAGAGAAACAAATGAAACATCTCATAAGAATTCATTAGATATAGCTGAAAGAATTTTTACCATAGTACGGCGGTAATCGAATAAAAAGGAAGCGGAAATTCTCAAGATAACATAGTTGGAGTGATCTTATACACGAACAGTTTGAATCTATCTGTAGACAACGTTTTACTGTTTACATTACATTAATCTGGAAATATAATGTTGGGTAAAGCGTATCTTGTACTACCCTCTATTGCATGAAGAGAATAACCTTACGATATTTGTTGAGATGAAAAGGAAAATTGAAAACTAGTTTTGAGATAAGTAGCCCTTATTTGTGAGAACAAGTATTCAATTGTATGTATGGCATCATTTTACATGACAAAATTAGGGGTAAAATATATTTTAAATCGAATTAAAATTTGATTAATCAATGTTTATAGACAAATGGTGACAAAGTAATGTAATATTGTGGAAGAATATGCACTGTCCAATGGCACAGTGCAGCGGATACAATGGTTATCGCGATACAATCAGATCAAGCAACCTCGAGCGTGGCTACTGTTTGGATGGGTAACCGCTGAGGGATTCTGTCTTTGCAAGCAGCCCGCCTCCCCAGCCGTAGGTTGTTGTTTCGGGAGTCACCCTTAAGCTGTTGGCCCCGAGGATAAGTGTTAGAGGGGTTTTCTTAGCCTAACTTCGCCTGGTAAAATAAGACACCTTTACTTTACTTTTACTTACTTTACAGTGTCTCATATATTGCTACAGACACATTCGTAAGGTGTAGCCAGCTAGCGATGAATATGTAGATCAATGTTTCACAATGTTTTATATCCCGTACCCCTTTAGTAGGATATTCCTCCCTAGGAAGTACCCAATCTTGACATCCTTCCACCCTCCCAATCATTTATATACACAGTTTTTATTACCATTAATATCGATACAGTGTTAAAAGGTATCAAAAAACAGCAACATAGTTTTTAAAAATATATGATTTTGACTTTATTTCCCAAAATTCAATATAAATTGCTATATATAACAACGGACAAACAAGATGAAACACTTGTTTCTACTATATGAAATATAGTACCATATTGAAATATTTTTGTTGTAAAAAAGTAGATGAAAAGTTAGCTCAATGCGATCCTTGAGCTTGTTTTCCACACCTCTGCTTTTGACATTTCATCGAATAATGACAAGTACAGCCTCAAAATTTCCAATCCGTCAAGCTTGTTCTCACGTTTATGTTTTACAAATTCATACGAAGAAAATGGTATCCTAACAATTAGTGGGACTGTCAAGAAGCACATTAATATAATATGCATATGAATATAATATAATGAAACATATTAATGTTTAGCAAACATATTACAGTCCTTAATTACTGTTAAAGTTTGGAATTAAGTTTATTTCTGAAAAATAATACTTAAGTATGCCAGATGCCGAAGCCAATTACTGTAAAAAAATTGCAATCTAACTCAAAATAATAACCTTCAAAAAATAATGTAGCTTCATTTCTCAGTTATATCATTTTACTTCTGTATGAAAAAGCAATGCTACAAGTATACTGTCTATACCTTTTACACAACAACTTAAATAGTATTGATTTAGTTTGGCTATCCTTCATAAAATTAACAATTTTTACAGGATTATTTTATACTTCTTTTAATGGAACGTTCTTTCTTCAGGTACCAACATGAGGAACTACTTCTTTGACGGAACCTTGCAAACCTTTGCAACAGACAGACATAGATTTTCCGCCACCAGTGCAAATACCGCAACAATTTAACAAAATAATTATTGCACTTTTGTTTAAATCATTTTGAAACATATTAAGATAGGTTATCCTTGAGCTTTGTTTACCAATTAAATATCTTTCAATGGAAAGCAAAATTGATAAATTGGACACATCAGTGCTCTCATCCACTTGAATAGAAAACTAGGAACTGTTTTCAACAACTTAAGATTAACTATCATAAGACATATTCTTAATTTTCTTGGAGCTGTATTATTTGATAAGGCTTTTTTCAAATTTCATTGGTGTTATTCATTCAAAATATATCTGACGGCATCTTTAATGCAATCAGAAATTAAATTATTGCGACTGTATTGCTCTACCACTTTTAGCTATGTGTTAACTTATTTTATAAGACGCTTCAATTGCATTCTCATTATCTTTGTTTACAGGTGAAAAAATGAAGTCACATCAGGACCTAATGTTATTGTTTGGTAGGAAGTAATGCCTTTTTGTTTGTGGTTTGGATGTTGTGTATCTTAGTGACGCCCCTGTATGAATAGAGACGGCATCATACTGCCATTAGATAAAATTTCCCCACACACAACGCACAATGCCATTATCAACCGCACATCTTTTACAGCCATCATCAACCGTGAAAGAAAAACCCAAACGTCAAGAATTCATCAACTAATTTTCTTTTCTTTGCGTGTGGAGAACTGCTGCTCTGAGTTCTTTCAACAGAGCTTATCTTATCTCTTAGCAACAAAGTGACCAATTGACCTCCACTACTTGCAGAGGTTTTTAGTGTTCCAGTTTTCAGCCACTTATCCATTTTAAGATATAAATATTGTTTCAACAAATATTAAACAATAAATACACATTAACAATCACTAAGCACAGTTCAGAAGTGGTGTTAGTTTTGTAAGGCGTATATTCCAGACTTGCTCTGTGTGTGTCATGCATGATCTTGTGACTAACCACGAACTACGCATGCTGACAGTTCATTGCACCACAATATAATAATGTTAAAATATCGATTTCCGCCATTACTGAAATTGTTTTAAGTATTCAAAAAAACCCCTTGCGTACTAGGCATATTTTGTGCAACATCACAGAAAATCTGCAGAGGTTTACCCTACAAGAACATGATTAAATAGAAGATAAAGTTACTATAAAATGAACCTAAAAGAAATACATTCGGATCATTTTAACATTTGCAGTCAGTGGGCGGTAAGGCGACGTAATCTTGTGAAAAATGATACAGTTTATCTCAGCTGTGGCATGGACAGATTTGCAGAGGCGAGTCTTTGTGGAACGAGATTCGATTGAAGATCAGTTTATTAGTCAATAAAACCTTGAAAAAATTAAATTATCAATGTCACTATGGAAATAAAAAACAGTGTTATGAGCTTTTAGGTTGTTAAATGAACCATTTACAAATATTTTTGGATTTAGAATTTTGTTTTAAAAATGGCTAATATAGTATAATTTAAAGCTTTTTTGACCAATCTGGCCCGTTTGGAATCAGAATCAGCATAACATTTACCAAAATATAAAACTGCAAAATATGATATTTATTTGGAATTCAACATCTTATTAAAATTTGTTAAAAATTTTAAAACTTATTTACCTGCTAGAATTTATGTTATCCGTCATTTCTTGGTTTGTTTGTAAACGTTTATATATTGTTTAATTTTGATATTGTGTACTTGAATAATTGTTAGTACACGAAATTCTGAACGAATAGTTGGAGTTTTTTTTTTCAGAGTTTTCGGAATGAATATGAAAATTTTATTTAGTAGTTTTCACTGAAAGAACGTAATATGTCATTCCATATAACTCTTAGTTCAGAGACATACCGTAACAATTCATATCCTTATCTTCAGTCACACGTCCCAGTTCATGGGGACATTTCTCAAAAGTTACTACCGTAAATGCCTGTAAATCCTCTTTAAAGGCGAAAAATAAGAATATAATAATAATAATAATAATAAATATATATCTATCTCCTCAGGGAAGGTATACAGTTGATTTTAGGCAAGTTACAAAAATTACACCAAAAGTCCAATAGAAATTATTTTGTTCTTGAACGTGTACCGTATGACGATAACACATGAGAGTGGTGACTTTTTCTCAAATAGTAGTAGATCGTATTTTTTATAGTAGATCGTAGTAATAAATACTAGAAATGCAAAGTTTACTTATAAGTTCAGTTTAATTACGAAAACTTACAAGCACCACTTTTAGATGGTAAATGAAAAGTATGTAATGCCACGTTGCTGCCAATTAAAACACAAGAACTAAAAACGAATATCTTCTAAGTGGGCCTAAAATATCCAATGTTCTCTGGAATTATGCCTACGATGTTCTACTTTATAAAACAATAAGATTTCACTTCCCTTCACAATATGTAGACTCACAACCCGGGTGTCGGCGTCATGGCACGAAACATTGAATCTGCAGTCTAAGAACGGTTATTTCTAGAAGAGGAGTAGAGTTGGGAAACTGGTAGCCATCTACTCAAACAACATGTTAGATACATCAGGTACGTGAGCTACGTGAACTCGCCTAAAACAAATTCGCGACGGTATTAGCCATTTAATGATACAAATTACTTATTTTCACAACGTGTTCGCCATTAAGGACGACGCCACAACTTTTATCTATCTCAATCAAGCAAATAAAAGATCTTCAAGGGTAAGTAACTTTACTATTTACAACTTTACTTTACGTTACATTCATTTTTATATGTTTGGCATCAAAGGGCTAATTTTATAATACGAAAAGATAAATTTTACTTACGGACAAAGCGCGCGAGGTCTGATCGGTCACGTAGTTGGGCTGCTACAAAGGGTTAGAAGAAAATATTCATCCGCGTGCCAATTAGGTAGTTACTCCGCCGATAATTTAGTTCCGGAACATTGGATAAAAATAATATTGAATTATACTGGCTGACTAGGTTGCGAAATTTACATTATATGAAGTTTAATTAACTAATTTACGGTACAAACGATCTTAATTGGATTAGACTTGCAATTATTTGTGACTTTGCATGCAATTCGCATTTGAAAACAAGGACACCAAGGGCATATTGATAGCTATTGTAATTTAATACAATCAGTATTTTTGTGAAAAATTTGGTTTTACCTTGTTACCCTATCAAGACAATTTACACATAGTTCTGATAAGTTTACTTCAGTCAAAAGGCCATTGTAATTTACTTCCAGTCTAAGATATTTATGTTGTCGTAATTGAGTTTATGTTTTTGCCCTGATTAAGAAGATTATACTTAAGCAGTTCTGAGAAGCCTATTTCTGTCAAAAGACAACTTATGGGCTTTATTACAGTCTTTAAATTTGTATTACATTATTAATTTAATAATAGATTAGATAATAACTTTGACTTTCATATTTGCATTATAGTACTGGCCAAGCACTGTATATTTAATATCTGCTAAAACGTACTGTTTTAAAACTTTATCTTATCTGAATAACCTCTGAGTTCAACGGCCATTCAAGACAAACATTGAAAAAGGAAGTGTTATGTTACTATCAAACTTACTCTATGCTTTCAAGACTATAAATGTAAACAAATTCTTAATAATAGATAAATTAATATTGAACACATGGTTATGCTGTTATGTTATTCATAAAACAGTTGATTACATTGAATAGACTCTTTAAATTAATAACATTTGTTTACTGTAATGTATTTGTTACGGAATTTTTCGCGACTTTAGAGACTAGCAGAGTGTAGCCCGTAGGGGTGATCGAATAGGAATAGACACCTACATGTTAACCAGGGACCCTAAGAATTTTAATGTAAATTTCAGTACAATTGGTCCAGTAGTGTCTACGTGTTTGAGTAACACACACACACAAACAGACATCATTATAGTTTAAATGATAATATAGGTGTTATAAATAAATCTAGAATTAGGAATATTATTAAATGCAAACATAAATATATATATATATATATATTTTTAACGGGCAGTATGATTTTGTAACTTAATTTTCTGAAGCATCAAATATAAATCACAATGTTTAACCTTAAGAAGTGTTGATCCTTTAGGTGGGTTTATGACGTTTTTACATGTCATATCTCTATCATCATAAACTGTTTTACCCGTAAGCTACTGTGAAAACTAGTCTTTATTAAACACTTATTGCACATTAAATACAAGCTGATATATTTTCTTCATTAAACTTTAATGCGAAATTTACTATGACTTACTATTACTTACTTTTCTTACTACGACACTTCAGTTACTATCTACAAAAATTGACAATTCAATTAAAAATGTCTTACGTTACTAAAACATTACTAAGAGTTAAACATGTATAGCAATAATATTACTTTACATATTTTATATATATATATATATATATATATATATATATATATATAAATAAAACATTATATAAACTATACTTATTCACTTATTCCTGTAACATGAATAATAACAGAAATGAATGTATGTTGTTTTACGATATTATTCTGCGTGAATGTGTTTTGTTCTATGCGTCATGTGTTCTTCCGTAGTTTATGTTGTGTTACATTAATCATACGGTTAGATTTTACTAGTTGTGTCATATAAGGAGTCAATCAGTATATGAAAATTGTGAAACAGAATTGTGGGAATTTAAGATTTTAAATGTTTTGCGAAAACCAAGGAAATTATAATGGAGAACATCTCGAATTCGATTTAATAACAATTTAAATTATATATTATTTTACTTGAGTCACATAAAATATATGTGTATATATATATGAAGAGCTCAAAGCTAAAAGGATGAGGATCCAAAACAACAAGTTTTTGAGAAATCAAGACTTTAAGATTTAAAACTAAATTGAAAAATAATTAAAATAAAGAGCTCTTCATTTTGGTTACTAATTCATGCAGTACCTTACTGGGAACGTATATGTTATTTATTTGGGTTATAATTATAAATTTTAAAATTAAATATAGTAATTTTATTTTTTTAATGCCACTAAATCTTAGGCTAAATGGACGAGGGTCCACTAACAAGTCTTGAAATGAAACAAACAAATACAGATAAGATAGACTATATTTTCAAAAATTGTTTACAGATCTGCTTATGTTGATTACAGCTACAAATTCAATAACACAAGATTGTTTGTAATGGATACATTTAAACAGTTTAAGCATATGGCAGTGTGTCAAAATATGATTGAGACTTTACAGAGCAAAATCTTTTTAAATGTTGAATATCATCGTATTTTGCTTTTTTTAAAGGTAAAAAGTCCACAATATGCAAAGCTCTGGCAGGTGAAAACAGCCTTCCTGGCAGGGAAAAACGTGTTTCCTTTTAGGCTTAGTAACAACACTTTCTTCATTTATGCCATTAAAAGACTGACGATGTAACATCATTCGAGGGTGATGGGAAACTATGCTTAGTTGCCGTACAGGTCGTGTTTTGAAAAGACAACTTTTTGCATATAAAGGAGAAAGAAATTTTAGTCCAAGACTTAAAAATTTCCTGGTTGTTCGCAAGAAATCACTCCTAAATGGAGTTGGTTTGGATCTAGAGTTTTCGATAACTTTCGTTCCACTCGGAAGGAGTTTCGACCACAGATTTTTGATCAATTAATGCCATATTCCTGTCACACTCCAGGTATGAGTGGCCCCTGATTGGAAAAATCATTGTTAATTTTTTCAAGTCTCTTAGTATAGTGTACAATGTAGTGAAGCATACGGAAAACACAACATAGTTTTTATTTTGTCCTGCGCAGGAATCACAGAAAATTTTAAGTTCTTTTACTTGCAAGTCAAGGTGGTTGAAGATGAAATCCCCAAAGCAAGGAACAAACCTCATCTCCTCCTTTTTGCCATAGATTTCTGCATACGTATAAAAAAAAGATTCAGAGTCTGAAAGTTTATGAATATTAAATAAGTAAAAAGATAGTTGCCTACGATAATATACATCGTTAGTACTAATGTTTGGGATTGGCAGATTCTTCTGGTAATCCATAGTAATCGCTTCTTTTGTTTTATCTCTTTGTGCTTCGAGCCTAGCATTTCTCTTAATTGTGTAAAAAGGAATCAGCTCTCCTTAAATGCAATTCCTTTTTTTGTAAAAGAGTTTTTTAGTTCACAGTTTAGTTTTGCAAAATCATTATGATTATCGGCAAGTAGGGCCAACTTACTTTGAATTGATTCAATATTTACTGTAAGTTCGTCACAGGTGCTGCAGGTGTCACATCTGGGATAGCCAAAAGACAAGTTAAAGTTAGTATTAAATATTTGTCTGTACTTTTCCAGAGATACTTTATTGTTTGGATAATTTTCTTTGTATAAAGAAAACATTTTACTTACATTAAGCTCTTCAGGTAAGTATTGTTTTTTGGATTTGTTAACCCATAGTGTGAGTTTCTTGTTTTAAAGGATTTAATGTGGTCAAATACTGAGGCAACAATATCATCTGGAATCTTATTAGGCTTAGAAGAATGCTTTCCTCGCATGTCCAAAAGGGGCTACGCCTGTTGTTTTTAGGCTTCTTTTGTAAATTCTGTACTCTTTTGGCCGTGATGCCATGAAGGGACAGAAATGCCTTATAACAAACAGGTATTTCTACTACCTGGTCATTTCTCATTACTCTTACCTTGTAAGTATAAGAAAAGGTGTGAAAATCTGCTTCAGCCTCGGACTTTTTTGGCCTATGGCGCGTGACAGGACAGCATAATATCAGTCCACAAAGATACATAGATTGTTTTTCATGTGATGAAAGTAGGTTGAACTTAGAAATAATATCTTGTCTTTCACTTAAACTTATGTTTTTAAAACACTCAAGTCTTAAACATTTACAGTCTGGTCCTAACTCATGGCTACATAACCTCAACCTTTTCATTACATCTTGCATACGGCCAAAACTTTTTCCTTTTTCTTTGCACAGTTTTCAATTGTTACAGAATTTTCGTTGTCAGACATTTTAAACTGCACAAAACAACACTAATCTAACACTACAATTAACCTGAAGCTGTAAATAAACACTGGAAAGCAAATTTCCAAAACACAAACAATCAGCAGATGGGCAACAAACAACACCACTAAGAGCAGAGACCTCTGTGGTCAGCAATCTGAACTAGGTGGACTCTCATCCTTTTAGCCAGCATTTATAGCACCTTCATCCTTTTAGCCTAGAACATGTATTTTTCAAACCTCTATAGCTTGTACACCTTCATCTTTTCAGCTTAGTTTAGATACCATGCAATATTCTATAAGAAATAAAATACAAGAAATCAGTGGTTAGCTCCAAAAAACGACAATTAATGGACCCTCATCCTTTTAGCTTTGAGCTCTTCATATATATATATTTATATATAATTTTGTTACATTAAGGTAGATAATATTATGGCTTTGAGTTTGTTCTTTAATTCTTTTTATATGACCTGATATAAATGAGAAAAGTGGATTTCTTTGTTCGCAAGAAAGGAGTTTATTTATTAAATATTTATATGTTTTAGATATATTTCTGTAACTCAATGAAATACCAGTGTAAAAGAGTTAGAAAGTATAAATTTTACACCTTAGTCTGTAAGTTTGTCCTATTTGTATTAGGGGATTAGGTTCCTTGTGTGCTTCGGTATTTTGATGTACTGGTACTGTAAAACATTTTAATTTTCCTCTCATATATTCGATAACTACTGAAAAATTTTGCAAATATTTACGGAATGTGTGCTATAATTTTGTTAATTATTTCAAATATTCAACTCATAAAATAAAAACATTTATTGGTGTAATTTTAAGTATAAAGAGTTATATCACACTAAATGTCTTAAGAAGTGTTTTGAAACATACTTGTATCCCTTTCAATCGCGGTAAATATTTGTGCCGCACAGTAAAACACATTTATGTTCCAGGTACCTGATTTACAATGGACCCTTCCTTTCCGATATCAGGTCAACAGTGCTGTGGTTCTAACGTCCCACCTACATTTACTTGTATTTTTACAGTGTTAACTTATGTAGTGTTCTCGTGGTTATACAATGTGCTGACTTCATGAACTTAAATTCAATTGCATGGACAAGAAAATATACATATTTTCACAAATATTTATTTTATGAAACAAATAGAAACTCATTTATTCTTTATTCCTCAAAGGCCAAAGCATTTTCCAGTTCTGTTACGCATAGATTTTTTGTAAGTATTACCTTTAATTACGCAACTAAGGTTTACCTCAATGATTTTTCCACCATTTTGTTTTTCCAAGACGACACAAGCATAGGTTTTATACACCTGTTCTTCCCAAACTAAGCTTCAAAATACTACTATTTCGAGTGTTATAACGCTAATGGGAATTTTCGTTTAAAATAAACTGTTCAGTACCCAACGGGTTTCCATTAACAACACTTCTTAACAAGTCAAGCAGAAGTTAATTAAAACATGTCAAGCGAAATAAGTCTAAATTATGTGTTGAGCTCCACCCGCAAAATCCGCTTATGTTCTATTCAATTACTAATGACAATATTATATTTTGATTTCTTTCAAAATATTTGATCTCAGATACCATGTAAATTAATTTATCCATTAAGTGGGATACCCAATCATATAGAGTAAATTTAAGGCTTTAAAATAAAAAGCTTAAAATACGAATGACAATACACCATACGTTGCTTTGTACAGCACCTTTATGTCTCACTATTTAATTTTACTTGCACATTCACAACTAAGGAGTGTATGCCTTTACTGTCATGTTTATTCTGATCATAAATTGCTAAACCTTTACTTCATGTCTGGTATTCCTAATGTATTTTATTGTTTTATTTAACTAGCGGTCATTTTGTTTCTTTTGTGACTTTCAACCTTGAGGTTAGCCGCCCGATGCTCCTTAATAAGTGTCAGCTCTGCGCCATCAGAAGCTTAGCATTTAAATTCTTTCCTCCATACTTTTCCCATCCCTTACCCTTATTTGAAATTTCCCAAAGCTCTGCAATACTTCATTTACAGTTCATACATTGACATCCTAAAACAGCTGTTCCGCGAGAGTTACTATATTGTTACAAGTAATGCTTCTTCTTTTAGTAAATGGTACAAAATACCACATTAGAAAAACTGTCCTAAAACTCCTCTTTGTCAAGCTTTAGAATAATAGTCATCTTTATTATTCTAATGGTTCACATAAAATAAACGGATTCTTAAAATTTCTAAAAGTCTAACTGCTACGTTCACTTTACAGTGTGTTCAAAATAATTTATGCTCACTAAAGGAATCTTGGAAACTATAAGAGATACAGAAAAGATTAAATGGACAATATTGAGCGTAATAACAAGACTTAACACATCGATGTGGTTAATTTAATTATTTGTTACGTTGTACACTCGCTGATCTACATAAACTGTTTTTGGTCAACATTTTAAAACTTTCACAGATATCTTATTTGTATCTATAAGAACGTTTTTTACATCAATTCTGCATGATACTTTTTTAGTTTTTAAATAATGTAAAAAACATTTTTTAAGATCAACAAACAGGTGTTTGTAGGGTTCAAGTTAATTTTTTAAAATTCAACGTTCCATGTTTTAATTAATCCAATGAAATTAGATTTTTACTGAATTAAAAAATACCATTCATGTTATGCTTTCCTTGTATATTTCGTCAAACAGTTCTTGAAAGTCTGTTTCGATATTTTTTTTTGAAGTGAATTTTTATTATGCTATTCAAATGGTTGTTAAATCTGACTGATATTTCACTAAAAATAGTGTTGGAATTAGCTGTTTAGTAAATACGGAAATTATACGCCTAGGTCAGTCTAAAAATGACCGTTACTTTTTGTGACTGATTGGCACAATAGCATGGTAGTTTAAAATTTTATCGTATTCTATAATCTCATAAAACACATTCATCACATAAAAATCATTTAAAAACCTAATAGATGTAAAACGCAACTTATTTTACTGCAACTATAGAGGAATATAATAAATAATGGTTTATGTAATAGGAAAATTACTTGAGAGCAGATGATCCCGTAATAACTATAAAATATTATCTTTAACAATTTATAATTTATTGAAATTTTGTCTTTCAAAACACAGAAAATCTCACAAATTTATGATTGATCAGAAATAAAGAACAGTTGGTATCTGAAAATTTCAACATTACTATCATAATGTTCAAATCATACTTTTGGAAACGATTGACATTAAATCCTTCTGTGCAGACTACATCGCATGGTTCGAAGATGCAAATGATATGAGGTAACTCATTCTGATGGATCTTCTGGACAAGATAACCTCTTGAACCATTCTACTTCCAGGCATAGTTGATATGTAAAGGTTACGGGAATTCCGTAACTATACTCTCCAGTAAGAGAAGAAATGGAAGATTGTTCGAAAGGTTGGAGTGACCAGTGTTAGATCTAAGTTGTGGACCGAGTCCAGCATTTTGAGTGCATTGGATCTTACTGACGTGTATAAAATCACCCAAAATCTAAACAGGAACGAATTTGGCTTAGTAGTGTCATAATAAGGAGATCCTGTGTACGTCTTATTTCGTTTTCCTAAAGACTTGGTTGTGAACATCTTGCACTTTAGCTATAATATTAATGGTATTCACATATTTCAAAGTTATTGTAACAATTATTTTTTAATAAAATAGAATACATCCTCTTATTTCTAAAGTGGCAAATATGATTATATACTGAAACCTGATTATACACTTTATCCTGATTATATACTGACTATATACTTTTTTTATTTTTAACTAAACTGAAATTTTACTATTATTAATTTTAAAGGTTGGCTTTTAGTTTATCTCCTTATTTTCCCTGGAAGAGTTTAGGAAAGATTCAACCCAGAATCATTCATGTCCAATCCGTTATTATTGTACATCCATACTCATAACAAATCCATTATGATCCCCAATCAATAGTAACTGTTATAGTCAATCATTTGCTCAATGATGTTGGGCAGTACGTATACACGAGTAACATCATTATGGTGCATGCTGTCCGTCACCTTGAATCCACTATATTGCAAACAACTCCTTTAATTTTAATTTTAAAAACAGATTTGAACTGTGTTAATGTTCGTCGGAACCTATGTTGGCGTGAGCAGTTTCGGAGGTAGGTTGTATGAAGAACTGTAGAAGTAGGGGCTGCTCACTATGAGTATTTTAGTAAAGTTGACGACTCCTTGACGCTAGGCCGGCGGCAAGTGAAAGCAAGAATAGCTGATTAGGTACAGTGACGTCAGAATTCTTTTGTTACTAACCTTAAAAATAGGGTTACGAAGTGCCGACGCGCCCTCAGCCACTGTTCTAAATTTCCAGAACCCTGAGCCTTTCTCTACCACACAGCTTTGGGTAACAAACTATTATAGCCTCTCGTCATTTTCCACTGTAACGCTGAACAGTCAAATTTAAAATTGCTTTATTAAACAACAGTACGATAGTGAAAAGTCACAAGAAAATAAAACATTTTCATTGTATCCTCAACAGTTTATATATAAAAAACATTAAACATAAAATATTAACAATGTTACAGAAATAAATAAATATACGTTAAGTTTGAACGTATGAAAATAGGACTGGTATAATTATTATGTTTAATTTAGTTATTTAGAGTTTACTTTAAATAAAATTATAAAATTCCAAATAATCGACCAATAAAAGTGTAATGCGATTTAACATGTTGGTAGCAGATATATATTTACTGCAAATGTATGAGTGAGTATGTGCAAAAATGTTTAAAACGTCGATTTAAAACCAACCCTTTTACTAATAGTGTTAACAATTATATTGCCTGCAGATTGAATGGACAACTTTCAAAAATACATTTTAAAATGTAAGGAAACGAACCTAGATTTTAGATCCTATGCGGTCTCAAAATTTGGGAATACTGTAAGGGGAGCATGTACCTTTTTGGCACCAAAATATCGATTTTTTTTGAAACATATCATAAAAAAATACTATGTTTTTTATGCCCTTTTCAAAAATATATAACACTCTATATCTGAGAGGTTTAGAAATATGTGTAAAATGTGTTTTTAAGAAATGTATGCACGCTTTTTTCAGCTGTCAACATGGCGCGCTATGGATTGTTAGTGTCAGAATGTATTATATACATATTACTTGCTCCAATTGTATGATTATTAAGTTTTTCCCCTTTAGTTTGGTAGCACTGCTTGCTTTAGATGCATTTGAAGATGTAAGTCATCTGTAACTTACCTAACCTACACTATTGATATTATTGTTATTGTTTATGTTTACTAACAGTGTTTGTCAGTGTAATTCTATTTTGTGTGTGCCAGTGATCAAAACTTTGGACTCTTAGTGTGTATTTATTATATAAATAAGTGATATTATTGTGTATTAGCCATGCCTAGAGTGAAAAGGTTCAATAAACAGTCTTACAGAGGTAACCAATTTCGTAAAAATTCAAGTGAACTAGGACTAAGTGCTTCTCCAGGTACAAGTGAATCTAATAGGCCTAGGCCTAAACAATCATCTAGTTCTAAGAAGATTAATGATTCAAAGTTGCCTAAATTTAGTGATTATGACATAAACAATGTAAATATTATAATAGATTTACAACAGATTTCTGGCCTAATAAAATCTTTCACTGCATGTAAATATTGTAGTAGTTCCGACTGCATTGACATAAGCCTAGATGAAGACTTCAAGTGTGGAATAGTACATCGTGTAAATATTTGTTGCAATGTATGTAAACATACTGACTCAGTAATAAGCTCCAAATGTGTTAGAAATATGTATGAGTTTGAATCTAAGATATGTTTTATGCTCTACGTTCAATCGGCAAAGGCCTAGATTCTGGTAGGGTATTTTCTGCTGTGATAAATATCGCTCCACCAAACAGCCGAATTGAAAAATATAATAAAAAACTGCTTACTGCTGTACACAGAGGTAAGTGAATGTTCACTTAGACAGGCAGCTGATGAAGTTCGTAGCCTAAATGATGATTGTCGTGATATAGCAGCCGCTTTTTGACGGTACCTGGCAGAAGCGAGGCTTCACCTCTGTGAACGGCGTAATGACAGCAAACATCCTTCGATACAGGGAAAAGGTTATGGACTTTGAGTGTTTCAGCAAATATTGTAATAAATGTGTCAGAAAACCTCTAAAGCCATGACAAAACCCTATTGAAACAGCACAAAAATTTCTGGTACTTGTTTGGCAAAATTTTTTCAGGTACAAGTGGTGGAATGGAGGTGGCGGGAGCTCTGACTCTTTGTCGCCGCTCTGAGGCTAAACTCAATGTGCGATACACAAAATACCTTTGGAGATGGGGACTCTAAGGGGTTTACTCATGTTGTGGCAAACAATCCCTATGGTGATGAATGTTTTGTTAGAAAAACTTGAATGTGTAGGCCATATTCAGAAGCGACTAGGAACAAGACTGCGGCGATTGAAGAGGGATAAAAAAGGAATCAAATTGAAGGATGTTAAAGGACTTGGAGGACAAGGTAGGTTGACTGATGTAGAGATAGATCACTTACAAACGTTTTTATGGGATGGCAATAAGGAATAATTTGGAAGATGTTGAAAAAAATGAAGAAAGCAATATGGGCTACGTTCTATCACAAATTATCGACTGACGCAAAACCTCAGCACGAACTATGCCCGCCTGGGGATTGAGTCTTGGTGCAAATACAGACAAGCTCAGGCAAATAATAAGCTAGATGATTTCAAACATACAAACTCATTGCCTGAATCTATTATGGAAGAAATAAAACCAATCTATAAGGATTTATCAGCCCCAGCCCTACTAAAGAGGTGTCTGCACGGTAAAACACAGAATCCTAATGAAAGCATCAATAGCGTAATTTGGAATAGGCTACCCAAGACCACATTTGTTGGCATTCAGACATTAAAATTAGGGGTTTGTGATGCAGTTCTTAGTTTTAATGAAGGATCAATGGCCAAAGTGAATGTTTTTGGAACGATTATGCATCATCCAACCAGGACGCTTTATGGTTGAAGGCCTTCAACAAATCGATTCCAATAGGGTTAAAAAAGCTGACAAAGAAGTCCAAGAAGAAAATAAAAAGAAAGAGGATAAAAAGAAGGATAGGAAAAAAGAGTAAAAATGAAGAAGATGATTACTGTCCAGGTGGATTTTAAAGTGATTATGTGTTTTGAAGTGTAACTAAAACTTTAAAGCTGTTTTAACCGAAAGTACCGTTTTTGTGACATTTCGGAACACGTTGTGAAACAATTATTAGACTTACAGACTTCAAATTTTACACACTTATTGCAGACTAGTTGGTGAGTATATTCATGCTTTTTTATTAATATATATTATGTTTTTATAATTTTAAAAATATTGTATTAACATAATTAAAAAAAATTTTTGTTAAATTGCTACCACGATAATTTTTTTGTTTATTGAGATATTAAAAAAAAGGCATGAAAATATAAAGCTGTTAATGTAGAACAAAACCCTAAAGTTTAAAAGTCAATATGTCTAATAGTTTAGGAGATAATGGTACCGACATGTTGCAGTGTACTCCCATTTAAATAACATGGGACCCGAAAAAGGTACATGCTCCCCGTAATAACGGTACATGTTAGATGAAAAGGATTTTTATTAATGAGTTAAGATTCTAAAATGTGAGAAATATAAAAAAAATCTAAATATCACCCTATTCTAGACCACAAAAAGGCGTATACCAGACGAATTTGTAATATTATTCTCACCCTTTTTGTACTTTTTTTTATCATAAATTAAACTTTTCAACAAAGTATATATACACATATGGGACAGTAGTAAAACGTCGTTCAGTTATTCATAAAAGTCTTTCGATAGAATAAGTGAACACAGCAAATAGCAGGCATTTGCTAAAATATCAAACTGGCGAAAACATTTACGACATGTTTACAGCCTTTCCACATAACCGTTCACACCTTTTAATATTATAACCTCCCCCTAAGATTCAATAAGGCTTGTCTTGTTTGACATAAATGTTCAGGATAGCATTAAAAGTAGTTACGTTTCCATGAACATATCTAATTAGTAATTCCTTTCTCAAAGTGGTTCTTCCGTATTTTTAAATATCATATTGTATTCTATGATAGCTGATATGATCGATGATAGTGTGAATAGCCAATGATTATATCGACCTATAGGCAAAATAAGAACGGATGCAGGCACGACTTCCGGTCACTGTGAGGAAGAGTTCATATTCTTTATGTGAATGAGAAGACCTCATATTCATACTAGTCTAAACCACTTCCTGATTCATAACTAACTGTGGTCACCTTCGTCTGTCAAAAAACCGGACAGTGTACCAAGCCTTCGTTAGTTACAGTGCTGATGTGTGTTAGTTACGCGAACTTCATTATCGACTTCCTTGCTTTCGACAGCTCCGTAGTATACCCCGAGAGTAATTAATTTCTGCTGCAGACTTATTTGATTTTTATTTCAAGTTTAGTAAATATTTTAGTTATTTCTTGATTTCAATTATAGCTTTCTGATGTTATAATTTTTTATATCTTTTATATTATACAGTATACATTACGTAAGGATAATAACAATTGCAGGTTCTTCAAAATATGTTAGATCGATTTTATAGTGTATTTAAGACAGTTTTATTTGTCCTTGTAATAAAACTAATTTAAATTGCATTGTCCCTCGCGCTTTCCAAGTTTTATTGGCTGAGTGTTAGCGAACTTAATAGGAGGAAAATTTTAATTTCTGTTTATCAGTCCGCAGGATATCTCGAAAACTGAGTTATACATTTGAATCTTTGAATGAAGCTTCATTTTTATATGGTAAACACTGAGTTCGATGATTATTTATGTCATCCCATGGGATTTGGTTGAGCGTTAGCGAATATTTTTACATTTTTCTAATAGGTGACCATGATGGCAACGAGGAAATAGCGGAATCTATCTGTAACAAACAGTACGGTCAAGTAATATTTGAAAATTTGTCACTTTTATTCATAGAGTTAAAAAGGAAAAAAATATAATGGTACTTTAATGTCAAAACTGGTAACAAGATTTAATTTCAGCACACGTTGCAGCGCACTCCCTCGCTCATCGAAACTTTCATTATTTTATCTCTGCTATGAACCCTAACTTAATGAACAAAAATGTGAATGTATCATATGGAAAAATATCTTGAGAATGAGTTAATCTGTAAAATTTTACATGAAACATTTCTAAGTAAACAAGAATGAGTTCTGTGATGGTGTATGTCCGTCAATGAAATTTGGTTGAGCCTCTTTTGAAGGTGTTATGTACCACTCAGGAAGCCGACACAATTTCTCCTTTATCTGCCCAGAGGGATGTAAAAAGATTTTTTCTGTATGGGTGTTTGTTTTATGTCCATATGTACGCAGGAGATCTTGAGAATGAAATGTGACATACTTTTGTAACGAGTATCAGCGAAGCCGGTTACGCAAAACGTAGCTTGGCGTACTCCTACCTTGTATATATAAAATCCAAATCCATTTACTGATTCATAACGGCACAAGGTACTCACTAATGTGCGTTTTGAAAATATGGCAGCCAGTGAGTTATGCAAACAACGATATGCATAAAAAGGTATTTTTTATGTAAATCTTTAATACATCCAGAATTGTTCAAACTTAAAATTGTTATAGGTTCCCATACGAGTAATAAAAGTACGCCCAAAACGAGTGTATTTTATGTCGTTATGTACAAAATGGCTGCAGTGTTTACATATTAAAATGTGTAAACTGACATTGAAATTGCATGTGGCCTGTTCACTTGTAAGCTCTAATGACAGTCTGATAATATTGCAACTTAAGTGGTAAAAACCATTATTTTCCACGAGGTTTTATGACAGTTTGTGTTTGGCACATCTTATCTTATCTCATCAAATTAATCAAACATTATAGTCACAATCACGCAATTTGCGTGCTATTTTTACCGTAGTTAAGCACGTAGACTTTCAGCTTATAGTTCTATAAAAACATAGTGAATGGCGTATCTCATGGCTCGGTGTTAGAGCCTGTGATGTTTTAATAGGCTCATGTAACCAGTAGATAATAGGATTTGCCGATGCCATAATTGTTATAAAAAAAATCAACTGCATGAATTTCGAGTCTCGTATATATAAATAATATAACATTAAGTAACAGTTGGAATATTTTTATGTAGGAATTAAATGCATTAAAAATTTTGTTTTTAACTATTGTAGTGTATGATAAGCGAGGAACAAACAATGCGACAACTAAATAAGCAAAAAAAAGTGATGTTATAAGACAGTTATATCACATAAATAAGGTATATTACAGGATGGCCCAACAAAATAACCGTGTGAAATGGAATATTTTTACATTTAATATTTCAACTGTTTATTTTAAAAATCGCTATTCTCTGGGAAATACATTTCCAAAACTGGTGTTTTCCTCGCGTGAAGAAAGGTATTGGCGTTGTTCAAATTTATAGCAGCCTGTCTCTAATCTGACGTGTGGAAACAAACGCCGATCTTTTCAACAAACTAGTAGTATAATAAATATTACATGCACTGAATAATATACGTGGACAATATTTCGATTGTTAAAATTCTGAGTCAACTATTTACTTATTCTTTCCTTAGAATCTATATTATTATACAGAGTCTGATTGCACTACGAATACTAATATATTCGTTACAACTCACCATGCTTATATACTCGTATGTAGCGTCACGGGAATTTCCTTACCTGAAAACAAACATATAGTTTTTAATAATGTTGTCAATGAACTTGTACAAGTTATTCATATTGTTTGATAAAATAAAGTAAAATTTCTTCCAAATTTTCTATAATAAAGATTTGATTGCACAATCGACCATTAAATAAAAAAAATCAACAACATTGTTTACATCATATTTTTAGTGCATATTTCCATCTATCTTAATATATAATTATTTTAAGACCAAAACAATAAAGAAATATTTCTTCAAATGCATATTCTCGTACAGGCTAAGTGTCTATTAAGCCTGAACGAATTGTTTGCTTACACTGAAGTACTAAAATAAATAAAGTAACAGTTGTTGTTGAGTAATGAGAGACAAGATAACGCATTGATAACGCGAGCGAGCAAGGAAGCGGTCATCCTCTATTGTCGAGTGATGAATCAGTGGTAGACAGTGGCCAGTTGGATGTTGGAAAGGCTACATGTGCTTTACTGTACATCCGACAAGAGATGTTCAAAATATACCCCATAGTGTGTATCTCTTCATTTGTGATCAGTGTTCTAGTGCTAAATTGGTATCTCTATAGTTTTATAGAATATTCTAAACAACAAAACAAAGATTCTTGTTCACACTACGATGACTCTTGTATGCAGCTACTACTGGAATCTCTGGAACTGGAGAACACGTTCTATGAACTTCGTTTACAAGTAGACACCGGTGCTGTGAAAAACTGCTTACGAGGTGTTGACTTAAATAATCAGTGTTATTCTTCCGTGACGGTTTCTAGTTCTTGTCTTGTTATAACAATTGACATTCATACTGAGGAAGAAGCCCAAGAAATTGAACTAACTGAGTGCTATTTAAATTATACTAAGTGTAACCGTGGTGTACCCAATAAAGAGGGTAGTGTTCTAATGTCAATTACAAAGAGGAATATGAGTGTTGATATGTACAAGAACCATTCAATTTTTTACTTTAACATCAGTAACATATTTAGTATACTTAGTAATTGTGATTCATTAGAAGGTAATACAAGTTTGCCCCCTTACGTGCTAAAAGTTCGGAACATTTTAAGGCGCTCCTTTACTGTAGCTGCGATCGTTATTCTCGCAGTTACACTGCTGATTTATGCCTTAGTGCCTTCGTTGAGAAGGGGATACGGGAAAGCGATTATGAGCTACGCGGCTGCTCAATTTTCCAAACACTTCTTCTTGGGTTTGCTCAAGATTTGTATTCCAGAGACCACCAGCTCCTTCATCGTTCATTCTATTAGTGAGTCTTTGAGCACGCAAGTAATTGTAAGAAACTAGTATAATTAGTCTTAGTTTAAGAGTAATCATTATGTTCTCTTTTGATATTTTGTGATACTTTGGTATTTTCCTCTGGCCAATATTTTGGAAGGATTTGTCCTACGGATATCCTGCAAAAACTACATTATTAGAAAGAACAGACTTTATTTGACTTACTGTGCAAATTACATATTATGACGATTGGTTCTTGTTCTGCCTCCAAAAAAGGAAGCGATGTCGGCGAGGAGTAGATCACTCTGTCCATTCCACAATTTAAATTTACTTCAAAAGCGCTTTCGCCCGTTAAGGCATCATCAGTTATTGTTTACAGAAAAAAATATGTATGAAATAAAAAGAACATGATAAAATAGATTTTTTCAATTTTTTCTATGACTTTTTTATTATAAATATAAAAGATTTTTTCTATTTTATACATATGTTTTTCTGAAAACAATAACTGATGGTGCCTTAACCGGCGAAAGCGCTTTCGAAATAAATTTAAATTGTGGGAGAATAAAAAATGTCTTTTGTATTAAAACCTGCTGACTTTCATAAAAAAAAACTCTGTCCCTATCTATTTATAAGTAGGTAAATAGATATACATACGCACGTATTATAAGTATAAAAAGTAAATCTAGTGATCTGAGCTTGAATTTAGGCACAATCTCGGTGGATATTTTCCTTTTCTTGCCATAAGTGAGGGAAGGCGCCGCCGAGGCCCGCACTGATGCTCAGGGGCATTTCGAATCGGTACTTCCCAACCTCAGATCACTGCCTGATTGTATAACGTAATGTGGCACCTCGCACTTCTGGCGAAAAAAGGAAACCATCTCTTGAGATAGTACCCAAATTTAAACTCAGATCGTTTGAGCGCTCGCTAAGGTTATCTTTAACTTTGGTACCTCTAGTAACATATTTATAGCAATATAATCTAAACCTACTTACAAAGCCCAATAAAAACGTAGACAGGGACAGCGTAGCCTCCTTCATAGCTTCTTTTGGGAGGTAGAAAACAAGAACCGATCGTTATAACGAAATGTAGTTTTCATTGTAAGAAAAATAAAGTAAGTTCTTTCTTATAAAGTAGTTTTTGCAGGTTAAAGATAAAAAAAAACTGATGCTATTTTAGTCTATGTTAAAATACTGAATGTATTTAAATTTAAATTTTAAAAAATATGTGTGTGTGTGTGTGTGTGTCTTTAATAGTATACATATATACTAATTTTGTTTTCGTCCTGATATTTTTGTTGGTTTATTTATGATACAAGATGAAGCCTTTTTACTTGCGACGTTGAATACAAAATAAGTAATAATTCATGAAACCTGCGTTACATATTATTAGCAAACATATACCAACTTTATTATAATTTTAGTTTATTTATCTGCACCCCTTATTCAACTCTGTATGAGGCATGTGGTTTAAAAGTCTTTGCGTTAAGAAATAACTAATATAAATGGTATATTACTGTGGTGGCTGTATGTATTTTGGGGTAGTAAGTGTGTAGAGACAAAAATATAAGTTCTATTCACACTTTAGTACCGTGCCATTTAAAAAAAATTAGTATAGATTAACAAAATTTTTATTCAACTACGTATTATGATATTGTAGCTAAAAAGGTACAATCGATGCTACAACCTAGATTTTCCAAAACTAATGGCAAAATACAAGTACAATGCTATGCATATAATGGAGGAAATTTCTGCACACATGACACACATGAAATGAAGGATATTAAGAATAACGTACAAATGTGATACCTTTATACAAATTTAGTTTATAGCAATTGGAAAAGTAATCCTACATTTATTCCCGAAGGGTGTTCCAATCCTCTCAAATCAGAGTTTTTCTTCTCTATCATGCATAAATGTTTTTATTTTAAAGGTGTTTGTTTGAATTCAATAAATTAGAATACACTTTAAACAAAGCCAAATACGTAGTGTTATGTTACATTGTTAGTTATTATATTACAATATTCTATAATTTTTAAAATGTACTATATTTAGTTACTATTTTTATTTTTGTCTAGTCTTTGGTAAATGCATGATGGGTAATTTATTCTGTTAAATTTCTATTAAAACTAACTCTAATTTTATATAAATGCACATTCAACATTACAACCATTGTGCCATGGTTTCAACAATACAGCTTTCCGTAAACATTGTTTTATATTACCAACATAAAATAAGAAAGAGTGAGTATCCGTAATATATTTTTAATACCGAAAAATTCCGAAATGTTGCTCTTTTGTACTCGGAAGCGTTTTATTGAAATACAGAAGATTATATTTATAGTAGCCAATAAATACTTAGGTTTAGAATATAACAGCCTTTTCCCATTTATTTCTGATGCTTTTTGTGCTTTGTATTAAATTTATAGCTTGAAGTTCTTACATCAACATTAAAGTTGATGTAAAAATTTTGTATAAGTAGGGAGTTTTTGAAATTTTTATTAGATATTTTTGTAATATATATTTTTTTTTTAATTACAACCGAAATTATCTTCATAAGTTATGGTGTTTTTTTTTTAACTTCAGTACGAAAGTTGTTGGTATTTCGTTTTTGGTGCACATAAGTATTTTTACTGTTAGAGCTGCTTTATGTTTTGCGTAATTGTCATTATATGTTTATTATATCTTAGTAACTTAAATATTATTATTAATACTATTTTATTTCAGTGGAAGCGAAGTACTTCTCCGACCTCTCTTCACATGCTTGGCAAATTATAATTGCCTACCAGATCTGGTCAGGTTTCAAGTAAGAAGTGTTTCCTGATTTAGTTTGTATTGTATTTAAGATCATTATTTTTAAACATATTTATTTGTCGACAATAGTCCACCATTTTTTATCACCAAATCTTTGGACCCTGAATTAAATGAGAATTTTGTAACTAACATTACTTACTACATGAATAATATATTATTACAATAACTTTCTTGTTAAAGACTACTATGATGATTGATAGACATATTACACATTTCACTTGTATGACGTTTGGAAATAATGAATAGTATGACTGAATTTGATGACTTAATACTTACACTTCCCGCAGCACAAAGGAAAACGGGTGTAAGAAAAGAAAAAACAATTGAATAAAAAGGAGAATAAAAACAAACGGATACACATATTTTTACATTTTTGAATATTCTGGGCTTGGAAGTATATTTTTTTAGCGTTTCAAACTTTCTTTTAAATTAAAACTTCACTTGAATTAATAGAATTTATATATCTCCGATTAACTAATTTAAAATCCTTACAATTCTATGTTCAGGATGATC
The DNA here is from genome assembly GCF_021130785.1 of Homalodisca vitripennis. Classification (NCBI taxonomy): domain Eukaryota; kingdom Metazoa; phylum Arthropoda; class Insecta; order Hemiptera; family Cicadellidae; genus Homalodisca; species Homalodisca vitripennis. The sequence continues at coordinate 174,979,591 of NC_060208.1, read as the reverse complement.
AATATTCTTTATTGTACTCGTATACCTGTAGAGGACATGCGTGTGAAACGTAACCTGCTCTATTATGTTATAGTTATGTTGTACCCCTGTATGTTATACAACAATATCTAAGTGTTACGTTTCTTTCAAGTATAAGTATAAGTATTATAACTCTTCGACATAAAGTATGATTCAAAATAATTTTCAAACTCTGAGAGTCACCCAATACATGCAATAATAGAACTTTATTACAACAGCTTCTAGCCTTTTATGAGCTATAACACTTCCATGTTGGTTTAAGTCAACGTTAGATATCATTGTTGTAGCTGTGCTTGGTGGCCACTTTTAGTTGTATTTATTAAAACCTTTTAAAATTTTACAGAAAATTATAAGAACCAATTAATGAAATTCAATTTAAACTAGAAATTATAATAATGGAGCGCGCATGTGGGTGTTTCTCTGTTTTTATGTCTACAATAAGATGAAGAGAAAGACTCATTTATATAACCTCCCTGAATGCAGAGATCTTCGTGGTGAAATAGTCGACTTCTGCAAAGATTACGCAGCCGACTCTCTGTATCCTGGTCATCGCACTGTTCTGGCTGTAGAGAGTCCGCTGCTGGAAAACTTCTGGGACCTGGTTCCAGTAGAAACTCGCAGGTTGATTCTATCGAGCAGTTTGGACAGTCGATGAGGAGTTCAAGATCGTGGCACCTTGAATCTTTCTTTGAGCATCCAGCGACGGCAAGTTCATGTCCAATGCCGTCTTTTTGACTGGAATATCCCGGTACAGTAGAGCCTGTCACACTCACAACAAACCGTATGACTTTGTCCTGTAGACTGAGGACACTTATTTTTGGCCAATTTAGAAGGATAACTATGCAACTGTCGAGAATTCCAGTATTTGCCTGACGATGGTGCAGTATATAGCATGGAAGGCTCTGCTGCTGGATATGTCTCTTGTGGTTCTAGATACAAACTCCAGATGACGGCCACCACATCATCGATTTGTGCTCCTTTCCATGGTTCTGTCCAGAACAATTGTACTGGAAATCAAGGTCAATTTTTCTCCTCCTGAAAGATAGCACGAAACTGTACTTGAAGTTTACAGAAATGTAGTTTTTCCAACACCCTCTACCTTCACGATGTCCTTTTGAAGGGAAACACAGTTATCTGCATTTTCAACCTTCACATACGTCTTCATGTCATTTCCAAAAGATAAGGCATTGGCAGACAAGTAGGGTACCACATCAGATCTGTGCGGAAAAATTAGATGTTGAAAATATTGGGACCTAGATAAGAACCCTGTGGAACTCAAGATGTTGAAAAGAGCTCATCAGAAAGTGTTCATTCATACCCGACGAAGAGCCTTCTGATAGTGAGGTACGAGGTATACCACTCTAGGAGAGACCCTTCGAATCCTCTTAACTTGTTTAAGAAAACTCTTATGTGTTTAAGACACTAAACAAGAAAGAGATGCTTACATATAGAGTAGTATTAGTAATTAATAATGACGACAATTTCAACTCTCATTGCACTTAATATCAGATTTCTTTAGCTGTAGAATTCTTTTTAGCAATTTTTATTGGAAAAATATTATTGTCATTGTTTGTAATCTATTGTACGACGTAGAACATTACGTGATCTACAAAAAACATCTGATCACATTTTGCTCTATCCTCAGTGGATTAACCGGAAAACCTATTTCAATGCATTACTTTTTTAAGTTTACGTGAGAATTATTTTTGGACTCCATTGCAGCCAAAAATTTAACTGTAGCCCAACATTAAAATTTTATTTTAATACAAAATAATGCGGTCAACAAAAAAGGTTTAGTGACATTTTGGTCTATGTCCATCGGTTTGGCTGATAAATGGTAATGTGTTGTAATTTTTACGTGAGAATCTGGTTTCTGGAATCGATAGCGGCCGAACCGTTACCCCTAGCAGAAATATAAACATATTTATAAATAGCCATCAATGGAATCTACAAAAAAGGTCCGCTAACTTTTTAGTCTGTCTCCATCGGTTTGGTTACAAAACATGATTATGTGCAAATATACAACATTTCTCTTATCCCCGAATTTCGCCAACGTCCCACCGAGCGCAGCCCCCAGCGAGCCAAACTCTAGTAGGATATCTAATACATATCCATGAGCATATGCCCAAATAGAATTAGTGTAGCCAACATACAGGAAATTAATTCTTCAACTGATGTACACATTGGGTCTTGCGGTAAACATAGTAATATGATATTAATTGTATAGGGTAGGAGTAGATATGCGGACCCGTATCCCAACCAATAATGCCAATGTCATAGGTTCTAACCTGGAATGCGTTTCCTGATAGAGCTATTTAAAATAAGCACAAATTAAAGTTGTTCACCCTACTAATGATAGCCTGTTGTATATAAACCAATCCGAGTGTGTTATTTTGTGTTCAGGTCCAGACGATTACCTTATGCAAGGAACAGTAAAGAGTTCTTCGTACACTCTTTACTGGCCTGGGGACTGTGTCTGCTGGTCGTGCTGGTCGGAGCCGTAGTCATTCTTCTTATACACCGCTCCCCATTGGAGGACATGTCTTCAAAGTCACGAGGTAATATACTGATCACATTAGTTTATTGTAAAACTAAAATGCATCTGGTCTATTATAGGAAATGCCCTTTAGTCAAGATAAAATGTTACTTGCGTTGGAATTAATAATAATAACAAACCCTTTAAAGTATGTGTATTCCTCCTACGATTAGGTTTGTACTTCGCACATATGAAGCGCACTAATTTAGATAGTTCCTATAAATATATTATTATAGGCTTATATTGAAGGCATTGCAGCCTAGAGATTGACAAATATTTAAAGATAAAGTATATCAAGACTTAACAATAAAATGCAAAGAAAATAATACATAATAGTGGAACATAAATACTAATTTAATTTCAATCGAAATAAGAGAATATTTATGTCAAAACACTATATCTAAATAATAAATATATGATTAAAATACTACAGTTACAGTAATAATCCAGTAACACTGGTTCCATGAATATTGAAGATTTTCGTCTTAGTGATTTGATAGCGTAGTGGAGCGGAAATTGCAACACAATACACAAAAAATATTAAGACAGTGTTGTATAAGAAACACAGATACTTAGAGCTACTATTGAAGGAAATACTCCTTTCTCCATTAAGTACAGAATCGTCCCCCAACTGTAAATGATTTGTATTCTGCATATATATATATATATATATATATATATATATATATATATATATATATGTAATGTTACACAAGAATTGTATTTCAAAGTGGAGTCATCAATTAGAAAAATGTCACTCATCGACATAACAGCAATACGAACAATTTTGATTATTGAACTATTCTGAATGTTACAGAATATGTTCAATAAACCTTAACAAATACAATTTTTATCCTTTTACGGCTTTAACACTTCTGTCACAACGAGTTGAAGTTGGTGTCTGTAGCCGTGCAAAGGACTGTGGTGCACAGTTAAACCCAACTCCATAGCACAGACTAAAGACGCTGGTTCGTGACAAAGCAGGACAGATGTCCTGTTATTGGCTAAATATGTTCTGGAGATTTAAAGTGAAGTGAACTGTCGTCTTTCCCATGTCTTGATAACAATATAACTGAATTTTTAACCACACGTAGCAATATAAAAATACAATGGGGTTAATGCTGTTTGTTTTTGAAACTGAACATACTGATGCTGTTATTACTAATCTTTCACCACTCAAAACTATTCATGTAATTTAGATTGTTCATGACACTATCTAGTTAAATTAACATACATTTTTTATTTTCAGAATACGTTCTGCTGAAAGTGGTTGCAATAGCTCCACTGCTGCTAGCAGAGGGAGCCAGTACGGTATTTTGTGCGGCCACACTTTACCGCATTCTGGTGGAACGCCGGGCGAACAAGTGGGCTTGGAGGTCTGAGCTTCAACGCCACAACTCAGTCGACGTGAGATGGTAGGCTATATTTTCTCTACCTTACTTTAGTCCACACTTTACCGCATTCTGGTGGAACAGCAGGCGAACAAGTGGGCTTGGAGGTCCGAGCTTCAACGCCACAACTCAGTCGACGTGAGATGGTAGGGTATCTTTTCTCCACATTACTTTATTCCACACTTTACCGAATTCTGTTGAAACAGCAGGCAAACAAGTGGGTCGGAGGTCCAAGTCTCACCAGGGTTTTTGGGAGAGGGAGAATCAGCTGACTTAGCTATGGAAGTAACGATGACGCGAAAATCCCACCTGTATTTGAAAATAGCCTATTACCATACAGAGCGATGAAAATGTAATTTTTTGAACAGCTCCCTTGAAATATTTTAATCTAAAATATTATTGACCGAAAACTAATGTTGGGAAAGCAATTATAACAATTTGTAACTTTGATGAATTTTAAAGAGTAATAGTCAAGTATTGTTAGCAAGTTAACTTGCTATTTAGAATGATTTGTTTTCACATTGATTATAAAAACCATTTTGTAGCAGAGTGTTGCTTATACATGCTATTTGTGGCTTCCGCTACGCACTACATATACTGTATGGTGATCTTATTAGTATAGCAAATATAATGTACTGTGGAAAAGGTGTTTTCTTACTCCATTTAGCCAAAAATCTTGTTTGATAAGGTAACATCTTTCATCAGGTACATTGTACTATATTGTATTGGAAACCCCATGACATTGAAATATGAAAATGCGTGTTTCAGGTCCTCAGTATTTATTAAAATATCCTTCATCACTGGAGTGAACTGCATTTTCGTCACCACCCTCAGGCTCCTGGACAACGCATACTTATTCTCTAATAGGAGTAACATTTTCCCAATATTTATAGTCCGTACCCTCAAGGACATATATAACGTCAGAGGAGTGGAAATTTTCTTTATATTTGTTCTCAAGCAAAAAACATGGGATTTACTCAAAAAACGACTTTTTTCAGAAGAAAGGGTGCGTAGTAATAAAATCACGCCTTCAAAATCAAACTTCTCCACGTCAAATTTATAGTAAATAAAACGTGTAATTGCCATTAAACGTAAAGACTAGTGTGTGCAGCTGTTCAAATGACGTAGTAGTAAAACTTACTTTATAAATTACGCGAGTTTAATTTGTAAAAAATAGGCTAGGTATAATCTTACACGAGTAAATATAGCTAAAACTGTATTGTAATTCTTTTATGGGAATTTGTATGTACGGACAGGATAGAACTTGCTAAGCAGTGCAATTTCTTGAGTAATATCAGTGTAATGTTGTCTAACAATTGCATTGATGGTAAATGTACCTAAAATAATAAATAACATGAATTTGTACAGTACATATCGTTATTGTTTTCATACTCCATACTTTTTTGCCTTAATTAATAAATTATTATAAAGCTAAAGATAGATCTAAAATCCTACGTTCATTATTTCATTGCACTTCAAGTCAAAACCGTGTTTACTGCTTGATAAAACGACTTGATTCAGTCGTTAGTGAGATACACAATATTGGAAATAGTTTGGGTGCTGTGTAAGGGTAATGGATGTAGATTATATTTTAGCTCTGTTGTTTTGTGAGCAATATGACCTCATCCATAACTCCATCCATGGCCACATTTCCCACCGGTGAATATCGGAAAACACGCCATTTCACTGTTTTCTAATGTTTGTATAAAGGAACATGCAATAGTCTGGATACACCCGTATAAAAATCGAAAGGTGCAAGAATCAGTAATAGTGTCTGGTATGAATAAACCAGAATATAGTGTCTGAAGAAGTGATCCCAACTTTCAGATGCCATCTTGGATTTGGGTTGAATGTTTCAAATAGGAGGGGAGTCATGTGGCACGTCAATTTAAAACACCTCAATCCTAAAAGTACTAATGTGAAATATGTTTTAAGATATTTATTTTTATAGAAGTTATGTCCTGTTAATGTATAACGGGCACGCTTTATAAGATCCTATCTCCTAAAAAATTATAATATCTTAAAACAGATTTCACATCTGTATTCTTGAGAATGAAGCCTTTCAAAATTATGTGCCACATGACACCCTTCCCAAGTGATTAATTCTACCCAAATATAAAATTGCTGATTTCAAGATGGCGCCAATGAGGACTTAGCTCTTGAAAGTTGCATCAGAACCTACAAGACAGTAGATACCACATATTATTATTTCTTTGTGGGCACTGTTTGAATTTTATTTGGATATATACAGACTTTTATATAAACCAGTATTATATTATATAAAAGTATATAATGTGATATTTTGTATATTAGTACACACATCTTGGTATATTAAAAGAAAATATAGCTAATAAACCCAACACAAGGCGTTATGTTAGAAAAATTAAATCAAGTCTATTGCCTTGGCAAGGCAAATTGTATAGGTTTGCATACATTCTGGTGCACATTATCTTAGAATGCTTTAGATGGGTTTAAAAATTAACACCTAAAACAAATCTGATCCTGTATGTTTGAATGGTGAGTGGATGAACCGCTTACAAAGTTACACTGGCGTATTGTATTCAATAATTGTTATCTCATTACAGAACTATACAGAAATATTATTATTGTAACCTGACAGTTATGTTGTAGATTAACTCTACGTCATGGCTCTGTAAATTAGAGCACTTAGATTTACTGTATTGTTTTAGACATCATAGGGACACTGATTTGAACGCAAGGAATGAAATATTTGAGCCTAGTGCTTTTAGACTTAGAAAAAAATGACATTCAATATCTTCACGTTTATTAGGAACGTTCTACCACTGAAAAGTGATAAACAGTTAAGTAGTAAAATAAGATTAAGCATAGGGAATCTTTAATCTTTGAAGTTTAGGCTACAAAAGTAAAAAAAGTTGCTATACAAGCAATTTATAATACACAAATACTTAAGTTTTAATATATATATATTAGGATTATTATATAATGATTGTAAAATAAATATTATTGTAAAAATTGTTAATATTGTAAAAGTTTTGGTATGAAAATTAAGAAACTTGTTTAATAATAAAGTACCATAAAAATGGGATTTCCAAGAATATATTATATTTATTAACCAGCAATTATCTACGTTTGTGGTGGTAGTGTTATTGTTAAATTAAGTACAAATATTCCATAATCATTGTGCTTAAATGAAGAAAAGGTTCTCTGTAACAACTAGGATATGATAACTGTTAACTATTGGTTATATGTTATCATTGTAACTCTGGGAGTTTAGACTTGATATGATTAGTTAAAAATTTGAAAACTAATAGCATTATTTAAAAATTAAAATTGAAATGCTTATGTATAGATAATTAAACTCAATCGTTCAAAATCAAATGAATTTGTACAATGGTTTTTAACAGAATACCTACTCTCTGTTAGAGATTTTAAGTAAAATCAGGAATAGGCTTAATACTTCTAGGGTTAACCAAGTTGTACAAAACACCTATTCTGAGTAGGCTATGGAGCTTCTGGCTGACGAACACTTTCTCCCTACACAATTACGGTCCGGAGGGACTGAGGCACTGTACTGGCCAGCTGATTGCACAGTGATAACATTGTCTTCTGTTGTACCATACAACAATAGAACCTTAGGCATCGAGCTGTCTCTGTATTAGACGCAGGTTGGGATCATCTCTCCAGCGGACGTGAACAAGGTCAACGCTCGATTTAAGTCAGTTTACTTGTCAAATGATAAGTGGTGAGAACTCTGGTTAGAGTGGTAAGAGCTTAGCCAGTAATATCCACCTCGAGAATATCGTAGAAGCAATACTCCAAGGGGATGATATTCGTTGTGAATGGTAGACTCCACTTGGGCAATGCAGATTATCATAAAGTTGATTTCGATTTAATTTAAAGAACTAGTTTTAGCCTCACGGTTAGTGGAGCCCCCTCAGAGGTTTTATCCAAATATACGTGATAAATGTGTAAAAAAGGACAAGATTAGTATATTGAAGAGGAGTGCTTTAGTGGGCAGTCAGACTAACAAAGCAACCATGCTATTCAAGTTTGTTTAAATGCTTTCCCCTCATTTCTAAAACACTGCTGCAATTTGTAAGGGCGTTTGACTATTAGAGATACATGAAACGCTATGTGTAGATTATAGGGACAATATTTAAGCGCGGAATAAAGCATTTCTTACAAAACCTTTAGGCTCTTTATAAAGTCACAACAAGTCTAGAAGAAATATTTTTGCTTCGTTGCAGTATAAATATACAACTTTCCAAAAGTAATTTGTATGCCATTTCTTAAAATACACAAGCTTTTCCTTAAAAAGCATTCATTGTTTTTTCCAGCTACGTAGATCATACACTTTCTTCATATTTGCTATCCTTAAGAAGCATTCAATGTTTTTTCCAGTTACATAGATCATACACATTCTTCATATTTGCTATCTTTAAGAAGCATTCAATGTTTTTTCCAGTTACATAGATCATACACATTCTTCATATTTGCTATCTTTAAGAAGCATTCAATGTTTTTTTCCAGTTACATAGATCATACACATTCTTCATATTTGCTATCTTTAAGAAGCATTCAATGTTTTTTCCAGTTACATAGATCATACACATTCTTCATATTTGCTATCTTTAAGAAGCATTCAATGTTTTTTTCCAGTTACATAGATCATACACATTCTTCATATTTGCTATAATAATATCATAGATGATCGTCATAGCAGGATTTTCAAAGCATAGTATAGCGAGAAGTAATCATTATTTTGTATTACCAGGAATTATTTCCGGCTGAAGAAATAAGCTAGGCTTATATTGTTAATGGTACAGACAGGAGATACACTTATGGTATGATTGTAAACCCATTAATTATTGGTTTTTATTTTTTTGATGAAATATTTTGAGCATTTGTTCTTCGGGAAAACAAAAATGTAATATAAACACGGGTCACAAAAGGTTAGTCTTAGAAATGCTGTCTGTATGTGATTTTGTAATTTAGTTTTTATATTTGAGAAACCAGAAAAGAAAAAGTCTATAATTGCACATATCTTTCTTGCAGAATTAAAACAAGAAAAGTAATACTGTACTACCATATCGCGTTTCAAGATTGTGGACGGTTGAAGTCTTTAAGGCTTTATTATATAGCAAACAATAAGATTATGAAATTATGTTATGAGCGATAAAGGGTTAGACATTTAATTAACACTTTGGCAACTTAAACATAAACATATGTCAAGAAACAATGCAGGTATAGGCTTTTAACTGTTGTATTGTATGGCATAGTTTGCATTGTTTACATGTTTATGAAATCATTAACCGAACATTAAAACAGTTAAAAGATACATAATATTACATTAACATCTACATTATTTACTAGAAATTTATGCGATCTAGAGAGCAAAATATGTGTATTTAAATTAAAAAGTGTATTATTCCTTAACAATTCTTACATTATTATTAGTATGAAACTTATTAAGCATTAAAATGTTAAACTACCCACCATATTGAAACGTGATATAATAATATAATTTTATTTTTATTTGAGACTACATAAACAATAACCGATACAAATTTGAATTTATATTTTTATTGATAAATACAATCTCATCTATTTTGTGAAAGTAAATGCTTAGACATTATAATCTATGTTTATATTATATTTCTTGTTTGTCTTCTCACGAATGACATATTCCCAAAATACTGTATTATCGGGAAGGTCTTAAACATCCTTTATAGTAGATTTATTACTAACGGACCACAAGCTTAAGTAGTTTTGACTAATTTTTTTAAAATGGTTCTTTAACTTTTTATAACATTTGTAGTATTAGTCTGACTTTCTTAAATGGATGGAGACTTTTATAAGTTTATACGACTGAAAAAAACTATGGAAGCAATTTCAGCTGCATTATTGGGAACTGTACGTGAATAAGAGTACATAAATATAGATTACATTAATATTTCAGTTTGATTTTATCAATGTTATCGGTCAACCGTACCGGTAATATCCTGGAGAAATTGGAAGTACCCTGAGAAAGTACAGTCTCGGACATATCCTCTCATGAGTGACTGATTTCCCTCGACATTTCTGCTCAATCATTTTTCCTGACTAAGCAGTATTAATACGTGCTCAAGAAATTCATTCTAAAAGAAATATATAACTTTTAATACTTTCTTAGTTATTTGTGACTAGATTGTTACAATCGAGCTAGAAAACCTTGATTTTAGTTTGTTGATTGCATGTTGATTCTCATTGTTTTATTTTGTGTAAAAAACCACATACCGATATGTATATATATATATATATATATATATATATATATATATATATATATATATATATAAGTAAATTATAATATGGGGTTCCTGGCGCACTTTCGGAGCCGACCGAAAAGCAATGTAAAATACTGTTCAATGTACCATAAAGGAAGCTGAGAAATAACACAGCAAATCTCAATGAAAAATTAACCGAATCTACAGTCGTTCGTCTCCAAAAGCGATCGGTACATTACTATCTACTCTGTGGAATGAAAAATTAACCAAATCTACAGCTGTTTGCTTCTACTTTCTTAAGCTGTGCTTTGTAAAATGTTGTAAAATCTGCTACGAATAAAGGAAAAATCTTCAATGACAGTCGAGGTGTGCTACTACAGACCGACCATCACGATAATCGCTTCGCCTGCGTCATATCCGTAGTGATATCACGCCGTGAGAGGCGCAATCGTTGGTTTACAAGCACCATTTAGTTAAATAAATTTTTCTATCTAAATGGAGCGCGAAAAAATATCATGTCCGTTCTGCAAAAAAGAAATTTTAAGAAAAAACTATGATCGCCATTATAATTCTAAAAGTCACGAAAAAAACAAGCAAATTTACGATAATGAACTAAATTATTTAAGACAATGGGCTAGAGAAAATAAAATTGCCGATCACGAAAACATGTTTAATATTGAGAAATTACGTGAATTAAAGAGAAATTTCAAAGTTGAAAAGAAAAATCTCGACCTATTTAATGATGAAAAACTTCATTCAATAGCTGAAAAGTTGGCTATCGGTACTAACGATAAAACCAAGTCTGAAATGATCGAAGAAATTGATAAAACTCTTAAAGTAAAATCCGAAAATATCATTGATGTAGAAGTTTTATCCTCAATACACGGTCTTTTCAAGCAATACATTTTAACAAACTTGAACGACAATTCCATGTCAATTTACAAATATCTTTCAATTATGCGGTCAGAAATTAAAAGTTTAATCGAGAAATTTCAAGAAAATGTTAAAAATATGAAGGGCTATCTCTCTTTGGAATGTGAATACGAACGAACTTTAGTGAATGGTGAACCGCAAACATGTCTAATGTATTTTACTATCAAAGCAGACGAAATCTTTGACGTAAACGACTTTATTACTAAGCAATTTAATAAATTAACACATCGAGAACAAACGAATAATCCAAATAAAGGTTCCGGATGGACATTTAAAAGTTGTAAACAACTAGTTTTGAGCCTTAACAAACACGAAATGATGAATGCAGGATCATACATCGATTTACCAAAGAATATCAAAGATAAAAAAGCTTGTATAAATATAAAAAATAGAGATGATTTTTGCTTTATTTACTTAATAAGATGTGCTATTGAAAAACCAGAAAGAGACTGTCAACGTGTAAAGCAATACGAAAAATTTGTGAATGACGAAATATTTTCAGGTTTTGAGTATCCAATGTCTCTGAAAGATATACAAATATTTGAAAAACGAAGCTACAATTCCAAGTATAAGTATCCAACAATGTCTATCAATGTCTACAGTTTTGATGAAAATATTAACATTGTTCCGTTACAAATTTCTGAAAAATATGACGCTGAAACAAACATTGATTTATTGTATGTTAAACAAGATGATAAATCTCATTATGTTTTGATAACCGATTTAAATAAGCTTGTTTCTTCGCAGTTGTCTAAACATAAAGAAAGAAAATTTTTGTGTAGAAGATGTTTAAGCCATTTTTACAAATCTGGAGATTTAACAGATCACTTAGAAATTTGTAAAAATCATGAAGTTTGTAAGCCAATTATGCCATTTCCAGGTCAAACAACTAAATTTACTAATTATCAAAAGAAATTTAACCATCCGCACGTAATTTATATGGACTTTGAGAGCATATTAGAAAAAATGCCGACATGCAAGAACAATCCACAAAGATCGACTACAACCAAGATTCAGAGGCACATTCCTTATGGTTTTACTCTATATTTAGTGTCGAATGTGACCAATCGCATGTACAAACCGATATGGTATCGTGCCAAAAATGAAGAAGATTTGAAAAACGTCCCGACAAAATTGTTTGAAGAACTCAATAAATTATCGAAATACATAGCGAAAAAATATAATTCTAAGAACATGAAACCTATGAAATTGACAGAAGAAGAAGAAATTTCGTATCAAAATTCAAACGTTTGTCATATCTGTGAATGGTCTGCTTATGATGTTGGGTCAATTCAGTATGGTTTTACTCCTGATAGTTGGAAAGATAAGAGTTATAATAAAGTGAGAGATCATTGTCATTTAACCGGCAAGTTTCGAGGCGCAGCTCATGCATGTTGCAATCTAAATTTGAAATTTCCTCAGAATATTCCCGTTTTCTGCCACAATATGTCAAATTACGATACTCATTTGTACATAAAAGAATTGGCTAAACAATATGGAAATGTTGATTTGATTGCAAACACCGATGAAAAATATATAAATTATTCTGTAAATTCTGGATATGGCTATGAATTCGAAGGTGATAAGCCAAGAAAATTCATCAAGTTTTCGTTTGTAGACACGTTCAGATTCATGGCCTCGTCTATAGAAAAGTTAGCTAAAAATCTAAAGAGAGAAGACTTCAAACATACAAATCATTTTATACAAGATGGAAGAATATTGAATGAGATAATAGAAAGACAGCCAAATGACGACGACGAGATTTTTAAAATTCTATCTGGAAAAGGAATATTTCCCTATGAATTTATCGACAGTATTGAAAAACTTGATTACACAGAAGAATTGAGAATTCAAGATTTCTATTCACTTTTGACAGATGAGAGCATATCTGAGAAAGATTTTCAACACTACTTAAATGTTTGGAACAAATTAAAAGAGAAAAATCTTGGAAATTACTCTGATTTGTACAATATCCAAGATGTTTTATTGCTTGCTGATATATTCGAAAATTTCAGAAACATTTGCCTTAATTGTTATAAACTCGATCCGGCACACTATCTAACAGCTCCCAGTCTCGCATGGGACGCAATGTTAAAATTAACGAAAATTGAGCTTCAGCTAATTAACGATTATAATATGTATTTGATGATTGAAAAAGGCATTCGCGGGGGAATTTCTCAGTGTATTAAACGATATGTGAAAGCAAATAACAAATATTTAAAAGATTTTGATAAGACAAAGCCCGAAAACTATTTACTCTATCTCGATGCAAACAACCTTTATGGGTATGGTCTTATGCAAAAACTGCCGTTTAGTGATATCAAGTGGATGGATCCTAAAATGTATACAAAAGAAGAGTGGCAAGAAACAATTTTAGAACTCACTGGCGACGAAGATTATGGCTATATTCTCGAAGTCGATCTTGGATATCCAACAAATTTACACGAACATCACAAGGATTTACCTCTTGCTCCAGAACATTTTAAAAACAAACTTTGCACAACTCTACTGGATAAAACTGAATACGTTGTTCATTCGAGAAATTTGAAGTTCTATTTGGAACAAGGTATGATTTTGAAACATGTGAATAGAGTTATTGCATTCGATCAGAAGCCTTTTATGAAAGAATACATTGATTTTAACACAAACATGAGAACCAAAGCTACAAGCGACTTTGAAAAGGACTTTTAAAAGCTGATGAACAACTCAGTTTTTGGAAAATCTATGGAAAATGTGAGAAACAGATGATATATTAAGCTTGGAAATGAAGAATTTTCAATGAAACAAGCTAAGAAAACAAATTTCAAATGCTTTAACATCTTTGACGACAACTGTATAGCGAGTCACATGTACAAACAAAAGGTTAAATTTAACAAACCGATTTACATAGGATTTTCAGTTCTCGACCTCTCAAAATTGCTAATGTACGAGTTTTATTACAACAAATTAAAGAAGTTTGATCCAGATTTGAATCTGTGTTACATGGATACAGACAGTTATTTTCTAGAATTGAAACGAGATCCTTTTAAAATTATTAAAGAAAATATAGATGACTTTGATACAAGTGATTATCCAAAAGATCATGAATGTTTCACTACTAAAAATAAGAAGGTAATAGGGAAATTCAAAGATGAGTTAAATAGCGAAGTTTTAGAAGAATTTTGTGGTTTAAGGTCTAAGATGTACTCGTACAAATATCTAGATAAAAACCCAGTTAGGTGTAAAGGAATTAAGAGAAGCGTTGTAAATAAAACAATAAATATCGAAAACTTGAAGAGATGTTTGTTCGAAGATAAAGAAGAATTTAGGGAGATGACAGTCATCAAAAGTTATAAACATGAGTTGTACACTGTTACCATAAACAAGCTGGCACTGAACGCTAAAGATGATAAGAGAATTGTCCTAGAAAATAAGATCGATACAGTACCGTATGGCTATAAAAATGAAGCAAAATCTGATATATTAGACGAATTAAATAAACTTGGAAACTTTGATATGTAAATGGAAGATGATTTAATTCACTGTCACAAGTGTAAAAAGAAAACGAAAAATATAGATTCAAAAATCGTTCAAACTCAAAATGGATTGTATAGAATTGCTGCAAAATGTTCAAAATGTAAGACAAAAAAGAGTAAGTTTATAAAGAATCCAAATCCAAAACCTGTTAAGCAAGAATTGAAGACTAAAGATGAGATAGAGATTGAAGCTCGAGAAATTCATGCACCAGTACGAAAAAAGTTTAAAAAGAGAAAAATTATAACATTAGGAATTGACGATTTATGGGCAGCAGATTTAGTTATAATGTCTAACTATTCAGATCAAAATGATGGATTTAAGTATATGTTAAATGTTATTGATACTTTCTCAAAATATGCTTGGTCAAGAGCTATCAAAAGAAAAAACGGCAAGGATATTTCAAAAGCTTTCGAAGATATAGTAAAAGATGCCATAAGGATCAATCACAAACCTCCTAACCTACTTCATACAGATAAGGGTTTAGAGTTTAAAAATAAAGAATTTAATGATGTTTTGAGGAAATACAACATTAAGATTTATCATACTGAAAACGAAGAGAAATCAAGTATTGTAGAGAGATATAACAGAACTCAAAATGAGAGAATGAAAGTAATTTTTGAGATTAATAAAAACTTTAAATGGATCGATATTCTTCAAAAAATCGTAAACAATTATAACGATACAGTTCACAGCACAATCAAAATGAAACCGAAAGACGTAGATAAGGATGCAGAAAAGGAGTTATTAGAGACCGTTTTCAAGTATGTTCCACCTGAAATTCACACGAAAACTAAATTTAAAGTCAATGATCATGTAAGAATTGTTAGTAAAAAACAAACATTTTCGAACAAATATAAGAACAATTGGTCAAGAGAAATCTTTGTGATTTATCAAATTAATAACACAGATCCCTGTAACTTACAGTGTAAAAGATTTAAATAATGAAGAAATAACCGGAAAGTTTTATGAATATGAATTGAAGAAGTCAAAACTGTAATATAAATTTTCTATATATAAATGGCGCATCAAAAGAAATGTACAAAGTGCAAAGAATTTAAAGATTTAAATGAATTTTATAAAGATAAAAATAGGAAAGATGGAATGCATTATAATTGCAAAGATTGTGAAAGGGAATATCATAAAGAATTATATGATAAAATAGAAAAATTAACTTTGGAAGATAAAGAATGTCTTAAATGTAAAGAAACTAAAAAAATTTCAGAGTTTAATAGTGATCACTATAGTAGAGATAAGAAAGACTCATATTGTAAAGATTGTGTAAAGAAGAATCTTCATAGATTATATTATGAAGATACTCAATGTGAATGTGGAAGAACTATAAAATGGTTAAATAATTATCAAAAACATTTACAAACCAAATATCATAAGTTAAGAGTTTAACATTTTCATCGTGTAATAATTTTTTCTATATAAATGGAGTCTCAAAAGAAATGTACAAAGTGTCAAGAAGAGAATAGAAAAGACTGTTATTGTAAGGAATTATATGATAAAATGAACAAATTAACTTTAGAAGAGAAAAAGTGTTACTTTTGTAAAGAAATTAAAAATATTTCTGAATTTAATAACTGGCAGTATAGTAAAGATAGAAAAGATGCTTTTTGCAAAGATTGTGCTAAAAAAATTTTCAGCGAAAGTTATAAAAACGAAATGCCTTGTGAATATGAAAAAAAAATTCTACGATGGTTACCTAGTTATGCTAAACATTTACAAACAAAATATAATAAATCGAGAGTTTTTAGTAAAATTTAGAAACATTTTCATCGTGTAATTTAGATATTCTATAAATCAGTCGAGATTCTGCCATATTTGTAGTAAAATGATTTCCGTTGTATAAAATATTCAAAGATTCTTTCATTTGGTTATACAGATTGATAGAATTTGGTTCGTCATCAATGAACAAAATCTCTAATTCAGGATAATTTATTTTTAGATGTTTTAATCGGTTTGGTATTTCTCGTTTCTGAGCTCTGATAACGTAATAAGGCCATTCCCACATGTGATTCTTCTTAATTAACACAAAAACATGGTGTTTTTTCTTATCAAAATCTTTACATACCATATCTCTCTTCATTAATTCCATTCGCAATTCTTGATTCACTATTTTCAATGATTTCATTTCATCTTTAATTTGCAAGTGTTTAACTTCGTCCTCTAAATATTTAATCTTGTTTTCAAGTTTGTACTCACCAAATTTTCTAATGGAGGGTAAAACCTCTTTTGTAACCCACTTTTGAAAGGTTTTTGCTTCTAATTTATTAGATCTTAGTATTAAAGAATAAAATCCAGATTCATTAATGAAAATAGTGTCAGGATGAAGATTTTGAAAGGGTCTATGGCATAGACTCTTGTAATTTATATATTTAAAGGCTATTTTCTCGTCATTATCAATATTATTTATGATAGCTTGTCTAGTATTTTCATATTGTAAAATTTTTGCAACATCTTTAGCCTTAAACCAAAATTCATTATTTTCGTCAACAATCGTGCAAATGTCTTTATTATTGAATGTAAGTTGATTGTTGAGTAGGTCTACAACTGACTCCATTTAGATAGAAAAGAAATTTAACTAGTAATTTTTATTTCAGTATAAAGTCCAGATTCATTGATAAAAACAGGGTCAGGATGAAGATTGTTAAGGGGTCTATGGGATAGACTCCTGTAACATTCAAAAGTTGTTTTTCTTGAAAATTTGAAGGTAAGCTATTCAATAGCTCCCCTTGATTCATCATTCTTTCGACAATCTTAAATAAATTGTTGTTTTACTCTCATTATTTAATAAATTTCCCTCAGAGTCTTGAATAGTCAGAACGATTTTTTGAATTCTTTTAATATTTTTTCTAATTGGAATATAATCGATTTCATTTGGTTTTTCACTGATTTTTGATCCATAAGCAACATTTGGGAAAAAAGTGTACAAAATTTCAGATTCTTTGTGTAAATGTTCGGTATGATTTTCAAAACTAGGTTCAACGAGATTGCAGTGCACTTCAATTACATCGAACGGTCTAAATTTTGGCGTTTTATTTCCTAAATATACCTGATTTGGCTCAATAGTTTCTTGAACAAACCCTAATAAATCTACAATAATTGCTGAAAACATTATTCTTACTGGTGATTTTATTTGAATTTTATTAGAGAGATAATTTTTTTGCATTTCAAACTTGTTTTCGTCAAAGTTTAAAGATTTATCTGATTGTTTGAATGTTTTCAGATAATTTTTAAGGGAATTTTTTATTTGATCGAAGGTATAATATCCTTTGTTTAAACCACAATATTTTGTTATGTTCTTCTCACTAAATCCTATACAATAAGGAGAACTTTCACTAATATTTATTACAAAATTGTCAGAATAAAAACCGCTTAAACCGATAAAATAATTTGATTCTTCCTCTAAGTGTATAGGATGTTCCAAGTTTAAAACTAATTTAGAGCTTTCTGAAGTCAACTTGAACAGCTTCATTTTCGCAAGCGTTGCTTCAAGATGAAAATCTTCTATTTAAATGGAGAAATTTTTAAAGCAAAAAGATCAGATAAAACTTCAAACGTTTGAAGAAAATAAGAAAGATCAACCAATCAGATTGTTAATTGTTGGTTCAAGTGGATGTGGAAAAACAACTTTACTATTGAATTTTATCTACAATAGGTTGATTCCTTATTCCAATTTGTATGTTTTTAGTAAATCTTTAGAACAAGACGCCTATAAAAAATTACAAGAAAGATTTGAAAATATTGAGAAAAACTTAAACAAAAAAATATCACATTTTTATAATGCTTCTGAGGACATAGTTCCGTTAAGCGAATGTAAACCCAATTCGTTAATCGTTTTTGATGATTGTATTTTAGAAAATCAAGACGTTATTAAGGAATATTTCGTAATGTCCCGTCACAAAAATATCTCTTGTATCTATCTTTCTCAATGCTTTTCAAAGGTTGATAAACAAGTTATAAGAAATAACCTGAATATGTTGTGTATTTTTAAGCAAGATGATCACTATTCGAGAAAGATTTATAACAATTATGCGGGATCTGATATGAGTTTTAACCACTTTATTGAGTTATGTGATAAAATTTGGAAGGAAGACTACGGATTTTTAACTATTAATCTAACTTTGAAGCCTAAAAATGGTAAATATCTGAATAAATTTTCTAATATAAATGCTGCTCAGTGGTCTGACAAATCTACTTGATAAAATATTTGTTACAATTATTTTTATATTATCTTTAATTTTTATTTACATTATGAAAATAACAGAAAAACGGTAAATCTGTTCACGTTCCACGTTCACGTTCCACGTTCACGTTCATGTTTCACGTTCATGTTTCACGTTCGTGTTTACGTTTCACGTTCATGTTTTACGTTCGTGTTTACGTTTCACGTTCGTGTTTCACGTTCGTGTTTCACGTTCCACGTTCACGTTTTACGTTCCACGTTCACGTTTTTACGTTCCACGTTTCAAAATTTTCCTAAATAAATGGCGAACGTAACTTCTGAAGAAGCGAAAAAACTTGATCAAATCGAAAAGAAATTAATCAAAGAATTTAAAGAACAGATTCGAATGGATGAAGAAGAACAAGAACTTATTCAAAAAATTAATCAACCTGTAACTTCTGCAATAAAAAATGTTAAGGGCAAAATTGAAAATGTTTTAAGCGATAATCAAAATTTAATGAATTTGGTTCCAGTTGTACGACAATTTGCTGATATTTCGATTCCAGAATCTGAAGTAGAAGAGTTTGAATTGCCAAAATTACCATCTTCAACACCATTTAGACCTCGAATCATTGAAGACTCTACCATAGTTGAACCAATAAGTCCTGGAACGACGGATATAATAATTGGTAAAATTGTAAAAAATTCCTTCCTAGAGTAAAAGATGATAAATTTGGTTTGTATTGGGATAAAAAAAATAAAAGTTTTATGATTGGAAATTTGCCCGTGAATTTTGAACATAATGATATCATTATTAAAGATAAAACATATAAAGGAACTCAAGGTTTATGGAGATTATTAACAGGCACTGATGTTCCAAAAGATAATTTATATTCTGAAGAAGATTTGAAAAAGTATACAGAAATTTTATGGGAATCTGACTCAATTTACAAAAATAATGATCCATCAACTAAGAAACCAAAGTCAAGTAAAGGTAAAAAATATCTCAATTTGATTAAACCAATTTGGGAAAAACGAATCGAAGGATCAGGTGTAAGAAAATACAATGATAATAAGATTGAGTACAGATATATCGACGATTTGACAAAACTCGATGGAATTATTAATTATATTTATGCTCAAGAGAAGGCTGGAAACAACAATTTTTTGAACGAAAAGAAAGCGATTAAAGATTTTATTTCGAACAAACTTGATGAAATGATTGAAAAACCTGATGGAATTAAATATTTAAAACGAGTTTTGCCGGCAATAAGTTCATCTATGATTGAGGGTAGTGGACTTTTGAATGATTTTATCAACAATTTACCTTTTGAATTACACGTACCAACTTATCAGTATCTGGGGCCTGGCACAAAACTCGAAAAAAAGACTAAAAAGAGGAGATCCTGGTATAAATAAATTAGATCAAGCTGCTATGGAACACGATATTTTTTATGCAAAACATAGAGACACAAATTCCAGACATATCGCAGATAAAGTTTTGCAAGATAAGGCAATGGATAGATTTTTATCAAAAGATGCTAGTTTAGGTGAAAGATTTGTTGCGCTTCCAACAGCTGGAGCAATGTTTTTGAAGAGAAAACTAGGAATGGGAATCGAAGAGAACTTGAAATTTTAACTATATAAATGGAGGTGAACGTAAACTTCAGCAAAAATCAGATAGAAAAAATAAAATCCGCTTTTAAGAAGAAAATACCCGTTAGTATTCAATTTAAAATAGATCAACTAAAAAATGGCGAAGATAAGATATTTTTAACAAATAGACAATACAATAAACTCGAAAAACATAAGAAAAACAATAAAGGAACCAGAATAGAATTTTCTTATAATCAGTTGAAAGAACTTAAAAATGGTGGACTTTTGAAAGATTTATTAGATTTTGGAGAAAATATTCCAGTTGTTAAAAATGTTGTTCCTTATGTTCGTAAAGCTGCTCCAATCGTTAAAAAGGATGTGATTCCTATTGTTCGAAACATTTTAAATTGGTTAGATAAAGAGTTGGAAGATGTTACAGGATCTGGATTAGATGAAAAAACTTTGAATTACGTGAAATCAAACATTGAAAAAAAAATTTAAACCTTTAACATTCGGGGAATTGGAAGAAATCTGCAAAAATATTAAACATTTTAGAGGAATCTTCATGAGAGATACATTACCTGAAAAAGTTAAGAAATTTGAATGTGGAATTGTGAATTTAGACTCGATTATGGGAAGTGGAACGCATTGGATTTGTTATTATAAAAATGATAAGAATGCATGTTATTTTGATTCGTATGGAAGAATTGAGGACAAACCACCTATAGAATTGATTAAATATTTGAAAAAATCAAGCGTCTACTACAATGATTCTCAGATTCAAGACTATAAAGATCCCCCAATTTGTGGTCATTTATGTGTTTTTGTTTTGAATGAACTGAGTACTGGTAAAGATTTTAAAGAAGTTGTTAACAAATTATTACTTAATAAATATGGATTCACAAAATATTTTTGACGTATTTGGAACACAAATTATTCAAAATGTAGATAATAGTTTGAATTTTGATAGTTTGAGAAATGAGTTTGATAACAAGTTAGAAAATGTATTACAAAACCTTCCAGATTCAGATATGTTTGCTGTCGAGATTGAAGATTTTAAAGCAGAATATGATAACAAACTTGCAAATTTCATGAGTTCAAATGAAGTTGCTGATAAAATAAAAACATTGGAAAAAGAAGTTGATGATGGTGTGTAAAAAAATTATTTACCAATTTAATGTCTCATATCGAAAAAGCTGATAAAATTACTGAAGCGATCAAAGTTGAAAAGAATTATGTTAGTTTAGCTAATAAAAAAAGAATTGTCGGTGTTCGACCTGGTATTGACAAACATGATGTTGTTGTTAAAGAACAAATTTTAAAACCTCTAAAATTATCAGAAAACATCGATATTGTTGATTTACATGATCCGAATGTTAAAAATGCCTTAGATTTTAAAGGAAAAAGAATTAGCGGTGTTAGTAAAGGAATTAATCCATTTGATGTTGTTGTAATGATTCAATTAGAAGATCCTATTAAAATGTTTAATGAACTAAAACAAAATTATGAGAATCATAAACAGCATGTTAAAGATTTTACAACAGAAGTCTATGAAAAACTTGATGAAAGAAGTAAAAGATCAGTAGACGATGTTGGTGAATTACTTGATAAAGTAAATAAACTAGAAGAAAACTTTAATACATATAAAAATAATGTTAATGAATTAGTTGGTGAAGTAATTAACAAAATTCTGGAAAATTTTGATACACGTTTCAATGAGAAAATAAACTTTTTTGAAAATTTAGGTACACGTTTCAATGAGAATGTAACACATAATAATGAATTACTTAAAAGAATAGATGATCAATACTCTTTATATCTCGATAAAGTAAATAAACTAGAAGAAAACTTTAATAAATTTAAAGAAGATGTTAATAAATCTTTTGAAAACATTGATAACAGATTTAATGGATTAGGCGGCTATGATGACTAATTTTCCTTATATAAATGGCGCTCATATATTGTGTGAGATGTAAAGAAAAAACTGCAACAAATGATATAAAATACTATGCAAATATCAATGGAGTTAAAAGAATTTCTGGAAAATGTGCTGAATGTAACGCAAAAAAGAGCCAATTTATAAAAACTTGATTTTGAAATTTTTTCCTAATAAATAGAGATGGCGGGACATTACAGTGCTTTCGATCTTTTTATCATGCAACACGAAAGAGATTTGAAAAAAGAACATTGGGATGACATTTCTCAAAAATATGAATTATCCGAAGATATGATGAGATTATACGTAAACAAATTGAATTGGTATAACATTGCTAAATATCAAACTTTATCATCAGAGTTCATTCAAGAAAATATACATTATCAATTAAAAGATCATATGTCTGTTCTTTGTCTCTATCAACACTTGAGTATAAAGTTTTTGGATGAAAATAAAGATACAGTTGATTGGAACAATATTATAGATAGCGGTTACTATCCTGTGCAGATTTTATTGAAATATGTGACCGAGATCGCAAAATTTAAGGAAGAGAATCCTGAATATGACGAAGTAGATCATTAAAAAATGACTCTAATCTTTTTAATTATTTTACTAAAATTTATATATTTTCTTATAAAAACGTACATTAGGTCGATGAAAAAATGATACACGATGTTTAAAATTTCTAAATTTTCTCTTATTAAATGGCGGACTACAGAAAATATGCTAGTGATATTGAAAGGGCGGAGTTTAAAAATTTCTATTCAATTAGTAAACAACATTTGAATGAACCGAATAAAAGAACTGAGTTTAATATTGATTTTGGAGATAACTTTTGCTCGTCTAACTTCCAGTTTTATATTTCTGGAACTTTAACAAAACAAGATGGTCAAGCATATCTTGGAACTGATAATGTTAGATTAATCGATAATTTTATACCGTTTTTTATTTTCTAAGATTGAAGTAAGAAAACACAATAAATTGATAGAAGAAGTCGAAAACTGTGGCCAATTAAGCACAATTAAAGGAACTATTTCGTATTCAAAAAGTGATGTTATTTCTCAAACTTCTAATGGCTTTGAATCAGATTTTAAATTTGGTGTTTTTGAACCAGCTGGAAATTTATCTCATTTTGGATTAGGATTTTTTGAAAATGTTACTATTCCGATCTATAAAGGAGGATTTTATCTAAGTTTTATAAGAGCAGAAGACGATGATGTGATTCTGAAGACTGCAACTGGAAATGTTATGCCTGTTGATGGAAAAATAACAATTACAGATTTTTTTATTAGAGTTCCAATGATTGATTATAAAACCACGAGTAAAATTAGGTTGATTGATGAAATTACAAAAAGTCAAAACATTATGTTTAATTTTCTAGATTGGCAATGTATTGAACAAAAAGGTATTTCCGGAACAACTTATTCGTTCGATATCACAAATATTTATAGAAATATCTTCAATCCCAAGTTCGTTATCATCGGTTTTCAAACAGATAGACAGAATAATCAAGAAAAAAAATCCTTCAAAGTTTGATAGTTTGGATGTAAAAAATATCAGAGTAAAATTGAACGGTTCTTATTATCCAGATGAATTACAAAATTTAAACATTTCCGGAGGTCTTTTCAGAATCATGTATCAGATGTATCAAGATTTTAAGAAAGTTTACTGTAATAATAAGGAAATGTATTACAATCCTAAAGAATTTTTAGCGAATAGACCTATTTATGTCATTGATACAACAAAGAGTTTGACAAATATTTCTGGTTCAAAGAACGATATAATTATCAATATGGATTTTCAAAAAGCTGTTACAAACGCGATTTGTTATGTGGTTGTGGTTTCTGAGAAATTTTTAGCCTATGATGTGATTAAGAACGATATTAGAGAAATTCAGTAAAAATCACGTTATTTTCACTATTATTCATCGGATAATTTTAAAACTTTACAGAATTGTTAAAGACATTGATATAAGTATTCATTTTTAATTTCAAAAGAATATCTTAAAAAATGGGGATGATATTAACAAAAAAACTATTCCAAGGTCATCTTAAGGGTTGGACCGGAAGTTATGATTTTAAAAAATACTTTAATATTTACTGATCCTATATACCAAATTTCAGCAAAAAAGCTCCAATAGTTCTCGAGATATAAGAGTTTTAAGATAAGGGATGATTGGGGTAGTTTTTTGAAAATTTTGTTATTTTCATGAAATTTTAAGTTGAACTCGCTTGTTTTTGAAGTTTCAGATTTTTCTGATAATTTTTTTTATTTTTTTTATGAATATTAAGAAATAGGGGATGATTTCACCCTTATGGATAAGTTAAGTCGAAAGAGTTAAGTATTTACTATATGTGTACCAAATTTCATTAAAATCGGTTGAGTGGTTTTTGAAATATAAAATTATTAATAAATTTGTAAACTAGCACTCCTAATTGAACAACTTATATAGCAGAGATATAGCTTATAACTTTCGAGACTCTCCGTAGCTCAGTTGGTAAGACGCTTGCCTTCAAAGCCTGAGGTTCTGGGTTCAAATCCCAGAGCTTCAGGCGCGCTTTTTATTGAGGAAGACATGGTTGTCGTTCAGTGGTTGGGGACAAGTCTTTACAACGAGTGGCCATAGTGTAATGACTATAGAACAAGCCGAGTAATGACAACTGTGGTTGGCGCGCCATTTGCTTCCTCACCTTTCCACTTCATTCCTTAATTCCTTCTCTTCCTTAATTCGTTCATTACATTCATTCACATCGTTCATTAATACAACATTACACTTACAAAACACCCGACACAAATTCCCTAATTGTATCTCTCCATCAACTTCTACACAGTAGTTACCAAAGAAAATTGAGACTTGGGAACAAAAAAATTCCAGAGTCTAAGACCCGAATTAACAGCTCCTAGCCATTAACTTGGTTGGACAGTAGCAGTGCAGGGCCAAGTCTCTAAACAATAGACACCGTAGAAGTTGAATGTGATGTGATTCCCCATAGCGCAAACACGCACACTAACAACACTACACACCAAAGACACAATCATTCATCATTTTGTCTTTTACAATAATTGATGATGTTCATATTATTCCTCTTTCATTCCTTCTAAAACTTCAAAAATATACTCTTTCGTTGATGATGAAAAATCTCGATTTCTTCCGGAATAATCTTTGTAATCATAGACAAAATATCCTAAATAGTTGTACAATAGAATGAAATTATTTCTATTTATCTCTGTTTGTAGAAATGTAAACACAAACATTTGCGCTGAAAAATTTATATCTCGGCAGAGTTAGTTCCATAATCTCCATTTATAAAAAAATCTTTTTGTTTAAATGGAAGAGTATAATGCCAACTGTTACAAGTATTATAATAGAGGAGAAATTATTGATAAAAAAATATTTAGTTTGTAGAGATTGTAATTTAATTTTGTACGAAAGAAGACCCTAAACCTAGGAAATTTCGAAATAAACTAACACATTTGAATAATCTGCTTACAAAATTACAATACGGAGGTGAAAAACAAACAAAATTTGTTACAGAATTTAGAAAACAGAATAAAAATTTTTACTTATCTCTTATAACCGTTGAAAAAATTATTTTCCTTTTCAAAGAATACATTAGGTTTGTAGGTATCGATACACATGTTTATTATGAGAAGATTTTACCTATAATCTTTTCACTATTTGGATATTGAATTTGATTACGATTTTAAGCCTGAAATCTTTGATGATTTTATAGTAACATTTGGAGAAATTAAATGAAGAACCTCGTCAAAAGAATGTGGTTTTACTCACATTCTCCCCGACTTCTCGAGTGATTGTTAGCAAATTCCATCATTTCCGTCTTTAAAACTTTTTCTATTTAAATGGAGTTCTTGAAAGAGTTAAATGATATTGGTGAATGCAAGTTTAAAGAGTATAAGAAGTTGAATGAATTAGAAGAAAAAAAGAAGTACAAAATCATGAATTTGGAGAAAATGAAAGATAAATTCGGGTTTACAATAATTGCCGAGTTGGAAGATTGTAAAGTACACTTACCGAACAGATTTTTGACTGTTTTGGATGAGAAAAAAGATTAAAGAATTAAAACAAAAATGAAAAATTACACTTGGTTGTTACTGGAAAGAAGACTATTAAAGATAAAGAAAATTATAACAATTAACTTTGTAGAATAAAGTCTTAACTCTAAAACTTGCAGTCCCTCCCCACGTCATAGTAACTGTTTTGATTAACCATAGTTGGTGTCTTTCTTCATAGGAATCACATGGAATATTATCTACAGTAATACCTTTTGTTTCACACAAAATGTGGCTATATTCTATAAGAAAAATTCTAATAATGCTCTTTATATGAATTGTGTTGATAAATCTTGATACTCACAAAAATTCCTAAGAAATTCATCAATTAAGTCTTGATTATCTTGAAAGAAACGTATAATATGGGAAAAATGTCCATAAAAAAAAACGATGAAAAACTCTCTGTTTGTTTATTTTTTACTTTCTTTTCAATATCTTTCGTAATTATATTAAATATGTAATCCCTTACTTTTTTTAGTTTTTTTTTTTGCCGATAGTAAAACACTCCATTAGACATTTTTTTCTGCAAAAGACTTTTACAAGTTCTTTGAATTCTGTATCATTTATAGGAAAGTATCGAAGACGGTATCCACTGTTGTTGAAAAATACCCCGGCAATTCACTGAATTTCATCTTGTTGCACTGTTTTAATGCTAGAAATTGTAGAGACTTTGGTGAGTTTCATGTTGTTTTATTTAGTAGAAAAGTTTTTTATTATTAAAGTACAGTATGTTTTTAGTAAAATTGTTTTTAAATTGAATTAAATTTTATTAAGAATTTCGAAGATTTTTCCTTTATTCGTAGCAGATTTGACAACATTTTAACAAAGCACAGCTTAAGAAAGTAGAAGCAAACAGCTGTAGATTTGGTTAATTTTTCATTTCCACCAGAGTAGATAGTAATGTAACCGATCGCTTTTGGAGACGAACGTACTGTAGATTCGGTTAATTTTTTCATTGAGAATTTGCTGTGTTATTTCTCAGCTTCCTTTAATGGTACATTGAACAGTATTTTACATTGCTTTTTTCGGTCGGCTCCGAAAGTGCGCCAGGAACCCCATATTATTATCTACTTATATATAATATATATATATATATATATAATATATATAATATATATATATATATTTACATAAAATTGTATAAATGGCAATAGCCTTATTTAATTTCAATAAACATTGAATCACAAAAAAGTACTTGCTCCGCCGGGAGTCGAACCGGCTTATATGTAGTTTGCTTATTTAAACGCATATGTGACAAATACGGCCAAATACAAAATAATTGAATCGGAAAAAGTAAGCGCTCTGCTGGTGTAATGGTAGCACATTCACCCGACAAGTGAGAGATCCGGGTTTCGACTCCCGGCGGAGCAAGTACTTTTTGTGATTGAAATGTTTATTGAAATTATATATATATATATATATATAAAAATTTTTTAAAATTTTAAAAATAAAAAAAATTTTACATTTTCCCAACCCCTCAAAAAAAATTTTAAAAAAATTTTTTAAAAAATTTTTAAAATTTTTTAACTTTTTTTTTTTTAAAATTTTTTTTTCCCCCAAAAAATTTTTTTTAAAAAAACCTTTTTCCCAAACCCCAAAATTTCCCCCAACCCCAAAAAATTTTCCCCACCACAAATAATAAATTCCCCCCAAAACCCCCTTTTTTCCCCAAAATTAAAACCCCAAAATTAACATTTTTTTAATCCTAAAAAAACCCAAAAAAAAATAAAACCCCAAAAAAACCACCCTTTAAATTTAAAAAACTAATACCCTATTTATAAAATAACATGGAATTATGATATGTGTTGAAAAAATTGGCTTTAGCTTTTAGGTTGAAATTGAATCAGAAAAATCTCTGTTGTACCACATTTATTAATCAGCATGTCATTTATTAAAAACGCACAAGCTGCAAAAGAAGAGAAATGAAGTCATAATATTTCATCACGCGCATTTTTCTCCCTACTATGACAAAAGTCTGCTGGGGATCAACAATAACAACTAATGCTGATAGTTCGAGATTGGCCCTACCAATCAATTACGAAAGCTTGTTCAACACGAATACATGAATTAAAGTTAGGGGAGTACAATTATAACTTAGTTTCTTAAGCAACTCTTACACCGAGAGGTACTACAGGTGCTGGTTGGTCTACCTCGAGATCTATCTCTCGGACATCAAGGCTTCAAGACAGTGTCTCTGTAGATAATCCATTCTGTATGCTACGGCAGTGAGCAACACGAAAATGCAGAAAATTAGTGTTAGCAATTTAGTGTATGCAGACTGTCCTGTGTTAGCAGAGACTCATATTAGACACTCTCGATCCTTATCATTCAATAAATTCCCTCACAAAGGTCTTGTTATTGTTTTTAAAATTATTTTCTCTGACTGCTGAAACAGTGAACTTCCAAGACTTCATTTCACACTTTCAGTAGCTTTTAAGATGCTGGTGTAAGACACCCTATAGATTGTGAAGAAGATGAAGGAGGAGATGGACCTAACAGGTTCCTTTCTAACTCTGAACCTTGTTCAGGTTTGTATAGTAACTAAATCAAAGTACAAGGTGTTACAATACTGACTCCATCTTGGCATATAAGTTTTTTGAGCACGCCCGGTGTGTATGTCTTGTTAGTAGCAAGAAGAAATCCTTTTAACTCTCAAAGTCACTTTATAATATTTTTTATGACGCCTATTGTGTTATTGCAATACCATCCGCAACATCACAAAAAGAATGGAATATCTATACTCTCGCAAGTACAATTATACCTATATTTAATGCGTGGAAAAGCGCAAAAGCTCTGCATCTCTACCTTTTACCATGCTAACATGCTGAAATAATGTGCTGGAATATATCTCAACGATGACGAATTACAAGTTATTATTGTTCATGGCTAATTCAGCTGAACTACGCCATTTTCACCATTAAACACATTATACTTATCCTTATTGACAATGATGATTGTTGCAATCGTAAATCGTTACGGCAGTGTTACCTAAAAGTAGAAACTCAAGGCCACATCATTGAGTATTAGGAGTATTTACTACGATAGTTTCCGATACTATTACGTGGTCTATAAAGTTTATGCAGCCACGCTGTACACTCAATGATATAGTTCTCGTAAAGGAATGTAACCTGAAATATTGCGCAGTTTGAGAGATCTTCTTAGTAAACTTTGTAGATATGTTGATATTAGCTTTGACTTTCCAGAGAAATATACCTTTCGTCCATAAGCAGATTTTGTGACAAATTATGATCGGTTAAGCTAGTTATTCCGTAAAGTGATAGCCCTACTACAGTAACTTTTTTGTTTAGAATTTTAATTTTATATTAACTACCTCACTTTTATAAATTAAACTTAATATATTGGGAATTTTGAACTAATGCCAGAGTTTACTATATTATAGCATGTTTAATACTTTTATAAAATGTATTTATAATCACTGTTTATTTTGTTTTCCGCTATATAACGTAACGGCAGATTTTAGCATCGGTTGCAATAACTTTTTATAGACTGTTACATAATAAGATATATTAAAAAGGGGTTTATTGGCACTTTACCTGCCTACACTTTGATCTCTAAGTGATGGTTGCCCACTGCGGTTATTTTAATAGCGTTTATCACTCTCAATATCTGTGTTTATTATGTTCAAAAATGTTCGGAGTCCCATATTAATTAATTGTAAATCAACAATATTTAGTTCTCTTTGCTCTATCATTTCATTTTGTTTTATACTTTGCATCAATAAAAAAATAATTTTCTTTTGCCGTCATCTGGTAATAAATGAATTGATACGTATCGGCAAAATAAAAATCGATCTACAAACATAATTTTCTTGTTAGTTGGTATTTTTTACTCACTAAAAAGATGACCTGTAAAATTCACTTGCTTTATTTGAAGATGGTGACCTGCGACAGACAAAAACATACTTAACAAAATTTGGAGGATTCTCTCAATCGAAAGTTTATAAAACAATGTACATTAATTTTAATAACTTATGGAACGTATTAATATGGAGGCATGTTACTAACTCGTTGTAAATGGCAAATGAATGAAACTTATACAATGATATATTAGCATTTTGTAAGATATAATTAAAGAATAATAGTAACACTTACGTGGTATTTGGTGGGTATTAAAAAGGCAGTATTAAATCTGCCGAAAGAAACCGTCGCGCATTACAAAATAAATTAGAACATAGCTAAAATAAAAGTGGCTTTCTAGATATTTTTATAATAAAATTAGCTAACAATAATAGTTTTACATACCAAGCGGAGAGTGATGCCGACAAATAAAAAGTTTTTGGGTACAGCTATTAATTTGGAATAAAAAATGGTGTTATAGTTTCAAAAGATATTAATATCTTGGTGTTATTAACATTATTGGTGGATGTATATTGTGAAATATATTCTCTAAAACCATCTCGGGGCAAAGTTCAGTAGAAAATATATTCATGAAAAAAGTTTAGAAACTCGATCCCAAAATGTAAGGATCATTATCAATATGCATGCTTTCACGGGTTGTGATACTACTTTTGCGTTTTTGAATAAAGAAAAATTAAGCTTGCAAGAAATTTAGAGAAACGAAAATGATTTACACGACAAAAATAAGTATTTAAAAATATCCATTGACTCCAATAAAATATTTCAAGCTAGTGATCACGTAAATTGGGTTTACATGCAGCTTCAATAAAAACTAATAATTTATATTCGTTCAAGTTCAATTCTTTCATAAAAGCAACTACCAAAAATACAAGTGTTTTGTAATCATTATCTCCTACGTCTGCAGCATTTGAATGCGTAAAAGGAGAGTACCTGCAGATCCAGATATAGTTAGGAGGTGACGTAGTTATTGAAAATTGAGGATGACAGTATTCCAATAACATGTACATCCTAATAACAATGAATCAGTTACCAGCTTCATAAATTCTGTTGCAAGTGTTATTTTGTAATTGTAAAAAGGGATGTGGAGTGTATCGGTTGTACTCACATCTCGTTACCATTCCTTGGGATAAATGACGATAATTATTTTATCCCCTTTCCCTTGAGAACAAGGGGTGCAATTCAAGAGCATAAATGCTTTTCGGACAACTTCCTCTGCATGGAAATGGGAATGGGTGTATAAATTTTCGTGAGAATTAACTTACCTTGTAGACTTGAAATTTTGCTTGAAGCCTCATTTCTGCATAAGGGACATTGGTTCGATGATGCATGCCATGGGATTTGCCTGTGCGTTAAGAAACATGTTTACATATTTATCTTGAGATAAATAGTAAACACGATGAAAACGAAAACATTATTCAATAAAAAACATTGTAAATAGCCTTGATTACAAATTAAAACACAGAATTATTTTGAGGCATGAAATTAATACAAAAATCTTAAGATTTTAAAAATATTTCTATCACGTTTGTGCACAAGTTCACTAATTGTTTTTCAAGGGAACTGAAGTATTTCCTTAGTCACTAATCAATTGTGATAACGACATGTTCTGTCAATAAAACAAAGAAGAGCAGGGTGATATAGAAGACAAGACAACAGCACAGAGACCAGGAAGTAGGTGCAAGCCACACAGATAAGCTGGCTTCCGGGAACGAGGGCATAATAATAATTTTAGATCAATGACCTAAAAAAATGTCTCCTTTGAACATTCTTTTACTTCATTCGTCAACTTTCAAGCATAAAGCCTGGAACCTCACGATCGCCTAAATTGTTTCAAAAAAAAAAAAAAAATGCATTTCGATGCTATATTTTCAAGCATATAACTGTCCTGAACAACTATTGACATCAGTGATTGCCGTTGATAGATGTCGTAATTATAAAAAAATACGTCTGGCTTCGTCAGGCCCTAAAACCTTTAGTTTCCAACAAAATTCAAAACAAACGGGAAACCTATTTTCAAATGGCAAGATACACTGAGGAAATTTAAACCTCAGTCTGTAGGTCTTGTACTGTACCGACTCTTCCCCTTATAATGTTTGTTAAAATGCTCGCAAAGGCCAATGGCACATGAGGCCAAGCAGAATAAGGATTCGAAAGAGACCAGACTCTCCAAAAATTAACATCTAAAATTTAATTCCTAAGATTAATATTACAATTTTCAGTATGCATTGTAATCTTTTCACCAGTTGATGCCAGTTTATGAATTAACGCTTTTAAAGGAACTATATTTAACTTAATTTTTGTACAAAAATACAAAATCAGCGCTTTCATTAATTTAAATTACCACACACCTAACTGTTGATTTCGGCAGATTTCAAGTTTAAAATTTAGTAGCCAAACCTGATATAATGATTCTTAAATTTAAAATTAAATTTCTTTTATAATCTGTAATATTTCTTTAATTACTTATACCCTGTTATTATATTCTCTTTGTTATTCTGTTGTTGTTACTCTCTTTGCATGATATTTCAAAAAAAATCTACATTCCACGCATATTACAGTAGTTGTTTATAATTTGCTTCTATCCTATTCTCTTTTACCACAAACCTAATGTTTAAAATGAAATTATAAATTACGTTGCTTCAAAATAACGGTCGGGCTTAAGAAACAAAACTATATTACCTGATTGTTTTGTATGCATAAAAGAAAACACGTTTTATTGGTTTGTGCGAATAAAGTAAAGTAATTCTTCATATTTGGGAATATTCATACAATTATTTGACATTAATTTAATAAAACAGTAACATTTTATTTGGTGAGCAATCCCTATACTGTTTTATGATATTTCTCCATCCAGGGAGCAATTACGTTATGAGTCGATCACTTATTTATTCACCTCGAAATAACAACATTCTTAAACTCAGGTCTAGTGCTTCATAGAAGTAACTTTATTTTATTCACACCACAAACTATAAATACGTAAACAGAATAAATTGTAGTAATCAATGACGCTTTGTTTTTGCCTTAATGCGTAAGTTACATTGCTACAAAATGTCCAAGAGAACATAATAAACGATACATGATTTAACTGTAATATAATCCAATAAACAACATATAATTATAAAGGTTAAAAAAGTGACTTCATTAATGGAATTGATCTATTGGTATAATGGCCAGTTATACAATTACCAAAGTAAGAGATAAGCTTTATACTAATAGAATTTGAAATTATACAATTTAGAGGTTTATATTTTCTATGCGTCTATGATAGGGGCGAAAATTTTGTCAACAACGTAAGTAAACGACACAATATTTCATAATATGGACATTTTAAGCAAAAACTTAATAACAGTTTTTTTGTAATACAAATATTTACTTAAGTCAGTATATAAATCTTGGAGTAAATTCCACCCTCTCGTAACAGTCTACTTTTATTTCACTAAACGAACAAGATATTAAGTGAAATTGTTTTAAGTCGGTCATTCATGAGTACATTTTTGCTAGACTCTGTGATAGTAAATTTTAAAAATTCAAAATTAAAAATAAATTTCAATGCCATGCTCACAATTATTTTTAATTAGAATGCTGAATTTTGTAAATCACATTTATTAAAGTAAGGTAGGCAAAATATAAAGTATTTATATTTTATAGAAATAAAGTTATGGATAAACTGGTATAAACAAATGGCACCCATTCCCCATTATTAAAAAGATAGTTTTGCTTAGATTTTTTTTGAAATATTTCCAGTATCAATTTATTGAGGTCAAACAATAATACATCGTTAAATAGTGAAGATTTATTGTATAATTATTTCCAATATCGAAGAATAAGTGTTTGTAATAAGGAGGTTCTGATATAGTATATAAAAATTATATATTGCAGGTTATTAAAAAAAATATTCATCTTTCAAAATTATTTAAATTTAATTTAGTTAAATAATACAACTGACACCATAACGTCCCGCTCGAAACCACAGTCAACCTTTATTATTTTATGTCACTGGTAGTGTGGTAATCGACCAATACTCTCTGTACTTATTTATGTACAAATTTAGTTATATGTTTTCCATTGAGTGTCTTGTGTTGCTATTTGTATTTTATATTGTTGGATTCCAAAATATACTAAAAATTATCCAACTTGATTTCTCCAACATTCTAAACTAATATATATATATATATATATATATATATATATATATATATATATATATATATATATATATAGGTACTTAAATATTGACGTAATTTTTTCAGATTGAAAATTGAAATGATTACAATATATCTTTAAGTGAAAGTGGTTTATCCATAGAACTACACGTAATCATCGTTCATAATTGCATTCTTGTTTAACAGTGTATTAATAAATTGTGTTTAATTTCAAACACCATAAAATATGTAAATAATGCTTCTAACTGTACTTGTAACTATATTTTGTAACAATTACTAATTTTCACAAGATATTAAGGACTATGGACTCTGAGAAATCTTACAATTATAGGTTTGTAACATACAAAACTGTTCTCGATAAATGTTACTATGAAAAATAATCGGGTTTAAATGGGGTTAATATTTTACACACACACAAGCGCGCGCGCGTGTAACTATTGTATAAATTATACACATATATTACTATTTTAATTATTCCTAAACTTTTTTACATGTTAGTAACTTTTAACATTTTACCGACTTCTTATTAAGCGACCAATCACTATCAACGAAATGTAATAATCTAATATTTGGTTACCTATGCAACAACTTATATTTTATATCAACATTGTTATATAAGTATTAAACAGATAATGATATAAACAAAATGTCATCTTATAATACATTTGTGGATAATAATATTAATATAATAGTAAATTCTGCTACTAATATGTTTATCTTTCATTTTTAATATCTATAGGGTTACTTTATCAGTTACGAAATATTTTCTACATACATTTTTATCTAGAGAACAACACTAAAACAAAATATTAACTGGAATGCTAAACAAGTAAAATACTGTCTTGCAAGAGGGCTTTGAAGGAGACGGAGAATGAAGTAGTGGACTAATCGACCCTTTGACCGCTTAAATGAACTAATGCAGCGACGTGAGTCGTTGGGCCAACGCCTGGTGGTGTAATCGGCCCTCTTTTAAACATCGCAGAAGTCATTTCATTTAGGTTCGTTGGCCCAACGACCTCCTTCAATTATGATTTCTTAATATTATTAATTCATGGTCCAATTACACCACTGATCGTTGGCCCAAACGAACCTATACCAGTAAATAAAAACTATAATGTTCGTTGGGCCAACTACTCTATCTTTTACAATTTACAGAAATGAAACAAACAAGGTCGTTGGGCCAACGAGCCAGTGGAGTAATCGAACCTCTATATGTTTATAAAGTGGTCGTTGGGACAACGACACTCTGTACAAATCACATCTCTTTCAGGAGGGTAGTTTGGCCAACGATAAGAGGAGTAATCGAGCCGTCCCCCATGGGATGAGTCTCCGACCTAATAGAGCGGTCAAAAACGCGCGTGTGTTGTTCTTCAACACAAGTGCGTTGTTTTGTGTTGTTCTTGGTTTTCAGTAACCAGGTCGGCTACCACCTCCGTTGCCGACACCTATCGCGCAGTACCCGGGGGAAACAACCGGGGTCGCGGCAGCCTGCGCAAATAAGGCAACAGGGTTCGACACGCAGGTGGCAGGCGCGGAAGGCAGAGTATATTAAGGCACCGGCATATGTTTTGCAAAAGAATCTTATTGAATTTATATTTAACAAGACATGTATGTATTATTTATTAGTTTGAAATGAATTTCATAGTTTTATGAATACAATTCCAAATACTTGATGAATGGAGTAAAATATATTTGTTATGAATTTTTAAAAGGACGCTTGCAAAACAAGGAATAATGGCTCCTAAAATATAAATTGCCAATCTAAGCTTTATGAGAATTGGAGGAGAGATAACGAGCAGATGTGACAAAGATAAGTATTTCCCAGTATTCAGAGTGGGGGAATGGGCTAGCAGGCTATGTTAGCACAGGAATAGTGCAAGACAGGAAACGATCAAGCTCATGCGATCTAGCGGTCAGAGTGTGCGATATTAACATATGGCCTGTCTTAAAATACCTGGCTGGGCCCTCTCACTTTCCTGGGTTAAACTTTCCTTGATACAGTACTAGTTAATATTTTTAGGGGAAACATAATATGATATCGGGCTTATTTCTCTACTTAATTCTACGTTTATAGGTCCGTATCGTTTGTTGTGCGCATTTATAACATCGGGCATGGCCAGCAGATCACAGGCAAGTAACGATCGAAATGCCCAGAATTGTATTTCGATCTCGGGCGCTTGTAGATTTAACGACCGCCTCCGGGCGTGAGCAACACCACCCTTCCTTCTATTGTAATAATGCTCACAGCTCACGGCTGCCCCGTTTGTCGAAAGCAATTTACGCCTCTAATGGTGTGGTGACAGTAGCTCGTCTGTTTATAAATATTTGTAGTTAACCCTAATAATATTTATAAAAATAACGTTTTGATAATTTATAAAATATTTGATGATAAGAACAATTTTCTTCTAAAAAATGATTTAATAATGTTAAAAAAACCTGATTAGAGCATTATAATTAAACGCTCATACCTATCGTGAAGCACCAGTATTCTCTTGTTTATGACAGTAGGTAAAAGATTCTAAATCCAGTGATAATATTACAATTTTTGAATTTATATTTCAGCCTCAAACCTTTATAGTTATATCAAAAGAAAAATAATTTACAATTTGTTTACATCTACAGCGTAACAAATCCCATTTTGGTAGATTTATTTTTAAATTGGCAAAGAAATAATAGTAGAGTCCATCATGTTGTCCATTGAGCATACATTCACTACAAAACACAAGTTTGAGATATCAAGAATTTAAATTATGGCATTTAAAAATTTATTTAAATTATTACAATTTATTCAAACACCGCAGACGTTTTCTGTTATAAGAGTATATATGGGTAAAGTGTTTAAATGTGATAGGAGAGGCGTCTAAAAATGTTTTATACATAGATAAATTGGAGTACGGGGAAGGTCTAGTTACAATGTTGACCAATCAAACAGTTACATAATAAAGACGTGAAATGTGAGATTCAATCAATTAATTAAATCCAGTAATGAGGTATTAAAAGTCATTCACTCAGTTTTATGAAAGAAGAGGGATTCGATACTTGCTCAGAAATACTAGAGGCTATAAAAACAGATAATCAAATTCGAAAAAGTTACAGGAAGTTGTCAATTAAAAATAATCGATACCGGTGCCCAAACGGTCCAAGACGTCGTGGGGTGGAGGTAGCGGAGTCCAGTCTGTGGCCGCATTTTGTATCAATATCGTCAACCTTGTACTGTATCAATTCTTATTTGATAAGATCTTTTTGCACATGCCAGTGCAACAATGTACAACATGCCAGAACAAACTTCAAAAGTTGTTCAATTTTTTCTTACAATGAATGTTTGTATCCAAAAGAAAGTTTCTTTAAAACAGTGTTATACATTTCATTTAAGGAGGAGCTCTTCTTATTTGAAAAATAAAAACTATGGAAATAAAGTAGATTTTTTTAAGCTCTCGATCATTAAATTAAAATATATTCTATATTTCTTATTGCAATAGTTTTAACAATATTTTAAATTTAAAGCGAGATCTTTAAAATTTCCAGCAATTGGGAAATCTGGGACTATTAAATACTCGTACTTCATGTAAAAGTTATTGATACTATTTAAGTATCTTAAGAAAGTTATGTTTTATTAATTTTTTTTGAAGTGGGGTTAAAATACCGCAACGTAATATCAGGGGATATTTGAAAAATCACAGCCCTTACTTCCGTATTAACATCGAACTCCATAAACAGCCAGTTGAAAATTCAACTATTCAACAGCAACTGTTTAAACTAATTTAGAAATAACAGGAGTGATCCTGTACTGACATAGTAGATTTTTCACCCACAGAAAAATTGATTCTTGAGGAAAGTAAAACATATCTTCAAAATAATTTCACACTATGCTGTGCGAACATTTTATATGAATAAAGGTTTCTTTCTTTCTTTCTTCCTCTTGTTTGCTGAATTTCAGCAGGTTCTGCTTACTTCGAGCATGGAACCTCGATAAACATTCTTGTATGTATGACCAGTTTACACTTTTTACACACAGTAAGTTCACTATTGCACTCAGTATCCACGAGGGTTGTATGCTTGGAGACAAGGTTGTTCTTGGTGTTCTCGGTGTTGTGGGTGTTTTCTGTTTTGTTTTTCTATTTTTTGTTTTTATTTGTTAGTTTTAGTCACAACCTATTGTCACAACCTTAAGTCTATTGTTAATACTTCCTATTGTTTGCTGTGTTACTTTGAAATTTAATTTCTTTAAGGAAGGTATTTGATGTGTGTAGGATTAAATAGGAACGGTTGTGCACCCAACTCCAAGGATAGAATGCTTCACGCCAGAGACCCTTCAGGCGGCTTCCTAGTCCAGAAACAGGAAATGGGCCCTGGAGAGAACATTTTGTTATAACCCATGGTGAAGACAATTATGTTCTTAACACAGGTCACTTTCAAGACTTTTTTTTTTTTTTTTAATATTACCTTATTTATAGATTTAAGAAAACTTACAATTTCCAGTATTATTTCCATATGAAAGCTCGTTAAAAGATCTTTCAATATATAAGGTGGATCTATTTTCTTCGCTTTCAGTTTAGTGAGCAATTCATGTCTGAAGTCGTTATATTGCACACAATCAAAGATTAAATGTTGAAGACTTTCTATGGAACCTGCATTGCATTTGAGACATAACGGAGTGAAATAACAATTTATCTTAAATAGGGTTTCATTAACCCAAGCATGTCCAATTCGTGCCGTAACATTCATTTTTCAAAATAAGAATAAAATTATTCTGCCTTTAATTAAATTCAAACATTCCAGAAACCTTTACAATAACAGTATTTATAATGATTTGTACAGTACAAGCTCTGATTTTCCTACTGAAAATTATAAAAATTGATAAAGTCTGACAACTTTGGTAATCAAACCCTTAGTAAAGGAAACGGGACGAACATTAGTACTGTAACAAGAGCCTTTAGTGGAAGTTCCCGCAATAACGGCCACAATTCAGGAATGCGCGATAAGTACAACTTGCACTCTGATAAAACATTCAAACGAATGTTTATTTATTTATTTCATTCCAATGGCAAATAACCATTACATAAATAAGAAACATGCATTGATGGCTACAGTTTTAGGACAAGCTAAAACGTGAAAAATTATAATATGGACAATTACTGTGCTACAAACAATGAACATATAAACAATACAAAATGTACAATAATTAAGAGTGTAAAAATATCTGTAAGTAAATAACAAGTGCAAAAATATCTAGAAATAATAATATATGCAAAAGAAAAACATGTTTATGATCATGTAACAGTCATTTAGCAAGGCCACTGTTCTATTGAACGGAATGCTGAGAAGCAGAGAGCACACATCTTATGCATACATTTTCGTAATATCTAAAATGATAGATTGCTATTGTTGTTAATAATTGTTTTATTATACTTATTCAACAAAGGGAACATTAAGTCAATTTATTTTATAAAGACGTTCATACCAATTTAAAATATTCCTCTTTACTTTGTGTCTCAGTATTTTTTGATTAAATAAGAAAATTATGTCAAAAAACTTACAAGGAACTATAAAAAGCACATTCACTACACTATATTCTAAATTTATAATCTTAATTGATATACTTACTGTTAAATACTAGGATATTAAAAAAAGGATAAATGGCTGTTTAAAAACTAATGTAATGGCAATTAAACTCAGTTTAAAGTAGTTTTTAGGGAATTGTTCGATTGTTGGCAATATTCATATGCCAGATTATACCTTAAATTTTACTCATCTACATACAAGCTGATTTAGAGCACCTTATACTCGGCGTAAGATTTGATATAAAATTTAGGATAAGGGGAAGGTTGATAGATAAACAAATTATCCACAACTGTAATTTTAAAGGTTTGAATAGACTACATGAAAATAAGGAAGCCAAGCCTACTATATATGTAAGCTCAGCATTTAATGTTTTAGCGAGGAACCGGTGACCCACAAGTGCAGTCTACGGGCCAACTTGTCCGGTATATCGACCGGAACGCCGCCGCTATCTTTTCAGCCCGCTGGACACATACCCTTTTCAAACTGACCACGTTATCTTCTGCTACGTGAAATATGTTTCAATCCTCTTCGGTAAGGTGGTAATGTTATTCATTCAATTCCAACATCCGATTGGAAAATGTACTTCGGATATTAGAATTAAAATTGTTCAGTCAATTATCAATTATTTGAAAAATGTATGTGTTTTTAGCTGCATAAACATTTAATACTAATTATTTTTTTATAAAAGTTAAAACGTGATTTCATCTGAAGTAATTTGAAGAAAAAAAGGGCGTCACGTTTGTATAATAGTTCCATGAGTCCAGATTAGCATTAGTGATGTTGTGTAATCAGCTATGTAGTGGTACAGGTAGAAAATTACTTTAATACTTAAAGGCTTTGAATTGGTGTTTAGCTACCTATTAAATCGATTTTGCAATAATAATTTCTTCATCCATGTGTACTGTGCATTTTTCGTTACAGAGTATACAAGGAGCGGCTGACAGTTAAATTGAAATTAATTAAACTGAAAGACTATTAAACACAATGTTGTGTACAACTGCTTTCCAACTGTCCAGGTACAGATGTTGTAAAGAGTTCTAAATAATACTTGTATTGAAGTGAAAACAAAGGTTAATTTCAGAGTACTGAGAGCCAAGTATCAAAACAATTTTAAACACAGTGTTGTGTGAAACTGTGTTGCAACTGTCCAGCGATAGATGTTGTAAAGAGTTATAAAATAATACTTGTACTGAAGTGATAACAAAAGGTTAATTTCAGAATACTGACAGCCCAATATCAAGACAATTTTAAACACAGTGTAGTGTGCAACTGTGTTGCAACTGTCCAGCGATAGATGTTGTAAAGAATTATAAAATAATACTTGTATTGATGTTAAAACTGTGATGATTTTTAGAGTATTGAGAGCCATACATCAAGGCAATATTAAACACAGTATTGTGTGCAACTATCCAGGTATATATGTTGTAAAAGTTATATGTAAGTAAAAGAATTATAAAATAATACTTGCATTTACGTGAAAATAATGGTGCTTTTATAATATTTAGAGTTACATTTCAAGATTATATTAAACTCAGTGTTGTGTGCAACTGTTCTGAAAGAATTTACTAAATAACTTATTCTACATGTATTTTTTACTCTTCTACTTTTTTAAATCAGCCATGCTTACAATTTTTATAAGTCTTGTTGGCAATTAAATTGAAAATTAAAATTAAATTGTGTATACAGGTAAAATTAAACGGTGCGGTTTTTGGTGCGGCGGAGTTAAGGTGGTGCGGTCGGAGTTGTTGAAGAGGTTGGATAGAGACGTGTACTTGTGCTTGACAGCCACGGATAAGTTTATTGTGAGGAGATTGACTGCCACACTGAACTAACTGAATGTTCATAACGGGATAAACAGAAGTCTTGAAATATTTCATTTAAATATACGTAGTTATTATAAACATATCGACCAGGCACAAATACTAATACAAAATGTTGAACATTATTACAAGATTCATATGAACACTCTGTATAGATCGATATGAGGTATTTTGTACGACTGATAACTGGGATGGATGTGACGTTATTCTGGTCTACTTGAGAACAGAACTATGTGGCAGCTCGCGACAAATTAAACTAGGGAAAGTACGACTGTACTCCGCTTTGACGTTGACGGCCGACATTTTGACATATTAGCTATTTACCGCAGCCCTATGATGGACTAACTACCAATTATTCTTATCTGATTTAGAAGTTTACTGGTGATATAAATATTAATATCTTAGATAGTACAATAAATGATGCTCAACAAGATAGTTATCTAAACATTGTGTACAAAGCCGGACTAATAAACTGAATAAACAAACCAACACGGGTTACTGCTCATTCCTTTACATGTATTGACCATATCTTCGTAAAACACGATAACTATGACTTTATTACTTCAGTTGATTTAAAAACAGAGATATGCTGGCCACTACGCTGCTACTGTCATGATACGTGTTGAATTCACTTCACCACGCTTTTGGACATGGTCTAACAACACGTGCTTGGACATGAGGGACCTTGTCTATGCTGTAGTTGCTTTAATGCTACTACACCTTTCATGCAATCAAAATTAAGTAAAATATTAAAGACAACCATTTAATGAACGATTATGAAACTACTACTTGATTTTCAGGAGCATCTCAAGCAATGATTTACAAAGAGCAAAGACGGCTCATTTCAAAGGAAAATTGTTAAATTCTGAGGGAAACACGGAAATTTTTTGGACGAGTTCATTTCTGTCAGGAAAACCAGAGAAGAGTTTCCTGTTGGGCCATTTTACTCGTTAACAGTGACAATCCTGGCGGAAGTGTGAAGGAAGTGGCTAAATCTTTTAATTAGTTTATTCGGAAGTGGTAAGCAAGTTGGCCGCGGAATTACCGGCATCAACTGGCCTCCTGCTGGTGGATGATACAGTTTCGCTTGCGGACAGCCGGGCGGAGGAGTGTGGTAGGGGAATACGAGCGAGGTGGCTAGGCTCCCGGTATTGGCGGTCTCCCCATAGCCCTGCTCAAGCAACAAATTAGTAATTTGATGTCCCCTCTAAAACATATAATAAATCTCAGTATATTTTCAGATTATTATCCAGAAATATTAAAATCTACAAAAGTAATCTCAATGTA
Source organism: Homalodisca vitripennis (assembly GCF_021130785.1). Classification (NCBI taxonomy): domain Eukaryota; kingdom Metazoa; phylum Arthropoda; class Insecta; order Hemiptera; family Cicadellidae; genus Homalodisca; species Homalodisca vitripennis. The sequence continues at coordinate 174,936,465 of NC_060208.1, read as the reverse complement.
TAAAAACGATAGTAAATCAGACATACACAATTATTGACCTATATAATTGCAGAGTGTTCTAATTATTAGAGAAGTGTATAAAATCTCAATTAAAGAAATATATCGAAGATAATAATATTTTCACTTAGTCTTAATACGGCTTTCGCAAAAACAAAAATACTTCAGACTCTTGATTTTCAATAAATAATAATAATAAAGTGCTACTTTTTGTCGTTGATCTGGCTAAAGCTTTTGATAGCATAAACAGAAACCTACTCTTTCGCAAACTAGAATGCGTTGGAGGTCGCGGATTAGAGCTGAACTGGTTCGGAAGCTACTTGAGCGGGCGTACGCAAACTGTCTCAATTAACAATAATTTAAGTTACACAATAAGTGTTGATTACGGTTTAACTCAAGTTAACACTCTGGGGCCACTTGTATTCTTAATGTATATAAATAATATTGAAAAACTGTAGATTACTGGTATGATATTTCTGTTTTCAGATCACACATAATAATAACTTTTGAGCAGGAATTGTGGGAGAAGGCCTACCGTGTTGCTGCAGAAGAATTGGTTTTAGTTAAAAGGTGGTTTGATGAAAATGTTCTAACAATGAATGTTTTAAAATCTAAATTTATCCCAATCTCGGTGGGGGTGAGCCGCCTATAGCCATGAGATTTGAACTCAACTCTTGCGGTGACACTGGTTCAATGGATTCATCATGAAGAAATTAAGACTATTTCTTACACTAATGCAAAATCGATTTTACAATATGGTATTATAGTATGGGGAGGGACTTACAGGTCCATTTTAGATCAGTTCATGATTGTTCAAAATTTGGTTATTAAGGCAGAGTTGAAAAACAAAACACAACAGATACTCGAATATCTTGCTTTGTTCAGAAACATAATTTTGTTACCAATTCGACATAGATAAAAAAATTACTGGTTTTCGCAAGGAGTCAGAGGCAGGAGAATACTCATTCCTTATTATAAAACAGCAAACGTTTGCTGTGTAGTGTAATCCGTGAGGAGTCCATTTTATAACTTTTTTACACATTTAGTTAACTTTTATTATTACGGTTGTTTTCAGAATTAAATTCTCTACAATCTGCATTAGGAAAAACAATTTGTTTATTGGTCATTTAACAATGTTATTGGACATCAAACATTTAAGACGGCATTTTTGTTATTATATGTTTGGCAAATTTCATACTTTTTCTCAAAAACTGTTCACACTACAACCTCTAGAGTAGTTTTATTTGATTTTTCAGGTGAGTTTCCTTATAAATCCACCTTATTTGAGTTAAAAAGTAAGAACAAAACATTTCAGAATCACTTAATTTCACTAGGTGAACAGAAAACAAAGCAGAAATTTTCGCCAGCCATTACTCACTAATGGTGTGTTTCCGGACCTACCTTTATATAAAATTGTCTCTTATTTTTAGCTCTACAATCAGGTCTTAAAATATTTTACCATATTTTTGACTCACCCAGTGTATGATCACATCTATTTACTGGACTAACTTACATTATTACACGTAACAAGCTGTTCTACGGCGGTCTTGCGCCGTTTCGCCTCCCATATTTCATTGTTCTTAACACCCCTAAATAACTGTAATTAACGATGGTAATTAATTTTTTTAATTCGATTATTTATTCGATAACAAAGAACATACATTCAATTAAAAAAAATTATATAATATTAAAATAATTAAAATATAAAGTATTGTGGCATAATTTATGATCTGTGGCCAATAAATTACAGTTGCTTATTTTTATTTTAGTTTTGGGATACGGTAATTGTTTTTAGAATAAAAAATTTGTTTATTATGACAGATATAATGATAATAATAATATTACTGTACACATCGACTCGTCACCACGCGCAAGCCTCTGTGACCCATGTGGGAGTATTTCGTGTATATAAAGTGTACTTTGTATGTCTGCAAGTTCTAAAATAAATTTGATATGATTTAAACTGTCCGGGGATAGACGTTGTAAAGAGTTATAAAATAATAATTTTATTGACATAAATACAATGGTGCTTTTTTGAATATTAAGAGCTAAGACAATATTTAAAAAAGTCTTCTTAGAAAACATAAAAATTATGGTTGTTTAAATATTAACTTGGATAAAAAATAGTGACTTAAATAATTGCAGATTTATTTGAGTAAATACTCAAAACATTACTTATTTTACATGAATTGATTATCAATTTATTGCTTTATATATGATATGCCCTAATCTTGTTTTGGCATTGGAAATACACTGTTTGTTAGACCATTTAAAGAGACACATTTTGAATTCTAGTGCAGTTTCAACTATCATATAATAATGTATGATTTTCTTCTAAATAATAATTACTTATAAATTGCAACAAAAGTATATTTAATCAATAAAGTTACATTTTCAATTTTTCTAAACTTAACAATTGTCTTAGCCAGCTAACATTGATTTCCTGTTTTATATTATATTAAAAAAGTAACTAGAGCGCAATATTCTACTAACTTTATATAAACTCAACGTTTGTTAATGAAACAGGCATAACTCAACATGAAAATATAACAACAATGCCAATATAAATATAACATGCCAATTAATAACATCAATAACAGAGTGGATGCTATCAAAACGAGCGTAAAAATACGAACTTAATTACTAAAGGGCTGTCTGAACTAATCAAACGATATTGTTCTGAGAATTGCGGACTAGCGGTTAGCAGGTTTTGAGGGCAGCCGAGTTCAGAGAGCAGAAATGAGGGTGAACTCTTTGTTGAGCCATATCATATGTTGAGTGTCCTTTGAGTTACTGAAAACTTATATATTTTTTATGGAGAAATTTTATCGCTCTAGCTTAGGTTTTGTAGTACCTTACTCGAAAATCAAAATATATTTGGAAACGACTTTTGATTACATGAGTAAGTGAGTGCTTAGCAGATCTAACCAACGAAAACTACCGTATTTTTAAATAATACAGGAGCGAGTATTAATAATAATAATAAAAACGAATTAAATCAGCTGATACAAAGTTGATTAGTGGATTAATAGTAACCGCTTTAGAAATTAGTTGTTTTAAACTAAACACAAAAAAAGCTTTCTTTAAATTAGCAATTAAATTTTGTAACCCCGTGGGGCTATAGATCCCTTAAAAGCCATAAAAGGTATTAAAAGAGTATAAGTACTTTCCATTGATACCATATATTTACATAAAGTATTAGTTATGTAAAAAAAACTATTTTAGTAACACCGTAAATACAATATTTCATAAAAATGTATGTGCTGTATTACGATGTCGAGGATGAAATGCAACATACATTAAAAATTTCGAGGCCTTATGTATACTATAACACGATTTTTCCCATTAGTGGTCATTGCCTCTTAATATTCAAATATGGTGGTCAATTAAATTTTCAAATAATAGTTTATTAAAGTAGATAGAAATGTTATCTATGGTTTTAGTTTCTTATTACAAATGACCTTCGTTCCATTAAATCGAAGACATTATAAAGCACAATACGTCTTTAAGTTTTTATATTTTTATGTATGAAGGGTAAAGTGCTTAAACGGTAAGATATGTGTGGGTATGTTGAGAAGCGGCGCGGAATGCGGTTTTTAACAGCAAAGTCCCGCCCTTCCACATTCTCGGCATCGCCGCCCTTTATCCACCCTTCACAATAAAACTCCTGAGGCGAGATCTTTGCATTCTTTTTGCCTTTGTAAAATAATACCGAGTTTATATAACAGCCGTATCACTTGCAGCTGATAAATTCTCCATACCTTAATACGTACAAACACTGAAGTTTTCTTTTGACTGTTTAATCAATTAATTGAGGAGCTGGGTGGACTAAGGGCACTTTTGTGCATCATTAGTTTTAAGAAAAACGAAACTGAAAGTTTGAAATCAGTTGAAATTATGTTTTAAGTTGTTTTCTCTTATTAAATCCTCTCAAGAAATGTTAATTGACTGTTCTTGATTCATTTTATTGAAAGTTTCGCTTCTTTGAGTGTATATTAATTTCAATAATAATGGAAATATTATGAAGTAAAAGTGTCCTTACGTACAATGAGTTACAAAATAACGAAAAATTTTGACAACTGCGAACTAAACATTTTTATTAAAGGTACTGGCTTAAAAAGAAATAATAATAATTATCAAAGTAAAACTATGAACATTTGAAAATAATCCAATAGTAAAAACTGAACTAACACTGTATAGGTTATTTTTTTCAAACCTCGGAAAAATCTAAACTAAATTTCTTTCAAACCAGGCTTTCCCAGTTGCATCTAAAAAGGCCATCAATGCTTTAATGTCTTTAATTTTGTTCTATTTTACGTGTACATCATTACATGTCGAATCCATTTCTGAAGAAAAAGGAGCAGAGAATGTTTTTACAACACTGAAGAGAATTGGAGAATTGGAACTACCACTCCATAGTCATGATAAACAGTTACAATGCCTCATGTATTTTATATAGCAGTAGTTGAATTTTCCATTCGGCCTTTTTTGTTACATAATTTTTTAACATGAATGGTTGCAGCATGTCCTTCCAGTGTTTTAATGTCTCTTGCATGAATAACTTGAAATAGACTGGGTTGTGTGCGACACTCTTCAAGTATTTGTATATATTCCTCACCTGTTTGAATTATTTCCCTTTTCTTCATTTTTCAAGAGTACACTATAAAGTTCTACACACACACACACACACACACACACACACACACACACACACACACACACACACACACACACACACACACACACACACACACACACACACACACACACACACACACACACACACACACACACACACACACACACACACACACACACACACACACACACACACACACACAATCTAAAATCTTTACTAGGAAGACAGATACAACTAGAATCATCCAGATATTCTCTCAAAATGACATAAGAAAACTACTGAACTCTAGTTGAATAGCTCCTATCAGTAGCTTGTTAATGTATTATACATTTAAATGTGTTTTATGGTGGTAAATAACCTAGAGGACTTACATATTTTTCGCATAAACATTCGAATCATACGTAAACACTTTGATGAACTTTTAATATACTTAAAATCACAAAATATAAACTATCACATTATAATCCTTAGTGAAGTTTGGTGTAAGGGTGATGAAGAGACTAAATTCAATATTCCTGGCTACAACATGCATCTACAACCTAGACAACATAACCAAGCTGGTGGGGTAATAATCTATATGGACTCTGACCTGCATTATCAATATCAGCTTATTTGCTTTCCTACAGCTGAAATAATTAATGTTATTCTACCTGTCTCCATTAATAACCATCACTTTAAATTTACACTCTATGGCATTTACCGTTCTTGTAGACATACTTATGCAACTTTTGAAACAGATTTTCACAGTATATTAAATAACAAGATTGACCCAACTGTTATAACAGGTGACATAAATATATGTACTGTACATTAAGAAATTCAGGCTCTGGCAAAAAATACATTGATATGTATTCTTCTTATGGATTTAAAAACTATGTCAAGTCACCTACTAGGGTTTGTAATGGTGTTTCTTCTTCTTTGGATCACGTCTTAGTTAGAAACACAAAAAATATAAAATTTAGCTGTGATGTTATTCCTGCAAGTATAACTGACCATTGGGTATTGGATGTTAAAGTGTCAATTAATGTAAACATTACTCAAACTCATTAGTGTTGCGTACACTATTGATACGTACTGATTGGACGCCTGTTTTTGTCAATGATGATGTCAATGTAAGTTTACAGCATTTCTATGATTTTTACAATATATGTTATGATGCTTCTTTCAGTTTAAAAAAATTAACTAGTAAAAACAGAAGAAATAACCCATGGATAATTGAGGAAATGGTTAACTTAGTGAATAGGAAGAACTACTTGTATAAATTGTATATTACTAACAAAATGAATATAAATTTAAAATTCCATTATCATGAGATGTCCAAACTAGTAAACAGTAGAATAAAAAAATGTAAACTAAACTACTACTCATCGCTAATAGAAAATAATTATGGAAACACTGGATATTACTGGAAAATTGTAAAAAATATAATGAAAAAAGATACAATAAAATTTACTAATATAAAGTGTAATGGTAAAGATGTAGAGGTGGCAGGCAATGAGGTTTTTGTTGCTAACTGTTTTAATGATTATTTTGTTAAAGTAACATCAAAGCTAAAACAAGATGCATTTGGCTATGATTTATTTGAAAACAACTTTCACAATAGTTCGGCTGTATTTGAAAATTTTTTGTTACACAAAACTTAGTTCTTGAGGTTGTGAATAAAATGATAAATAAAAGAAGCTGTGGTATTGATGGCATTGATATTGTAACAGTAAAGAACAATATTGATATTTTTTTACCAATTCTGCATCACATTTTTTTAAGTCGCTCGCTCAAAATGTTTTTCCTGATACATTTAAAATAGCTTGTGTTATACCAATCTTCAAACATGGAAGCACAACCGAATTTGCATCGTATCGCCCTATATCCCTCATCAATACTCTAGCTAAAATATTTGAAACCTTAATAAAGAATCAGCTTTTGGATTACTTGGTGTCCAGGTCTATATTTTCCCCATATCAGTTTGGGTTTCTTCCAAATAAGGGGACTGACTTGGCCATACAAAACCACATTCAGTACATAGCAGAATCTGTTGACTATAATAAATTCACTGCAGCTGTCTACCTTGATTTTCAGAAGGCTTTTGACCTGGTCGAGATCGACATACTCATGAAAAGATTTGAAACATATTGTATAGCTGGAAATGCATTGGCTTGGTTAAATTCTTTTTGCAGGAAAAGAAACAAACTTGTAAAAGTGAACAAATATGTTAGCAATACATTAGAGTTGAGGCACGGAGTGGCTCAGGGCGGTGTTCTAGGACCAATAATGTGTAATTTATTCATAAATGAGCTGCTGAAAATTAAATTAAACTCAAAGATTTTTGCTTATGCAGATGACACTGCAGTGGTGTGCTCTGCATACAATAAAAGTAGGTTAAGATATCTAATTTCAAATGATCTTGAAAAGCTTTCGCAATGGTTGTCAAACAATAAACTCCTAATAAATGTTAGTAAATCAAAACAATATATAGACAATACAATATATTAGACAATACAATACAATACAATATATTACAATACAATACAATATACAATACAATACATTTACAATACAATATACAATAAATACAATAATACAATACAATACAATATTTACAATAATTTTACAATATATTTAGACTTTTCCAAGGCCTTTGACACTGTTGACCATGCCTTATTACTCAAGAAAATCTCTGCGCTTGGTTTCGATGACATTTCAGTTCGTTGGCTGTCGAGTTACCTTTCTGAGCGCAGGCTTGCAGTGAAGTTTGCTGGCTCAATATCCTCTGAGTTTATCTCACTTTCCGGTGTTCCCCAGGGCTCTATCATTGGACCTTATCTCTTCGCACTCTTTATAAACGATCTTCCTCTGAATATCAACAGTGACTGCCTATTGTTTGCGGACGATGTCAAGTTATACTCACAGATTACTCATGTTGCGGATTGTGAATCACTTCAAGATAGTCTTCATGGCGTATATGAATGGTGCTTAATAAACAAAATGTCACTAAACGCCATGAAATGTCAAGCCATATCATTTTACCGTTGCACTTCGCATATAATATACAATTACTTGTTGCAAGGAGAAACCATCGCTAGAGTAAATGAAGTGAGAGATTTGGGAATTACTCTGACACAGAATTTTAGCCCTGAGGCTCACGTTCATAATATTTGCTCGAAGGCAAACAGAATGCTTGGTTTTATCTCCCGTTTTTCTAAACATATAACAAATATGGCAGCCCTGAGGACAATATACTGTGCCCTGGTACGCCAGATTCTGGAATATGGATCGACTGTTTGGAATCCACACCAAAAGTACCTTTGTGATGATCTTGAACGAGTTCAGCGTCGTTTCATCCGTTTGGTGGGTGTCAGAAATGGATACCAATACCAACAAGTACCAATTGATGATATGTACGCCAGACTTAAACTGGAACATCTTGATACTCGCAGGACTGTAGCCGACTTAGTGGTTCTCCATAAGTTGGTGAACGGTGAGATGGTTTGCCCGGACGTCCTTCAACTCCTCAATTTCAAGACACCATCCAGCACTCGTTCCAATGACCTCTTCATCAGGCAACACTATGGCACAAACTATGCAGCAAACAGCACGGTGGCTCGCCTGCAGAGGGCCGGCAACAACCTGCCTATAACTGTCGACCTGTTTCATGATGGCGTGAGATCATTGAAGTGGAAAGTGAAAGGTGCAGTGCTGCCAACGTAAATGCCTCCACTTAATGTCTATGTTTGTTCATTTTCTCGGTTTATTGTATGTCATAGTTTGTCTATTTACCATTGTTATTTTTACTGTCTGCTGTTTTGAAACACTGTTACGAATATCCCTGTTATATTATTTTATAGTTTATTATGTTTTTTCTGTTGTTACTGTTATTAAGTTATTTCTGTTATTATGTTATTTCTATTGTTATAGTTTATTTATTGTTGCGTTCTTTCATTATGGTATTGTTATAGTTTTTAAAACATTTAAATACGTTTTTATTCTAGCATATATCATGCCTTGCATTAGAGTATTATGTAATATTTCCTTTCAGTCATTCACATGTTTTTGTTGAGGTAATTTTTTGGTTTAGGTTAAGTTGTAATTATTGATCTTGAATTATGGATCTTGAATGTAAAATGGAGTATGTCCGTTGGAAATAAATAAATAAATAAATAAATAAAATGTATACTCTTTTTTGATAGAAATATGTCTTGTGAATCTCTGCAAAAACAAAATAAGTTTTATTGTCATAAACACCAATGTATCTATGGTTGCAACTGTGATTTAATAGAAATAGTGGATAATGTAAAATACTTAGGTCTAACTATTGATAGAGATCTAAAATGTAATATGTTTATAAATACATTAAGCACTAAACTAAGAAAAATTAATTATGCTATATATCATATGAGAGGTTTTTTGAAACCCAATCTGCTAAGACAACTATATACCTCTTGGTTTGAAGGCACTTTGCAGTATCTAAAAATGTTGAAACATGCAAATTATTTAAATTTAAGTTCACCCTCTGCCAAAAGAGACTGAATAGGCTTTAAATGTACTTTGCCAACTGTATATAAAATGTATATATAATACCAATATATAAAAAAAGAACTTGTTTTCCTTTTCCACACGTGCTTTGTGTAGCACATGGAATTGTATTTTTTTTTTTAACTTTCTGGTAAATAAAGACTTTTGTGAACTGTGAACACACACACACACACACACACACACACACACACACACACACACACTCACACAGTAAGAATGTACTCTTACGTATATGTATTACGGTATATGTGTTCTATTTCAGCAGCTAATTCTGTTGACAGCCAAGCTTAAAATTTTGTAACTTTAACGCTTTTATTTTGAGCTCCAGTAGCATCAGAGAAAAGAATGATTTTTCTTGTCAATGGATTGATCTTTTTACTTTTCTATTCATACAACATAGAGCACACACTGTCACAGTTTTTCTCTCCTTCGTTCTCCAAATACCAATAAGAAGCGCTTGAATTGTCATTATGGGTATGGATGTTAAATACTCGTATGTAAAACCACATTAGTCTCTTGAAAAATTGAGAATTAACTACAAGTTTTGGAAGAGGCCTGTTCTGGGTAAAAACAAATTAAAAAACCAGTAAGGATTGATCTGTTTTATATTGATAAAAATAATTTGCTTTAATCTTCTTGTACTTTTCAGAGCTTTTTAAATCATCATCATCAGATCATATTTTGCTTTACATGGATCATTCGGATTTTCTTTCAGCAAAATTTTGCATTGAGCACAAAAATCACATACATCACTTCTTGGTTGCCTAAACTCAAACTGTGAATGCGTTCTAAAATACCCGTGGCATTTTTAATACTTCTTTTGCAAATCATCTCCAGTTTTTTCTTTGAAATATTCTTTAAAGAGCTCGTAAGATTTTTCATATTAAGATCAGGGTTATTGTAATATAATTTTTTTTTGTTTTATTTAAAGAGAAGTGGCTTTGGGATGATGGAATGGAGGCCCAATGTTCTTTAATCATTTTCCAAACCATGTTCTTAATTTTACGTGGTATATTGCCATGTTTGCCTCTCATATCCTTTACAATTTGTCCTTCATTTAAATTTTGCTGGATAATACGTACTCTCTAAGCAGAAATTTGCAACAAATTTTGGAAGAAGTTCCTACACACATCAAAAGAACTACACCCAACGGTTATTTTATATTTCCAGCTAGATATTCTTCCCTTACAGATACTATTTACTAATATTCTCTCAGGTGTGGAAGGTACTAACAATTGAACCACAATTTAGCTCTTGAGCATATTTATTACCAATATCCCAGAGTGAGTTAAAAAAAACTTGCTCTGATATTGCATTCTGGTGATCTTTTTTTTCTCTTGTGTAACGAGAATACCGAAGAATCGGCTATAAGGGAAGTCTTTGTCTTGGAAAAGATGCCCCTCTCCCTCACTCACCGATCAGGCATCCGACAGACCGCGCGCGCATGTCCCATCGCCCATTTGTAAGCAGGCCGCAGGGTACCCAGAACTTACCCTATCAAACTTTACTATATGCTTTTTAATGTTAAAATAAGTCCGTCTGACTGTCTATATTTTAGAAAAGAATTAATATTTGGATTTAAAAAGTTATACAATATAAACTTCGCTAAAATTTATTACCCTTTATTGGCTTTCGTAGGGATAAAATTAGTCGTAAGTAGCTAAAATTTCGTCTACTGTTTTCAGTTATTACAGTTGAGAATTTTTTATGCCACCATTTAAAAACCAGAAATCATATTTTTCTGAAACAGGTCCTAGAATAACGATCATTAGCTCAAACATTACAAAGTTTGTATTTTACACTTTTAATCAATCCAAAGATACAAATATTTTTATACATTACACATACGGATAGTACTAAGCAAAATACTTTATAAATCATTTCACTTACTTTGACCTGACCAATCATATGGTGAATTCTTGTTTAAAGTTAGTTTTATGTATGTAAGGATTGTGAAAGGAACATTATTATTTCGGAGATTTACAACTGTGTTACTGAATTTTTATATCACCGAATGGTGACCAATATCCAGACAAATCCTTTTCCCTTCACTTATGGTAAAGTTTAACAGAACAAGTTAAATTTATGGACACTCTGTTTAGGAAAAGAATGAAATCAATTGACTCATGTCAGAAACCTCAAGCTGTACGTAATCAAAATTTGTATGAACTAATCATAATTTATGTTCATCTGAAACTAACTGTTGCTTTATTTATTGAATATTTTATTGAATATTTTAATAACTACTGTAAGTTCACGATTGGATATACATTATTGCTATAATAGCTCAAGCGTCCTTTGACATAGAACAATCTTAAACGCTTTAATCATATAAATGTACATTTACTTATATTTATTTTCATTAAAGACCTCCTTATAGACAGTAAACAGAATAACCAATTCAAATTCTGTTTTACAATTAAAAATAAACTAACTGTTCGACAAATCAAAACTATTTTCCTCCAAACAAATTAGAAGTAAAAGAAAAAAGAGAATAATAAGACTAGCTACCTTAACAAATCAGGTTAGTTCTTGCATATAATACATAGTGAAGACATTTATTGATATGTAATGGAAATCTATCGACTTAAATTAAAGAATCCAAGGCGAAACACGTACCTCGGTACTCGGTTACAAACTGGCATCACGTGACCAACTTACTTGTATACATCAAACGGTAAATGGTACTGATATATTGTTTAGAGCTACAATAAAGGACCTAGGAAAGTGTTGAAAAATGTACTATCTTTAATTCCATATTTAAGCATGTTATCAACTATCAATACCATTGAAACTCATTAGTAAACTAAATGAAATGTGCTATTGCTCTCTGAGTAACACCGAAGAAATTGAAATGTGTGCCGATTTTAGTGTGTTTTTTAAATGTTTCCAAAACTAAGTACAATTTTATGCCATGGTTAGTTCGACGATTACACCCTCACCACTAGTTGAATGTAAATCTCCTTCAGCCACGTCTTCAAAGTGGGGAAGTCTGAATGACGTTCAATAATGTGCATATTTATTATGTTCATTAATTTATTACTATGGTGTTTTAAACCCACTGGAGGGGTAATAAATTAATATTGCATGAGAAGAGATTATTAGAACAGTCATTATGAGAACAGAGGTTAATAGAGTGTTTACAAATTGCATTTAAACCATAAACTGGTGTTGTATGAGCGCGACACGATATTTTAATAATCGACTGTTGCATGAATAGTACATTTAATGCCTATGTGTGTCAATAGATCGATAAGCAAGCTGGTGTCACCGTTACCACTGGGGGAAACAGGCCGTGACAACTCGCCACTTGTTACAATAACACAGCTCGTTTTTAACTCTTTAAATGAAAGTAAACGTTATTACGATGGCGGTTAGTTACAATAATTAGCGCTATTTATTGAAACATACACCTACAATTAAAAAAGTAAATATGAAAGTAAATATATATGAACTGAAAATAAATAAATAAAAGTGTTCTGCTATAAGATAAACTAATCATTTCTTTCAAAACAATCAAATTTCATTTCCCTAAATAATATTTTCTGGTTTCTACTTAAACTCACTGGATATAATTTGAAAGTAAAATAACAGAAAAATGAACACGCCCAGGATTTTTTTAAAAATTTTAACCATTTATAGGATAGATACAAACCGTGTTCGGCCATTGCGGAACAAAGTTCTAAAGGCAAACATACAAAAATGTGACATAAGAAAAGTACTCTTATAAATTACTTTTTATTATTCAAGAAACCTTAGAAATAACCAAGAAAGAAAATTAATTTAAAAAACCTGGCAGCCTGTGATACAAGGCCGTATTGATAAATTGTTGTTCATACTGGTCGTTGGTTGGTTAAGGTAGGGCCAATAACAGTAAAGTACTGCCCCTTCAAGTCCACTGTATAGGAGGATATGTTGTAATGGCAGTTTCATTTGAACATCTGTTGTCATAAATGTTTTAAAAGTGTACTTTTGTTAGCAATATTTCGTCAGTGTGAACTGGAAAACGTAGATAATAGTCAGAAATAATCGGTTTTTATACAAGAAACTCAATTTTACCGTAGCGGAATAATTTAGGCTTAGTATGCGATTCTCACAAAGCAGGCACACTTGAACAATATTTCAATAATTCCGGGTTTATTAAAATTGGATTTGAATTATTAATAAAACTTGGTTGCCCTTAGAGTGTTTTATATACATGGTGTCCCAGATCTCTCTTTCAATATTTTGAGGTATTATTCCTAGACCAAAGAAAAACCAAAATTTCATATAAAAACTTTCGAAAACTCCATAATTTCCCGACTAACTTCAATTTTTTCACTTATGTTTTTAAATTTTAAAACGGCTTGTTGTACTGAATCAAAATATGGTATATAGCTTTATGAAAAATTAAAAATTTTTTAGCACCGTTTGTGAGCCACAACAATCAGCTGTTTTAATTTCAGGTGCTCTAATCAGCTGGTTATAACATTACTTTGTTGTAATGTTGTGATAATATTCTTACCTAGTGCTTGTTTTAGGTTTCTTTTGATTGGAACATAAATCAATACAAATATTCATTATAGTTATGGGACAAACCTGTATATATATATAAATGCTATATGAGTATTCCAGACTAATTGCATTCATGATAACGGAGCTAAATGAGCGGAAATAAATATTATTATTATTTCGAGGAGATGGGGAAACGCAAAGCACTCGCCACGGTTTTATTGTCGGGCGAATAAAGGGCGGCGATGCAAGGAATGCTCTGGGCCTTGGAGAGACGAGGCTGGCAGTTATTCCGCGTTCCGCCAAGCCCAATATAATGCAGCTTAAACATTTCCCATCTCGTTTCATAAGATAACTCAATTCAGTTACGATTCCAGGGTTTCTAACCATTTGGTAACAGGACATTATACCTACTCTCCTGGGTTTCTTTTCTAGTTCAGAATAAGCGGATATATTGCTGACTTCGTTTCAGACGAAGGAAACACGCAAAACCCCCACCAAGAACATGCTAATCTTTTGTTATTATACAGGAATGTTATTTTAAATGGTTTAATGTTTTCTATAACAGTTAGTCAAAACACATAGTGTGAGCTATAGAAAAAATCAGATGAATGTTTCTCTGCATTATAGATGTCATCTGGAAGTTATTAATAGATATGACATGATATATGACTCACAACAATTGTATAGTTATAGTACTGAGTAAGAACATGTATTTTACCGCTGTTTTAAAGTTTCTGAATAGAATGAAAAAACATTTTTACCAGAGAAAAGCATTATCTAAGTCGTATTCAGTACTAAAGAAAACTGTATGAATTGTCTTTTTATACATGATAAGTATTGTAGAAAAGTAATAAAATGTCTAGATTAGGGTATAAGCTAAATAATAAATTAACCTCATTATCACGAAAAACATGCGTACAATTGCAAATCAATACTACTCGTATATAACCCAAATGGAATTTAACGTAATTTAATTTAATTTTCAAGTGTCTAGCTATTAGCAAGGTAAGAACATGAGTTGAGTAAGAAGCCTTCGCTTAGATTGCAAGAAATATTTCTATACCGTATTTCAATAGGCTACATCTATTACTGTCACATGTTAAAATGATATACGTCGTTCTCATGTTTGTTTGCACATTTTTTATTCTCCGATTTACTCATTACCGTCATCGTTACGCTGTAGGCCAATGTAAAATATTCGCTAACGCCAAATCCATGGAGTAAGATAAGCCACACAGAACTCGATATTGCTTATATAGGAATAAAAAGCTTCATCCAAAATTTCAAGCCTAGTCGTTAATCTGTTCTTGGGATATTGTGTAGAGACACACAGAAATTGAATTTTTCCATCCCCTGGAGTGATAGGTTTCGCGAATGCCTGAAATTTGAGATACTTTCTGAGTTGGATTACGCATTGGATTAATTAAATTTCTGAAATTTCACAATGCCTAACGGTACGTATGAAAGCCCTAGGCGGATTTTTAGCGCATAGTTAGACTAGTAGCTGATATAAACATATTGTCAGGGATTCACTGAACTCTAACAGACTGACTCGATGATGCTAAGGGGTACAGGATCAAGTGTGGGAAGCGACACCTGACTGATACTGTGAGTGGGTGGTGGTTGAAGGGTGCGGTGAGGGATGGGGTGGAGGGAGGTTTAATTGTTACAACCCTCTCCAAACACACAGCCCCAGTTAGTGTCAGAACCTGTCAGCACGCGCGAACAGTCTCGTGTGACCTTAGTTGATAGAGGAATCGAGCCCCACCATGGACTCATTTAACGGCTGATTAACAAATATATTCCTGTTTTATCTTCATTATGCACCGTTAAATAAGTTTTGAATATGATAAATCAATACCGTGGATCCACAATCTTGTTGTACTGTCCTTCCGAAATTTGAACAAGTATAGATAGTATATTCGATTTTCTTGTGAGTTTTTACAACATAATTGTGTTTTGTAAGTGGAGAAACATCTTTAAAAAAAATGCAAAACAGATTATTCTTTTCTTAAAATGATATAGGTGCCAGTGAAAATTCAAACGTCTCTTCTTGCGGGTAATAATATTTTTATTGCATATGATGAAATTGCACCACAATGGTCAGTACTTTTTTGCGTTAAGTAAAAAACTCAGTCGATTTGTTATTTTAAAACGTACATGCTGACACCTTTATTATTCATACGCAGTCCCACCTTTTATTGATTTCTGCATTAAATTGTAAGAATATTCCTAATATTCATCATAAATTGAAACCCTGAGACATCAAGCGATATTGCAGTCAAGCTTAGACTGATTGGAATTGGTAATTTGTTTGTTGCTGTTAGGGAGCTTGTCCATCAACTACTGACAGCAGTAGTTCTAATGCTTTATTATGTACTTCGCCTTTCTGTCTCTGTTGCCGTATATCTGAACAGCTCAATATTTCATTACACAACCTTAGGAGTTGGCAGTGATATGTCACCTCCAAAATTTAAAGATCTTTAAAACTATGGCAAGAGTCGATATTTAAATCCATTATAATTCTGTTTCTTCCTAGAACTTTTAGACTACTTGGTCTTCACCATACACCAAAATGTATTAGCTATCACTTACGTTAAGATTTTTAGGAACAAAGGTGTTGCTAGATCACACAAAGTAAATGTCTCATAAGACGTTTGAGCTATTAATTTCTCTAAAGACAGTCACTATCCCTTTCAATTACTTTTTAGAATAATCAGTTTCTTCGATGAGGATATTTTCTGGGGAAAATAAGGGAGTTTTATTATTTTGCTGCTGAGGATAACAATTTATAAAACTGAACTTTCATTTATTGGTTTAAAAACGGTTAAAAAATACTATATATACTTTTTTAAATTTAGCTGTATGCAGCTTTATACAGTGCTCTTTTACGTCGTACGGGATGTGCTCTTCTCACAGCTTTGAAGCCTAATATATATGGTTGCACTTTATTGACGTACAACTTGTTCTCTTGTCTACTTCTACGACTTTCGCGAGTTCATCGCAATATATCTATTTGTACTTGCTTAAACATCTCAAAGCATTATGTTTTTGTAACATATAACGATGGAAATGTTCGAAATTATGTTATTTTTTAAATTCTGAATACACGTCATACACTTTTAGCTTATTTTGCCTTATCTCGAAAATCTTGATAAACGAAAGTAAACTAAATTAAATATAACAATGAAAAGGTGTATTGAGGATCACTTGAAACTGAAATCACTGTTTGATAATTGTATATTACAGATATGCAAGTCTAACAAGAGTTTCTAGATTTATTTAATCATATAAAAAATAAAACTAGTAGAAATGCATTTAATTTTTTATTATTACCAAGTCTATAAATCATTACTGTTTTATTACTATTGGCTGGTTTATTACTTCTATAGTTTATTACAAGTTATTGGAAACTCATTACAGTTACTAATAGCTATTGCATATGTTGAAGTGAATTGATTTGGTCCGTCACAAACCAAACAAATTTTAAGTTTTAGCTCATAAATTGGAATCGAATATGATATAATAAACATGGTACAAAGTCATAGAGCAAGAACTGCAGTTATCTTCGTGCACTGCTGATACATTTTGCAGACTCTATAAACAGCTAGCCTCTTACTAAGCTCTATTTTTTATTTGCCACAGCCAGTGAGGCGAATATTGTTTGTCTTTTTAGCCTGGGGTCAACAGTCGAATTCCAAATTACATATATATATATCGTATATATATATATATATATATATATATATATATATATATATATATATATATATATTATTATTATTACTGATGCGCGTCCTCTCTCAATTCAATGAAATCGGTTTATCCTCCTAAATTCAATAACACACCAAGTTTTTTCATAGCACAATTAATTGTTTTAATCTTTGACGAATTGAGAATCATTTGCGATCTTCACAACCAAACAGTACATGTATAATTTAATTTTACTCAATTTATAGACCTAGTGTCGCAAAACGTCAGGTTAATTGAAGTTTAGCATTTATTAAATGCAGTCTGTTCTTTGAATCAAGACTTTAGTGCTAGGGGCTAAAAGAGCCATTTTGGAATTTTTATTGAAATACAGTTGAGTATTTAAACTACTTAAGTTTGAACATTTTGATTCCTCCGAAACAGGACATCACCATTTCTCATCCATCTAGACCAAATACGCCATACGCCTGCTGTGAAGTCATCGGACAAAATGATCATGAACAAGATGTTACTTTCCTCTGCACCAGGATCAAAATGTTACCACAAGACTAGACACGGCAACAGCATGGTGCGATGTCGGAAATTAGAATTGACTATTAATCTATACTACCAAATTTTCAACCCAACAGAAGGCGTTGCCTCACATTCCCTGCAAAGCATCTCTAAGCATTGCCAAGAACAATAAAGGTAAATTAAATAAATATCTATCACTAAAACTAGTCAGTTTTTGGAGCTCCATAACATTCACTTTCACGGACAAAAACATTAGCTACCGAATTAGCTATACTAGAAATAATACTACAATCGCTAATCAGGAAAACATAAAATCTCTACATTACATACATTTATATGTAAGCCTGAATTAAAATCTCATGACCACCAATAGTAGTAACAGCGATGAAAGATCTCAAATAATTTCGATCATCATTATTATACCCTTAACACTACGAGCCCCTTCCCCATCCTTCTGCATCAGACAAACAGTTTTTGGGAATAAATATATACATATATATATATATATATTACGGGATATTTAAAAATCTCTTTTTAACTAAGAACACCAGGACTATTGCGTTTTTCATCGAGTCATCTAATGAATAAAACTTAAAAGCTGTAAAACGTATATGAAATACTGATGACTATGACGAGTTCAAAAATAACTTCAACAGTATAAACTGCGTTGTCCTTATTGGGAGAAATTTATATTATCCCAGTTTCTAATGGTATTGGTATTAATTAATGTAATCATTTTTTAAACATTGTGTTCCATATTTGACGGAAAAGGCACCAACTTAAATGGTTTATACTGCTCAATATTGTTGTATTTGTTGTTACCTTATAATCACAAACAGCAAAATTATTATTCCTTTTTATTGCGGTTGTTATTTGTTATATATTATTTATTAAACTGTTATTTGTATTATTGTTAGAATTTTATTTTATCTGTTTATTTTTTTTATACACATGAACGACTTTGTTTGACTTTATTGCTATTAGAATGTATAGATGTATATTTTTGTTATTTTTATGAACACTTATGTACTTATTTATTAGCTTGTGAATGTATGTGTACGTGCGTAGGCTTATTATTATTGATTTACTCTCTGAAACATATCTGGTATGAGGTGGTCTGTTGACATACAGTTGTTTAGTTTCAAACTGTTAAAATTATACACTAAATAACCATTTAATAATAACAGTAATTTCCAGATTTAAGTAAGTTATATATTACTTTAAGGAGAGATGGTACTCCCCCATGTAATTTTTGCATTTTCAAGTGCACTTCCTCAAAAACAGAGGTAGGCTTTTGAAATGTTTACATCCATTTGTACCACTTGTATATGCTATACTAAAGTAATGAGCAGGGTTAATACTTTTTTCGAGTATTAGTATTAGTACTTTAGTAAGAAATTAACTTTTCTAACTACCTAGTTTTTGGTAATTCAATTTTTTTTTATTTTCATTGTTTGAAATCATAACCAATTAAAAACTAGTACAGCTTATTTTATTTCGATAAATGTGATAGACATCTGGTAGAAATTGTATCCCTTTAATTTGTGATAATAGTGTATGAAAGTGAACAAAAATGTATTTTTCAGGAAACACGAATAAAATGAAATACAGTATGTTTTTAGGTGAATCTACTGCTTAAACATGCCAGGTCTTCGGGCATTGTCTTTATAGCAAGTCCTTATCTTTTTTTATAGTCTGATGTTTTTCATTTCTTCTTTTCCACTTCTTGAACACTTTTTTCAGGTTCGCGCACTCTTTTACTGATCATCTGGTGGCGTAGGCTACACCGTTCACGGTTTTAGTCCTAAAACTGTTAATAAATTAAGTTTTACAACTTCACCTATATTAAAACAAGAACATCATAAACACCAATTTTCAGTGTTGTAATTCCAGCATAAATTATTTTAGGAATTCACTTCCAAATAACCACGTTGAAGAACTCGTTCGGGTTTTGGGTTCGTCCCAAAGTACGCCTACTCTTAAGAGTGCTAATTGTCGAATCTTGAAAAATGTGTTTCATGTCTTTGAGCACGACTTCAGGAAGAAAATGTTAGTGGATGTACTTTTTCTTGGTTATTTTTGTTCTGTTGAAACCACACCATGACATTATTATACTATATACGTACTATACCAAAAACTCCTATTTTCCTGCATAAATCTCTACAATGTTTTAATGATTTAAATTATCAAAAAAAATATGGGAATGGTGTCAAAATGTTCAGAAGAAATCAAAAGACTAAAATAACAACAAAATACAGAAAATGTAAAAAAATATTTTAGTACCGTTTCCCCATAATTGTTGGTTGTTTTGTTCGTAACTTTTTATAACTGGTGGTATGTAATTTAGTTTAGTCTTGTAATAAAAGCTTATTCAAATATTTTTATAAATCAGGGAAAAAATGTATTGTTATTATAACGTACTACTGGCAACCAAATTATATTTAAAAGTTGAAATTATAAGTGAAAGATTTGTCATTTTACTGAATATTGTGCTCACTGCACTTGAAAATATCAAATGTATGTAATATGTTGCAGGAATAAAGATGTTTGAACTGTGAAATTCTTTAAGATAAGAGTGAAATTCTTTAACACAAGAGTGTAAATCAATAACAAATGGAACAGTCGAGCTAAGCAGGTCAAGATTGCTGCTGCAGACTTTATGACATTATTACAGTCAGTAGTTACAACGAGTGTAAGTTCACGCGTCGTTACCGACGTTTCCCCTCATTTTATAAATTAATTTTAGACGATTTTTAAAGTTTAATTACACTTGAAGAAGACTTTTCTTTTCTCATGACAAATTCATAAATTGTCTATAAAATTACAGTTCAACGAAACCAAAATTAATTAAATTGAATAAAATATTAAATTCAATAAAATAATCAACAATGTTTATTCCTTAGTAAAATTATAAACTTAATGTCGTTTATAAGAGTAATGCCGCAATTTAAGTGAGGGCTGTATTTAAGTTTAATCTTAAAACCTAAGATTAGTTTTAAAATATTATGCAATTAATAATTATAATTATAGTTAAAACTAAACAAATTTTTTAGTTTTTCAATTCATATTTATCTTTGAATCAAATAAGTTTACTTATTTATAAATAAGAACGCCGACACAAGTAAAAGAAGAATTTTGTTATAAAAAAGTAAATAAATATAGTTATTCTAAGTTCATTAAGTATTTTATTGTTACAAAAGAGGAATTATTAAGAATTGTTTTACAATAAAGTCCAATCAATAAAAGTGACGTTTAATCAATAATCAAGTTCTTTGTTACGTAGATAAAAAATTACAAATATATGTTCCTCTCGGAATCTATTAAATTCAAATGAATCAACTACTGTAATCATTAAATGTGTTTAACAATGTTTTGAAACTCAAGTGGCACTTATTTCTCCAACAGGAGGAGTAATATTCACAATCGGTAACTTATCCGAGAAAACCTAATAGTTAATCAAACAATGGAGCAGTTACTTCACTATCGATTTCGATAAGTTGTCCCATCACTAACAATACCACTGTTGATGTATACGACAGTAATCATAACATAAAGGAACAGCTGGATAATGATGTCATACATGTGACTCTTAGGATCGATAGCAAACTGGGACACTCGGCCGGGCGAGGCTGGGTCAGGGCTGCTTGCACAGACCCCGTACAATCGTTACACGCTTAGAATTCTAGTATCACTGCCCAGCCAAAACCGACATCAGTTTAACATTAAGGAGCAGCTGGATAATGATGTCATACACGTGACTCTAGGATCGATATCAAACTGGGACACTCGGCCGGGTGAGGCTGGGTCAGGGCTGCTTGCACAGACCCCGTACAATCGTTACACGCTTAGAATTCTAGTATCACTGCCCAGCCAAAACCGACATCAGTTTAACATTAAGGAGCAGCTGGATAATGATGTCATACACGTGACTCTAGGATCGATATCAAACTGGGACACTCGGCCGGGCGAGGCTGGGTCAGGGCTGCCTGCACATACCCCGTACAATCGTTACACGCTTAGAATTCTAGTATCACTGCCCAGCCAAAACCGACATCAGTTTAACATTAAGGAGCAGCTGGATAATGATGTCATACACGTGACTCTAGGATCGATATCAAACTGGGACACTCGGCCGGGCGAGGCTGGGTCAGGGCTGCCTGCACATACCCCGTACAATCGTTACACGCTTAGAATTCTAGTATCACTGCCCAGCCAAAACCGACATCAGTTTAACATTAAGGAGCAGCTGGATAATGATGTCATACACGTGACTCTAGGATCGATATCAAACTGGGATACTCGGCCGGGTGAGGCTGGGTCAGGGCTGCCTGCACATACCCCGTACAATCGTTACACGCTTAGAATTCTAGTATCACTGCCCAGCCAAAACCGACATCAGTTTAACATTAAGGAGCAGCTGGATAATGATGTCATACACGTGACTCTAGGATCGATATCAAACTGGGACACTCGGCCGGGCGAGGCTGGGTCAGGGCTGCTTGCACAGACCCCGTACAATCGTTACACGCTTAGAATTCTAGTATCACTGCCCAGCCAAAACCGACATCAGTTTAACATTAAGGAGCAGCTGGATAATGATGTCATACACGTGACTCTAGGATCGATATCAAACTGGGACACTCGGCCGGGCGAGGCTGGGTCAGGGCTGCCTGCACATACCCCGTACAATCGTTACACGCTTAGAATTCTAGTATCACTGCCCAGCCAAAACCGACATCAGTTTAACATTAAGGAGCAGCTGGATAATGATGTCATACACGTGACTCTAGGATCGATATCAAACTGGGACACTCGGCCGGGCGAGGCTGGGTCAGGGCTGCCTGCACATACCCCGTACAATCGTTACACGCTTAGAATTCTAGTATCACTGCCCAGCCAAAAACCGACATCAGTTTAACATTAAGGAGCAGCTGGATAATGATGTCATACACGTGACTCTAGGATCGATATCAAACTGGGATACTCGGCCGGGTGAGGCTGGGTCAGGGCTGCCTGCACATACCCCGTACAATCGTTACACGCTTAGAATTCTAGTATCACTGCCCAGCCAAAACCGACATCAGTTTAACATTAAGGAGCAGCTGGATAATGATGTCATACACGTGACTCTAGGATCGATATCAAACTGGGACACTCGGCCGGGCGAGGCTGGGTCAGGGCTGCTTGCACAGACCCCGTACAATCGTTACACGCTTAGAATTCTAGTATCACTGCCCAGCCAAAACCGACATCAGTTTAACATTAAGGAGCAGCTGGATAATGATGTCATACACGTGACTCTAGGATCGATATCAAACTGGGACACTCGGCCGGGTGAGGCTGGGTCAGGGCTGCTTGCACAGACCCCGTACAATCGTTACACGCTTAGAATTCTAGTATCACTGCCCAGCCAAAACCGACATCAGTTTAACATTAAGGAGCAGCTGGATAATGATGTCATACACGTGACTCTAGGATCGATATCAAACTGGGACACTCGGCCGGGCGAGGCTGGGTCAGGGCTGCCTGCACATACCCCGTACAATCGTTACACGCTTAGAATTCTAGTATCACTGCCCAGCCAAAATCGACATAACTGTAACACATGATATACTGTCGTATTAAATCGGTAAACTTGTCTAGCAAGGCCAGGGTATGGCTTCACGATTGTTACCTTCTTATACATGTAGTTAACTTACTTTAAAATTAGTTAATAAATAGGAATAACGCCTAAAACTTTTATTCTAGGGTTGGATAAATGTAATATCTGTCAGTCTGTTCAAACAATATCTGAGGTTGACCTTTGGAATTGTATTTCGTTAGGTAATTTATTCTCGTCCCCTTATTACATTAGATAAGATTAACGAACACACACACAAACACACACACACACACACACACACACACACACACACACACACACACATATATAAAAGTTTATGAATAAATGGATAGATACTTTGCTGATTTTATTGAAACCGTTCGTCCAGGGAGAATTTCGCCGCAATTGTTTAGAATTTCAATGAGTTAGAATGTTTTAATTTGTGCGTTTTGTATGTTCAGGTCTTTAACATTAGATTGAGTCTGATTTCCGAGATATCGGAAGATTCCAAGTTATTCCTCCTGCAGAAGAAGTCAATAGCTGCAGGGATTACGAAGTCTACGCTTCGTTCCAAGTTGTAGTACAAGGAGATGGTACCGATGCACGTGTCGGGGTTACAAATGAAAGGACTACGTCGTTACTACTCTACAAATAGATCCGTATCTGCAGAACCATGACGTCACTGTGGTTCAGACGCTGCCTATCTACGCCACATGTAAGGCTGATAACAAGCATATTTGATGTAATTAGTACATGCACATGCAGGCGAATATTGTTCAAACAGATTACTTAAGTATTAGAGGGAACAGTGCTGCATAAAATGTGTTAATTATTTTGATGTTTAAAAATATATAACATCAACATTAACGACTGCTACGCCATGAACCTGCTTAAAATGTTCTAGTTCGTACGTTTCGTATTTATTAGGGTTAGTTTTTACATTAATAAAAAACGATTTAACCATAACCCTTTAAGATAACTTTGTTGAAGACAGGGAAAATAGGACAAACTTCAGATAATTTCTCTAAGGCAAATCGGAATTTAAAATAATGTAGATAAAATAATGTATGTAGATTTTTAAATGACAAAACGACTGAAGGAAATTAAATATATTGTTCACAATAGTATAAAAGATTATATTTCATAAAAATACATAATTTAGTTATCATGGACAATTGAACAATTTTCATTCTTTAGAATTATACACACACGTACTGTAAAAAATCTAACTCCTATTTCTGACTTTTTTCTTATGCCCACTTATCAAAATGTCTCAAAATTTCAAGGTTAAAGGGCTATAATTCCTCGCAGGGTGAAAAGGATTTTTCAGTAACAAATTTCCTGTCCTTAGGAGAGGTAACATAGGACTGTAAGTAAAACATAATAAAAAAGACCAATCCAACCAATATTTAAATTCGAATTCAATTTAATACTTTTTCAACACGTACTTTTTCATATTTTTGTAATGCATATGGAAAAGAATTAAAGTATTGTGGGTAACGGTGAGCAGAATAATCTATATACACTTCAGAAATGTTAAGTATACTTAACGATTAAATATATATCTAACGATTATAAATTTAACAAGGATTGGATAGTTAATTTTTGTTTGACGAATCAGTTTAAATTAAACAATCTCGTAAAAACTCTTAAATTAACACACACACAAAATTGTTTGTTTGATAATAACTTTTAACCCGTTATTTTCAGTGCAACACTTTAGAACTGAAGTAGTAAAATGTGTCTCTTACTTACTAAACTGGAATACAAAACTAAATGAAGATATTTACTAGGTAAATGTACTAAAGTTTTACCTTTCGGTTTTGTTCGCCGTTTTTCGTGACAACTGATGATAAACAAAGGTGAACCGACCGAAATTGAGAAGGGTATGGCTGACATTCTCCTATTATGGAACCAATCCCCA
Organism: Homalodisca vitripennis; assembly: GCF_021130785.1. NCBI lineage: Eukaryota > Metazoa > Arthropoda > Insecta > Hemiptera > Cicadellidae > Homalodisca > Homalodisca vitripennis. Next base: position 174,911,055 of record NC_060208.1, on the reverse strand, counting down.
ATTTCCCAATTCCTGATAAAAATCTTCCTTTTTCTCCTTTAGGTTATGTTGCACCTTTGCAACCATCAACTCATCCTATTGGGTGAGCATTAGCGTAACCTTTCACTCAAGGGGCTGCAAAACTTTCATTTCTTTTTGTCTGTCTGCATGTCTATCTGTCTTCATGATATCTCGAAAACAAAATGACCTATAAACTTCAAATTTTGTATAAAGTTTCATTTCTACATAGGCAACACTGAGTTCGACAATAGTGCATGTCACTCCATGAGATGTGGGTGAGCGAATAGCGAATATCTTTACATTGTTATTACTGGTAACCATGATGGTAAGAGAAAAACAAATGCGTAAAAAACCGAGTACAATTATATGAGACTTTAAAATGTAACATTTCTATTCATAAATAAAAGTTAAAAATAATAAAGTGAAAGTCAATGTTGAATTTCGGTGACAAGATATGATTTCAGTGCTTTATTGCGTTGTAGTACACTTCCAAGCTCACCGGAACTTTTATTTTTTTTAAATAAGATGTGAATATATAATGTGACAAGATATCTGGAGAAAGGTTTTATCTCTAGACTTGAAGTTTTGCACGATTACAATTATATAATTAATTTATAGATAGACAAGAATAAGTTCTCTGGTGGTGCATGTCCTTGGAATTTGGCTGAACAACGAAGGCTGTTATTTATGCGACATTATAAGTAGTTGGAGTAGCGTACTTATACCATGTATATTAATGGTACCCATTACGTTTTAATGAACTTAACCCAAGGAACAGCGAGAACATTAAATTACAAATGCAGCAAAGACAAGAAGTACACTGGTGCCCGCAATATTAACCCTTTCAAAATACAGTCCACTCTCCCTACAGACAGATAGCCTTGAGTAGGTGTCAGGTCACGAGGCGGTTCGATCAATCATCATGATTGGACCTTGTTTTTACTCCAAACTGTGAAGTGTAATCTGCATATTGATCAGCTGTCCTCGCCGCCTCCCCCTCTCCCCCAACCGACCCCCGCAGATCTCTGTTTTACAACCTTAATCTCCTATAAGCCCCGTGTGAATCCGTCCTTTCAATAAATTTAGTTTTATACACTGTTATAAAATTAACGATAATTTCCAGTTTCCACCACGGTTTTGCTCTAAAACGACTTTTCGAGAAGCAAAAACGTAATTTAATGCGCAGTACAATATTCAGATAGAAGTTTATGTAGTTCTAGTAAAATGTTACACTGAGTACATGAAAAACTTGAATTACTTTTTTGTTGTGAAATTGGATATCTTTCAACACTGCATTACGCGAATGAATTTGAAAGGATGGCAGGCGTATGGACATCGTTATATTGTGTTACAAAAATATAAAATTAAGTTAAGAAAACTAATACTGCCGTTGTATTCGGATGTCAAAATACTCCTTCAATTTAAATCCTCTAAGTTAATAATAAATTCGGGTTAAATCAAAGAATTTACATAATTTATCAAATAAAATTCACATAAGTAATTACCGATATGTTGGAGGCAAAGTACGAACTTTGGTGGTATTCATTATATATACTGACGCAAAAAAGTGAGTAAAATATATCTTCTCCCTATTTCTAAAGAACCTGCATTACAACGCTATAAAATGGTGACTTTAAAGAGTACTGAAAATAAGAGTTTGCTCCGTACTCATTGGCTTTGATATGTGAAGAGGGGGTGTAAAAAGACTAAGAATGAGCTTTTACTCTGCCTTCATTCCGCTTGAAACTAACCTCGAAGTAGCCAATTTGTTTGCTTGGAAACTACGCATTATAAGGTTATCTAACACCGGAATAATTCAGTCAGGCAATAATAGCTGCTCACATATTGAACGTTTTAAACCACTATGGGGTTGTGGCAGTTGAGCTTGATAGCCTCTCAGAGGAGTGTGATTTCCAATTTTAGACTGAGGATTAGCAGAACCTATACTCCTAGGATTCAACAAATTTCTGTCACTCTTCCCGCACGATCTCACGTGAATAAAATGATGTATAGAATTTAAATGAATGAAACTTCATCTCCATTTACGAAGAATTCAGTTCCATGATGGGGCATGTAACTCCAAAGGGATTTGGCTGAACGTTAACGAAACTTTTTACATTGGTTTTACGAGTAACCATGATGGCAACGAGAAAATTGAATACGATATACACCTATAAGCAAAGCAAGTACTGTCATATGCCATTTTAACATGTTACGTAGTAAGACATCTAGCATGATGAAGTAAACTACAGACTTGAAATTTTAATATAACCTCAGCGGAGGCGTGTGTTCTGCTCTTATCTTTTGTGGTATAGAGTCGATCACTTGATTCATTTATTATTCTTAAATTTACCAATTAGTACATTTCGACTGTATAGAAGTAGATCAGAGTAAACTGATGTGCTGGTGATTTTTATCAGATGTAGATAATCTGTTAATAAAATTCTTTGGTGAATCGGCTCTTTTTGAGAAGTTACACAGGAGAATATAGAGAATGGATGTCCATAAATCTATCTACCGTGGATAATTAGTGCAAAGAGGCGTACATCACAATATTTTTATAAAGCTCCCTCAATTCGGAGACCTTTCATAGTAGGTGAAAGTGTCACTAGGCTAAAAGAATGAAATGTCAACCTCATTAAATATTATTGCTGAATAAAACTTGGTATCAAACTGGTCATCAGTATAATGTCAAGTAGAGCCATCTACATAAAAGTGAGGCAGTTTTCATCTACCTTGATTCTGTCAGCAGGCGAAACCTTACCCTGTATTTAAGGAAGTTTCTCGTATTTTGAAAATTTCCCAGTTAATAAAAGTTATGCAAAGTTAGCCTTTAAAAGACTAAATTGAGTTAAATTTACATAATCAATTATTAATAGGTTAATAATGTGTACACTTACGAAAATAAATATAGTAATACATGTGTGTTCTACATATAAGAAATGTATATTGTTTTATCCTGTTCAAAAAAAAAAAAAAAAAAAAAAAAACTGAAGGATGATTTTTCATGTATACTGCACAATAAAGTAAAACTGCATAATTTTAATAATGTTACAACATGGATTTCCTCATTCTGCATAATTTTTTCATTTTCAAGATCCCTTTAAATTTTGCCTGACATTTGAAGAGATGGTTTACTGAATAGACTAGTTTTTAGAAAACAAAAAAGGTTTTCCATGCCAACAAAATACTTCTTTTCTATCAACTGTTGTCAAAAGGTCAGTTACAGCCCTTGACTTTGCGATGCCTGTGTGTTTAGTATCTTAAAGTAAATCTACGATTCAGGAACGGGCAACAAACGATTTTTTAAATTGGTTTGTTCTTTATGAACTCTTTTAGAAACATTGTGCCTTAGCTTAGCTTTATTGGAACTTTCTTAGGTCGATTTAAGTTTTAGGTCAGACTTCATTGGTATTTCGCATATTCCAATGAAAGTGTTATACGCAACATTTTTGTTTTGATATTTGACAACTTGTTCTCTATAACATGTTCATTGTCTATTTATTAGGTTATAAACCTCTGAGAGAGAGAGAGAGATAAGAATGCAGATCACGAAACGTAGTGTTTGTCGTTTCACTGGATGATGGTAATAAAATTCTGTCAGATTCACAAATTCTAAAACTAAAGAGAAAAAACATAATGTGCATCCATTGCATTTTATACAATATATTATACCTACTTCTTTATACAAGTATAATTAAATACAATTATAAACGATTACAGTTCAATGCATAATCACGCTGTAATTAAATTACATAAACTTCATAATTGTAAGCATTGTATACTTTTATGTTTAGAAATGATAAATGGCAACAGTAGATTTACATCTTTTGGTAGTAAACTCTAGAAGAATGGTTAAAGGCAAGCAAAACTAAACACAGATATACACTTACATTCCAAGGTTAGTCAAATATCTCGGGGATGCCTGCTACAACACAACATAAAAGTAGGTCAACCATTAAGGAAAGCAAAACGATCCTAAACTTCTTGTGTTTGTCAGCCAGAAATTCTTTATTGGGTTTATCCACAGAAATCCAGCACTAAACAATCAGCTTTGTTCAAAGAAAGGCGCTGCTCTCCAGGAGGTAAGCGATGCCTGTGTGTTTAGTATCGCCGCTTCCGTTGATGCCTGACCCAATTCTCCCCATCGATTTCTCGAGAGGGTGTCTTTTCTACTGGGGATGTTGCCCCACATACACCGTCAGTGTTCGGCACGAAGGTGCCCCTTCTCTATCAACTGCTGTCGGAAGTTCGGTTACAGCCCATGACTTTGTGGTGCCTTGTGTTTAGTATCGCAGCTTCCGTTGATGCCTTACCCAATTCTCCCCATCGATTTCTCGAGAGGCCGTCTTTTCTATTGGGGATGTTGCCCCACATACACCGTCAGTGTTCGGCACGAAGTTGCCTCTTCTCTTTCAACTCTTGTAGGAAGTTCGATTGCTCAGCAGTTTGCAATGCCTTGTGTTTACTATCGCCGCTTCCGTTGATGCCTGACCCAATTCTCCCCATCGATTTCTCGAGAGGCTGTTCTTTCTATTGGGGATGTTGCCCCTCATACACCGTTAGTGTCCGGCACGAAGTTGCCTCTTCTCTTTCAACTCTTGTAGAAAGTTCGTTTGTCAGCAGTTTGCAATGCCTTGTGTTTAGTATCACAGCTTCCGTTGATACCTGATCTAATTCTCCTCATAGTTTTTTGTAAGGCTGTTCTTTCTGAACGAGATGTTGCACTACTGTCCGGCAAGAATGTTCCTCTTCTCTATCGACTTCTAACGGAAGTTCAGCTGTAGATCCCTGACTGCTATGTTACAACGCAAAAACGTATTCAGTCAGGTAATTATGCTTTTTGTGTAACACTCTTTGAATGTTCAAATTAAATAACGGAATCAAATTTGTTTGTACAGTGAAGCAACATTAAATAGGAAAAAGTAATGTTTCGGAGGGAGAAAATCATCTGAGTTGCCTACAAGGGAAACAATGACTTTACAGATTTTACCTATATTGGAGAATAGACCATTACTATTCACAATGATGAAATATTGTTTGACTATGATAATACTGAAAAAGAGTCCATATGACAAAATTACTATTCGTTGCAAAGATAACAGCACTGTTGTTTTCTATAATTGGGATGTAAACAAGAAATAAAAAAATAAAAAAATACTATTCACACAATTTCAAGTGTATTAAACCACGAGCTATGTAATTATACGCAATTTGTTATTTTAAGAGATGGTTCTGAAAAATTCTGAATTCTATAATAAAAATCGAATGATAAATGTAGATTTATTTGAGATGGGCCCGAAACATCTATAAGTCCGATAGCATGTTAGAGATATTTGTGCTTAAATAAAAACGTTGTCAGAAAACAAATACCAAGCAATATAGGAGTTTTTTTAACATATTAAAGCTTTTTGGAAGCATGGATTGTAAATATACGATGTTTTGTTTCTGCCAATGTGGTTCCGTAAATTCCTAATTTTGGGAGCTGCAGATACGTAATGCTAACCGTAAACAAACTTGTTTTTCTTTATAGCAGCTAAGTACAGTACAGAAAAGTAAATTACAGGTATTTTCAATCATTAGTGTATGGGGTTTATTTTTATTGATGACATTTATGTGGCACTTACTTCAGTGTGAACACTCAGGCGAAGAAACTAAAAATACAATAAGAGAAGTCTATTTAATTGGGTGAAAAATGAAGAATTTTGAATTTATTAGATTTTTGTAACGACAAGATATTCGTAGCACTACGATATCGAGAAATAGAACGATTGTTTAAAAAATATTTTCGGTACCTGTTCTGACAGGAAGGCGTTACAGTCCTGTATTTATAAGAAGTACAGTTTTATTTATACCTCAAGTACATGCACCCAGTCAGCTAGAGTTTGCACGTAATTAGAAATACTTTGTATGTATAAGTATTAATACAGTAATCCCTTTTCACTCTTTTGAGAAATTAAAAGAAAAATAATAATTTTTAATACAGCTAAAAGTGTACTTTTTTATCATAGCATTGATGTAAGAAGGATTTCAAATTTCCGAAACTACTGCTACCTGTGTACGCCAATCTTAACTTTATTAGGGTCTTCCCAAATTTCTTAGGGTTACAAGTGAATCACTCACCATCATGCAGAGGATCAATGGTGTGGATCATGAGCTGTAAAAGGCCATGTCTGAACTTATTGCCGGAGGGTTGAGAGCTGCCACCGCCACTTCCGGTGCCTCCGCTTCCGCTTCCTCTCCCTGCCGAGGGTACCCCGCTTCCGGCCGAGCCGCCACCGCCCACACTGGTCTGACTGGAGGTGGCTGCATTTCCATGCTGAAAGACAAGGAACAAGGTGAGTGACAGGGATTTCTGTATCGATAGTTCCACTTCATTTATAACTGTTGATTCTGAATTGGAATGTGGTACATTCTATTTTGTGTTTGAAAATTGTTTTTGAGTTAAATTGATAGCTCTTTAAGATAACTTCTATGAAAATAGAAATCGTATAAACATTGTTTTTGTAGTGTATTTAGTGTGATAAATACTAAGTTGGTAATGTACCCATAGCAATATTTATTGTCTGCACCAGTTATGTTGGCAGTATGTATTGTCAGGCGATGTATCATACGATGTGGTCTGATACGAATAAAGAATGCTCATAGGCTGCTCTCCTGTGACGTCACATCACGCCACTACCCTACAACCAACGGTCCAAGCTGGCTAGCCAGCAGTCCACCACCAGACACCGTCATGTAAACCTCCGTGTCCCGTCCGTTCCTTTACGAGCGGTCTTAGAGCAATAGTACTCTAAATGTATCGTCTAATTATTTATCCCGACCCATATAGTGTACAGTGACGACCCGCATATATTACAGTTTTATTACTACTAGTGAAATTACAGGTATTTAAAGTATTTATGCAATTTATGTATTTTTGTCATCAGGCCCAAATAAAAATGGCTGAAGATAAAAATGCCACATTGAAAAAGCCCAACACACAGTTGATGACTAAGGATAAACCAAGGGATGTAACATAAATAGATTATTATTGGGCCACTATTATTAAATTAAACATGTCAACAAATCTACCTAACAAGAATATTTAGGTCCTGAGTGTCCAGGTTTACTATATCCGACGATATGTAAATTATGAATGATAGGTTACAGCACATTGTCATAGCCTATACGAGAGTGAAGCAAAGAAGACAGTTGTGGGCGTGTCTTAGCCTCAGTTGTCCGCCAACTTAGCCTCATCCAACCAGTGATGGTCCATTGTCAAAGTGTCCTGACAGACATAGAGCTAGAATCATTGACGTTCTTAATATTTAACTTGTGGAACAATATGTAAGCTGTTCTTAATCAGATGATGTATACAAATGAGTCTGAAAAGTTCTACGTTTTGGTAAAGGAATTATTTTTCAAGAGCCAAAATTCAGGTAATTATATCAATATTTTTGTATTCAATCTATAATATCATTCTATATTTTTTACGTAAAACGTGTTCTATTTTTCTTCCTGTTATATATTTCATCTTGTATTGCCAAACTAGAGTTTTAACAAAAATTAGAATTAAATGTCCGCATTTGTTATAAATTCAAAATTGTTATATTAACCAAAAGCATTGATTATTCAATCCGAAACTAGGTGAGGAGATATGGCAACAACGACGACACACCGTGCCACTATTGGCCAGAACCCAACCGTCTTCTTTGCTGCTCATGGGTGTAGGAGTAAGTCATACAGTAGTAAGAACATGAAATTGAATTAGTCTACCAGGTTGTACAACACAGCTTCTTAACGTGTTCGTAAAATGCGAATCTTCCCTCTCTAAGCTGATCCGAAGTAAGCTGTGTGTCTTTTTTTATTTAATAACATTGAATTGATCTAGTCGGGCAATAAACTACCAGCTTCCACTCAAATATTCTTACACAGGTTACTCATAGTGAGTGGACGCTCAGAACCCAACCGTTTGAAGCACAATTACGCCACTTTCCGTTTAGGAGTTAATTTATGAACCTGTTTTTTATTACATAAATCACAGTTCTAAGCACTATTCTTTGATTAAGAAATATACTTTATATGGTCAACTTATTAGTTATTTTATAGGTACAGATTTGTATGTTTAAACGGTACGATATTGACCCATAAACGAAACCGAATATATGTGCTGAATTTAATAAATATTTATTGATTATTTTGTAAAACTTAGTTTTATGTCCAATTTATTGAAATGATAATGGCTGTTTTAATTTTATTCTCCAGCTCTGATTTCGAGCCTTATTGAGTGAACACAACATACGTCGTATATGTAACAGCGTGAAAGGAATCAATAGTGTGACTTAATATTCGTGCAATGTGGGCAAAGCACTTAAATAAGTCGATCTAATTGATTGGTTATCGATAAAACTTAACCGAACTATTCCTCCACTGTCCCACACTATGTTGCTACCACAGAATCTGGGTCACGAACAATGCTCTCAGACATCGCTTTGGCTCCAATGCTACCAAATCACCTGATGGTTTACGTTTACAAGTATAAACTCTATTATTGTTACTCTGTTATTGTTTTCAACAATATGATTTCATTACAGTGTTTTCAAGTAAATTTAAAATAGATTTTATAAGAACTTAGACGACCTCATTTTAACAATTCTTTTCAATTACTTATAACAACAAACAACTTAGAACTAGCAACAATAACATCAAATGCACATTAGATAATGGTTTTACCAATGCATAAAAATGCACTTTACCCCTACTGTTCAACATTTATATATATAAACGAATCAAGATAGAATTTATATTTATTTCCACAGTAAAATTAATTTTGCGAATTATTATCAAATTCTAAGTTTGTGTTTCGATACTCTAAAATTCGTTTAATATCTTAAATACTTTCAGCTGTAAAATTTAGCGAGTAGAGCATCTGTGCCTTATTGCAGAGCTGTAACTATCATTAAGTTTCTGCAATATATTAATTAAAAAACCTGCCTCCATCTAGATATTTATATACCTAAAAACCTATAGGTCGTGTAAAAGTTTTATATAGATTTCATACTGCATTTAAAATTGTAATTAGTAAATTATCTCTTAAAATATCGGGAAAAATATTACGAAAAACTCTATATACTTTAATATTAGTTTTATACATCATTTAAAAAAATGAAATTAACTTAACAGTTTAAAGGTTTGTTACTTATAATGAATTGTACTAAAATAAAGTTAATTTTCTAATTATTTTAATCCATGACTAGTAAAATGTATAAGCTGACTGAACATAAGGTATAAGTGAAGTAATTGTTAGGGTTAAATTATTTGTGCCAAAACATTAGTTATGTTTGTGTTAATGTTCTACGTAATTTATGCTCCCAAAGAAACATTTATATGGTGCTGATCTAAAACCTTAAAATTGAATAAATGAAAAACCATGTATAATACTGTAATAGTTGGACAATCTGTACAAGCAGGTGACGCAGAAGTCCAGATATTATAGTTATAGTATTATTAGTTACGTTTTATTAACAAACATGAATAAAATTAGATGTTATTACTTGCCATTGTGTCACTTCAACTGCACATGAATCGTCATGCTGAATTTTAATTTGCAGACAAAGAATGTTCAATTCTGTGTGCAAAATGAAAGGAAGATGCAGAGGTGAAGATAGCAAGAAATATTGTGGCAGATCCAGGACGAAGTGTAATGTATTGCGAATCCAATATCTCCTGTGTATTACTTCAAAGGTTAAAATAAAAAAGAATTCCCTTGTGAAATATTTGCTTATATTTTGTTGACATTTATGTTTGATATCAAAGTGATTAGTAATGAATTAATTTAGATTGGTTTATAATCAATTATTGGATGTTTGTATTTTTTTATGAATATGCTGTTTTGTAGTATAAATAATAATAATATAAAAAGCAGCATGTTTCATTCCTTAACTTATTTTTTAGAGAAAACTGTGGTTTATGAAAATACCCGTCCATTCTCTGTTTAAATGTTGTTAATAAAGATGTTGAATTATTTAAAAGAAACAAAAATAAAAAAAACTAGGATTCCTGACATTTTCCATCAATCAACCAATCAATCAATATACATATATTGATTATATTTGGATTTAAAAAACGAAAAATAACTACATATATATATATATATTATATATATAATATATATATACATATATATATATACATATATAATATATATACATATATAATATATATATATGTATATATATATATTAAAAAATATGTTAAAAATGTATGTTAAAAATATGGAATATGGTGCTTAAAATAATATCTATCCTGTTCCTAAGGTGCCAAATATCCCCTATGATACAAGGTTAAACATTCACGAGAACAACAAGTTCAATATGAGCTCGCGGGAGGACAGTCTTCCACATTTCTTGGTGTGTGTGACACGTAGTGTCACGTAGCGCTCTTATTGCTATGAGATTGGCACAATGCTGTTATTGTGTACGATTAACTTAGGGGTTTGACACTTGAGAATGAGAATATATTTCGATCCCTCAAACGAAGTGTTCTATTTCAGTACCTACATATAACAATGGGTAATGTCCAAAACCTTACTATCAGTCCTTACGTGTATTTACGAGGGTATTTTGTCAGCCCTTTAAGGGATAGGATTAGCATATGCTCTGCCAATAACTAATTTTAATTAGCACCTCTCGTTACCTGTAACTGAAATTGCAAATATCAAATCACTGTTTACTTCACGTTACGTCGCGCAGTTTCTTGAAACAAAAGAAACCAACATTAGTTAAATAATTCAAATAAACATATTTGGCTGATTTCCAATAATTTTTTGCTACCTTGATTGTTATCATGAAATACATTCAATAAAATAATGTGAATTCAGTGGACCTTGATAAATAAATATAAGTTAATGACGTGTACCATTGAATTTATGTAAGACTCGTGACAGTAAAACCATGTAATATATTCCGGATAAGACCACAGTATCCCACTTTTATCCGTGCTGGTGTGATGTGTGAGTGTGTTTCTCGTACTCGTGACGTGTGCTCGGGAGTTGCATTCTCTGCAGTGACAACTCCTGCATTAGACTACGAGCAGCTTTTGGGTATGTTTGAATCCTTTTTTTTTACCTTCTCTTCTTCTATCTGTTCTCCAATAGTCTCTTTTTTGTGTGTACTTATACCTCCACCACCTGACAAAGAGGATAGATTCCAATCCTCGAAACGTTGTTTTATACCGTTCGTAATCATAACGATGGAAAATGTCCAAAATCCTGTTATGTTGTCAAATCTTCCATCGTAAAAAATGTTAAACAAAGAATGTAATATATGTTAAAGACTTTGAGTTGTGATTTATTTGTCTCTCTAAACGTATGGCTAGGTTGTATTCTTGAAGACAGTGTGATAAAAGAATTTATTTGGATTTAAAAAACGAAAAATAACTATAAAAACAATTATAGTTCCATATACAAGGTTACACCCTTTTTTGAGTGGTGATCCTTTTTTATAAATACGCAAACTATGTTATGATAGTGTTTAAACACGTTGAAATGAAAACGAATGAAAACGAAGATCTACCCCAAATGACAACTGTGTTATAAATATATCCAGCTGAAGCCTGTACCTACGTTCGGTAGCAATAACAAACAAGAATACGACGTCGGAGACTTGATACAGTCAGCGGTGCGCTGCAATAAAATGCGTGAAATACGGAGCCTCAGCTAAGTCTTCGGTTCCTTGAGGGTGGGATTTCAAACAATGTCTTACTGTCTTGGAAATACACGTAGGTAAAAGTTTCAAAATGTAACTCTTCCCAACCAACCAAGCTTTAATAAGTGTTAATCTGTATTCTCTGTTATTTAATGAAATGTTTCCTAACGTAAAATGTAATCCAAGTTTTAGTTTTTAACAAGTTTATTCTTATACTTTCTTCACTAGGTTTTTATCTTTAGTCTTGATTACTAATTTTAGTTCACCTGAATTCCCATCCAACCTACTGATTCTGCTTACCTATTATTGTTGGGCTAACAATCTTCATAGAGATATAATCCAGTAAGGGCTCTTTACGTTTGTAACATGGCAGAATCGGTGAACTTTGCAAGATAAAAAGAAAAATTTAATCTATAATGTTTAACAGACAATTTAATTGTTGAAATGATTCAACTCAAATAAGAAATCAAGAACAAACGCATATTTTTCCGTGAAAGACCATAAACTGCAGATTTTTGCAATTTTGCTCATTACTTTGATGTAAGAAACGTTAACGAAGATGAACGTGACGAGATAGTGTAATGTTTTGTCATCCACTGAGCCACCCGAATCCCGAAAGTTTGTAACTAAAGATTTAATATTTTTTATAACTTAAATTTTACACATATACAATACAAAAATATACTACTATACGATTCAACAGATGTGTTGTATTAGACATGATTTTTAATTTATCAACGAGTGATATCACAGCTTTGTTTGGTTTAACCATAAATTTTTCATAAAGTCTCTCTATTATAAATCTATAATTTTATTGCAGTACGATCGTTCATGGCGGATAAACGATAAACCATTCGGCTGTGACTACCAAATTACTTTTCAAGAGTGCTGAATAGACTCGTACATACAATTTTAATTATCTTTGAAGCAGTGATTGTGCTCTCAATATTTTTAACAGTATATTTTGTAAGAAAGCAAACACTAAATGACGCAGGACAAATAGGACTCATGAAGATTACTAAAATCAACCATCAACAGGTTTTTGGAGTAATAGAGGCACTAGTAGATCGGATATTGAGATTTTTTTATAACGTATTAGATGGGTTTTTACGTTAATTCAATATTGTATATGCAGTGTTGATAAAGGTCTACAGAAAATTTTTCATTACTGAATATCGCATTCTAGTAACTAGTATGGCCAAACCCTTAAATCAGACACCGTATAAAATGTAGACCACCTGTAGTTGCATTCAGCTGTTAAAAAGAATAGTTCAAGGACAATCTAGAGCCAATATTGAATATTGTTCTTTACAGGCTACTCACTCTACCATTGTACGTGATTTTAGTGATGGTTTTATTATAAACTTTAATGGCTGTCATGATAAAATTGGCCAGTGCGAAAGAACCCAGAATAACAGCATACGACGTTATTGGCTATACAGATTGTTAGTTGATTGAGTAAACGTATGTAATCTACTAATGGTTTCACTCATTCGTTCGTCATTCATTGCCTAAAAGCCATCACAACCAGAGTTTGCATTCACCGCGCAGGAGAGATTTGTTTTCAACGATGCAAAATGTGGTTCTTCTGTTTGAAGAAAAGAGTGAGTGCCGGCATTCTTTCCAGAAAGTGTATTGGAATAAGACTTTTGTTCCAGAGAATCACTACGTCTATCACATTCAATAACCTATTGGAATCATTATGATGTATTTTGGAACAATAATTTGGAATTATACAGGGAATTGGTTTCGAAAACCAACAACAACAAATATAAAATGAATGATTATAATAAGAATATACTTTTCTACTAACTTAGCGTTGCTCAAAACTTAATCCAAAACGTATGTTAATTAGTGCTTTTAAAACTCTTTATGTTGACAGCAGAAACGTTTAATTAATTTAATTGGTCAATTTAGTACATAAATTTTACACGTGGGTTTTTTTAATTAGAAAAAATACGAAATAATCTTTTAATGTGAATGTAGAGTTCAGACCTTCTTAGTCTGGAACCAGACGCTACTACAGATATGACACCTAGAATTATGAAGCGATCCAAAATAAGTCCCTTCCCATCATAGTTTCGTGATGTGTAAATAATCTGTTAGTTAATTCGAGTGGTTAGAGCAGATTGATTTTGGTATCTAGGTGTTTATATGATTGGTGATTGTTTTCTATCATAAAAATGGGATATAAGATAAGACGATAAAAAGGAAAGTCAGACCTGACGTGGGATATCATCAATGAAATGATAAAATAAGGCGTTGTTGATCATGAAATCTCTGATCGGTATTATCAAATAAAATCAGAAAACTGTTACTTATGCCTAAAAAATTAAAATTTCCAAAAGCGTCTGTATTTATATAAATAATCAATCTAAAACCTTTATGAAACCCTATGACGTTTCTTTTACATAAACTTTCACTTAATAATTCAGGAAGATATTGTAAAATACTTTTTCTATATAATTTAAAATATAAAATTTATAACTTAACAGTATATTTAGATTTTATTTATATTACAAGTTGTAATGACACAATGCAATATAGATTTTTTAACAAAATTGCGCTTTGAATAACTATTCTAAATAGTATAATCATACAAAATAAGTGTTTTGTCCTTCCAAGATATGCATATGTATACTATTTATTCAATTGAATTGAAGAAAAACTACATAATTTAGAAATGAAGACAAATTTAAGAGATATAAATTGTTATATCGTATAAAATAATGTTCTTCCTAGGAAATTGTTGAAGTGTACGCTAATGAAGTACGCTGGGCAGCCGGCCGTAAAATGCTTGGGACATAAATGCAGAGGCAATGTAGTGGCTTCTTTTTCTGAGTATCCGCTTTTGAAACCGAGCTACCTTTCTTTCCGCCATACACTACCGAAGAACAGTAATTAGGTTAAACACAAAAGATAGGTACTTAAAGTAAAACTTGCATTGATGGTAAGTTGTGCTTAATATATGAGGAAATAAATCAGTGAATATGATAATTTTTACACTATTAATTTAGAATATAATTAAACCTATACTCAGTTTTAACCAAAACCATATTTAAGGGGAAAAGTTTGTAAAAAGATTATAAACTATCGGTAACTACTGATATAAATCTGAATTGAAAACATCAATTGACTAGTACGTCTCAACTATCATACTCCTTATTTTAAGAAAAACAAATTCTTTGGTTGGAAAATAAATTACAAAATGCTACATTTTATTATATAATATGAGTAGCATGGTTAAAACAATTGCGTTTTCATCAAAAATTGACAAAACATTATAAACTGAATATTATTTTGTTTCTAAATTTTGACATGTGAAACAATCTACGCTACAAAACTCTTCACCGGTGTATAAAAGCAGGAGCAAAGGTCCTTTTAGGATTAAGCGTAATGATGGGTTTTCTCAGCTTGTACTGAGTGAAAAAAGAAATGAATTCCATTACTAAGCTTATCGTATTATTTTCAAACAAGTCGTATCCCCAGTCCCGCCGTTATGCTATACAAGCTCAATTAACTTCTATAACTCACTAATACAAGTAGAGTTAACATAAACGACAACGACATTTTTGAAAAAAATGAAGTTTTGCTGCACGTCTAGCTGTACCCGAGGTTTTTTCATGGATGGCTTTATTTGAAATTTATAAGATATCAATATTGGACTGTGTAAAATAAGAATTGTATAATTAATTTCTATTCTCTTGTCATTAATCCAATAATAATTTATGTTTAAAAACATAAAATGGACTATTTTATTAAAGATAATAAGTATTACAAATATAATTCTTCGAATTTCATGACAGATTACACAAAACGTGGAAAGTAATTTTTGGGTGTACTGTTTCATATTTTCAACAATATATTTTGAATAATTTTTCGAAAATTATTGAATAAAATATATCTTACGAAAATGAAAACTTTAGACGGAACTTTTCAAACCCCCTTATTCAAATAATAAAGTTTTGAGTTCCTTCAGTATTATCTAAGAATTACACACAAACATCCATGCACAGCTCTTGCCTGTAAAAACATTTAATTGTAAAATACTATTCTTGAGTATAGTTTTATTGAAAAAAATTGTATCTTGTAGTTCCTGGGAAACAAGATTAGTTAGTAGATCAAAGTCATATTCAAGGCAAGTTTAAAAATCAATTATCTACAGAAGAGAGATGTAACACAGTTAAAACACATGAAAACATTGTTACTGAATTATACCTCTAATATAAAATTAATTATTTTATAAATTCTATATTCTGTCTTTGAAAGTTTAGTACTCCATCTGTTACGGTATACTATGCAATCACACTCATACATGGTTTCGAACATCACACGTGTCATAAGAAATGCCATCATTATTTTTAATGATCTACAACTTTGACTTTGCGGTGGCCGTTATACGAGCATAATAAATAATCGTATAATAAAAGCATAACCATTTAGAATCGGAAAATACTTTTTCTTCAGGTGATAATCAATATATCTAAATGGGCACTTTTATTCCCTGTGTATTATTATAATGCTAATTGAAAATATTTGATATTTTGTCAAACTGTTTATTCATTATTGCTTATAAACATAACAACACTAGATAGAACGTCATTAAAACGATACTTCATGCATTATGTTTATCAACAACTGTCAGTTAGGACTTCTAGTTCGAGTGAATTGCATACTGATGGGTTTACCTTGTTTCCTTGACCAAGCAAATATGCCAAAAAATGTTTATTTGTGGCCATTGAAATATATTTCGGTTTTAGTATTTTAGCAGTAACGTAACTAATAAAACGTATCCAATTAAAGTAACTATTGATTGCAGTATAAGCAACATAATATATAAGCTAAATTGTAATTGTTGTAATAAACAATATATTGGCCAGACCCCTAACCCTCTTCATATCGGAATGACAGGTCACCGTTATAATATTGTTCATGGAGATGACAAGCCCCTCGCTGTAAATTCCAGGGAACACAGTCAGTGCAAAATTGAAAACTATTATAAATTAAAAGGCAACAGTAATGTCCCAATGCATACTAATGAAAATATAAATAAAATTACATGTAAAATGCCTTTATTTGTTATTATTATTTAATAATAATTAAATATATTTAATTATAGATTGAGCGAAACTGCTCATCAACTTATATTAAAATCAAAACTTACTTTGGTTTTGAAAATTTGTTAATTTCTAAAAAAATTTTTACTTTTACTCTTTAGCATTTCTGATAAAACATCAGCTGTAAGGTAGTTTTTTATGTTAATTACTCAATTGCAATTCTTTTTTCTTGTTTAAGTTTCTAGTTAGCTTAATAATAAATTTTTAAAACATTTATACAACGTTACATCTGAAGAAGTACGCTGAGACGTACGAACATTGATAAAGAGTTTACCAATATTTGGTATATATATATATATATATGTATATATATATATATATATATATATACATATATACAAAATTATATTTTTACCAAAACGTTTTATTTGAATATTAGGTTCTTTTATGACTCTATGCTGAACAGGTGTTACAGAAATAGTTTTAATATGAAGTTTTGTTACTATCAAGCTTTCTCTATGCTTTGAAGACTCTAAATGATTTTTAACAATATTTTATTTACAATCCGTTATATCCGTTATAACAAACATTAAGTAAACACTTTTTTGGTACATTATTATATGAGATTACAAAGAGAATCATATTTATGCACAATAGCATTAATTATTAAATTATGATGATTGTGTTTCTCAAAACCGGTCTGGAAGATTAGTATGTGATATCTATAAAGTCTAGTCCCAGTCGGGCTATTGTAGAATAAATACACTCCAAGATGAGTAGGATGATTATTTATTTTGGCTCTATATGTTCTGTTGTATCTAGAGATTTCTTACCTTACTGTTTAAACGTTTAAATTGTCATGCAAAGTTTTATTTGAAATGTACCATGGAGCCCTACAATTTTTTAACACTTTTGACTGAAACCTCTGAACGATTTCTACCTTGGAATTGGACAGTACCCCATAGTTTTATGCCATAAGTTTATATAGGTTTAAATTTTTTTTTGTTCCTGAGCAAATTGTTTTCATGGTCAGTTGGGATTTTTTGGCAAGAAGCCAATTTCAACTTCAGATATTTTAGATTTAGCTGATGTATTGTCCATATGTGATTGTGTCCAATTCGCCAATTCAGTATTCTATTAAAGTGCACTCCTAAATATTTAACACTTTGAGTTTTTTTAATTACAACATTATTGAGGCTCACTTAATGACACATTTCACATTTCATTCAATGTTACGGTTGATTTGCTTTCATTCTGACGTACCCTACATTTTGTAACCAAAATAATGTTGTCCATCAAGTGCGTGTTTTACAGATTCAGAAGTAGATGCAGCATCTCTATGGCATGAAGGTATAGCAATGTCTTAGCCAGTAACAATGTCTTACTTGAAGTTGGTATGTCTACTGTAAATAAAGAGTAAACAACCCGGCCAAGAATGCTTTCTTGACGAACGCCTGATTCAATTGATACCAAAACCGTGATAATCCATCAAAAATACCTGCCCCTTAAATATGATTTTAGAATGGCATACATTGCTTGTGGTAAACAGCGTTTCAATTTAAATAACAGGCCAGGATGGTAGCCCTTATCAACAGCTGATTTCTAAAAAAAAAAAAAAAAAAAAATAACTGTATAGTAAAACATTTTATGGATTGCTCTAAAGTAGAATGCTGCCTTCGGAAACCAAACTGGTGACCTGGAACTAAATCACTGGTATTGACTAATGTATTCAATATTTTAAGGAAAAGCTTTTCGAATAACTTTGTAAGGATTGGTAACAAACTTATTGGTTTGTACATGACACAATAATGGCAGGTTTTCCTGATTTACAATTGCTATTTTTGCCACTTTTATTAATTTCGGAAAATATTCTAGACATAATATTGCATTGAATATTGAGGTAACCAAAACAATGCCTTTTCTAGGAAATTCTTTGTAGTACATGTACTATAATCAAGAAGGAGCTTTTTGAGGGTGTCTATCCCTAATCATCCCATCTCTGACTTCAGCTGGCATAAAAGATGAACCAGATAAGGTCATCTTAAAAGAGAAGTCTAAAACTTCATATATTTCATCGACATCATTTTGAGGATCTAATTGTAGATATGGTTTAAATACCAAAAGAAAAAGTTATGTAAAAATGTATACGCCTTTTCGTTACTGTGTTTTGCTCATGAGCCATCTCCATTTTGTATTGGAGGAATGTGAGTTGTCTTTTTAAATACTTGACGACTTTCCACAGAGAATAGTCAGTCGCGTTAGTAGAAGCAAGATCTTTAGTGTGTTTATTGAAACAGTCATTCCTTAAGTTTATAATTTTTTGGCTACGATTTTTTGAAGTTCGGTTAAGCCATGCTTTGACTTCATGACCGTATTGCACTCTGTCAAAGACGCCTAAGCCTACGCTTTTATGTTACATATATTCTTATGTAAATCAGACTATAAATGTAAATCAATTTTAAAAATGTGGTTAAATTAACAAAACATATGTTGTGCTGTCATAAAACAATGTTTGCACAGAGCAGTTGATTACTCTTAAATGACTTTTTAGTAGAGTAAAGTTCTTTCAAGTACTAAGGAAGTATTGCTACATTATTCAAAGTTTATAAACATTTTATAACTGTTGTGAATATATACTGGAGGTTTGAGGTGTTAAGCTTCATTATATTGTACAGATAGAGGTTTGAAATTTTATACTTAATTATATTAAGTGTGGAGATTTGATGTATTAATTTTCATCTCATTAAGTATAAAGGTTTGAAGTTGTATACTACATGATATTAAGTATGGAGGTTTAAGGTTTAATACTTAATCATATTAAGTATGGAGGTTTTAGGTGTTAACCTCAACATATTAAGTATGGCGGTTTGAGGTTTTTATCTTCATCACATAAAGTATGGAGGTTTAAATGTTTAACTTCACATATAAAGTATAGAGGTTTTATTTGTTCTCATTTTCATAGAATGTATTAGTCCATTATTTTTTGTCTATTAGGGTGGGAATGTACCTTGTTATCTTGTTTTCTACGAAAAGATACATTATTGAAAATCAGAGCAGATGTGTTTAGTAAATGCATTAGCAATAAATCTTTTAGTTGAAAAATATGAAGGCATCATTTAATACTTTGTAGACCACACAATGTATAAACTGACTATTTCATTATTTTCATATTATGAATCACGCTGGCTTAATAAATAATCCTTTAGCTAAACATTACCTTTCTACTAATATCAGTATATGTTCATAATACATCAGACTGTAAAACATCGCCTGCATCATGTTCCTCACAACATACAGTATACTTACTAAAAGTGATATTTCTATCTAACTGTCGCAAATATAACTAAAACGACTTTATTGTGCATTTTAATGTATTGTAGATATTCATAATTAGCGATAGTCTTTCGACTTGTTAAAATATTCTATAAAGATTTAATATTTTTAATGTATAAAATAACTTGTCCAGTCTTTTCTCTTTAAACTAATGTAATATTTTAATTTTAGATATAACATTTTAAAACTCGGAACAATCTTTATTTGTTGTAAAAACCATGTAGACTAAGTTTTCCTTGCTTTCCAGGATAACTTTGCATTTAATCTAAAGTTTTCCCGTACTCAGAATTCTTGTTACTCCTTTTAGTAAAGGCTTGTAATAATTAGCTGCACACTTTTCAATTTTCCACGAAACCTCCTTGAGTTGTATTATACTTCAACATTTAAAAGTTATGAAGTATTTAGAAGACATTTCGTTTCCTTAAATCTTGTAAAATATATATTAAGTTTCATCTTAATTATTTTCATTTGTAATTTTCTTTAAAAACTGGAATTTATGAACGAAAAGGACTCATCTTTAAGTCTGTAAATGATTTTTTTAAAATATTTATCATCCTTTTAATGAGATTTCACTAAAATATACATTTCAAACAATAGATTGTATGTGAAATTTCTACTTTGTTAGTATTACTTTACAAATGTCTTAAATAATTAATTCGAAATTTAGAAAATTCAAAGTGTTGCCACCACAGAGAGTTATGAATTATTCTTCAATGTAAGGGAATACTTAGAATAACATTAAACCTAAGACACGTGCAGTTTATCAACTAAATAACTAACTACGTATAATTGGCTGAGCTTTAGCAAAGCCTGTCTTTCATTGGGCTAAAAAATTGATTTCTGTCTGTCGGTACGATATCTCGAAAACGAACTGACCCGTAGACTCGAAATGTTGCATGAAGCTTCATATAATATATTGAATATGACTCCCGGTTCGACTCCCGGCGGAGCGAGTACTTTTTGTGATTCAATGATTATTGAAATTAAATAAGCCATTTATACATTGCCATTTATATAATTTAATGTATATATATATATATATATATATATGAAATTTTGTGAAACACAGTATGTCGGCCAAACATCGCTCCTTTACGCATACGAGTAACTGGCCATCGATTTGACATTGTCCATAGCGATATAGAAAACCTTTAGCCAGTCACGCTATCAATGTCCATAAAAAAAATCATATAGAAAATTGTTACACCATCAAAGGCATAAATAAGATCCCTGAAAATTCAAACGAAAACCTTAATAGATTGAAATTGAAAAAAATTAAACTGCACACCAATTGTTACTTCAGACAAGACATCCAAGGCGTCTTAATTTAAGATAAATTTATTTTTCGTCTACTTATTCACACACGTCATGTCATGGACCATCAGCTGCTGATCTACTATATTTATTTATAATGTTTGTTTTTATTTTTTGAGTTCTTACCTATTTTGTATGTCACAATTTATATAAATATTTATACAAGTTATATTTATCTGAAGAAGTGTACCTAGATACACGAAAATTTATAAATGTTTCGATCCAATATACCGTGGTTTATTTGTTAGAAGAGAATAACCTGTTTCTGTAAATATATATATATATATATATATATATATATATATATATATATATATATATATATATATAATAGAAACACTGAGCTTAATGATAGTCCTTGTCTCTGCATGAATCTAGCTGAGTTTTAGTGAGAATTTTTACACTGGTTTTAAGTGTAACCATGATGGCAACGGGGAAATATTAGCATAATAAAATTTGTGAAAAAACAGAAATTTGTGTCTTGAACTGAAATTTGTATTTTAAATTTCAACATGTAAATTTTATTCATAGAGCAAAAAGGAAAAGTATCGAAACCCTTTGTTGAAACTCGCTGACAAGATATTATTTCATCGCACTCTTACGTTGTAGTACCCTCCATAGCTCACCGGAACTTTTATTCTTTGAACACTGTTATGAAACCTAATGTAATTAACAAAACATGATTATGTCTTAATATATCGCCAGATATCTAGAGAAAAATTTCACCTCTTGACTTTCAATATTGCGTGAAACTTCATTTCTATATATACATGAATGAGTTTTATCATGATGCATGTCCAACCATACATTTTGGCTCAGTTTCATTCATTGAAGGATTTAACTCAGTAGGCTGAAACAGTTTATCACTTGTCTGCCGTAGGAGATGTACACATTTCTTTATGATAGTATGTCTTTCTATCTTTCCGCAGATCTCGTCAAATAAAATATATAAAATCTGCTATAGACTTGAAAGTTAGTATTTAACTTCAGCGAAGCCTGTTGGTGACACGTGGTGTGGCGTACTCGTACTTTGTAACATCAATAAACTTTAATTGTAAACTTTTCCATTAAAGTTCGCTTTGGTTTTGGATGTGTTATGTATTTTATTTTATTCGGTGATAAAAACTTAAATTTACCTAAAAAAGCAATTAATTTAACAGAAATTAAATTTTAATTGAGTACGTGATTTTTATTTGAACGATGAATTGTGAAACACCATTTGCAAAAGAGATAAATATGAAAAGTGATATGAGTTCAAACAATGACACCATAAAGGTATTTTTAGTAAATTTCAAAATATAAATAGCTGTATTACATTGCATTGGGATATTTTGTCAGTAAAGCGAGCTTTCATTAATGATAACCAAATTCTTAAAACCAAATACCCATTAAAAGAGTATGGATATTTTGAACATCTTTTTTGATAAAATGTGACTATTACTAACGAATGATAAATTTGATACGCCTTATCTATTATAAATAAGAACTAAAATTGTATCAAAATACTATTATTATCCATATCTAATCATACAGTAATTAAGGTGAATTTAATTAATCCAGTGCAATGCTAGAGTATTAAATGTAAACCACTGACTCATCAAGAGAGCAACGCGTTACCAGGCACCAAATAGACATCGACATTAGTTCATTAAGAGACAATTAACATCTGTTAACATGTTGTATTGGTTCCCCCTCTATTGGTTAAAGTGGTGGAGCTTCACCATGGTGTTAATTTCACAAACCAAGGTATTTAAGCTTAAACTAAAGCACAAGTATTCAACAGAAAATGTTTTTAAATTTAACTATAAAACATTTATTTTATTTTAATAACTACCCCAGAAATTTATCTTTAATTTTAAATGGAGAATGCATATATATTATTTATTGCATTCAAAAATATTTTTTAAGATAACAGGATTTAATAAGACCTTCAATTCTGCTGCATTGTGTGTTATGTTTGTGTCCTACTTTGTTATTTGTTTAGTTTCTGTACTGAGAAAAATAAATTCAAATCTAATTGAGAACAACATTTCGTATGAACTTTGCTTCTACCATATCAACGGATAGATTTAAATATAGTCTTTTAACTCACAAGTTGCATATTATGTAGGTATATCCTACCGTAATTAGCCTTAGGTATATATTCTGTAAGGTTTATTTAATGCATAAACGTGCTCAAATATAAGTTAACAAGTGAAAGTAAATTAATAAGCTTGAAAGGAAAGGCTGCAGCAAAACCGACACAAATTTGATCTCTTTCATTATAGCCTACAACCATCAAACCAAAATACAATTACATAAATAGCTAAGAGTATAATAATTTATAAATCATCAATACTAAAACGATCATCAACACTAAAACGATGGATAAATGAGGAAGTTATTGGTAATTTCTAAGGTATAATCAACAAAATAAAATTTTTTATAAGCGGTCCTCTTATATAAAATACCTAAAACTTGATTAAAGTTATTCCAGACTCATTTGTGGACTTGCCAATTTATCATCTTTGACAAATTTATTTTGTCTCGAGGTAGCACTAAATTAAAGTATACCAACGTCCTCAAAATCTGAGGTGTGTGTTTCATGAAATCCATAATAAATACATGTTCTTGTTAATAACAACCGTTATATTAAATCCAAACAGTGACACTTGAAAAGGTTGGAAGAAGCAAATAAGAGGCCCTTCGGCTCTCGTGACTGAAGGGCTGACATTGGCAGACGTATTCTGATGGAAGCAATACAAATGGATCGCACGCAATGGTAAGTTCATGCTTCCATCAATATCTGCGCAAACCTCGCTTTTCCTTTTCATCGTGACCTTTCGTTGAAAATTTGAAGAATCCACAAGTAATGTATCCATTCAAAGTCTAGTTGTGAATAAGGATGCACCCTGCCCTTCTCCATCCTAGGAACACGTGTTTTCGAGCAAAAACACGTTTCTACAAAGCATGAATGTTTGCGCACAGTTCAAGGAATTTGCCTAAGGTCAATGCAAATCAGTTTAAAAGAGCAGGATCATTTCTTATTTAGTATATTATCATTATATAACAGAATTATTATCGACGCAAAAGTGTATTATATTTTCGAAATGTACCAATAGGTTTCTGCTTGACCTAAAGGGCCCTTGAAGTTGACTCCCAATGATGGATAAAACAACTGTTCCTAGTAGAGGTCTACGAGGAGGTTCTGTAGGTAAACTCTCAAAGAATCGACTTTCAGTAGTTCATGTTAAAAATAAATCTTCGGAGTTAGAAACATATCAGTAAAACAGGGAGCCCAAACGTATGTTTTATTTAGACATTTTGTATTAGTAGATTCCGTAATTTTTAGTAGTTAGTTGGTTCTAAATAACGTAAAACGTGCAATATAAATAATGTATGTGGTACACAAGGACTTAGTCACCAATTATACAAATAAATTACCATGAATATCCTTGTTCATAGCTTGTATCATAGCTTAGGTTTAGTAGTATCTGAGATCCGTGATCGCACTGTCAGTAGTATTGGCTATTTATTTTTAAACGTAATGATCTACATTGTGTATAAATAAATCCATTTGAAAATTTCAAACAGTGGCTTTTGAAAATACCAAGAAAGTTAAATGAATCTGTCAGCGCTCAGAAACTACAATATATTTCGCTTCTAGAACATTGAAATTAACAGCATACCATGGAAGCGTAAAGATATATTTTTAGCAATGCTTTATAAGATCATGTTTTCTTATTTTTATGAAGTCTATGGTTTTCTTCATACCTGCTTATGTTATCATAGTTGAATTTGCTTAATTCTTAAATAAAGTTTGTGGAAATGTTGTCCATATTATTTTTATTCATAAGAATAAGGTTAAAAATCAATTTCGAAATCATTTTGAGGTCATGCCTTACTTTTCATATTTAGGATAAATAATACATTTGTTTCATATATGCATATTGAAATATGGAGAATTAGCTGGAGTGATTTTAAATGGAGAATAGAATATGGAGTGATTTAAAATTGTAGTATAACCTCAAACAATGTTGCATCGGAAACGCTAGTAAAGCAACGACTGTCTCGGGCATTGCCTAATCTGTCTTGGACGCAATAAGCCTCTAAACTCCTTCGGGTTCAACAACGGTAATCAGGAGAAATCTCCAATCCCACACCTTTCTTGCTAATTCAATCGTTGATAGCAATCATTTACAAACCAGCTTCCAGCTTACTCTTTCCGCAACGAGAATGTCAAACAATTGAAAACCTCCTTACAATTAAAAGTGACATGAATTAGTTTAGAAAATAAAAAGCTTTGACACCACCTTTCTTCCCCGCTTGAGAAAAATAAAGAGATTTTCAAGGCAATGTTACTCTTAAATTCTATAACCATTATAAAACATAGTAATACAACAAAAATAAGTTAAGGCTAAAATAAGTAAATAGTTATAAAAACTCAGAAAGCGTCACCGTGATGAATGTATTAAGGCATTTTGATAACATCTACTGCGGGAAGAGCGCACACAATTCCGTCAACCTCAGCTAAATTATTATTTGACACTTTAATATTGGTGTTACCTCAGACTAGTGAAAAACTAATGAAATCATCAATCTTTTATCTTCTTCAAAGTGAATTTCCAACAACTCATGAAAAATCAAAAAAACATTAATCTCCACGGCTAATGTTTTTACTGTTACCACAATCTTTCTTCTTTATTAGAACCAAAAGTTTTTATCTCAAACTTTTCATTATTTAATAAATTTAATCAATAAAATTCTTAACAAAAGCAAATTGCGATTTTACAATTTTGTAATTTTGCTTAAGCACATCACACTGTTAATAATATATCACCCTCAATGATTTCCATGATTAATCTTTACAGAACGGCCAACTTAAAATATTTCAGAGAGGTTCACGTTACGAATGTCACCTTTTCTTTGATCCTTTAAGATCAACAAATAAATATCATATCAAACTTATTCATAAAACTCTGTAACTCTACACATCTACACTCGATTTATAAATTATTCTGCCAGACCTGAACTCTCATAAAAAAGCGTTTTACAAGACACACTTAAAAACTTTACAAAGGAAATTCTAACTTATAAGTACATAGTTAAAGATATTGATTTAAAATAACACGTCCGGGCGCGCGAACAAACTGGTTAACGGACAGAAAAAAATAAAATGGCTTGAAGATCTGTGCAAGGTTCATCATTAATCAAGTGTGGCTGTATGATTGTTTTATCAATTCTTCTCAGTACTATCAATTTTTTTTTAATTTTTATTTTTTCGTCACAGAATGTTTGTTCCAAGAATTCTACAAAAGGTTAAAACTATTGAGGTTTCGAAATAAACGACTAAATCTTTTGAATGTGATGGGTTTTTCACACTCCTGATCGAGTTTCTACGATATTTTAACAATTTGTATGTAAGTATTTATAGCAAGTCCTTATATTATATTTTATTATCTATACTATTATTGTCTATATAAAATTGTCTATATTGCCCTATATTTTACATTGTCTATATAAAACTTTAATGGTCTGTGTTTTTGTAACTCAATCACGTAAACGCTACTGGAACGAATGTACTAAAGTTTCATTTGTACATTCTTAGAGTTCCTACTCAACATACAGCTATATTCCTACTTGGAGATCCCTCCAGGCTACTATCCACTGGTCTTAAAATTCCCTAAAAACTCCATTATCTATTATATTTATGTACTTTGACTAATCAGCAGGTAGTAAATATGTTTTTAATCACCTGTCAAAGTCAAGAGTAATAAATATAATAATTTACACTCTTAAACAGATGATCAAAAATGTGTATATATTTATTTCTTTCTTTTTTCCTTACTCTTTTTACAAGTGTCATTACATTTCATTTTTTCCCCATTTCATTGTAATAAATTATTCTATCAGTAAAGTTCAACCATTTATCATTGATTTTATAATTACTGTTACTAATTATTATTGTTGCTATGCTATTATTGTTATTTTCTATAAGTCTCACTTTATATGTTATTGTTATGGTCTCAATTTATTTTGGACATTGTTAATAATTTATAATGTGGATAATTTTCATTAGCTTATTGTTGGATATAAGAAAACAGTTTCACTCTCCGACTTCAGGTCCGCCACCATTACAATTTCAATATAAAATGGATGAAGAGATTGGAATATCTTTCAGTGGCTACAACCTATCTCAGGATTGTTTGGATGTAAATTAAAATGGTACTAGGATACATGATGCAGTAATTTTACAAAATAAATTTCTAGGTATTTATTTATATACTTTGTAAGACTCGATTTAGTTCCAGTTAATTAGAAATTACATTTAAAAACATAATTACTTTCAATGGATTAATTGCATACTTCCATAAGTTAAAACGGCCATCTTGTAGAAATCTCAAGAATTGTAAAAGAATAAGTAAGAGTTAATCTTGCTCAAAACTGCTTGACAATTTAATAAACTTTTCAATTTTGATTTATGTAATAAAATACTCGAGATAAAATTTTGACCACCCAAATGTGAATGCCTGCCTTCTTGAAACTTTTGGTTTTTTAAGGCTGGCTGACATACTCAACAAAGTTATGTATACCTTCTCTGTACCACGATCATGCTGATTCTCAATCTATTAAGAACAAAAGTAGTTATTACATCTCCAATTATTCTCGTAATAGTTTATAGCCTAGTACTTAAAAATTTGTACGCTTGCTATTTGAAAATCTTACTTAATATAAAAAAAAATGTAGTAACAAACATTATTTTAAATTAAGTGATAATACTAAAACACTTTTTTGCTCTAAATTGTATTACACCTGATATATAATCATGGATTTTCCAAACTTGGAGCAGGTACAATCTGAAAACCTTGAAAGATATCGAAAAAAGTAACAGTAAATATTTTTTTAAATACCTAGTATATAAAAAATCTACCATTTTGGGTCACTGAACGATTGAAAATGTCTGGAAAATCCGGTTTCCTTTGCAATCCTTTCATCGTCAAAAACAAATATCAAACAAAGAATGTTAGATCTATTTTGGGAAATAGTCGATTTACAATTTTTGCTTGAATGCGATTGGCCACAATCTTGAACTTTTTATTAGTTAAGACTGACTAACAAACCCATCCAAGGTTACTTGCAAGTATTGCTTTGTACCAAGTTTGGTCTCGATATTTTTAAAATTACGGCAGTTATTGTGTTCGCGAGCTCTCGTTATATTGCATAAGCCTATAATTATATAAAATTTTCTGGTTATAATAGTTTTGGATTCTGGGGGTCATAAAAGGAAAAAAAATACACAAAATCTACCGTCATGAGGAGAGTTTAGTTTGCAAATTTATTCACTATCCGAAATATGATTATTAAGGATCAAAATAAGATACATAATTTTCTTTCATGCCTAAAACGATTAATCCCTTTGGCTGATACTATCATACATGAACATGTCAAATTAACATTTTGGAATATTCGGAATTATTTAAAGTTCAAGACAAGCAAACAGTCAGTAGCCTGTGCCGCTTTTTAACGAACTAAAGTATAAAGTTGACATCGCATTAATCGTTATAAATAATCGAAGTATAACGTAATTGTAATTATGCATTTCATTAACTGGGTAAGATTAAAGCATTAAACTGAAATAACGCGACAAAAGCATTTACAAATGTTTGACTCTACAGACGGACGCGTCTGTGAGAAGTGTGAGTGACGTCATGTCGGAAGCGGAGGTAGTAGAGAGGCGGAAAGATCCATTAGTCGAGTGACAATACTCGCAGCTTGTCTGATGTCTCTAGTGGTGTCTTCCATATCCGGTCGCCACCACTCTTGCGGTTCTACGTTTTGCTATTATACTTGTATTACTTTAATCTTAACAAGACGATATAAAAACATAAGAGTAGGTTCTACACTCGAAATAATAAGCGACGACCACATTTTGTCTTTGAAGTTGAGCATAAAGTATGTTTTAATGGCGTTTTTCTCTCGAATCTTATATGACTAGGAGTTTGAATAGCGGTGTTTTTATGCAGTACTTTGCACAGAAACAAAAATTAATAGCTGAGCCTTATGGAAAATTTTATATGATTAACTACTAAACCTTTAGTAGATCAAGATTATAATAACCTAAATAATACGTCTTTCGTCAAATTTAATCACTTGAATTATTCTAAACATTTGGATTCCAAGCTGTTAGACATCGGAATTGTGCCCTTACTATGACGTATGGGAGTTTCCTTGACGTCATCTGGATTTAGCACCTTAGTTACGCTTAGTGTGTGATTCTTCAAAGCATAGACAAGTAAAAGGTGTAGGATTAGCAAGAGGGTGCTCTTTTAGCACATGGACATGGTTACATTGCGAAGTGGTAATCCCTTACTTTCAAGTGGTACTTACTCAGGAATCAGACGTGGTGATAGCACTAAATCAGTACACCCTGGATTGCAGAGGGTGCTCATTCAACACATTGACTTGGACATGTCATTCAAATAGCCCTTGTCTATTGTAATGTAACAAAAAATTAAAAACAGAGAGTAATTGTATGAGCAAGTTGTCATTACATTACAAACGACATTAAAGTGAAGCTTACAACGTGTAAATTATGACTACAGTTATTTAGTTCTATATTGCAACCCATACCTCCCCGTTACGTTTACAACTTAACCACAAGATGCAATTCCGAAAGCAATGGCTTCACTAGATCCTTGATTGCAGGGCAAGAGTAAACTCAGTCCCGGCAATAACTTGAGCCTGTTTCTGTTAGGGCTTGTAGGGCTTGGTTATTGAAGCAGCGCATTGTTCTAGCCTTGCAGCCGCCTTGCAATCCAACAATCGCATTACGATTCATTTAAATTTGACGTATATTTCCATTTCAATCACTGCCATAATACTGGTAATAGATAATAAATTATTTCCAATAATTATAGCAATACGATTACAGGAAGTCAACTTAACTGTTCCTTGTACCAAAAAAACAAGTTTGTTAACATGTCAGAAAATATGTTAGAGATTTAAAACCTAAACATTCCTGAGTTGCTAAAATGCACTTCAAAACCATAGTCCCAATATATAGGCATAGTCCAATGACACGCTAATTTACGAGCTACGTCCCGACGGTCCCGAAGGTAGATGTACATTCAGTAAGGCTAAAGATAAAAAAAGAACAGTACAACCATATACACATTCCCACAATTGTTAGGGATCAAATAAAACCCAAATTCAGGAATCTCTCGAATCCCTGAACATTGAAATCAGGGAATATTGAAAAAGTGCCTTCATGGTGGCACGCAAAACCCTTATGAGAGCCTCAGTAGTAGTAACTGCAGAAAAGTTATGAAAGCCCTTGATGAAAAACGAATCATGAAAGCTGAAAAAAGCGATAGAAGAAATAAAAAAAAGGGTGGTCAGAAGCTGTAATTTGCCAAAAGGAAGTAGGAGGATAATTATGAAGCACAGGAAGACCCATATCACCCAGCTTATAGGGCAGAAATGTACTAAGGTAATGATAACTGCTGTTTTATATAATATTACATCTTAAAACTGTGATTCCTGAAAAACATGCTCATTTACCTTTTTCTCGAGAACCATAGGAGATGTGATTGTTTTTGTTCTTATTAGTGTTTGTGGACATTGTAATTTGAGACTTTTTCCTAATTCATTTAAATGAAAAAATTTTGGCATTTAAACGAAAAATTATGAATAATTTGAAGCATTTACAAAAACATGTTAATGATATAAAAAAACTAAATATAGGCTAAGTATATTTTGCTCGGAATAGTTCTATCTTCAAAAGAAACCAATATCATTTATGGTTACTGAGAAAAAGGTACATAAAGTTAACAAATTTAACATTGTAAGTATAGGAATATCCCAGTTCTCTTTTAACACCAATACACTTTTACTCGTTGACCTGATTTGATATTAGAGATGTGCTGCAGAACAAGCTACCTGTAAAATCGACAAAGAGAGTTTGCTGCCGCAGGCGCTCTCCCTGTAACTGCCAATGAATGCTGATTACGGGGAACCGTAAACTCAATGGCAGCTATAAACTATAACCTGGCTGACCACTTGCTGATTCTACAGGCGCGCCAAAGCCGCAATGCAGCTTTCGAGCAATTACCGGAGAAACGAACCTGAAAACATCCAGGTATACTGAATTTATACGTTCAGCACCTTACTGTTCATGGTTAAATCGAAATATGCAAAGTGCATTCATGTTTTAACTATTTATATGTTACAAATATTGTTTTCTTAGATTTAACAATATTTAAAAATAGTACTTCTTTTTAAATTCATATTTTAAAGTCAATAATATACACATTAATTGGTAAAAAATATGGTTGTTTTGTAGAAGTTTTTAGGAAAACAAATGACTTAATAACGATTCAAAACAAAAATTCTACTGAATCATCACTAACGGCCGAGTAGGCGGACTGCTTGCAAAGACAGGATCGCTCAGCGGTCACCCATCCATACAGCAGCCACTCTTAACATTGCTTGACCTGGTTATCTTGCGATAACCGTTGTACCCGCTACATTAGCAAATATGAGACTAAGGGTCTTTAAGTGTTAGCATCACATGTATGCCTTGTAGATCATCACTGTATATACCCCTCAATGCTAAAGTCTCGCTTTTGACACTATCAAGATTGTCCTACCAGTCTACAAGAACTACGGCCAATATTGGATATTATAAGACACGTACATATGCATTTATCGTTAAACAAATCTGCTGTTATACTGAGAAATAAGTAAAATTAACATGTTTATGTTTACAGAAAAAAAAGAAATCAGTGATTTAAAAAATGTATTGCAATAATTTTGAAATATAACTTAATAAACCAAACTATTGTTTTCGCAATATAGATTTCATTAGCATGTTTAGGCTTTAAAAAGCGTCAGTACGACAATCGTGCAATGAACTTCATCAAAATGATTATAATTATGAAAATTTAGACAATTATGATAAAATAAAGTAATTAAAGTAATAAAATTAATCTCAATTTAAAATAAGAAATACATATTTAATGAAATAATTAAAATAGCTGTGATAACACTTTTCAATGAGGTTGTAGATCCATGGAGAATTTCATTACCCTTCTCAGAAATAGAAAGCACTCCTGATTTATGCGATTTTTAACATACGGCTTGTTCTGTCGTTATCACTGGTTTTGGCGAGTTCATCGCCAAATATTAATTAGATTTTAAATTTTTGTATACCCTGTGGGCAGATAAGTAAAGTGGGCATACGCAAGTAAACAGCATAGATCATTATTATACATATAAACATATGTTATCATATTAGATAAATGTAAAAATATGTTCAAAGACACATCAAAAGAAATATTACGAGCGTAATAAACTTTTTATGCTGTAAAATATACGAAGAGTTTAAATTATCATTAAAGATAAGATGTTCATTGAGAAGACTACAGACGTATAGAAAGAGAAGTGGGTTGCTCTCAAGGGTTGCCCCAAGTAAGGATCAGTTTGAGACGATCAGTTGAGATGCTGATTATCGTCTCCCCGAGTCGGTCGCATTGCAGGCAGGGACGGTGCAGGAATACTCAAACATCTCGTCCCTCACCTGCAGATTTCTGCTATTGCAACTTTTCTCTTGTTCACTGTTTCACAAACTGTATTCCTTCTCCAGACTGGTAAACAGCGCCTTGTACTCAGTATTTGAATTAAATAGATTGTGTGTCGAGTAAAGTGTAAACTTGTGTTTTAAACGATTTTACAGAATTAAATTGTAATGTATTACGATTAAATTAAATCGTAATTGAGTAATTACGATCATAATTTAAGCTTAATGGCAGGGATTTCAAACTATATAATGGAAAAAAGTATACCGGGTGTCCCACGAAGAGGTTTAACGTTTGATTTTATATTACTTACCCGTTTATATGCACCGAACATTTTCAAACTCTACTCAATTCATTAAATAGTTTATAAATATTCTGTTAAAGTTTCAGCTCTCTAGCAATTGTTGAAACAAAATGGTGGAATTTTGGAAAACTATATTTTAAAAACTGTATTTTTGGTTTTGTACAGTTATTTATTTTCATATTCTAGAGAAATAAAAACATTTCAATCAGAAAATTAGAACATAGCGTATTGAAAAACCTACAATTACAGTCCACAATTAATCGAACTGTAATCCATCCACAGCGACACACTGATAACAGCGCTGAACCAATGAATCGTAAGCTCTTACAAAGAAATTCTGCAGTATCCGGAAAAGTTCCTCTTCAATTATTGTTTTAATTCTTCATCATTATTGAAGCTACGAGTATAAACTTAAGTAACCTCATAGAAAGAAATCACACACAGTTAAATCTGGGGATCGGGGTGGCCAATCTAAAAAATCACTTCCACGACCATTCCAATGGCCATGAAGGTTGTCATTTAGTAATCGCATGACAGGATTTGCAAAATGAGGAGGAGCCCATCTTGTTAGAAGATTGCTTGATCCATTTCTAAAAAACCGTAAAATGAGGCAAGCCTTGTTCATTTAAAATCTGTTCATACCTATTCACAGTCATTGTACTGTCTGAAATATCGTAACATATCACCCCATTACAACTGACAGCTGCCCAAACAATAATTCCTTTTGATTTGAGTAGAGTCTGTTCAAGAATTTGGGGATTACCGGTGTTGTAATAATTAAAATTATGCCTATTTACGGCACCATTGTGGTAAAAAGTGGACTCGTTAAAAAAAACAATTTGAGTATGTCAATTTTTTTTTCCAACGGCAGCAGCCAATTTACAAATACAAGCATAGATAGTAATTAATTAGATTATGAAACTCAACAATACGAGAACAAAATTCCATTCTCCTGTCCGTATCATCTTCAAGAAGATTATGGCCTAGGTGACTTTTGTAAAATTTAATTTTGTTTTTCTTAATTATTTTCTGTACTGAAGACTTTCGAACACCAGTTTCAAGTTCAATCTTCCTCAGTAATTTCGGCTTACCTGGAGAGCGGAGCATTGATGCTCATACTAGTACCTTTCTTCCCACATTTGATCGTCTAAAGTACTTTTTTACGGCACTTCCAGTTTCTAACAAAATGGTTTTCCACTTAGTTAGTGTTGAATTCCTGAACTCCTGGATATGCAACCTGAGTTTTTCTAATTGCTTCTGTAATATTGCCAAAAGCAATAACCCACGTACACACAACCCTTCAATTTTTGTTCAACATTAAAAGCCATTTCTCGAACTTCAGTATCAGGAAAAACTGTAATGGAGGTTAAGTTATCTTATTATAGCAAAAGCAATATTTTTCAAATAGCTGTTTTCAACAATGAGTGTTATTAATCTTGTACTTATCAAATCAGGTAATTCAAGAAATGAATTTTATAGGGATCAAAATGGTCAAATTTTCAATATGTCACCATTTTGTTTCAGCAATTATGAGGGAGCTTTAATTTTCACAGAATATTTTTAAAACCTACTTTATTAATTGCTTAGAGTTTGAAAATGTTTGGTGCATAAATGGGGAAGTAATATAAAATCAAACGTTTATACCTTTTCGTATTGAACCTGGATATCTCACCCAAGATAGCGATACACGATGCTTATTAGGAAGCCCCATCGACCTATTTTGCTATTTGATTTTAAATTTTTTAAACCAAATTTAACAAAAATAAATTTATGTTTTAGCGTTAATGAAAGTCTTTTGTGTGCATATCTCATCTGCACGATTAATTGTAAATAACGTGTAATGAAAATACACTTTTCAAGCACATTATTTGTAACGAAAATATATTTCAAAAGCATATTTAAGTTAAACTAGACTTACACTCCAAAAAGTTAAGATTACGAGTTCCATACCAACCAATTCCAACATAATGACAACTATAATAATTATAAAACCATTTTGTCAAGATAGTCATTGTGAAAATTTGTAAGGAAATGTTTTATCCACTACAATTAGTTAAGAGGTACAGTATTTTTAATTAATTGTTAATGTTTCAAACTAGTTCATAAATAGAGATACTTATGAAACACGAAATCTTATAATTGTAACAATAATTTATGAATTGCAAAACATTATAAGGCTAAAAACGAGGCAACTAAAAATTTTACAGTATTTCTCTGTATTTAAAGAATTAAATCTACAACAAGTTTCTGCTCTTCCCAATGTTTATGAAAAGAAACAATGAAATGATTTGAGCTAAATTAAGAAAATAATAATTTTATTCACCGGTTAAATCTTTATATGAATGTTCAAGGATTTTTCAGTTAAAACAATAAATGAAATAGTAAAGAAAGAGTAGTCGCTAAATGACAAGAAATAGTTTATTCACACGTTGGATGTATCTCTTTCCTCCGCTATATTAACAGACTAAAACACTAATGTAAAAGAAAACCATTTGTGTAATGACTCCCGGCAAAACAACTGCTTCCGTCCACGATGTAAGCATGTTCCAAATCTCCGCAAACAATCTTTGTTGTGTTCTTCAACTAGTACGTATGTTAAACAGATAAGTACAAATTTATGCAACCTTAATTCAAGTGTTTTGGTCAAAAACATGATAAATACATGAATTGAATATAACGTAATCTTGATTCGGTGAGCTTTAGCTGAAAAAATACCGGTTGGAGGCTAAAAATTACATTTCTGTCTGATTTTATTTGTCCGCTCGATATCTCGAGAACGAAGATCTGTAAAACTGAGCTTTGTCAAATGAAACAAAACTAATGAAAAAGCGTTTAGTACTAAATTGTACTCCACTTGCATTGGTTATACCCGTTATTAACCCCCCACTCCTCCCCAGAAGGAATAATGTACGAGCCGAGGACCATTTTGGACCATGTAAGCACATGTCCTGGGTTTCTCTGAAATCGATGTACAAATTTTCCCGAGAAAATGTAAATAGCATACCACTAAAATTAATGGAGGTTGAAAATGAGGTTATAAAAAGGGTTCAAGATATGAAACGATCATCTTATTCATAGATTCCTAGAGTAATACACTTGAAACCTCAGACATATAAATCTAATAAGAATTATATCACCGTTAGGCAATTAGATTAGAGACTGAAAATCACCACTTAAAAGTTCTGTATATGGTTAGCTGACACCGATTTAACATTTATTTGCGTTTCTGGCGGTTTTCAGTGTACCAAGCTAAGAAACATATGATCGAAAAAGTTTTTATTTCATATCTTTTTCTTTCCTAAAAGAAATTTCTGTACCGATTTCAAGAAAAACCAGGTTGTATCTTTAAGTAATAAAAACTGGCTCTCGACTCCTAGACGATAAAATAATAGAAAATGGTAACAAGTGATTATTATTTTAGATTTTAGTTAATGAACATCTTCTAGAACTTTGGATCCAGTTTAAAGTAGTAAAAATGGTAAGAGGGAAAAGATTACTATACTTTTACCATGTAGATCCTCCATATAATGGTAATACGATTTCTTCGTCTTTAATTCCTTTTTTCTAAACTCTAAACTTAAGATATATATTTTTTACATGAAAGAAGTTATTTTCATTTTAGTTACTGAGTTCTTATAAAAACAAACAATCGAGTTCAGTAAGGTACTGTCAAAGAAGGTTACAATTTAATTTTTAATATCCTATTAATATAATATAACACAAACTTACCTGTCACGTATCAAAAACTTGAAAATGGTAGCATTAAAAAATAGTGTAAAACATTATAAATCATTACGATTTTAGATAATTTTAGTGCTTAAGTATTTATCACTGATACATAATAATATTATCATTATGGAAAAGTTCATTTTATAACTGTTAACTATTAATTGATTACGTTAAAAGAACTGTTTGGATTCTGCCAAAATAATAAGTTTGTAAATATTTAAAAAACTTGCAAGTAAAATGCAAAAACAGTAAAGAAAACACTATACGTTCTCATAAACTTAGAATTAAGTTATTAAAATGTTTTCTCACCAATTATTAGTACAATAGTATAGAAATACCAATAAAAGAAATGTTCGTAAGTGAGAGAGGGAGACTTAAGTATTCCTCCAGCGTCCGTGTCTGCATTGCGACCGACTGTTGCCGGTAATCAGTCCCTCAACTGATCATGTCAAGCTAATCCTTGTCTCGTGTAAATTACTGCACACTCTCTTGTTTAATCCACGCCTTCTACTGAAATCCTCTCTTCTACTGGTTATGATACGTTTGTGGATTACATTCCTTTAATATTATTAGTAGAATAGTAATAATATTTTCTTATTGTGAAGAAATTTTACATTGTATGGCAATCGTCAAAAAACCATTTGAACAAGTATGGTAGGGGAATATAACATTTTTCATTCCTTCCTCCAACCAGATCCTTTTCAAACGTACAATTTCTACATTCACCCATTCTCATTCGTTCAAATTGTCCCACTTCAGCACTTGGTTAGTCTGTCAATTCTGTTATCTCCCATTGATATGCAAAGAACTCGTCTGTGCTGTAGAATGCCTTTGCAATCAATGCAGTTCTCAGACGAGTTTTCAGTTGCCTTGAACATTTTTGACTGAATTTTGCAAATTGTTGATAAATTGAACTCCATTCTGTGATGGCTACCGTTCTGTGCCTCCTAGTTCGGTAGCTCTCCCTCCCCTTGTTGCATAAGAGTGTATGTCGCTACCTCTTCTTTTGTCACATTTTTATTTGAATAAGAGATATATCTCTAATATATAGAAGCAGGGTAGTGTCAAAAGTCTCAAATTTTTGAACATTGGTTTGCACGAATCTCTTTAGCAGCTTGGAGATCTGACTTCTCCTTTTTTTGGAATGTAGATTTTTGAAAATTGTTTGCATTTAAGGAAGCTCCCCAAAAAGCCAATCCAGAGGAGAAGTGTGGGTATATTACTCCCATAAAGGATAATTAAAGAATATTATATTAAGTGTATGATATAAATAAGTTTTTTTGGTTTAGCTAAATAATGAATCTAGGTCTAATAGTCAAAAGGGTTACCGGTTTGAAACTACTACTACGAATAATCTAATGTTTTTACAACGCTTGAACTAATTGTGTTTTCCAACGAGCACGAGTCCCGTAATTCATTTTTACTGTTTGAAAACCCAATAAAAGTTTCCTTGTGAAATGTATATAGTTTAAGACATAACTTGCTAGATTTTTATGTTTTCATCTAAATAAATTCTTTTAGTGAATTTTTCATGGTAAACTGTTGGTTAATGTGGTTAATTCACGATATTTGAAATTTTTTTTAGTATAATTCCATTTTCCCAAACCCCACTTTTCTAAGTCGGATGTTTATAGTTAATGAGCTCTCCTAAAATAATTTGGAAATGAATATTTGTGCCAAATGCAATAAAAAAAGTTACGCTTGGGTCTGAGTTTGTATATTAGTCTCGGAAATATTCAAAATATGTGCTAGGGTCTAGGATCGGTCTATATTTCAACCTTCCCATCTTGGTTGTAACTACGAACACTAATTTAATATCTAAATTTCCGTACTGGAATTTGAAAAAGGTATTTAAAAATAAAAAAAATAAGTAACCTACTGACTTAAGATATCTTGGCAATCGGTTTTTGGGCCCGTTTCTGATTAATTAATAAAACGTGTTTTACATACATGTTATTCATTTAACTTTTAATTAAATCCGGGCTCTCATCTGAATGCCATTATTTAAATCAGAATTGTTTTTCAGAATTAAGATTTACCTCAATATTAACAGAGCTTGTTAGCTGCGTTTCGTACACAAAAGGTTTAATTGCAAGATTTAAGTACACTTCATATCTGAAAGTGGCCACAGAAAAGGGCGCCTTTTTTAAACCCACTGTTTACTTTAACAGTACTTGCAAATAAAACTGGTTCAAGATAAATGAATAATCTTTATTACATCTTATCTTTAACCTTTACACCATAAGCGAAATGAAGATGAGGTAAATATATATATATATACAATAAAAATAAAACTAGCTATTTATTTTAATTTGTTTCAAAAATTAACCTGTCATTTAGATGAGCAACAAACCTGGACGAATTAAAATTATTGTAAAGTGTAAGAGAATTTAAAAGCACCTACTATTAAAATTATTTTTTATTAAATATATTTAAACTGTAAGGATTTTTTCACGTTGTGTATATGGAACACTCCGTGATGGGTTATTAAAATTATACTGTTTAAGAACATTTAAAATAGTTCGTACATTAGTATACATAGTATAGATCCCAAAATTAAACTAATACGTTTTAAGAGGTAATATTAATAAGGCATTTCTTGTACGTCTAGTTCTTTTTACTTAAAACTCAAATCGTAAGTGTAATATATCGTGAATAGTAGGTTTCAGCTATTCAACGTTGTCACTATATTACTGCAGTATACTTAAGTGTGTCCCAGGAAGTGTGTTCCTTTTTCGCCCACGTTAAATTGGACTATTTTAATGAAACTTTTCTCTAAAACTGATTCACAAATAAGGTATTAATTTTGATTTATTGTAGCAGCAAGTCTCCTTTTCCCACGTTCCACAAAAAATTATTTTATATTGAAAAAATATTTTCAAAACACCAAAAATAATTTATCGTTATTAAATTTTTTAACTTTTAATTTTTTGGGGGGAAGGGATTGCTAAAACATTGCCAACTATTATACAAAACTCAGTAGCCTACATGTATTTTTCTAATCACCTACTAAAAAATTTGAAGCCCTAACTTGAAAACTTGACAAAAGGCGTGTTTTTATTAAAAAAGTTAACTTTCAGAAGGATCAGAGGGTTTTGTTAAACAATTGCCTATAGTCACCACTGCAGTTGATTTTCTAAAATAATATCATATTTTATTCTTAGTGAAGTTTCCCATGACCTTTGTACCATTATAATTAATTTTAACAAGAAAGAAACGCACATTTATGAATCAATATAAAAAAATATTCTTTAAATTTGTGGGATACGCTACACCTTCAAATCATAGATTGATTCCCATGATGCGGTTGTAGAAAAAAATCATTAATACAGTTTTCGCAAAGCAATGTTCTTGCAAAACTTTTTTGCCACTAATTGAGGAAGATCAGTACGTGCCATATTATGCTAATAATATTTATCAAAAGCATATCTTCAATTTAAATTTTCCTAAAAGTGACAAAATCTCTCTTTGAGGTACACAATCTTAATTTCAATTTATTCATCGTTATAGATTTTACACGGCTCAAAACTTATTTATTTAAGAATAGAAAAAAGTATTACAGGTATATTAGCTTTAAACGGTACAATAATTTTAGTTAAAGCAAAGCCAAAATTTATCTTTACGGAGTTTTTTTTAATAGTTCCCTTTTATTAATTTGCACCAGTAAACTCGTGCAACTACATTAATTTCTTTTCAATTGGGCCAGATTTAAAAAATGATAAATGGTAAAAAAAAACGATTTCCGTGACAAATTCAGCTTCCGGTGTGATTTTATTTCCACTCAGAAGGAACACGAGACAACGATGACGAATGGTGGGTGGCCAGCACGTGTGGCCATTTCTCATCGTTTAACGTTGATAACGAGCGACATTTCGTGCACTACAAGTGTTTCTTTAATCGTAGAAAACAGTTTACATGACTAGTTAAAGTAGGGATAGTAAATATTGTTGTGATCAGAAGTAATTAAGATTAGCCAAATAGAAAATGATAAAAACAAAACACAACCACTTTGAAAAAATTATATACAAAAGATTGTGTAAAACTTTTTTACATGTGTTCGAAATCGTCCACTGTTGCCTCTTGCTAAATTTTTCAAATAGCAACCACACGTGTTCGAGCGCTCTTAGATGTTGGACATTGAATTTGACTTAGAGATGGTGCAAGTCGAAATCTTGTCACTATACTGAATAAAATAATTTGTAAAACAGGTTTCTAAATAATTTTAGATTTTTACATATAATATATTACCTGTTATACAAAACATATATCATACATATTCATTAAAGGTTTTTGTTAGCAACAAATATGTCTTGTTCCTATACAATGTGCAGATAACTTCCCATTTTGTGGTTATGATATACTAGCAATTATCGACGGCTTCGCTCAAAATTCCCTGCTGAATTACACTTAAATGGTCAACATAGGTAAGTCCTTTTTAAATGGCATAAAAAACACTTCAGAGATCAGTAATAATAACTGGAAGATATTCCAATATCTTAGAATAGTTGGATTTAGGTTTATAGAACAGTATTTCAGATCACTGAAATCATAGACCATCCTAATAATATTATAAACACGAAAGTTCCTTTGTGTGTCAAGCATAAGCTACTCAACAGAATGTACTGAGATTTTACATGGACATTCTTAGGGTCTCTAGGATGAATATAGGCTTATTCTTAGTTCGAAAATCCCTCTAAAGCAGCAGAAAATCCCATCTTAGTCTCTATATTTGTGTAATATGAAGTAAAGGAGCCTGTTAAAATATAATCAGCTGTTCTGTGTAAAAATTTTATTATGACAACACGACTATGTGTTTAATTAATTTAACCACTATTTTCAATTTTTTACCGTTATAGTATGTAAATTCTTTAAGGATTAACAAATATTTTTAACGCCGTTTTGAAATTTCAGCGATTAAGTAAGTAATCATCTACCTTATAATGTGCTTAAACATAATACGGTCATAATTTGAAATCCGAAAACTCTTACATACCG
Organism: Homalodisca vitripennis; assembly: GCF_021130785.1. Classification (NCBI taxonomy): domain Eukaryota; kingdom Metazoa; phylum Arthropoda; class Insecta; order Hemiptera; family Cicadellidae; genus Homalodisca; species Homalodisca vitripennis. The sequence continues at coordinate 174,869,081 of NC_060208.1, read as the reverse complement.
GACTGTGCTTTTGAACTAACGGATCAATTCCAGCTCTAAATGTTCTAAAATACTAAACAGTACTTTTCATATTATAAAGAAACAAACGCGTAGTGTCATTGTTAACGTAGCCAACTTTAAAATACACATTTTTTATCAATTATTTTAGCGTAAATTAAATATTAGATATAGAAGACAAAGCTACAATATAATTTTTACTATAAATTTAAAGACTGTAATATAACCCATCTAAGTAGTCCTTTAACAGAAGTAGGCCTCTCTGATCTTTCTAAAGTATTTTATATTGAGGCATATGAAATAGTAGCTGTCATATACAAAGTAAGGTTGCATACATATTCATTACAGGTTTTTGTTAGCAACAAAGATGTGTTGTCCCTATACAATGTGCAGATACATATTTAAATATAATTTAAAACATTATTTAACAATCAAAATTTTCGGAAAAAAGGTAAATATATTGAATTCATCACTACGCTATTTGTAGTAAAAGTTGTATAATACTATTGTCATTTCTACTTGCAGTACACGAATACCTTGCGAAACGCTTGGAATTTTCAATTTCTGGAGTACTGTCACATCTAATTCTGTTGTTTATTTACAACAGCTAGTATTTGCTTCTGCATATACAAAATTCTGTGATTCTGTGTTCAAGTTCTGACTCAATCACCCGTATAAACAGTTTCGACAATCTTGCAGTAAATCTTGTTAAAATTAATTTATATGTATTTTATGGGTGGTATATCTAAACAGTATGAAAGGCAAACTTCCCATTCACTCACTCATCACTAATTCTTAAACCTCCCAATATCCCAGAAAATTGAAATCTGTCATATTTAGGCCTATACCCCATATTTCCAAAATAGAACAACTTAAGCATTTTCATAAAGATAAACCATCCAGAGCGGATAAGTTGGGATTGCAGCTCCTATAAAAAACTATATTATTTTTCTCAACATCTCGATGTCCTAGAGTGACAAAATTTACCACATACCTATGTGACCTATGACTTAAAACAAATTTCATAAAAATTAAACATCCACAAGGTTGAGATGGGTTTTAACTCCTAAGGAACGATATTTCGTTTTTAAACTTTTCGTTTTATTTGATAAACATAAAAAAAAGAAAATAGTACGTACCATAAATATGTCTAGTTCCGATTCAAAATTATTATAGGTCTCCATCATAATACATCATATGTGCTTCCACTAAGATTGTTACGGACTTTGTATTTCTTCACTCAGGCCTTAAGATTTCAAGTGTTTCTGAAATTTTTGGAACTATTCATTCAAATAATATGGAATGTTGGAGAAATTTGCGTATTTCATTTGTATATCATAAAGATAATTTCACTCTCCGACTGCAGAGCCTTAAATCAACTGCCCTTTAAAATTACTTACATTTTAGTTATTCTGAAATGATCAGGAGATTTGAATATCTTCCAGTGTCAATCAATCATTTTCATGAGTGTTTATTATGCCATTATAAAGGGTATGTCTATGACAAATATTATTCAGTAGTAAATCACATTCAAAGTTGCTGTTATTCAATTTACTTGATTCTAAAGAGGAAGATGCGGAAATTATATTTTTATGACCTAGCAATGAAAAAGACAAATTTCATCTAATTTTCGTCATCATAGGTTGTGTGTAATTGAGTTTAAAATATCAAAACCTCTACAAAAATATTGTATATTGGGAGCATATATACATATGTAAAGTTCTGCAAGGGACTAAAAAAGTCAATTTGTTTTAATATGTGTATTATGAACATAATATTTATTATGTTCTTATACGTTAGCCATGTCGTGTTTGATCGCTAAGATGATTAAGTCACAACGAATCAACCCAGGGTCCACGTTTTGAATCGCGTTTTATACACGGCACTCTCACTCGTTGGCAAATAATTATATAATACTAGCCTGAAGTAGATTTAAAAAAAGATCCGCGATAGAGCTTTAAATAATCTAAAACAATGTGTCAATTCCTGGAATGTACAAAAACGGCTTAAAAATATTGTATAGATAACGTTTGTAAATAATAAAACACTTCTAGAGATAGTTCTCAAGTACTAAGAACGTCTTTATTAATTATTTTCGCGTTGATACAAAAAGTTGTAAAGAAAGTTTAACAATCTCTCACTATATTTACTATTTCATATAAAATATTCTCGTCAAACGTTTGCATTTCTGTTTAATTTCATGTAGGCACTAAAGCATACATATGAGACTTATTGAACTTGTCCAACTTTAATAAATGAAAATTTCTAAGTTGATTTATAAACATGAAAATATCTTAATTTAATTTTTATGGAAACCAAAATTTTATAAAAACTGTAATTTCAAAATAATCCACAACTCACAATCTACTTCTACAAAATTCAGTCGGGTCACCTTGAAGCAACAACAGCTGACACATAAGGGTCAAAGGTTACGGGCAGTAACATGTAGCCCGTCTCATGCTTACGACTCCGTCAATAATTGAGTTCCTCGGTTACGACTCTAAGCAACGCCCTTTCAGCTACGTTGCCATATTGTAAAACTTCCTCCGCGGTTTTTTGAATGTATATGTGTACATATATTTGTGTTCCATATATATATATATATATATATATATATATATATATATATATATTATTGTGTATTCATATAGTATTAGTATGCCTATATTGTATTGTGTTATTCAAATATTATTAATTATTATTGTAAAAATGGTGGATACCGTTGATGAATAAATAAATAAATAAATAAATATATATATATATATATATATATATATATATATATAAATGGTTAATGCATACGAATCGAATCGTTAGTTTTTATGCACTAATAACGAAAGTACTCGTTGTTCTTAACAGATGAAGTTTTCAGAGAAACAATGAATCTTATATCATACATCCATTATAAGATTAGTTTTATCCATTAGTTTTATTTATTGTGTTATAAATTTATGACATAATTTGCTAATTAAAAAGTCAGTGAAAACACATCGGTTAGTAGAGTGAAACGCCGCCTACCGCATCAGAATACGACGATCCAGTCAGAAATGGCAGCGCATAATGTACTTCGCAATGTGTACCTAAAACAACCCGCCATTTCTGATTGGATAAATCTTTTGAGATGCGGTTTGTGGCATTCAACTCTACTAAGTGAGCTCTTTCAAATGCTCTTTCAATCACTCGACCCATGCTTTAATTTGAGATTTCCATGTTTTCCTCTGTGGGACGTCCCCCCATGGTTGGCATGTCATGGTAATAGCAAGGAAAAATAGTTTACATAGCCATATAAACACTGTGCAAAGTTTATAGACGTTATCTGCTATGGTTTGTAAAATATTAAGCCGTACCCAGACTTTTCAAACACCTTGTATAGTGCATCGAGGAATTTGTAACCCTAGCCAATAATATAAACCAAAATTATTTTGATATAGTTGCAGGAGAGATTATGGACCTTGGGTCTAAAATCCCATGGGTTTAATTAAAACTTATTTTCTAGTTATTTTATGATGTCTCAGTTATTTTAAATTTATAATGAAATAAAAAAAAAATGAAGGATTAAACTATTAAAATGTTATCACTGACTACACAAGACAATAGAAATCTTGCAATTATTGAATAACAGAAACATATTTCTACGAAATTAAAAAGAACAGACATGCACATTGTCAAGCATGGTCCACGCTAGATGTGTCGCCTGTCACACCAGCAAAGACGAGAACACTTATGGCGGAGAAAAGTCATCTTACTAATGGCACTTCCGGTCCTGCTACTGCTTCCGTCCACACAGAGAGTAAGCCGTTATTACAACCTCAAGTTTATTTTGCTTTTCCCTTTTAGCTTACTACAAATATCACGTCAGACGGTAATAGTCCGGACTTTGAGCAAAATACTTCACAGCTTTGCTGTTATTTTTAAAATGAAACCTTTTCTAAATACTTGGTTGGTTGTACGGCCATCTTGATTGTAACAAAGTCCATAATAACAAAGTTAAACTTTACACACTTTTACGTGCTTACTGTTAATCGTAAGATTATGGGGGATTTATAATCTTAAAGATATAATTATATGCATCTAAATACTTTCAAGGTTTTTCTAATTTCGATAGTTTCTTCGGAGAAACAAATCAAGCTTTCTTGAACTTTATCGTTAAAATATTAAAAAATAAAAAAACTAAATATTAATTTACAATTTAACTTATAGAACATATAATATATAATGATTATATTATATAACTTATGTAATATATATTTATACTTTAAAGAAAAGGGTATAAATTCAAAATTCCATAACACCATGATAAAAAGTAGGGCATACAGGTGCATTATACTAAATATTGTTCTCATGGGAAAAACTCAAGGTATATGCCAGTGGTTTTTCTGTATTTTATAAAAAAATACGTGATCAAGCAACGGACACGTTTGAACTGTTTTGACTTCCGGTTGTGATTGGTATATATGCGTCTACTTTGTTGTATTTTTAATAAAGCCCCACATTTTAGAAAAAATGCATTTGCTGATCGACCTTTATTTAGATATTTGCAGTTTACCTACAATTTTGGACGCAAATTGCTAATCGAAAACTGAGACATCACAGGAATATCCTTTAAAGGAGACATATTCTACGACATTTGATGTAAAGGTTCCAACGATTTCAGTAACACTTAAAATACGCAAACGTGCCGGAATAATATATTTTAGGACCCTTAGTATTTTTGACGAACGTATTTATAATGTATTATGATAATGGAGTCTTACGGTGACTTTAAAACAGAAATAGGCATAAGAAAATATTAGTCCTGTGTTTATAGTAAACAGACTCAGAGATTAAGCAACATTGCGACTGGCTCATATTACTACGTTTTAAGCTTGTAGGAGTATGTTCTCTAAAATAAATGTAGGCCTACTCTTGCTTCGCGGGACATCCAGGTTGCTGTCGTTGCTTGTAACAATGTCAACAGAACTAATTCCTAGTATCCAAAAATAATCTAAATGGTTTTAATTTAAAACTGCTGCCATCTGTTGTAAAAATCAGATATTACAACTATCATAGCTAATTGCAACACACTACGATAGATGGCTCTTGCAAACACAATATTCTGGACTAATATTCTATAATATGTTGTATTTTGGGATAAACATTAGTTTCTGTATGTGTATGTCCATGATGAATCCATGCCGCGATTCATCTAAATCTGACAAGTAGATTTTGTGCGAATGACTCAGACATCGAAACACACAAACAGAAATATCCAAATATTTTCATACCATTCTACACCAACTTTCGTATATATTATATTAATTGGATTTTTCATGCCATATTATCACTTAAAATATTGTAAAAATTAATTTCCCTAGTAGCAAAATAGTTTGCTTTATTATTACGATAGATGGTACCTTGCGCTCTTGCAAACACAATATTCTGGACTAATTATTCTATAATGAGTTCTATTTTTGGATAAACATTTGTTTCTGTATGTGTATGATCCATGCCACGATTCATCTAAATCTAACAATTAGATTTTGTGCGAATGACTCAGACATCCAAACACACAAACAGAAATATCAAAATATTTTCATACCATTCTACACCAACTTTCGTATTTATAATATTAATTAGATTTACATGCCATAGTATAACTTAAAATATGGTAAAAATTAATTTCCTAGTAGAAAAATAGTTTGCTTTGTTATTAGTTATGGTATTTAAACCACAATACAAAATGGATGGATTGATATTAATTAAAATTGCTATTTATAAATAATTAATAAAACTTAAGCAAGATAACATTTTTAATATTTAATATTTTTTTTTATCTCATAACAAATACATTTTAATATATATACTAAATATATTATATATATATATAAAAATATATATATATAAATATATATATATATAATATATATATATATATATATATAAGGTATTTAGTCTAATTATCCCAACACATCCGGACATCACTTTATGGTTAACTTGGTGAGTAGACATGAATTATTAAATAATCATATGAAATCCAATTTAATGAACTAAAATATGCATTTATAATGTGGAAAGATTTCTCAAGAACGATTTTATCTGTAGACTTGAAATCTTTCACAAAACTTCACTTTTACATATACAAGATTAGGTTCTATGATGTTGCATGTTCAACCATAAAATTTGGCTGAGTGTGTTTGAGGCTTATCACTCAGTAGGTTGACAAAAAATTTCTTTATTTGCTGGGGGATGTAAAGGTTTTTGCCTTATCGTTTGCCTGTCGTTATATTTGTCTATAATTAAATGAGCTAAGGACTTTACATTTTGCATTGAACCTCAGCGAATCCTGTTTAAATCAGAGCCGAATTGAAATGTGAGAAATTGTGAAGAGAAACAAGGATTTGACAAATGCTACTTCCCTTGTGATGTCACTTCCGCTTACAAACTGCTCAAGACACATAGCGAATAATGGTCATCCGTTGTTTCTTCTGATTTTAAGTTATTTAAATGGAATGATTTAAGAGTTTTAACTACCACAACGTTCAATATTTGATGGTAGTTAAAACTCAGATAATTCTATTTGAATCATTTAAAATCAGAAGAAACAATTGATGATCATTATTCGCGATCTGCCTCGATAAGTTTGTAAACGGAAGTGACATTACAAGGGAAGTAGCATTTGTCAAATCCTTGTTTCTCTTCATCATTTCTCAGTTTTCATGACGGCTCGGATTTGAAAGTAACAAACGTTACTAAACACATATTTTGCAAAAAACTTGCAAGTTGCTTAAGAAAAGACTGTTAATAAGCAATACTATGCAATATGTAAATTTTTATTCTTATTTATATCTGTTACACTCCTTTTTTAATGGTTAGAATCAACCTCAAAAACTCTTAAACATATGTTTTGGGTAGGAAATCTTTAATAAATGTTTCATAAAAATAATTTAACGTGACATATTAACCCTACAACCAATTATAATGTTTTAAAGTTGTTTGAGGTCCAACATCAATATAAGCACAGTCGCCCTACAAATATAATTTTATTGATCTTCTGAGCAATATAATACAATTTGAAAACGTATATAATACTGGAAAATCTATAGCTATAGTTATATCTTCTTTAAAAAAAAGCACTGACTGTTTAAGAATAACAATAAAAGATTACGTAATTTCAAGGGACAAAGCAGTAAACACAAACGGACACACAAACAAAAACCGATTGTTCTGTACAATACTCAGTGATTCCGCAGTGTTTTAAAATATGTCTTACGAAATATACGGAATAGAATCAATTTGAGTTGACATTAGCCTACTTTTAGGATGTCTATTTGTTTACTCCATAACAAGTGTACTTTTATTGAAACAATTAGTTCTTCAGAGAATCAGGTTTAAATTAACAATTATATGATCGAAAACGTAGCAAAAATTTTAAAAGAATTAATCTTACATTTAAAAACCATTTAAGTAATTCAAGCGAATCTTCAAAACTTAGCATATTCATTGGTGTCCAGTTGGTATGAACAATATTTTTGTTACATTAAAAAGGTATAACACGTTTAACGGCTAAACAGTGCATCTAACATTATACTCTACTTCCAACTCAAGAAGTACAAATGAGAATATCTTACACCCTCGACGTTTAAATTGTGTTTGGAAAACTGTAGAATGGGAGAGAAAATCCTAATTTAATGAAATACAAAAGATCAAATTTTATGTGCAGTACGAGAATTGTACCAGAATAGTGTAATAGCATTTGCGGTAGTAAATGTGTTAAGTTATCAGATCTAAATACGTCACATATAATTCAAAAACATTTGTAATCCTTTTTGTTAGATTTGTTGTCAGATAACAAGACCATACCAATTTGGTACAATCCTGCCTCCCTGGGATACAATTCAATTTCCTCTCCTTGGTTCATGTGGAATGTAATGAATTGCTAAAGGCATGATGTGGTATTAAATTATTAATATGCAAATTCACCAAATTTACAAGTCAGGATATTATTCAGCTGCCTCAGAGTTTAACTTTAACTTTAACTTTAAATGATATAGCATTCGTGTTACCTTAGCAGACTGAAAAGAATTACCAATTTGACTTATTTAAAACTAATTTCCATAAACAGTGAAACAATACGTGCATAACGATGCTTCAATAAATCAACAACTTCTGTATCCTTTCTTTTATACAAATGCATCGGTTATAAACTTTCCAAGATTCTTTATATTAACGTGTTTATTGGGTAGGAAAGAAAAACATGCCAGAGGAAAGAAGGGATATTGAAATTTCGCCAATATTATTCAGAATAAGGTAAATAAGATGATCGTTTTAATAAAAGAAGCTCCTTAACTCAACGACTTTGTAAGAGAGTCTGCCCGAGAGAGATTATTCTTCTTCGTTCCTCAACAGTAAACTTGAAATAGTAAATTCATTTCTCATCCATACCAACTTCTATAGTACATATAATAAAATAAACTATAATATAGCTAGACAACCAGAAGTAATTTAGTTGTAGAAGTATTCCTGGAACTTTGTTTATTCGTGAAATAATAAATTATTTCTAGAACTGCTCATAACCGTGTCATATTAAATTCGTACAGAAAAATACTCAGAGGTATACAAACAAAGCTACAGTGAAACGTATGTTATATATTATAAATATTGCAAAATAAGAATATTCAAAAATAGTTTAATATTTTAAAACAACAACAAATTGGCTTTTTGAGTTTGAATAAACTGCTAAAATGTCCCTTATAACTTATACAGGTGTTTTAAACACATTTTGTATATTTAATATATATGCATAAAACACGATCAAACCTGAAAGTAAAATAAATAATTTTAAAATTTAATACAGAAAAGGTAAATATTAGTGATCTGATTTGACAATTTACTAAAGATATCTGTGTATGATAAGTCTATTAACTTTAAGATTGTTTTTTCATAAGGGAATTTAAAACTTTTTCATATTGCAAATTAATATTAGTTTCAAATATATTAACGACCATTTTGTCAAACAGGAGATCTGTACCAAGCGTAAATGAACAATTGAGCAGTCTAGAACTATTAAATAGAGCCCTAGCAGTCTACAGATTCAGCAGTTCTGCGAAATGCCGATCAACATCCTGAGGAAACCTACTATCCTTATAGGAAGTATTAAAATAAGCCAAACGATCCTTAGCTAAAAAGGGCAACAATAAAGGCAAATATCCCGCAATTTCATCTAGCTCATTCCATAGTCCCGAGAACCCTTCTTTCAACTATCCTTTATTGTGTATCTCTAAGGATACATCCTGTGGATGTTTCTTCGGATATCTGCGCTTAGGCTATCTGGAAAGATAAACATCTACCCATGGAGAACAAAATCAGATTCCACCCTGTGTGGAACAGAATTATGAAAACTTATTATTATTTTCTCTATGTTCTAATAACATAGAGAAAATAATATTTTGTGTAGCAGAGTAATGATAAAATTATGATTTCTAAGAAACAGTTATTTTAGTGATTAAAATATCCTAAGGTAAATTTCACTTAAATTTAAATTTTTTGTATGCTTAATAAAGTGTTCTTTCATTATTATTTTTTATAAAATAAAATATTTTATTTTATGGCAAGTTGCTATACAATTGCTGGTTACTACGAACAAAACCACGTGCAACATTACACTGTATTGAGTATTTCAGTTCGCGAGAACTAATGTAGATTATTAATATTAGTATGCCTTGGATCATAACAGTAATATTCGGTAAATCTTTTTACGCTTCTTAAGTTTGATTATACCTTATTTTTTACTTGGAGTATAGCAAAAATAGAATCCTTTCAAAAAGAGACAGTGAAATTTGTAGTTATTAACTGAAGGAGCTGGAAAATTTCATTTGTCTGTCTGTCCGCACGAACTGACCATAGACTTTAAGTTTGGCATGAAGCCTCATTACTATAAAGGTTACACCGAGTTAGATGGTGCACATCACTCGATGTAATTTGACTGGGAATTAGTGAAAACTTTCAAATTGACCTTTATCTGGTGGATAACCATGACTGCAAAGAGAAAAGTGCATTTAAACACGTGTCATAGTAGCTAGACTTGAAATGTTGCATGCAATCTTCGCGAAGCTTGTTAAGCATCACATTACGTAACTTAATTATAATTTGTTATTCAAGATTTAGATTTTGTGACGTCCATAACCATACATTTTCAACAGATAATAATCCTCAATCCATTAAATCGACGGATCATAGCTAATATCAGTCAAATCTGCGCCAGGGCCTCTCGTATGCTTGGTTTGGTCCTTCGTTCTTCAAAACATGGCTTGAATACCCATGCTTCTACGATTCTCTACAAGTCCCTTGTCCGCCAGTTACTTGAATATGCCTCTGTAGTTTGGTCTCCATATCAGCTCTGCCAGATTCATCATCTCCAGTCAGTGCAAAGACGTTTCGTCAGGTTCCTGGGATGTCGTGCGGGATTTGACTTTCGTGAAGTTCCAGTCAATGAGGTGTCAGCTGCTTATGGTCTTCTGAGTCTTGAGCGCAGAAGGAGGGTGGCGGATTGTATCTTCCTTTCCAAGCTCCTCAATAACCAAGTCAGCAGCCCCTTCTTACTGGAGTCAATCAACTTCCGCGTTCCTGCCAGATCCACCAGACATCAGCGCCTCTTCGAGCCTGACCATGCTGGGACCAACTATCTTCGATTTAGTCCCATACCTAGACTCATGCGTTTCGGGAACGACATTGGCTCATCAGTCGACCTCTTTGTTGCAGCCCTGGGTGCGCTTCGGCGTGCTGCTGCTGATGAAAGCCTGATCGGTGTTGCCTCATCCTCCAATGTGCTACGTTTATAATTTAGTTTGTTGTTAGCTTGTCATTTAGTTTACGTTGTTATTGTCATACATATTTATTCCTTGTTATCTTTGTCTATTGTTATATCGTTACATTGTTATTTCTTATATATATATATTTATTTTTCTGTTAATATTTACATATTTTATTATAGTTATTTGCTTGTTTTCTCTGCTTATTTTTATACTGTTAACTTATTGTTATTTTTTCTAAAGTTATTTTTCTAATGGTTGTACATTTAAACTCTTGTTTTCGCTTGCATAGTATAGTACTTGTTGCTTGCTTTCTTTGCATGAACTCCATTATTATATAATAGTTGCCTCATATAATTTATTCATAATTTAATTATTAATACTTATTTTTAATCTTGTTACACTTGTTGGCCATCTTTATTATTTTTCTTTTATTAGTGTAAAATTGTGTATGCCGTTGGTGAATAAAATAAATAAATAAATACGTAGGTTGGTATTTTAGAAGGTTATGTAGTTATGCTCGTATACATTATGAAAGAGGAGCTTCTTACCTTGATTGATTTACTCCTTCAGTTGTGTGGACATATGTTTTAAACATGACGTGTAGTTATCTGCATACTTAACTGTTCATCTGTATATACGTAAACACCTGAATGCCAGTTTTTCGAATCAAATTAGCAGTTTGATGACAATCCCTTGGCCAGCAATGTCACCAGACCTAATCTCTTTGCAATTTTACCTTTAAGAAAATTTAGACTCCTTACTGTACACTTTATTGATTGATAACGTTGAATAACACCACCATGATCCAGTATACCTCTCTTGCTTCAATCTGATCACAATCGTTAATATTTTCATATTTAATGTGAAAAGAACGTCCTCTGGTGAAACATAAAAATTAAGATTATACAAATCCAGTTCTTTATATCTATAGGTAATAAAGATACTACTACTAATAAAACACCCAACTCAACCAAGAGTACTTAATTTACTTGCTACAAATAAACTGATTAATAAATACATAAGTAAGAAAGATATGTTTTCATTAAAACCCATTTAAAAAGCTCTACTACATAAATAAATAACTTGGTTTCTTCACAGAGTAGAAAAATAGTAAATAAAAAATGGAGAAAATAAAAAAGTTTAATGGTAGCACCATTAATGACGTACCACTATTTAAAAAAATAGACATACATTGCCATATATTATTTTTTTGTTCGTTTACTTCTTGAGAATGATTTAAAACAAACGGCCTCTTAAAGAGAGATTAAATTTGAAAATGTTGAGTATGTGCCTTTGAAAAATGTATTAATACCAATCTTTGGAAGACGCTAAAAATTTTAAAAATTTCAAGTAACACATGGCGTTTTTTTGATTCGTGATTACAACATTCGAATTACCATCCAAAGTTTAGGCGTTATTAATTTACATTAACGTGGAAAACATTAAAGGCCGCAGAAAAGATGTTTCACAAATGAGGTAGCTCGGAAGTGAGTGAGTACTTTGACAAAATCATAACTTAAAAATGACTTTATTGAACGTTACTTGAAATTAAAGCGACTTTCTGTAATATTTGTATTAGAATTTTAGTTCGCGAGAACTAATGTAGGTTATTAATATTAGCATTTCCTCAAATTCTGCTCACGATGGTACTAGCGTTAAATTAGGAACTTGGAAACTTATATACTTTGGACGAAAACATTAAAAAAATTAGATTTTCATTAAAAAAATACTTGAAATTAAAGCAAATTTTCGTAATATTTATACGAAAAAATTTTAAAATCTCAATTTTAGTTTGGAGAAACCGATTTATTTGATTATTATTATTTCTTTAAAATAGTACTCTTGATTTTATCAACATGAAATTTGAGAATATGTTTTTGGTATTGCCTTAAGTAGAGCAGTAAATTACACATTCCTTAAGAGGTTTCCATTTGACATTCACAATATCTACTTACTAAGATCTTGTTGATACATCGTTTCATTGTTTCTAGTACACTGTTAACACTATAAAGCCTATTCAGAATACTGCAGGGTTAACATTGCTGGGGAATTAAACTGCACCCATTAGGCGATGCCAATGACAAGTAAAAGGGAATGCCTTTGAGAGAAATGGCTGTAAAAGCTATTGTTCCAAAGTTACTGTAGTTGTTCTACCGATTTAACACATTTAGAGATATTTCTTAGCTTAGAGGACTGTGGCGTTATTGTTAATGACATACGTTAATGGCTTTTCTCAAAGCATAGCTTAAGAAGAACGATTACATTGCATTATCTATAAGTTTGTATTACTGGATCAACAACATTAATTTTGATAGCAATTGAAAATTGGACAAAACTATATTTGAATACATTATTTTTCAGGATTCTTTCAAAAAAGAACAGTATTAAAGACCAGCTAACTAGATTATGACATTTTCAGGTCGCTATAATTTGTATTTATTTAATTCTATATAAAAGAAAATGTATTAATTTTAGTGAAATTACGTTTGGTTTACAATTGTATATTCCGAATTAAATAAATCGTTTCTTGCTATACATATTGTAGACAAAATAATGTTGAATAACGGTTATATGAAAATGTATTAAAGTAGAATTGTATATTCCGAATTAAATAAATCGGCTATACATATTGAGAAGGATTAGACAAAATAATGTTGAATAACGGTTAACAAAATATGAAAATGTATTAATTTTAGTAGAATTACTTTTGGTTTACAATTGTATATTCCGAATTAAATAAATCGTTTCTTGCTATATATACATATTGAGAAGGATTATACAAAATAATGTTGAATAACGGTTAACAAAATATGAAAATGTATTAATTTTAGTAGAATTACTTTTGGTTTACAATTGTATATTCCGAATTAAATAAATCGTTTCTTGCTATACATATTGAGAAGGATTAGACAAAATAATGTTGAATAACGGTTAACAAAATATGAAAATGTATTAATTTTTAGTAGAATTACTTTTGGTTTACAATTGTATATTCCGAATTAAATAAATCGTTTCTTGCTATACATATTGAGAAGGATTAGACAAAATAATGTTGAATAACGGTTAACAAAATATGAAAATGTATTAATTTTAGTAGAATTACTTTTGGTTTACAATTGTATATTCCGAATTAAATAAATAGTTTCTTGCTATACATATTGAGAAGGATTATAAAAAGTAATGTTGAATAACGGTTAACAAAATATGAAAATGAATAGTTTTTGGTACTCTTATAAATATACTATTTGTTACACAAATTGCAGTTCCTAAATTTACTTTCTTTAAAATAGGCAAGGGAAATAAATTAAACTCTACCTTTTCATAACCAATTTCTTATTAAAATTTGTCTCGTGGTCAACAAGGTTTTGCTCATTTTAACATAACGAGACGAATATTATGTAAACCCTCGCCATTTATTTAGCGTTGTAACAAAAACAGCCACTTTTTTACGCAAATATTTCTGTTTAAGTGGACTTTGGCGAGTTCATTCCCACGTGTGGTCCATTATACATTTTTGGGAATGCTTAATTTATATCTTCTAAGTGTTCATAGCGGAAATAAAGTACAAACTGTATTGCGTGCTATGTAATATTCAATTTTATAACACAAAACGATGAAAAATTATCTATATACCGCTGCCCTTTCAAAACTATTAATTTTCAATTATTATTACTCATGGACTCAGTAAATTTACTTCAATAATAACTATTTATTGAAATAGTTAGAATGACATACTATATTGAATAATAATAATACCAATCTTTTTTAATAAGAACACTTATTCAGTCAAAATACTTGTGAAAAAAAATTAACGGGATTAATTTTTTTGACCATAAATCCATCCTTGTCCCATATTTATAATTTACTATGGAAACTAATAGTGTACTTAGTATTTATGAAAATATTTTAAAATGTCAATTTAAAAAGACTCAATCAAAATCTTCATAATTATTTTGAATTTTTTCATAATGTCGTTTTATATCCATGTTGTTTTATATATCTCTGGAAAGATCACGTAAATTCTAAAAAATGACGCCTCACCCATCTCTACTCTCTAGGTCAATTAGAAGAGCTCCTACAGTTATATTAATAACGCCAGTTTGTGTCTTTTTTGAAAACTTTACACAAAAATATTTCGGGAACTGTTTTACATGAAATTTATACTTGGCATTTATATTACTAGTCTCAGAATTTAATAAGAGTGTACAAAAAATTTAACCAAAATCTGAAATGGTGGAGAAATTGAGTGTGTTGTTTTGATAAGTAAGTACGCTATTCCTCATATATGATTGCAAATTCTATTAATCAAATGCTATTATACTTAATCGAAACAATAACAAAAATATTTAAAATTAGAAAAGGTTACCATTTCTATTAGATTTTTCAGTTAAAGTTTTCCGTCACGGAGGTCCTGACAGTTTGTACCTGAGTAGATGCAAAAGAATGGAGACTACCATTTATACAGTAGTTAAGACACAAGTTTTCTTATAGCAGTGCAGGACAGTTTTATATAGCTATATCATTCCTGTCTGTCTGTCTATTTTTCGGTTGTCTTTCTCGAAAACGCAATTACTAAACATATTGCAAGAACCTTCATTTCTATATGATTAACACTGAGTTCGGTAGTCTTGCATGTCACTCTATTGGATTTGGCTGAGCGTTAATGAGTAGTTTAACATTAGTCTTAGAGTAACCGTATGACAACGTTAAAATTGATAATGAAATACATTTTTAAGCAATCTCAGAACACCTAGATGTGATTTAAGTATATGAAATTTTCCTTTATAGAGTAAAAAAATAAATATATAAATGGAGTGTTAATATTAAAAACAATACAACATTAACAACAATATGGAACAATCCTTTTATAGTGAACTGCTCATGTGCTTTGACAAGCCTTGTTATTGATCTTAGGTTTATGTGGAACCCCAGCACGTCCTGATCTGGTTGTTTCGTTACCATTACCTGTTAGTAATTTGTTCTTCTGATGTACTCGATAAAATAGCTTATGCATGTGACTGGAGACAGTGTTGTACAGCCAAATTCAACTATAGGGAAATAAATTAAATTTGTAAGTACATATCCAAGAGAAGGGACTTTCAGTGTTTTTGATTCATTGAAGATGTATTTAAATTTCACATTATGAATGCGTTGGAATAATATGTCGGAAATTTCCAGTTAAGCAGTACTTCCTATACTTCTAGAGAAATATAAATCTTTAGGCTAACCCTTTAATAATAACTGTTCCATTAAATATTGTAGAGAAACAATTATAATAATAGTATTTTTCAGTAGTTGTAAGTGGAAACAAAAATTGGATGTAAATATCCACGTAGAGGAACTTTATATTTTTTATTCATTGAAGAGAAATTAAATATTTTGATGATCTAGAAATATATGAAGTGAAGCAATATTGGCAAACCTAATTGCCAATGGCATTGGCGGAATGGATTTATACAATCTAGTGACAATTTAAAAATTTCTTGTGTAAACTCGTATATGGTTTTGTAGTTAAAAGACAATTTAGTTACGATAAAGTATTAAAACCTATATCTCATGAAGAGGGACGAGATCGAAGTAGTATGCAGTGTATTTAACATAATACTACAGCCAAAGCCATTTGGTAGTTGTATTAAGTTAAAAACCTTTTTTGTAGCGTTGTTGATGGTAGTGTAACCATCACCAGCTATAATATGACACGAGGTGCGTGTTCCCGACTGATCAATGAGAGCAATACAGTCAGCAATAAAGTGAAATATATTGTATGTTTAAATTTGGCTTAGTTACTAATTCAGAGTAATCAACTTGCGTGCCATGGGGATGGTGCCAAATAAATATCAAAGGGAAAACTCAACACGATTCTCCCTGTCCACCCTTCCATGGTACAGCTATATTAACGGTAGTTTGTTAAAAACTAATGTTTAGCACCAAAACGAGATTTTTGTTAAATTCGTTTAGTTTATTGATTTATCTATTATTACCTATTTAGTTTATAATCTATCGTATAAATATTGTTAATAATTAAAACGTTTTAACAAATATATAAAAGCTATGAAGAAGTGTCTGGAAATTTTTATGAATAACCTTCAACACTCATGTATATATCACTTTTAGTAAATAACTGTACAAATAACATTTTTTTCAAAACATTGCCCAATATGTCGGTAAAAACTGTCTTCAGGTGTATAAAATAGAGAATAAAATATTTTCTTTTAATGCATACATTTTTGGCAGAGTTACATTTTGTTGAGTCCTTGTGGAATTTTGTTCTTTAAAACCAATTGTTT
Source organism: Homalodisca vitripennis (assembly GCF_021130785.1). Classification (NCBI taxonomy): domain Eukaryota; kingdom Metazoa; phylum Arthropoda; class Insecta; order Hemiptera; family Cicadellidae; genus Homalodisca; species Homalodisca vitripennis. The sequence continues at coordinate 174,852,007 of NC_060208.1, read as the reverse complement.
GTTCTAGTGTTCTGAGATAGATTGGGTTTGGATTTTGATGCACTTGCTGAATAGGTTTGACAGAATATGTGTTTTCTAAAGTCGTTGAAACCCGAGAAAGAGCAAGATTATGTTGCCTGAAATATTTTACAAATCAGACAAATTTTAGTATTTACTTTTGGTCCCCATTTAACTGAGACCAAACAGTTGCTGATAATTCCAGTTGAAGATCGTCAAAGAGGTACATGTATTTACAATTTAAATTTTCGGACATTGCTTAATCAGTAGTGATGCAGGTAGTACTGTAGATATAAAGGTAATATCTAAATTGTACTCCAAATTGTGCCAGTGGCAAATTAAAAACATGTAATGTATTATAGATATTATTTAAACACTGTTATAAAAAATGAACTTATGAACAAAGCTGTGAATGTTTTCACTTAAGATAGTAGAAACTGGTTGATTTATTTGGCATTTCGCTGTAGTATTTTAAAAGAGGCTTAAGGCAAACAGAGATAAACAGTCACATGACTCAGAGATATATTCTTTCTTAGACTATAATCCGAAAAATGGCAGTACTTTCTAATAACACAAAACCTTATAAACGATTATTTGAAATGTTGGGTGAACCGGATAAGGATTCCTTCCTTATATCAGAAATAGATAGATTTATAGCATTTAGTATAATCCCCCAGACCAGACCGTAATAGGTTCTCAATCCTCCGTATGCATGTATATTTTCTTCATTGGGACAACAAGGCAAACTAAACTAAGGGACTGGCATTATATTAGACCAAAACTAATATACAAGAGAAGAAAGTAAACACGACTGTAAATCATTTTTGTATAAGAACTAAATGATAATTATAAGGAATTATTTAGGATATACGCTAAAATATATATTCAGTACTGACGAGATCAAGGAGATGGCCATGGCTTGACGAGGTGGTGGTATGGAAAGTGAATTAACTTCCAAAGAACATTAAGTAGTCTAAATATTCAATGTTATTTACGCCAAAAAATTATATTGAGGATGGGCTTTTCAAATAATACATTAACAATATAGTAATATAATATCCAACCACTATAGAATATTTAAATGATTAGTGACTAAACTTCTAACTAAATTCTGTTACATACCAAAATTCTAAATTTAATTAGTTTTAATTTAAAAGCTCATGTATAACTAACAATAAAAGTATATAACATCTGAACTTGGTTATAGTTAAAAGCGGAAATATGTACTTTATTAATATTTCAAGAATATAAATGTTTCCTATCTGCATGAATGAACCATAGTCGTTGAATGTTCTGAAAAGGTCATGCTGTCAAGGTTATTTATGTGCGTGGACGTACTTAAATTGATACATGACTGAGTACAGTAGCGTGACCCTCCACAGCTGCATTACGAATTGATGCCGACACTCTAGTTGCATTTATTATTGCTACTTGAAAGTATAATTACCAACTTCACACGGATTTGTATTGTCACGAATAAGTGTTCTCTGCTAAAACTAACTTCATTAGTAAACTGTGAAATCTATAAAACGTTAAGTAGTCAATTAAAATGTTTCTGCTATTTGTTCAAAAATAACCTCACTGATTTTTATTTAAATTCTAGCTTTCTGTTTAACCTATTGAAGTATCTTTCTTCCCAATGCTATTAGATACATTATCAGCTATGTGTTGATAGTGTAGCTACTTATTAAACAAAGTTATAGATTTAAGTTAAACAACCATATTGGCCGTTTAAAATGTATGCGTTGTGACGAATGGATAGAACCAGAACCATATAGTGGCTAAACGTTTCCGTGCATTTAGTGATCTCAATATTGTGTTCTAGAATAATTATAAATTATTACTGTCGTAATTAAGTCTACAATTACGTATAACACAATATGTATAAACCTTTAAACACTTTTTTAAACTTTTATTTTCATACTATGTACATTTCGAAATCTGGGATTTCATCTTCAGGTACTAAGATTAAGTTAATTATGAAAATAAATAATTAAGACCAAATTGTCATGTGTTTTTTTTCACTACCTTTGTGGCTAAATTTGTTGTATTTAATTTTGTGTGCTCAATGTATATTGTTTAAAAGTCTATCGAATAATTAATGTTTTGTTAGAAAATCTTTGTCATTTAATAATATATTACGACTAATTTTGGCACTTTTGTAAATTTTAAAATGTTCTAAAGTAGATAATAAGCTATAATTACATCAGGAGAGCCAATAGTCCAGCAATCTAGGGCGTCGGACTTTGGGTTCGTATCCTGACTGTGACCGCTCCTTACTTATATCAGTACCATCAATCGTATTGTTTTCTGTATTGACTCTCCCTCTTATACTAAGACAGTGACCCATGAGGACGAGCAGTATAAGTCTGTTATCAGCACCATCAACCTTTTACTGTATTGACTTTCCCTCTTATTCTAAGAAAGTAGCCCATGAGGACGAGCAGTATAATTATGTTACCAGTACCATCAACCTTTTACTGTATTGACTCTCCCTCTTATTCTAAGAAAGTAGCCCATGAGGACGAGCAGTATAATTATGTTATCAGTACCATCAACCTTTTACTGTATTGACTCTCCCTCTTATTCTAAGAAAGTAGCCCATGAGGACGAGCAGTATAATTATGTTATCAGTACCATCAACCTTTTACTGTATTGACTCTCCCTTTTATTCTAAGACAGTGACCCATGATGACGAGCAGTATAAGTCTGTTATCAGCACCATCAACCTTTTACTGTATTGACTCTCCCTCTTATTCTAAGAAAGTGGCCCATGTAGACGAGCAGTATAATTATGTTATCAGTACCATCTATCTACCGTTAACTGAATTGCCTTTCTCGCTTATTATAAGACAGTGGCCGTGAGGACGGGGAGTATAAGTTTGAGAAGGAGATTGGCGTCATCTTTCATTAAAACAAATTTATACAATAAGTTTTATTCATATTTATTATAAATTTAAAATAATTTCTTTTGTTTCACTATGGAGCACTATACGCGAAGGCTTTATATATTTGTACATAAAAAGCTACTGCCAAGGTTATAAAAAAAATGGTTCAAAGCCTGTCCCTCATGGGCTGCAAAAATGTCATATATGCCTGTCTGTCTGCCTGTACGATATTTCGAAAATGAATTAACCTATAGGCTTGAATTTTTACTAAGCAACATCAAGTTCGATGGCAGTGCATGCCTCATCGAGGAGTTTTGCTAAAGGTTTGTTTATAGATAGGTCGTATGGTAAAGCATGATGTCAATTAAAAAAAATCACTGAACAACATTTTTTTAACAAACTTAGTATAATTATGACGTTTTAACTAGTGAAATAATAACAGAAATAAGGTACGGCTATTTTCATATCATGTTTCTGGAATGTAATATCAGTATGATAAGTTGAAGGGATAACTGAGTTTAGAATAAATCATAAAATATTCAAGAGGGCCCGTCACTTATTATTGTACATAACTGCCGGCCGCGCTTCTGAAAGTCCGGTTTAAATATGAGGTTAAAATTTTAAGTGCGTTATAAGTACCTACTAATCTGAAATCCATAATGTTCCTTCAGAAACTAAAATGTAAAGATACGATTATCAATAACACTAATATTTTATTATTTGAGAGAAAATAACTTGGGACATCAAAGGCATCGGAAGTTTAATTAAAATAGTTAGATTTCTAAAACTTTAAATAATACTTTTAAACCTTGGATATGCTTCTTCTCTTTTGAATACCTACACCACATTTTTTAGGGCTTTGGATTTCCCGTTTATCTTATGAACGTAACAATGATGTTAGCTAGCAACTGGTTTGTTATTTAAGCTTGTTTCGAATGTTTCTGATCGTGTTAGTAATATATAGGTTATAAAATATTAAAATAAACAACGATGCATTAATTATTGATATGACTAGAATCTTCCTATACGGGGTGATTCAAAAACTAAACGGCAATCTCTCGGGAGCTTATTCTATAGCTAAAAACAAGTAAAAAAGTTCATATAACCATATGCCCCGAAACGCTTCGTTAGCGAGTTTAAGCGCCTAGCGAAAGATTTCGCCCGGATTTCAGAACCCTTGTTGAAGTCAGGCCCGTATAAAAATGGTAAAGGTAGTTACAAAGATACAAATACGATTTTGTTTTTTTATGTTTTTTATATATCTGAAAAAATTTATTAAAATTCGTCCCAAAGCTGTTTAAATGCAATACTTTCAGAGATATCTTTCATAAAACACAAGAATGGTGCAAAAGAAATAACACATTTTGTGTTTAACGTAAGATTACTTCCATAAAATGTTTAAATAAAGGTCATTTTTTTCTTAAACAGATTTGTAGATACATTTAATTCTGAAAAGATTCATGTTGAAAATTTACTTAGGAAAAAAATTAATAATAGGGTATTGAAATTTAGCTTTATTTAAAAATAAAACATAGACGCACAAAAAATGCATATTCTTATCTGCATAAAAATCATTAACTAATGTTTAGGTTGTGAGTAAGAGCTGATAATTTATTCTAGACTGAACATTAACATAAAAATGCGCATTTACCTTTATAAAACTGTAATAATCACCTATAATAGTTGCTCAAAGTGTCCTCCGTTTGTTAGCAATGCACGTTTTTTCGCACGACGAATCCACTCTTTTCTAGCGCGTTTCATAACGTTTGGAGCATTCTTGATAGTTTTCTTCTGCCGCCTCTGTTAATGCGATTACGTAATCCTCTGATGGTGTTAATCCGTTTTTGAATAAACATATTGACTTCATCAACCCATAAGAAAAGAGTCTGCTGGCGTGAGGGTCAGGAGAAACGTGGTGGCCATTTTTACTGGAGGTCCATTTCGAACAATCCATTGTCTACCGTATGTTAGTCATTTAAATAGTTTTTCGCCATCATTAGAAAAATGTGGAGGTGCTCCGTCGTGGCATAAACCATGCATTTATTCTGTTTTGAACAGGAATATCTTCCAAGAGGGTAGGCAGTTTTGTTCTTAAAAAATTTAAGTACGACTTACTCCATTAAGTCGATTAGGGGAGGAAAATGGACCAATCAAATTATCATTGGTTATCATTTTCCCAGAACTCCCCAAAAAAAACGCCATTTTTTTTTTTTTACATTGACTGAAAATGTATGTTGAAAATGCCTCGTCGCAGTTTCAATGTGGGTTGTACGTACGCCCAAGTATGGGTATTACGAAAATTTACAATTCCATTTCTAGTATACACAGGATTTCATCAGTAACGAGGAATTACGCCGAAGAAAATATGATGTCGTACAACAATTTCTTCTTAACCAGCGGCAGAACATCTTTCCGTTTATTAAGATCTTGCGGTAATAAGTCTCTTGAACGCGGTGTTATATGGGATTTGGGTACAACTGTGCCTTCATGAAGTGTCCGCCATACGCTTGACTGGCAAATATTTAACCTGACGTGATAATCGTTCTGGTGCATGTGGTTGTGCATAATTCTACAGCAATTTATTATTGCTTGTTTCATTATTATAGTTCCTTGCGCTACGTTGACGACCAGTATCTATTCGCTTCGGTTTAAAACTACCAGTATTTCTCTGATCGTCTCTCCACAGCTTCAAATGTTTTGCGATCAGGTGTTCTTCGATGTGGAAAAGTATCACGATATTCCTGAACTGCAGCTAAATCATTCTTGTTAACTTTGCCGTAAATCAGTATCATGTCCGTATACTCTTCAAACGAATACCATACCATTTGACATTATCTCGCCATTTATTTACTAAGATAAATTACATACACTTTTATAAAAATATTTAATAACATATTTTAAAAATAAATATTAATAAAATATTTTATACACTTGTATAAAATATTTCCAAAATAATCACAGGATCTCATCAAAATACAATCTTTCACACGCCACAATACAAAAAACTCCATAAAAGGTTATTCAAATATTACTTCATGACCTACTCTATTGTTGATCCAGCTGATATTGCCAACATTTGCAAAAGAAAAATATGACGATAAAAAGTGTTGAAATATAAATGATCAGCTGTTACTCACCATAACCTAAACAATTTAGTTAATATTTTATGCAGATAAGAATATTGCATTTTTTGTGCGTCTGTTTGATTTAAATTAAAGCTAAATTTCAATACCTATTATTAATTTTTTTCCTAAGTAATTCACATGAATCTTTTCAGAATAAATGTTCTACAAATCTGTTTAAGATAAAAAATAAATATGGACCTTTATTTAACATTGTAATGGTAAGTAATTCTTACGTTAAAAACACAAAAATGTGTTATTTCTTATGCACCAATTCTTGTGTTTTCTCGTAAGATATCTCTGAAAGTATTGCATTTACAGCTCGGGGACGAATTCTGGGGACGAATTTTAATAAATTTTTCAGTTGGTATATACGGGACCAGTGTTGGAGACGCCGGTATCGGTCTCTTGGGGGCGGTTATAAAAAAGGGTTCAATCGTGGACAGGGAAGTTGGATGATCTTGTGTAGTGGCGGAAGGGCGGGAGAGGTGGCGGGAGTGGGGGGGGCGAGGGGGGGGTGATGTCACGGGTAGCGGGTGGGGGCCGCTTAACCATTAGCGGCGGTGGGAGGGAGGGGGTGAGCGAGCGGGGGACGGAGGAGATCAGGGCGGCGTACGGCCTGACTTTCACCAAGGGTTCTGGGGAAGGGGTCGGGTATCCGGGTGGGGGGCGAAATCTTTAAACGCTGTACTTCGAAGTCGGAGCGGTCCGGGTGGGCGGGTGGAGGCGGTGGGGTGGAACAGCTTCGCTAAACGATGCTTTACATCGTCTCCTTTTCCTTTGTTTCCGGCTTAGGCTATGATGTTGCATCTATATGAACTTTTTTACTTGTTTTTAGCTATAGAATAAGCTCTCGAGAGATTGCCGTTTAGTTTTGAATCACCCTGTATATGTACATATGTGCTGTGTATATACAAAGAACACTATGATTGAAAAGTACCATACTGTAAATGAGGTATATTAAAGAATGTAAAATAATTTGTAATATAAGCTTTAAAAATCATTCTTTTGAAGTCCATCTGGATAAAAACTGACAGTACAAAGAAGCAGATGAATTAAGTGAGATTTTGTATTGAGACAGCAGTCTCCCTCCACCAAGTGACAGCAAACCATTCTCAACACTGATAGTCGTTTTATGTCTCATTTTATGTCGACGGGAGAAATCCTTCTGGAATGTAAAACCTAAGATATGTTTTGTTCAGATGTGGAATATAAAACTCTTATTTCGTACAATGAGGTTTTAATGCATTTAGTGTGTACTTTAACTTTAAAAAAGTTTTAGTACTTTGACATATTGTACGACACAACTGTAAACCTTATTTTCTGTGCTAAAAAGTATACACAAAAATGCTCATCTCTAATTTTGTCCTCAAGAAATATCAACTCAGGGTAAACATTAATATTACATAAAAATTCTGTTAAGAAAAGATTGAAACAAACCAATTTAACTAAGTATGAATTAAAATGGATATGTTAAAGAATATATAGGCTGTACACCGGGTGTTACAGATTAAGAGTTTGAAATTTCTAATGGTCAAAACGGCTACGTGCATAGATTTAATTTAAATGGATAACCTAATAAATCGATTCTAAAGATATCTGTAAAACAATTTCAACTCTGTAAAAATAGAGGGTTCCAAAAACAGAGGGCATCATGTTTGAATCTCAAAACTTTCTAATGGAAACACAGGTCATGTTGTACATAATTTTAAATGTATTTGCAGCCTAAACTTTTTGACGAAGAAAAATTATTATAAGTTATTAATATATTTGTTTCAAATGGTGGTCTACACTTCGACCATGTGGTCAATCCTGCCAATATTCTAGCGTACATAAAATTACGCTCAAAGTGCATTTCGTTGTTTTCCAGTCGAAGCTCCTGTTGTGTAAATTCACGAATAGAACGTAACACTTCTGGTTCTATTGTACTCATCGTGTCGTAGCGCTACGTTGGGAGTAAGGGTCTACAAACTAGCTCATAAATTATAGGAGATTGTAAAGTTACACTGCTACACATATGGCTAGTAACAATATTGAAAAAGTATGTTACCTACTTTAATAAATCTTGGCACTATAAAACTACGCAGACTACGCTCATATGTAAATAACGAGTATTAATTCTGGCAGCTGCTACCTAATAAGAGGAATTAGGTGCATTATAATCTAGCTTCAGTGACAGCAGCAGTTAAACTTTATGAATGTTGCCTTTATCGGACATAACTAATCCGTGCAGGCTTACCAACTTCACCAATATCATCAGCTGCATATCCCTGCTTAATCCGGTAACTGGCCAGGTTTGGCTAAAATGGGCACATAAACTAGTAATATTAAAGTGTCCCACTGAATGAATTGTGTACTGAATAGTTATATCTACGCATAGCTATAAACTCTCTAAATATTTGCACCAGTAAAACAAACCAATAATAGTCAGGGTTTCGGGGGAGCTGAGCAGAGCGGTTTAGGAAGTTGGACTTTGAGTCTGAGTTAGAGTTCAAATCCTGTCTTTGACCTTGCACCTTTGATTAGTACCATCGACCTTGTACTGTATCGGCTCTCACCTTTGGTAACGCTTAAAAGAAGGGTCGGCCTCTAAAAAAAGAGGCTAGCTCTGTATTGATAAACAATTGCAGGTTAAGAAATAAAACTAGCCATAACACTTGGATATACATCTAATAATTTTCTGTTTTAAACCATTATGAAATTTATATCACGTATAAGGGACGAACCACAAAGATTCAGAAAATTTCTTAAACGAGACCATAATTATATCTAATTTCACATTATATTGAAAATATGTTTAGCAAACTAATGCCATCTGCCAACAGAACGACTCGTTTGGAGATTATAGCCATTTAGAATTTGTTACTACATTACCATGGTCGGTATCATATACAAGTCTGGAATCTATTGAATAATTTTGTTATGTTATGATTTTCTTACAAAACAATACTTTTTGCATCATCACTGGGCATAAAAATGTGGCTTCTTTATTAAATTATGTCTAGAAAAGGCGTCAAACTATTTGGTGAAATATCTTAAATTGAAAGATATGTAATTTTACTTAATATTAAATAGGGCGATCTTGAAAACAATTGCTGCCATTTAGAATAATTTTTGCATTATAGAGAGTATAGTCTGATAAGAGTTAAAACACAAGTATAATTATTTCATGTTCATATTTTTTTGGCAATTGTACAATCATGTCTGTAACTCAGCAGTTTTGGTAGCGTAAGTAAGAGCGTTCATTGTACTGTACCAACTTTTCATTCTTATTCTTACGGTAGGCTCCGTACATAGGCATGTAAATGGTCAGATTAAGGCTAAAATAAAAGCTATCTTAGTTTTCATATCTGTATATACCCAATTTTAGCTAAGAAAACAAACTTTACTCGTGCTTAAAAAATTATTTTACTTGCGTTTATTCCCTATTCTAAAACACTCTAAGTTCTAAAGGATCTTACATGTATGTTGTATGAATATATATAACGGCATTCTTTTAACAATCAAATAAATAAAATAGAGTAAAGTTGGAAATTGTTCAGCATAAAGTTAGCAGAGTAAATATAAGTAAACCTTCTGTTGAAGTTAGCCATTTTTATACAAATATATAAAGATAACTATCTAGAAAACCTAAAAAGTCACATTCGAAGAAACATAAACCAATGAAATTCGAAAATACGTAATGACAGAGATCAAAACCATAACATAAGCCTAAAGTGGTCTTCTCTTTACTTCCACCCCCTTCTCACCATCGTCATTATGTTCTCCTTTGCTTCAGATCACTCGCCACGTTCGTACAGATATTTGCTTAAATGTCTTACCCACAACGGTTTTGTATTGAATATTGAAATTTTGCAGTTAATTGTCTGTCACACATAAAACTAGTTTTTAATTTTGTTTTTGAGGGTAATCTATATTTAAAGTACTATTGATAGAGTTAAAACTGGCAACTATTAAATTTCATTAGCCCTTTTAATTGTTTTATTCTCTTGCCATTGACCTAAGCCTGTACTATACCATTATGAAAGTTTGTCACACCGGTATAAACACAACCTTCATGCTTATTTGATTTATTTCTCAAACACCCGAGAGGCCCTTCTAAAATGATGTCGTTGTCTGTCCGCCTATATGCTCTACGAGATAACCCTTGATAGAAATGTCCTTCAGACTTGTTACTTAGGTTCCTCTTCCTTCTTGGAATAAGTCTGAATATTCAAAGAACATCTGAAACTGTAACATATTTATATAGGTCTTATAGGCAACGAGAAGACTGCGGATTACACAACTTTGAATAAACAAATCTGAGAACAATCATTGTTAATATTAGTAATTTTGTACAATAGTTGTCATTGTTGTTGCACTATTATAGATCTTGTGTTATCACTATATCAAAGTGGCGTAAAGGTAAATAAAACGTTACGTTCTGATGAAACCACAGCGGGACAGTACTGATGCTGATTGGAGTTATACATAATTAGCGATTTAATGCAATTGCGATGTGTACTCAATCACTTCCGGTTAAACCGAATGGATAGTTTTATAATGGCTGATTATCACCCGTGTATTTCATTTGTACTAAATTGACAGTCTTGTCGCCTGTGAAGCACGGACGAGTGGGTAGAACAGCACTGCAGAGTTAGCTTGGGAGTGCCGATGGCCGAGCGGTCTAAGTCGATGGACTTTGGGTCTGAGTTAGAGATAGCGCAGGTTCAAATCCTGTCCGTTGCAATCAAAGTGACCGTTGCACTTTTTATCAGTACAATCAACCTCGTACTGTATCGACTCTCCCCTTTATTCTGTTTGATAAGATCCTCGCACAGGCCAGTGGCCCATGAGGACGGACAGAATAAGGCTTAAAAGGGGATCGGCCTCTCCTTTTTTTGAAAAAAGAAATACTGTATACATAAAATTAAAACAATAAGTGACGTTATTATTGCAGATATTCCATACATCGCACTTTTTCAATCTCATTTTCGTTACGGTACTCTGGTATGGGGTGCATTTAGTACAGTAAATACACAAAGGTTGTTGGTTAAAAAATCTACGTCAAAGTTCTTGCAGGGCTTCAGCCTAAAGTCAGTTGTAGAACAGCCTTTGTAGAGCTTTCTATTCCTACTGTGATGTCGATCTTTGTCTACGAAACAATATAATATGAATACTAAAAACTTTGACCAGAAGTAAAATGGTCTTCATCAATATAACACCCACCCTGCCGACTCTGTTCTACCAGTATATTAAACTGCTTGCTTTCAAGATTTCAAATTTTCTGATACGGAAGTTAAGTTATTCAACGGCCTAAAAGCTGACGTCAAGGTAGAAGGAAATGTCAAGAAAGGCTTAAAAGGTGGCCACCATTAAATTGAATTGAAGAACTTTTAAACGGTAAAACTTTGAATTTTACCTAAACCACATCACAATTGACATTACTGTGTATGTTAATTTCAAAACTTGAAACCATGTTTGATATATATTTGTAACTCTTAAAGAACTGTACAAATAAAAATTATTGTATATTGTAAACTGAAGTTTCCCGGCATATGCAGTGAGTTTTGGACTCGCTGTTGAAGTAAATTATATTTGCTCGATTACCGATGTAGATTTTACCTGATTACTCAAAACCTGGCTACAATGAGCAATGGTTATTGTACTGGGGGGGGATAATGTATTTCTATTGTACGTGGTCTAACCACTCAACCTTTAAGTACAACCAACTAACATTAGCAGACAATTTACACATAACGTAGTCGCCTTAACAGTGTTTCACTGTTGATGGTGAGTGCTAAATCTCAACTTCACTGTGGTAGAAAGGGTTGCAGGCGCTTTGAAAACTTTTAGCTCCATTTCACATTCCGTTTATATTCACCACATAAGCGTCAGATAATAACTATCCTATCTTCAAGTTAGACTAAATTTACATACATGTGAAATCTTGATTGAATCTGGTTCAGTCGCGTCCTTTGAAGAGTTTATGAAAAGGCTTCTGAAACGAAGAACTATATAAAAGATATATATATATATATTAAAGAACTAGTACATATAAAGATTATTGTCTATTGTAAACTGAAGGTCCGGAATATGCAGTGAGTGATTGGACTATACGTTACTGAGTAGGCCAATTTTTATTTGCTCGATTACATAAAGCTGATTACTCTAAACCCTGCTGCAACTTGAGCAATGGTTATTCTGGATGTTAAATACGTTCAGCCAAATTCCATGGTTAGACATGTACTATCAAAGGACTCATTCTTGTCTGCATAGAAATGAAATGTCAATCAAAATTTAACACAGACTCAAAATTTAAAGTCTGCCATAGACGGTCCTACCCCATGATACACTTTTGTTCATTGAGTTATGTTTCAAACGAGTGTTTAAATAATAAACGCCACAGAGAGGTAGGATGGTACTATTACACTAAAGTGCGCTGAAATTAAATCTTGTCACAGACTTTTCACTACTTTTTACAATATTTTCACTGTATTATAAGCTATATTTGTCTATATATCACATGTTAAAATCTCATATAACTATTCTCATAAATTAATTTATTCAGCTATTTCTTGTTGCTAAAGTAGTTAACCATAAGACTTATGAAAAGCATTTGATAACGCTCAGCAAATCACATGTGACATGTACCACTCAGTGTATGCTATATAGAAATGAAGATTTATGCTAAATTTGAAGCCACCTGTCAGTTCGGTATCTTATGGGCAGACCGACAAATAGATGGAAATTTAATTTTTTCCAGCATAAAGAGTAATAGGCTTCGCTTCACTCAGCCAATCAATTATAAATAGTATGTATTTGTTTTTATCTTTCGAGATTCTGCAGTAAAATGATTAACTGAAGAAGTATTTATTATCAAAGTGAAATCACATGTTGACATAAGTAACATAGAACGTAAAGTAAACAGTAATAATGTCAAGTGCTGCATGTGGAACTGCATGCAGTAAATGCACGTTATGTCCAACATTACGTACGAGAGGCATCAGCTGATCTGTGTGTTGCTGACGTGGCTTCAATAACCTGCAGTTGCATACTGGAGGCTGATATGGTGCATGCATTGTCCTGCTCCTTACCATGTTTATGTCCAAATTATTGTAACATTCAGCTGGGTTTTGTTTGTGAGGAGGAGGTTAGATAGTAGTTCTATGATTATAAAAGTAAAATTGAGTCATTTTATACTTGTTCTTATTTTTTTACTTAATTTTGTTCTATCTATAACAGCGAAATTACGTAAGGTTAGTTAATTCAACTAGTAAATTTAAAAAAAAACTTTTCTTATCTAAAATAAAAAACCTACGTTCTGTAAAATACATTAAAACGCAATACTGCCGGGAAGCACTTAGACAAATCCCATTTGTGATTTGTTAAGAAGTTACCTTAATTCACTGCTATATACAATTTTAATATTACTTATGGGCACAATGATGAAAAATATAATTGTTGGTGTGCTTGTTTAATTACATTAATTGGGCGTTCCCTCAATCAACTTTTATTTAACTATTAATTTTTTGTCGTTAGCGTTTCTTATAAGCCCTTGACTGTGAAGCAATTTAACAAACATGAAATAAATGAGTAATCAAATTTAAAAAAAAAACAAGTATAATTTCTTTCATAAAAAATATTTCACACATGAATCCTATTAGTCCAAGAGAATACAGAACATTGGATCTAAAAGGATTTACGAGGTGCAACCGTTCAAGTTTAATTTGACACGTTCCCTAACAAGAAAATACAACAATGTACTGTGACGTGGACTAGACGACATACAGGGTTACCAACTTTGTCAATATCGCAAGTTTAATATCTCTTAGCAGCCCAAGAACCGAATAATTTGTTTTATCATGAAATGGTATTATCATGAACAATTACAATCTTGCGATCTGAAATCTTGATAATTCATGTCAGTATTTATAAATTAATAAATAACCAGGTAACATCCTGTGCATTCTGTACAGTCCACTTTAACAATGCGACAAGACAAAATATAAACCTTATGTAAAAGCTTGGTGAGGTAAAACATCCGAGTTCGGAATAGACTACGCAACTATTTTACTTAATAGTGGCTAAGAATTCCAATTATAAAATGTGCACGAATAATACCACACATTTTGTCATACCAAAGAACTATTGATATTACGGATTAAATCTTAACCAAATAGACAATATAATTGTTTCAAAACTAAACCTTTAAATACTTTAAGACAAATATGAGTGATCTTTAATAATACAATGAAAGAGTATGCCATGCCACGTGTCACGTGACAGGCTTCTCTGATATTGCACGCAAAATTTCAAATCTATAACTCATTTCATTCTCGAAATGGCCTGTGGGCAGATAGACAGACAGCAAATCATTTGTTTACTCGTACGTTTGTTTACGAGATATCGTGTGGACAGGCAGATGGATAAACACACAGACAGCCAAAAATAAGATTTTCCAGCCTCGCAAGGTTTCGCAAAGCTCTGTCAAAAAAATAATGTTGTCAGATAGGGAGATAGTTTTTGTATTAATCAACACAAGTTAAAACATAATAATGAAATAACTCACAACAAAATATCCTTCCTTTATTTTGCAGTCCTGATGTATCACTATTTCTACTGTACTATTTACGGTTTCTACTAAAATTATTGTTACAGCGTTACTGTACTGTATATAATTAAAATTGAAAAACATTAAAGTATCCATCTCTGAAATCTCATAATTGGATATAAATACCAATTACATAAAAGTAAAATTAAATATTTAATATTTAACTTCCTAATATTGATATTTTTCACGGCATGAAAATAAATATTTTACACACAACGTTAAAACAATATTTTTATAGTTTAGAATTGAGAAGTGTTATGATTTAAATCGTTACAGCAGTTTTATAAAGTAAAAGAACATATTATTTTGTATATAAAGGAAGAATAAAAGGATTTGATTCTCCCAGAAAAACCTAATTAAAAATTCTATTATACCTAAATAAAAATATACAAGCTCGTTTAAGACTCAGTCAGATCATTCAAAATTAGGAAGTTTGTGAGGGTTTTATATGTTACATTTATTTTTGAAATATTCCTCAGTAACTCTGATAGATGACCAAATCTGACTAAGGGGGTTTTAATGAAAAATGTATAACCAAATTGTTCATCACTCTCGATAAACCGCCAGGTTACTAACTATCGAATGTACTTGGCTGTCGTACTGAGCTGACAAATTTCACTTTTATAGTCCTAAGGTAGCCTGGATATCTGAACAAAGCTCAATTTCCTCACGAGGTCCTGGAATCTGGAGTCAGCGTCCGTCTTAAGAGATCCAAAAGAAGTCGGCAACAAAGAAGTTAAAAGTGAACTTTTTACATCGCTTCGACATCAGAAACACATAGACTACAAAATAAATTTTAATCCATGTGAAGAGATCTTCTCATTGTTTCATGAGGTGCACAAGTACGCGCATTGCGATATTTTAGACACGATACCAAATCACGGCGGAACATCGAATTTACTACAAATAATGTTTGATTAAAATATACAGTCCATCAACCCTTCCCAAATACCAAATATAAGACATTTTTTTAAAATTTATAACAATAATTTATTTTCAGATTGAATATTTTTTAATCGCGCTATTTTATAAACGACGGATTTCCCCTCCATAAAAATATAATTCCTGAAGCCATTAAAGTTAAAGTGTTGTAGCTATAAAATGTCACAACTAAAAACCTATTTTGTCATCTTACTAAGTTAAATAATTTCATAAAAGTAACAAAAGCAGTGGTATTATTCGAACATGAAATACACCAATGGTATACGCCACAGGGATATTATAATGGGGCATGATCCTCAGTAAGGCAACTGGGAAGCATTTGTCACCTGCAGGCGGCCGTGTGACAGCACCATGTCGCCTGTCCCATTGTCCCTTATGTTTAGTAAGAGACTGGGATATTCAGAAATACACCCGGCAAGAATCTCAGCTTTCATGCCTATTATTTACCGGTTAATTTATATTCACTATAAAAACTGTCATTTCATTCCAAAAAGTTTTTGGGGGACCAGACAACTGATATTTTCCCGTAGTGGACAGAGAGTAAGGCCCCATTTTGTTCCGTAAAATGTTCTTGTCCCGTTTCTTTGTTGAGAACGATCTTTCAGAAGTACATGTCAGTAATACTGAATTATTTAACTAATAATAATCGTTTAAAAAAAAGTTAATTGCAAATATTTTAAATTTTGTGGGGTCATAACCCCTCGCTGGCTACGTCCCTGTCCCATTGGTTTATCAGATACACAATTTTAATTCTTTGAAATATTACATAAATTAAAACTATGTAAGAATTAACTCTTAACAAAATAATATATTTCGAGCTATATGTATTTAAAGAAAAGTTAATATATTATGTCAAAACGCATGATTCAGTTTTTGAAGAATCTATGTAATTAATTAGATTTTACTATTAAATAATCCTTGTTCTTCGCATACAAACTACTGATTTCACGTTGGTAACAAACTTTGGAGGACATTTACTTATTTGGATTTTATTTTTTATCTTTTTTGATAAAATCCACAGCCGAGTATTAGATGAAAGGACGACATTGACGTCGGCCAAGCAATGGTATGGACAAACGATTGCGTTGTCGGTTCAGTACTTTCTATTCATGAGGTAATAAAACAGAAAAACTAGCATAAACATGTGAACACTGCTAAAAATTTTCTAGAAATGATGATGTTGAAAATGTCAAGACTATAATTATAAAACATTTTCATCGCGCACATAAATAATACGATATTATCGTAAAAATAGCGTGAATATGCACCATACTTCTACACGAACTTCCGTCATCTTGTACAGGGCGGCATTTAATTAATTGGACATTCATGTTTGATCGTTGTAGGAACAAATGTTTAAATAATCTGTGATAACACGTAGGCTGATACATATATATTTCACACTTACATACAATATTATAGTTTCCAATAATATTAAAAATGGAGAATATTTTAATGGAGAATGGATAAGGATGAATATAATTATGGATGTATAGATTTTGCTCCTTCAACACGATAACTACGCCACTGAAATTTTTAATAAAACTATTTTAAGCACTAGAATAACAAACGGCTCATTAACGTTCCTACATTTCTATAAAGCAATAATCGTTAGATACGATAAAGTAATGTGCTTTTTAGATACGTAGGAATGTATAAAAATGTAAGAGGTACCAAAACATTAAATCTATTTATTCTTTTAAATCTTACTGATTATTATTTCTATCCTTTCTCTAACCAATTCTGTAGACATAGTTTACCAGATAAAAAATGTTTTGAAATTTGTGTTGAAAGATTCCATATATTTATACAAAATACTGTACCAGACAAAAAGTGCAATAATTTTAGAACCATGAGTTGCATTGATTACAGAATTCCCGTGTTGCATTGATGAGGATACCACACTAAACGGATATGTTAAAATGGTATATTGCTAGGATTTTTATAAAAACCAAGGAAATAGGAAATATATTAAATTGAAAAGCAAAAACGCTAACTGTATTGTATCAAATTCATAAAAATATTATTAACAAGAACGAAAGTTGAAGGTGTAAAATACTCATTGAGCTGGAAGGCCTTTGATGATTCTTCTGATGATAAATATTTAAAAGACGGCTAAATATATAAACTATTATCATGGTAATTCTATCACGTGAAACCTATTGTGTACAATATTTTGAAATTTTGTACGAAATTAGTTGTAAACGGCGAAATAATACTTACGTCAATCCATCATTGTGTTCACTATAAGTAGTAACTTCGTCATCATAGCTTCTACACAATGACTGCCCTTAAATTATTCGATAACAACTACTGAAATATTATGAGTTTATTCAATAACATACCATGAACATGTATATACAAGTTAGATTTATCACATTGAGCCCATTGGAAACATCGCCCTCGGACATTATAGCTGAATGATTGGTCCTAGTAACTGATTGGTCTTCAATAAATAAAGAGAAATTAGTGAAACCTTTTAATAAATCAAATACCATAAAGTTATATAAAATACAACAGTTTAATAATCATCTTATCTTTATAATTATCATATTTAAAAACGGATTATTTAGTTGAAAATGACAACTTTCAGCCTCTTTATATCATCAGCTGACGAGGGGTAACAATTTCTTACGGTAAAAGAGTTTATATTACAACGAAATGTACTGTAATAATATGTAATATCTCACATAAATCTAAAGTTGGTATTTAAATTTGTCTTATATTTCTAGTTCTTAAGTTAACACCAAAATATGACTGAATATGACTGATTAGTATTTAAAAATATAGTTACATTTAGATGACATATTAAAAGTCTAATTTTTCACCCTTGTAGATTTGACACAGCAACAAATGTGACTTAAATCTTTTACGTTATTAAATGTTTAGTTACCAATTTAGCTTACTCAAAGCTGAGTACATAACACATTTAAATTGTGCTTTACATTTAACACTTTTAGTCCACAATGCAAAACTCTATACAAATTTATGATATATTCTGAATATCTTTACATTCTGAATATTCTCTGATATTCTGTAGATGCAGAGATTAAACTACGTACTACCTTGAAAATACAGCAAAAATATGCCTGATCTACTGTTATAAGTTCTGCAAAGAATTATGATGGACTGTGTGAATTTGTTGGAAGGTCCAAAACATTTGTTGGAAGGTTTATATGTATGACCATTTATGTAACTCGTCACCAGGCGGCCGCGGCGCTCCAAAAGATAACAGTTTTAAAAGTGTGCGCACATTATAAACTGCAATTACGACACAGTGGCGGATATTAAATAGCCAAACACAACTTGAATGCGCTAAACTATTACGTATATTTGTCTTTAAAATAAATTTCTGGTTGAACTTAAAGCTTGAGTGTTAGACCACTTTATAATAAAGCACATGTACGTGTAAAACGGCTATAAACATACACTTTTGACAGTTTTCTTGGTTTTGGCAACAAGGCAAACTCTACATTGGCGTTGGAAATATAATTCACTTGAACCAGAAGTGAAATACAAACCTCACACGGCACGGGCAGAGCTTACAAAAAGTGTGCGAAGCCGCGGGAAACAGCTGGTTTGTTATAAAAAATATTATGTAGCGATATTAAGACAGGATGGTGTTTACCGTTAAAGGGGATCTGGAATGGAAAGGAAATGATGAGAGCTACGAGAATTCTGTCATAAGGAGGAATCTTCTAAGATGTTTCGGTTAAGCACTAAAGCTTACTTTTCCAGCGACAAATATCTGCTCCAAAATACAATTGTGTCATAAAAACTGCAATTTCTAGTTTTGGTAATCACGGTTTTTAATTACATAACTAACAATAACTACGAGATCAAGTAACTGCAAGATTAACTGCTACGTGATCAATGACTCGTAGATCAAGTAATTAACCTTATTTTATTTATTAATATAATTAATAATCTGAGATAACACATTAAAAAAGTATCACTGGTAATGTTTGATTTTACCATGATGAGAACATGGTTTGTATGAAATAATGCAAAAGAAGGAAACGAAATTGTTGTTCCAGGAAATATAGGAAACATAAACAGCTGATACAGAATCTGCAACACATGTGGCCACCGGACGGAGGGCTGACAATTTTGTTCCCGCTTTCATATATTGAGTTCACCAAAGGTTTGTAATAATCTTTTACTATGTTCATCTAGAACCTTTTCACCTTCCATGTTAAGAAAAGGATGAACACAGCATCGAATAATTTTTGAAACCTTCAACATCTAGTACACAAAATACAACTACATTTCTTACTATTGATATTTGTAAGGTAGGAGTGTAGGAGTAAGTCACACCACGTGTCCCGCTACAGACTCTGCTGAGGTAACATGCAAGTTTGTAGTTATTTTTGCTTGAGATGGCCTGCGGACAGATATAGATAATTATACAGAAAGAAATATTGACATCCCTCGACAAACAAAAGAGGAATTGCGTTAACCTCCGAATGATGGGATTAAATGACGCTCACCAAATTATATCGTTGGACATATTAGTATACTATCATAGAGATAATTTATTCTATGTAGAATCAAAGTTTCATAAATATATTTTTAAGTCCACTTATGACATCTTTCTGAGTATCTCACCTTAATACATACAGTATATATATTAGTTAGACGTCATAACAGTGTTTAAGTAACAAAATGTTACACAACACGATACTAAAAGATTAATTTGTAAGTGTTGGGGCAGTCTCAGTTTGTTTACAAATTTATTTATTCTAATTTTTATTGCTTCCATCATAGTTACCCATAAGGTCAATGTAAACATTTCTGCAAACACCTAGCCAAATCCCTAATAAGTATTTTTACATGTTAATACTTTTTAAAATTGTTTATGCTATCCAATACATTATATTTAAGTCTGCAAGAAAATATTAATTTTTCAAACCCGAACAATGTGTTTTAGCTTACACACATTCTTTATTTCTCTATAAATATCGTTATAATCCCCCTTTGGACGTTTTCGTGATACGCAGCCAAACCAAAATCTACTTAATAATTTCTCCGTCGTTACGTGGCACTGTTACAGTATGGGTGAGAAGCAGGCGTATTGTCAATGGAAGAGTACTTGTTGGCTTTTGTTCTTAGGCCCTCACAAAAATAACAAGGACTCGCCGAGGCAACCAACTACCCTAGAAGCAATCCCTCTCCATTCCAGGAGGTACACAAGTTGTTCTGGGCGTCTGTAGTTATAGACTTACAACTAACTGACGTCCAGTTATTGGTCTAAAATATAACAAGTTGGATGGTAAATTAAATATTTATATCTTGTAGATTCGGATGTTTATAATATCATAAAAATGAGATATTTTGTAATGATACAAGTCGAAATCAAGTGGCTTTTTAACTTGTAACAAGCTGTATCCATCTGGACACAGGATTATGTAGAGTATGTGATGTTCTCACTTTAAAATCTGGGCTGTCAAGAGTTAAACTATATTCGCATCACTATAAAATAAAACGATGTAAATCTAAGTGTGAAATTTTACACTTGCATCAAATAAAGGGTAGGTGATAATTATTTATTCAGATCCGAATGTAAAGTTCCAGGACTTTGTGTAAGGAATGTAACACCACAACATCTATCATATGCTGTTTTCAAAGTGGTTTAAAACAATCATAGAAAAATTTTTGAAGCAAATTCAAGTTCGATCAGTGGTGATGAAGCAGACTCTTATTAAGATGTAAACTCTTATTGTTTTAATGATAGCCAAAATTATTGCTCGGTAACAATATGCCAGTGGCGTAACTAAAAGACGGATCAGGGAGATAGCACCGTCCCCACATAGACATATCTTTTCTTCAGCCATCCACCTTGTTTGAAATACACCAGTTAGATGTTTAAATCTGATTGTAGCTTATATAATTTATTCAAATTTATTCCACACCCCAGGTATAGGTGTGATCGTCAATAAGATTTATTCTCCTCCAAAGCCAAATACTGGTTACGCCACTGTAATATAAATAATTATATTGTCGTAAGCAATAGTCTACTGAATCTTGCACTTTTCCAAACAAATGCCTCAGTCACATACTAGCTAACTATATTGTGGGACAGACACATATGTCTTTTCACTCATAAAACCAGATTCAACTTCACATGGGCGATTGTTATCTGTTTGTTTTCGTAGGGAACGGCTCATCAACTCATCATTAAAGTAGAAGGCGTGCAACGTTACCCTATGATGCTTCAAGACAAGTTTTAACTGATTTGAGATGTTTAACTGTTCGTATCCAAAGGAAACCTATTGATTAATCTGATTCAAAATCACTCAGAAAAATATTCGGAAGCCATGAAACTGTAAATTGTAACTCGGTTTACCCCTGCTTCTTGTCTCATAGTGCTTGAACAATAACATTATGTTATTGTTATGTTATTATAGACATGTGCCCCTACAAGACATAGAGACGGTGACATACAGCAGCGGTAACTTCCTTTTTTTAAATATAAAGATTGTGCCATCGAGTTATTTTTATAAATGGTTGTCATTGGAAGTTTTGAAGCATCTATAGGATATTTTCAAAATTTTTTCGTGGATTAACGTAAACAACTGGTAGGAAAGTCTTCATTTCGTAAGGTTCACAAATAAATATGCAACTCAACAATAGTTGTTAGAAATAGTATCCGTTCCAGTTTCAATAAAAAATATTGAGGGAATAATCGGGTGTTTTATTTCTGAACTCCTCACAGTTACTATTTGCATGATTAATAATTACCATAAGGAAGAAATTCAAACTATTCCCATTTTTAAATATGGCATTAATATAATAATAATAACTGCTCTTCTTCTGGTTCTTATATTGGTGGATTCTTGTTAACGTAATAAGTAAAATGGCGTAGGCTTATAAAAATATGTATTAGTTGCAATAATTATCATTTCTATTATTATGATTATATTTTAAAAAAATTGAGAGCGTAATCCATCACGGAATTAAAAACATTAATTGATTTCCATCTAACACAATATACGACGCAATAGTTTGGTTTTTAATCTGTTGACAAAACCATTGTTACCGCTTAAACATCACCCTACTAATGGGTTGAAAAACAATACCTACAGCAATAACAACTGGAACACAGGCTCTGTGAAACAATGGAAATAATCGTTCATTCCATTATAGAGATTAGTCGGAAATTACAGAATGTCCAATACAGATACAGAGAGAATGATGATAACGAGGTATACCTATCAGTGATAGTGCAAGGCTAGAGTCGGGATGGACATGCTTTTGTCAATATACAAGTCGATATTCGGTTAGTCATAATTTAAATAGTTTATTCTGTTATAGTGCCCATTAGAACTTAAAGGTAACACAGAATAAGTAAAAGTAAAGTAAGGGATCTTATTTTACTAAGCGATGTTAGGATTCTAACACAACCTGGAACCAACGGCTTTAAGGCGACTTCCGAACCACCACCAACGGCCAGGCAGGCGAGCTGCTTGCTAGGATAGGATAGCTCAGCGGTCACCCATCCGAGCAGCAGCCACGTTCGACTTTGCTTGATTTGGTTATCTTGCGATACCCACTGCACCCGCTACACTGCGCTATTAGCACAGTATAATCTCTTTAAGTAAAATGTCTGATATCAGGATATACTCATTCTTCAGTGTGTATTACGAGTCTAAAGTGTTTAGCTTTATATTTCAAATTTCTTTTAGAAACTAACAGTTCAGAACACTTTAGTGGAATAAGCTGAGATATTATGAAGTTGGTTGTGGTGTTGTGGCAAACAGGTGATATTTATTAGATTGAGAATAATAGCCTGAGCAAAGTGTGTTTTATCAAATCAGCTGTTAAACTAAACAAACTAATTTTATAAGATTTACACAGGAACTTTAGAAGACCGTCCATCAGTGGTTTTTTATTTCAAAATCCAAATCAGATATTGTAGTGCAAAGAAGGTTTAGAACACGCTATGGTCGCCATCCACCATCAAGGAACAGCATTCGAGCCTGGTATGATAAGTTCATGTTAACTGGCAGCATAAAACATTCAAAAAACAATGGTAGGCCTAAACTGCCAAATGAAGCTATTGAGAACGTGCAACAAACATTTCTACGGAGTCCTCAAAAATCTATTCGCACTGCAGCACGTGAGTTAAATTTATCAAAATCCAGTGTTCAAAGAATTTTAAAGAAAAATTTGAAAATGAAACCTTATAAGCTGCAAATTTTGCAGCAAATTACTCCAGATGACAAACTTAAACGTAAACACTTTGCAGTTACTGTGCTTGATCGTTTAACTGCTGATGAGAACTTTCTAAAGAAGGTAGTGTTTTCTGATGAGGCCACGTTCCATGTATGTGGAAAAGTGAATAAACATAACGTGCGTATTTGGGGTACAGAAAAGACCATATCAAGTTCGGGAACATGTTCGAGACAGTCCCAAGTTAAATGTGTGGTGTGCTATTTCCTATGACAGACTTATTGGCCCGTTTTTCTTCAATGAAAAAACAATTAATGGTAACATTTATCTAGACATGCTAGAAAACTACGCTTACCCACAGCTAGAAGACCTACAGCCCAACGTTTTTTTTTCAACAAGATGGTGCCCCTCCGCACTGGAACTTATTTGTAAGAGAATCACTTGATGACACTTTCCCTCGTCGGTGGATTGGGCGCGGTGGTTCCATAGCCTGGCCCCCACGGTCCCCAGACATAACACCATGTGATTTTTTTGTCTGGGGATTTGTAAAAGACCAGGTTTTTCAAGTCTAAAGTGTTAAACATTCAAGAATTGAGACTAAGGATTATCACGGCCTTTTCCAAAATTAATGAGGAAATGCGTCATCGAGTGTGGGCAGAGTTAGATAGCCGAATCGACTATCTTTTTGCCAACAATGGAAACCATGTTGAGGTTCACAAATAAAGGTTGTACCCAAAATAACTTAAGATTATGCGTGTTACTTTTAAATCAAAAAATTCTTTTATATGTGTGTTATTAAAATAATTACAATCTAATAAAGTTGTTCAGTTTTTTTTTGGGACACGGTGTATTTCAAATTTCTTTTAGAAACTAACAGTTCAGAACACTTCAGTGGAATAAGCTGAGATATTATGAAGTTGGTTGTGGTGTTGCGGCAAATAGGTGATATTTATTAGATTGAGAATAATAGCCTGCGCAAAGTGTGTTTTATATCAAATCAGCTGTTAAACTAAACAAACTAATTTTATAACATTTACACAGGAACTTTAGAAGACCGTCCATCAGTGGTTTTTTATTTAAAATCTACAAACGACATATCTACAGTGTAGAGAGCTTTCGACTGATACCGATATGTACATGAAATAATAGTTTTAGATGCCTAAAATCACCGTTAACATGTCAAGAAAATCTTTTGATTATATACTTGCTTCATAGTTAGTTAAATACTTGTGCTTGTGAATCTGATCTTATTAAGTAATCTATCTAAATTTTCAATTTCAATATGGTTATTATTTATTATGGTTATTATTTATCATGCTAATTTTGACTTTAAAAAGCTTATCAGACATTAAATGAACACCATATACCTGTTACTTAAATCTTTGATAACACAATTTTAATGTCGGGATGAGCCTATACAGACAATGATAAAGACTGGACTTTTTATTTACGAACCCTTTTTTCTCGGCTACACGTAATGTCCATCGCAAGTCTTTTTTTACTTTTTTATTTACAAATTTATGTTAAGTTGGCTTTAGAGAAATATACAATAGGTACCATACGATGCTTTATTACCATAGGGTAACTAGAGCTTTATTTTGCTAAGTGTTGGTAAAATGTGTATTGCTGCAATTACTCTGATAAAGTTTGTAAATACCTGAAGTTCATTACATGGGTATCTCGTAGCAAAATAGATAATTCCCAAAATATATTTATAAAATAAAGAAATCACAATTATTACACTGTGACCTAGACATACCATTTTCAGTGACAGTAAAATATTAATTAATATCGATTATGCATTTTGACATTTTGTTATTAATTATACTTATGGAGTTCACTTCGCAAGAAAATGAGGTCCTAAGTACTTTATTCAGAAAACTTACCAAAGTTAATGAAATATTTAGCATAGGCAGACAGACTCACCTGGAACAAAGAAACCACACTTCAGTAAATATTAAACACTATATTATAATTAATGTAGTATAATCATTATTGATGGCCGTTTTTCTACTTAACAGTATGTATGAACTTAATAACTCGTTTTTCCTTAAAATTTAAAGTAGTTCTCATTAGCAGTTTGAAGGTAAGCTAACCGATGTAACATACAATAATTAAATAGAGAAAAACTCAGCTATCTATTTTTAATAGTGTACTTTTATTTCTACCAATATCTTGGTATATCTGTACTGTATTTCTAAATCTGTTAAAATATAACAAACATACAAGAGAAACCTGGGAAAGTAAATCAGTAACATTATTTTTATATGTAATTAAACCTAGCATGCTTAGCAAGTAGTAGACACATTTTTTTAAATATGCATTTACAGTATATATTGTATATATTTAAGAAAATTTATTAAAAATAACAATATTTTTACGACGCAACCAAACAATAGATTTTGTACAGGAAACAATGTAATTGGTCAAGAGTATGAATACAAAGACTGCGAAACGACGCAAAATTACCCATTGCAGTAAAACTTAGAATAAAATGCACAAATATTTTATTCCGTATGGTAACATCTGTTTGATAGATTCGTGTCTCTTCGCACCGCATCGCGTCACTGTCTGTGCCCTAACATTTCCCAACATTTCCTATTTGTGTGAGACGTATAACCTTAATTCCTGTACTTGTCCTTTAAAATTGAAATATCGTTAATCTGCGTGTATGTAGAAAGGTACGAAACAAGTGATAGCAAAATCGTCGAAATCTGTTAAGCAGATTTTTGAATTGTATATAAAGTAATTAAATGAAATTATTAATTAAATTAAGAATGAGTTAAATTATTTAAAAAACTGCAATGTTACTTATTAGTTTAATATCGCCGATGGCGCAGTGTAGCGGGTACAACGTTTATCACCCGATCAAGCAACGTCGAGCGTGGCTGCTGCTTGGATGGTGACCGCTGAGCGGTCCTGTCCTTGCAAGCAGCCCGCCTGCCCGGCCATTGGTGGTAGTTCGGAAGTCACCTTTAATCCGTTGGTTAAGTGTTAGAGAGGGCTTCTTAGCCCTAACTTCGGCTTTTACTTTACTTTTAATATTAAATAAATAAAACAAGAGTGATTAAAATTTGTATATAAACCGAAAAAATATTTGTAGTTTAATACTCACTTAAAGATTAAAATGTTAAAGTTTCGCTTAGACATACTATTTACTCGAATATCTGAATCAATACTTTCACATAAACGGCCATCCAAAACAAAGGGAGTGAAAAACGGCAAATGAGCACTCACACAACTAATACAATACATCACTTAGCATTAACTAGGAACATGCATGGACATGTATGGTGATAAACAATACTCAACTACATGAGTGCTATTAATATTCCTAATTGTCTGGCCCTGTAGTATTTATAACAGGGGTGCTCCAAATGAAGCGGTTCACAATACAATGGACATCTGCAGTATTCCGCTGTTCATTGTTCAATTTAGTAATGTTTATTTATTACTTGCGTAACATGTATTGGAAACAAGTATACACTACTATTCTATAAAAAACTGTAATATAGTATTGTATATTAATATCGTTGTTTGTATATTACCTTAGAAAACAATAAATATTTTTAGATCGTCTTTATAATCTAGCTGCATAATTATCTGAAAGCCTAGACCCAATTTGTATTGTATAAGCTGGGTTTCCATAAAATACCATAAAATTCCTACCACTCTTCAAGTAATAATACAAAGATTTTTTATATTTTACCTGTCATCACAAATTGGATTTTAAGTGACAGTGACCAAAGATGCTTAGCAAACCAGAAAATATAGGCCTACTATTTATCCAGAAACCTTTGAATAATCTAAAAAAAGCATAATGCACCATAGTGCTATTAAGGACACACTACTCCAAAACATGGAGAACTTTTACTCTTAAATTAAAGAATCCTATCCACAATGTAGATCTAAACGGTAAATTTACGTCATACTTCCAGGATGTGCAAATCCCCCATAAGGCTTAAGTGCTTTGCAAGAAGAAGACATTTGTCTTTTTAATAAATAAATAGTATGAATGAATAACCAATCTTGAAGACTGGGTGTTTTATAGTTGTCACTGGAATAAACATAACTTGTAGATATTAACATGACATTTGTCATATATATATATATTATTTTAAACTGCCCTGATTAAAGCTAGAGTTTTAATTACTTTTCTGTTTTATTTACTTCCTATTATTCCTCTGAGAAATTGTTATGTATAGTTCTGTATATCCCACGCAATTAGAGGCATGATCTTCCTTGGCAATTTCCTCCTTTCTTAGAGGTAAGGCCGATTTTTTCTTATTTCGTACTTATATTTTAAAATATATATAGGTTATTGAAAGAAACCTTTTTTGTTAGAACAATTGTCGCCAATTAATGTTTTATCGAGATTTATGCGATACTCTAGCAGGAACGCAACTCAACTCTACGCATAAAGTTATTTACTATATTTGCATTATATTTACATGTTTTCGTAGTGTCCATTTCAGTCATGTTATTTCCATACGTCCTGTTTCTCTAAAAATAATTTAAACATTCAATGATTCAGAGATTCAATTGAAACACTGCTCTGCTTTTTGGTATTCTGGATATTATTTTAAACTCTCTTTGGCCCGTTTAAAGATTAACGTTTCAATGAATACTGTACGCATGTGTTAAAGGATTCACTACACCAGCACCATCCATCCATGACGATGGATTTATAGAAATGGCCCTATATATTGGCCTCCAAAATCCTTTAAATCCGGTTTGAATCTTTACTTTGAGCCAATTAAAAGATTAAGTGTACGAGACACAGTAAACGATGTTACGAAGAACTAGACATGCATAGATGCAAACGGAAGTCATTTCGAACATTTCTTCTAATCATTATTTTTTTATTTCAATCCTTTTCATTACTTTATCATAAAATCACATGTTGTTTGTGTAGCTTAGTATTTCTTCACTAATACCTCTACAGGTGACAGAAAACGAGCAGTCAACGTGCTAATGCAAAGTTCTCAATCTTCTTAAAAATGGTTATGAATTTTACAGACAAAACATATTTACAATCATAACTTTAATTAACCCTGAAAATATGCGGTTTTCTATCAGAATTATTATTGTGAAATTGTTGAAGAACTTGTTAACAAAAGTATTTATTTCAACAGCTTTACCATTTTAAAGGATATCGTAAAACAAATTTATTCAATTCAATTAAACAAGAAATTATAACAAAGGAGCGTGCATGTAAGCGTTTCTCTGTTTTTAAGTTTACACTACTGTGAAGAGCAAAACTCAGTTAGTACCTCCTTGAAAGCAGAACTGTAAAAATGCAAAAATCAAAATAAATGTTAAAAAAAAGGTGCACTTCTGTAAAGATTACGCAACCAACTGTGTATCCCGGGCATCGATGTCCCGTGAAAAGCACCTGGAACCTGGTTCCAGTAGGCGCTCGCAGGTTGATTCTCTCGAGCATTTGTGGACTTTCGATAAGGAATTCAAGATCTTGTAAAAGAACATGCCATTCCGAATCCTTTTTTGAGCATACAGCAACACCGAGTTCATGACCACTGCCGTCTCTTCGACCGGAAAATAACGGTACCATAGACCCTGTCGCACTCACACAATTCTCACGAACTTGTCCTGTGTTGGATGGTAGGGATTTGACCAACTCGGAACGGTAACCATGAAACTTTCGAGAACTCTATTATATTTGACTAACGAGGGAGCAGTATATAACTTTGAAGGCTGTGCTGCTGCATATGTCTCTAGTGGTTATAGATACAAACTCCAGAATACCGCTGGCACGGATTACCACATCATCGATTGGTCACGAACGGTGTCAACCCTTTCGATGGTGCCGTCCAGAAGCTTGTATTTAAAACAAGGCCAATGTTCCTCCTTCTAAAACAGACCACGAAACTCTTCCTGGCGTTGACTGCCTTGTAGTTCTCCCGACACCAAAACAATATCTTCAATATGTGCTCTTAAAAGGGCAACACGGTTATATTCACTCTCAACCTCCACAAAAATCTTCATGTCGTCTGCAAAAAGTAAGGCGATGGTAAATAGTCAGGTCACCACATCAAATGTATAGATGTTGAACGTCACATGATATTTTTAGTAATTGTAATTGCTCATAGTGTTCTGAACTGCAATGAATATATACTATTCTTGAATGGAACTGAATTTTTAACTTACTAAATTGTGTTGAAACAACCACACGTTTGCATGCAAAGAGTCCTAAAACATTTTAACTTGGAATAGAATCAACAGAATATTTCACAGAGTCATATTCAATTATATATACGTGGCGACCAAAACAATGCCAGGGAACCACTCGCCGCTCACAATATGGCGGGCGTTTTATTACTGTTGTAAAGCGAAATGGGGAATCGCCATCAGACATGGGTGGGGGGAGGTGGGGGGTGTCATTCCCATCACTCACTTCACATGCCGATGTTGTTGCTTTTCAAACTGTGAAATAAAATATTAACACGCAAAATTACAATCGCAGATATTCAATCGCATATAGACTAATAATGAAATAACCGTATTTAGTCCAAATATCTAGTTAAATACTTAGAATACAGTGAAAATTACATTTCTTACCATTGGAAGAATACTTGTACCTGCATTTAAACTTGAACTTAAAACACTGAAACTTTTATTGAATTAACAAATTAGTACCTGTTATTAGTACTTACTAAATGAAATTTAAACCATTTGACTAAATTTCATATTTGTTTGTCAAAGAGTCTTGATACAAATTTTAAAAATCTGTTAAAAAGTATGGTTAACTTATTTACAGAAGAATATTAAAACAAAATCACAAGTGCAATAAAACAATATGTTATTAAGTTTAAAGTAATTTATATTAAAAAGATTTGTACATGAACTGCATATGCTCGATAATTTACTCTCCAAATATCGATGACAGCATCATCATTATGTTGAGTTTCCCTCAATGTAATATTCCACCGACAGAGGTCCCAAACTTTATCAATATCGTAAGCTTAATACACGTAGTTGACAATAAGGTAAGTTTCCGTAAGGTAATATGCCCCGGGACATTTCGAAAGTAAATAAACATGATTGTTCAATACGTTGAAGGCTGTGTTTGTACTGTAGTTCTGGAGAATGAGTGAATGGTATAAGTTTGTGGATGACAGTTGTATAATATTTACAATATTACATTTGTTTTAAGTTAACGTTCAGCCAATAAATTAAAATGAATAAGGTAAAAATTATTTGTTGAACATTACTTTGCCACCAAATTGTCTCATTTTGTACTAAATTTATGAGGGTACCTGGTCATGACGCCAACTTTATCGAACAAAACTTTGTCCAATTTTTATATCGGAAATTTCGCATAATTCTAGAACCAATAAAAGTTTTATTATTACTGTTATAGCAAAATGATACAAATCAGACAAGCTGCACATGTAGAGGACTTATACATGGGTATAAAAGAACATGGAACTCCGAACTTCAACGTAACTCTACAACAGAGTACATATGAATTGTGTAATTGGATGAGGGGAGATGGGTAATAAAAGACTCTTGTACTACTTTAGTGCCCTAGTTTCTTGCTTGCTGGAATCTTATTTCGTAGTGCACAAGCGAGTTCGCAATACGAGTTCTTTAATGTTTCTCTTATTTTTACTTTTACAGTAATTTATATTTTTATCTCTATAGCACCACCTTCTTTACCTGAACCATCTATCGTAGCGTAAAGTTCTTCTGAATATAGCTTTACCTATAGTATAAATATAGTATTTAAATAGTTATAAATGACCATATCACTAAAATCCTTACTATTAGAAACTTAGTTACGCATCTATCAAACTTAAGAAGCTATTACAAAGGAATTTAAACAATACTACCGACTACATAATGTTGTATATTTTGGTCGTAAAAATGTACAAAGGTGGTATGTATATCTCATCGTAGATGTGCTTGAAACCAAGTATGGAAATAGCTATGCCACCTATAATGCCTGAAGTATCCGAAACCTATTCTACCATTAGACTCCTAGAATTTTCTGTTTTTATCCGGTGATACGGCTAGTAAAAAGCTACATTTTTCTCCAATATTCCATCACTGACATCAGAAATGCTTAGGTATTATAATCGTTTAGTTTGTTTTTGCATCATTTAGGCTATAAGCTCCAGTGTCTGGCTCATAAAATAGGACTTCTGGTGATTGAATTTATAATACTTTCTTGATTCCGGGTATTCAATTAACAACGATAATAAATATCTTGGATTATGAGATCTTCGAACTCCTTTGTATGATCTTAATTCAAGGTTTTATTCCTGTATACGGAGTTTATCCGAAATATGTCTCATCATGACTGCTAGCTCAAAGATAGTTAAGAATGTTAATAGGTAAAAATTAGTAAAGAAAATATAATAAAACTTTCACAATTGCGTTGGCAAAAGGAAGGGTATTCAATGACAGATTTATCGCACGTAATTGAGCCATATGTATCCAGCGGCTCGGCACCCACTTGGGGTCTTGGAGTTCTGGTCATTTTGCGGCAATATGTGGTAGGTTATTAATGCAAGTACTTCTTCATAAAACACCGCAAGTTTTAAGAATACATAGGAAGCTCACCAATGTGCAATAGCTATATTTTTAACCTGATTGACTCAGCCTTACGTAAGTAGAATGTGTACTTATGAGTATTCATCACAGATAAGTCGGATCGGATAAGACAGATGAGTTAGACGAGTTGAATGTTTCTCATACATATAATATCGCCCTACAGGCAGCGTATTTATCGTCACTCTGCAATGATTAAGTATAGTTCGATATTTCTTCAAGGGCACACGACAATTAAAGTTGATGCAACAAAATAGGATGTGTTGCAGAGATGATACCGACACTTTCACATCTCTTTGAGAAATGTATTCGGTGATCAACCTGTGGATGATTAGAAACTATCGGGTATGGTTCGGTAAACCGGAAGAATACGGATTATACTTTATTTACTGAAATATTCCAATACTTTTACTGAGGCTAGTATATCACTATCCTCTTCAGCCGAAGAACACACTACCTTTGGGTGCAATAGACATTTTCTTCTACTTAAGGGAGATGGTACAACTTGATGAGTGCCATATGATGGTGCAAAAAATAGTGCACATTTTTCATTTCTAAATCTGTATTATATTTCTGACCAGATAATATCTTAATAAGAGAGTTAACAATGGTATTAACCGCAAAGTAGTGATAGGGAAGATGTAGGGAACAGCTACCATCTTACTAAACGTTAAACGTTTACCCAAAATATATGTTTGTCTAGTTTTTTGTATTATATAACCTTTGTTATATATCACAATTAAGGCCAGCAGCCTTGTGGCGTGTGTATACTGACGTATACATCTTCGATGGCGCTGCTTACTAGTAGTTTACAAGTTTACACGAGTATTTTTTACTAACATCTATACACTCTCAACCTGTAACGCCAGAACGGTTGTTAATAAGGGTTTAGAGCCTAGTATTAACGCAAGCAACAGAGTGGCGTGTGTATACTGACGTACACATCGGCGATAGCTCTTTCTAGTGATTTACATGGTTACACGACAACTTGTACTATCGACTATACACTCTCAACCTGTAACGCCAGAACGGTTGTTAATAAGGGTTTAGAGCCTAGTATTAACGCAAGCAACAGAGTGGCGTGTGTATACGGACGTACACATCGGCGATAGCTCTTTCTAGTGATTTACATGGTTACACGACAACTTGTACTATCGACTATACACTCTCAACCTGTAACGCCAGAACGGTTGTTAATAAGGGTTTAGAGCCTAGTATTAACGCAAGCAACAGAGTGGCGTGTGTATACTGACGTACACATCGGCGATAGCTCTTTCTAGTGATTTACATGGTTACACGACAACTTGTACTATCGACTATACACTCTCAACCTGTAACGCCAGAACGGTTGTTAATAAGGGTTTAGAGCCTAGTATTAACGCAAGCAACAGAGTGGCGTGTGTATACTGATGTACACATCGGCGATAGCTCTTTCTAGTGATTTACATGGTTACACGACAACTTGTACTATCGACTATACACTCTCAACCTGTAACGCCAGAACGGTTGTTAATAAGGGTTTAGAGCCTAGTATTAAGGCAAGCAACAGAGTGGCGTGTGTATACTGATGTACACATCGGCGATAGCTCTTTCTAGTGATTTACATGGTTACACGACAACTTGTACTATCGACTATACACTCTCAACCTGTAACGCCAGAACGGTTGTTAATAAGGGTTTAGAGCCTAGTATTAAGGCAAGCAACAGAGTGGCGTGTGTATACTGATGTACACATCGGCGATAGCTCTTTCTAGTGATTTACATGGTTACACGACAACTTGTACTATCGACTATACACTCTCAACCTGTAACGCCAGAACGGTTGTTAATAAGGGTTTAGAGCCTAGTATTAAGGCAAGCAACAGAGTGGCGTGTGTATACTGACGTACACATCGGCGATAGCTCTTTCTAGTGATTTACATGGTTACACGACAACTTGTACTATCGACTATACACTCTCAACCTGTAACGCCAGAACGGTTGTTAATAAGGGTTTAGAGCCTAGTATTAAGGCAAGCAACAGAGTGGCGTGTGTATACTGATGTACACATCGGCGATAGCTCTTTCTAGTGATTTACATGGTTACACGACAACTTGTACTATCGACTATACACTCTCAACCTGTAACGCCAGAACGGTTGTTAATAAGGGTTTAGAGCCTAGTATTAAGGCAAGCAACAGAGTGGCGTGTGTATACTGATGTACACATCGTTGATAGCTCTTTCTAGTGATTTACATGGTTTACACGACAACTTGTACTATCGACTATACACTCTCAACCTGTAACGCCAGAACGGTTGTTAATAAGGGTTTAGAGCCTAGTATTAAGGCAAGCAACAGAGTGGCGTGTGTATACTGATGTACACATCGGCGATAGCTCTTTCTAGTGATTTACATGGTTACACGACAACTTGTACTATCGACTATACACTCTCAACCTGTAACGCCAGAACGGTTGTTAATAAGGGTTTAGAGCCTAGTATTAGGGCAAGCAACAGAGTGGCGTGTGTATACTGACGTACACATCGGAGATAGCTCTTTCTAGTGATTTACATGTTTACACGACAACTTGTACTATCGACTATACACTCTCAACCTGTAACGCCAGAACGGTTGTTAATAAGGGTTTAGAGCCTAGTATTAAGGCAAGCAACAGAGTGGCGTGTGTATACTGATGTACACATCGGCGATAGCTCTTTCTAGTGATTTACATGGTTACACGACAACTTGTACTATCGACTATACACTCTCAACCTGTAACGCCAGAACGGTTGTTAATAAGGGTTTAGAGCCTAGTATTAACGCAAGCAACAGAGTGGCGTGTGTATACTGATGTACACATCGGCGATAGCTCTTTCTAGTGATTTACATGGTTACACGACAACTTGTACTATCGACTATACACTCTCAACCTGTAACGCCAGAACGGTTGTTAATAAGGGTTTAGAGCCTAGTATTAAGGCAAGCAACAGAGTGGCGTGTGTATACTGACGTACACATCGGAGATAGCTCTTTCTAGTGATTTACATGGTTTACACGACAACTTGTACTATCGACTATACACTCTCAACCTGTAACGCCAGAACGGTTGTTAATAAGGGTTTAGAGCCTAGTATTAAGGCAAGCAACAGAGTGGCGTGTGTATACTGACGTACACATCGGCGATAGCTCTTTCTAGTGATTTACATGGTTACACGACAACTTGTACTATCGACTATACACTCTCAACCTGTAACGCCAGAACGGTTGTTAATAAGGGTTTAGAGCCTAGTATTAGGGCAAGCAACAGAGTGGCGTGTGTATACTGATGTACACATCGGCGATAGCTCTTTCTAGTGATTTACATGGTTACACGACAACTTGTACTATCGACTATACACTCTCAACCTGTAACGCCAGAACGGTTGTTAATAAGGGTTTAGAGCCTAGTATTAACGCAAGCAACAGAGTGGCGTGTGTATACTGATGTACACATCGGCGATAGCTCTTTCTAGTGATTTACATGGTTACACGACAACTTGTACTATCGACTATACACTCTCAACCTGTAACGCCAGAACGGTTGTTAATAAGGGTTTAGAGCCTAGTATTAAGGCAAGCAACAGAGTGGCGTGTGTATACTGACGTACACATCGGAGATAGCTCTTTCTAGTGATTTACATGGTTACACGACAACTTGTACTATCGGCTATACACTCTCAACCTGTAACGCCAGAACGGTTGTTAATAAGGGTTTAGAGCCTAGTATTAAGGCAAGCAACAGAGTGGCGTGTGTATACTGATGTACACATCGGCCATAGCTCTTTCTAGTGTATTTACAAGTTTACACGAGGGTTTTTACCATTAAGTTGACTCATGTTATGAATTGTGTATTTATTATTTACAGACAAATTTGTATTTATAATTGGATTCTGGTCTTTTTTTGTCAATGAATGTTACACTGACTGTATGGCATAGCATTTTTTAGGACCAGTATTATCGTTAACAAGATATTTGTTATCTAGTTTACTTTCTATCAATCGCAATCACTTAATTTATGATCATGCTTTCATAGAACTTAAGATGCAGTGCTTTCTGAAGGCAGACGATATATTTCTGATACTATTCCTTTGAAAATCATTAGAAATAGAAAGTGTTTTACTTACCGTTATTTTTAGATTCATGGTCAACGTCGCATCATTTAGAGTTCACAAAGGCATTTGAGAAAGCGTAAGCATTCGCTATTCTAGCAATTTGGCGGAATTATTAGTATCCATGAGTTCCATTACTGTAAAGAGTGTTTAAATTATCTACAACCAGAGGTAATTGGGATTTTAAATGAAAGATAGGAGATTGTAGGGTTCTTATGTAGACCGCTTGAGTGTGGTAAGGTGACTTCGAGTTTCTATCCTAAATGTGAATGTTAGTTTAATTATTGCCCCAAGAAGCTTTTAAATTTAGAGCTTGAAAGTCAACAGTTTAGCTTCAATAGGCAATCTTTACCAGTCTACGTTACAGGCCTTCAGAAACTTCAGAGGAGTTGGACTAATAGCAACAGCACAGGTTACCAACCCAGCCAGCCTACTGCAGGGTTTTGTCTCTTGTTCCCGCTAACAAGTTAATAAAATCAACATATATTCAGCTGTTTTTTTTTTTTTTTTTTTTTTTTTTTTTTTTTTTTTTTTTTTTTTTACTCTGAGGACAAGAAGCTTATAAATTGCACTTAGTCCTGTAAGGACCTTTGCGCTGCTTCCGGAGTGATAGGATATTCAGGATGGGTAACGTTAGGGAGTAGGGGCCGCCTCCTATCGAGATCCATGAGGAAGAATTAGGGCACTACATCTCAAAGTCATCCTGGAAGAAGGGAGGCCAGCTGTGACCCAGCCTCTCCAGTCAAAGTAGGCAGGGGGTGGCACACCCTTGTTGAGGTTAACAAGAGCCTCTGAGGTAAGGGAACAAACCCCACCAACTCCAACAGCCATCCTCCACAGTAGGCTAGACCTATCGAATTGCCCATGAATCCCAGAATCTCAACATTTGCGGTTAGTGATGTGCCGCTACTGGACATCCATAAGGTTGCCCAGATTTAAGTGGCACATCGGTTTTTGCTGTGCCCAGTGGTGGGTTCAACTGGTAGGTATAAACCAGCCAGAAGTGATCCCTGCTGGGTATATTCAGCTGTTACATTCTTTCGCATTTACATTTATTCCTAAATGCCTAATTCTAGTGCTTGCTTAGGAGGATGAGACTGAAGCACTATCCGCTCTTCGGTTTTACAATATCTGCACTAATCAAAGAAGTGCCTACGTAGCTTGGAAAGCTGGACTAGACGTCTCCTTCATGGCTTTTACCATCCCTGGTAAAAATGTTTAGTGCATGAGCTTTTTTTTATTACAAACTTATGTAATATTTCGAATTTTAAAAATATACTAATGTAATATGCTAGTATTTGTAATAATGATTAATAAATAGTACCATTTTGGTTTAATACAGGAATAAATCATTTTCGATGAAGAGGAACACGATGAAAAACAACAACGTAACTAAGGGTAGTCGATGATTAGAGGGCGCAACAGTGTGGCGTGCTCTGTCCTATGCACCCTGCAATTGTTCTGTCTAAATTAGACATTTATCAGTAACCATGTTAAAGTATGTTAATATGAAGTTTGTTCTACATTTATGGTATATTTTAATTCAGTACAATTACAATCTCGCAAATATATTATTTAAAATGGTATTAATCTACTCATGATAGTCTTCTAAAAAACGAAAAGTGATATTCCTTTATCAAGACTTTGGGCTAGAGAAATAATTAAAATGTAGTACCGTACCAAAACATTAGCAATACAAATGTGATAAAAAGACTATCGTATTTTATCAGGCAAAGTTAGGGCTAAAAACCCCTCTCTGACACAACCTAAATTTGAAATATGATTCCATCAAGATGATTGTCAATTTGCCATTATTACATATTATAACAACAGAAATACGACGATTCTAGGAATAGTATCTTCTGTCTTCTTCAAGTGTCGAACTCTAAAATATAAGGTTAGGTATGAACAGAGCAAACACACGATGGTGGGTATACCAAGATCCACGATCGATGACACAATGTAAAATGTATGCCAAAGACACATACTTACAGTTTTGCACTAAGTCAAAAGAAGTAAAAAATACAAAAGTTTTAAAAACTTATTTTCCTCTAAAATACATTATATATAACCTAAATTATAGCCTACAAAGGAGAAAATACGTGGCTCGATGGGAAAAGACGTGCAACAGTAGGCTCCAGTTTACTTTTCACTCCTATCTCATACCCTCGATTACAAGGCTTTCACGTGTGTCCGAATGCTTGAAGAAGAGAGCAGACACCCGTTCTAGAAACTTCGTGTATCTGATGTCTTTTTATACAATCTATTGCTAATAATGAACTTTGAATAATCCCTAAATTTTTCAATTCATAAACTTAGACTAGTATCTCAGTGATCAAATTACGATAACCTGATAATGAAAATGGTAATAATAATTATTTATATTCAAAATAGAGTCTATTATGGAAATACCTACACTTAGAAAAATACGAATATATAGTATTAATAGATAATTGAATATTTATTACTTCATTACCATTAAAATATTAAAATATAAGTTTCTGAAAAAAAAACAAATAACTCTTTACGTTTAATTTCCCGATTAAGAAAAATTCAATAATGCTTGGTGAATACTAACATTTTTGCTTTAAATAACATAATATTAATAAACTTTTAACACTTTTAAACTTTTATTCTTCTTACTATGTACATTTCGGAATCATTGAAATTGTTTTTAAATTATGCCTTGCAAATAATGACTTGAGACCTTCAAAATAACTGGTATTTTGATAATTATTGAAGCAAAGAAAACCTACAACAAGCAATACCGCAGTTACAAAAATCAGCAGACCTCCAAATACTGCAGGAGTGGTTTTGTATATTTCCGAAAAGTAGGCTTTAACCCCAATAGCTCTTATCTGTCCTACCGATATCAGTAGATCTCTTTAGCTCTCAGTAGTGGTTGTGTTACTACATGTTTTACTTCTGCATTGTCATTATTATTAGGCACTTAATTTTCGCAGTGTCAGTTAGTGATGGGGAAAGAACTCTTCTAGTAATTCATGATTGGTGAGACAAGTTCGTATGAAGAGGTAACTCATTTATATAACGATTCAGTCCAATTTCAAAGTTCACAACATTAAAGCGATTGCACGTTTTTTAGAGACTGGAATCAATAAAAAAACTATTAACTGTCACCATTTTGGCTAGAGTGAACCTATTGAAGTCCGGTTTGAGGCGTTGTGTTTGAGGGGTACTAACAACGATATTTAATGTGATAGGATTAATGCGACATTTTTGCAATGTAAATGCCTGTATTTAAGATTTTCAAGACTTCTTCTGAGAGAAGTTCACCGTAAAAAAAGAAAGTCACTTGAAACTGTGGATTTTTAAGTATAATACCGATAAACTCAAATGGCATATTCTTATCTGTAAACGTTCTCGAATTCAATCAGAAATACATAAAATACTAAACACAAATAGAATCGATTATATGTGGTAATATTCTGTGTTTTTCATGGATTATAATTTTTACATATTATAAACTAACAGAATACACAATTTCTTTAAATTGAGTGAAAATTATATTTTACAACACGTGTTTATATCATAAAATATTGATAGATAAATTGGTCGGGAACCGTTGGCCGAAACTGTATGGGCGTATTGGTTACCAATAAATTAAAATACTACTCGTTGGAAAAATAGGAGCTAATGATATTGTATTAGATAACCATTGTGTATCTATATCGAAAAGAGCAAAGTGAGATACACAGTTGTTATCACAATGTAGTTTGATATATTGCACTTCACTCCGAGCGAATATTAGATTACGGTTAATGAACACTGCCTTTCAGCACGGACAGGAATGAATAGTCGAAGAGAAGCTGATGTTTAGTTTACTGAGTTAGCACAACAATGCTTTGAAGTACCACCGGCAAACAATCAACTTGAGTATCTATAGACGCGTTGTGTTGTCCTGTGACACGGTGGGAGCTCAAGCTGAAATTCAATTAAACACTCTGACATTTCTTTGAAGTACCATCCGGCAAAACAATCAACTTGAGTATCATAGACGCTTTGTGTTGTCCTGTGACACAGTGGAGCTCAAGCTGAAATTCAATAAACACTCTGACATTTCTTTGAAGTACCTCCGGCAAACAATCAACTTGAGTATCTATAGACGCTTTGTGTTGTCCTGTGACACAGTGGAGCTCAAGCTGAAATTCAATAAACACTCTGACATTTCTTTGAAGTACCTCCGGCAAACAATCAACTTGAGTATCTATAGACGCTTTGTGTTGTCCTGTGACACAGTGGAGCTCAAGCTGAAATTCAATAAACACTCTGACGTTTCTTTGAAGTACCACCGGCAAACAATCAACTTATTGGTTGATATATTCCTTGACAAACATAGAAGACAAATTCATACTAAGCGATAAAAAACAAACATCTAACACAAATAATGTATTATTACAGATACGTTGATGATATGATATGTCTATTCAAAGGAAATGAAAGACAAATAGACATGTTCAAAAACTAATTAAACCAAATCCATCATAATCTAAAATTTTACCAGTGAAATTTAAGAAAATAATGCAATAAACTACCTTGATTTGACTATAACCAAGATCAACAAAAAACACAATTTCAAAATTTACAGAAAACCGACATACACAGATTTAGTTATTCCTTCCTCATCGAATCACCCCATATCACCAAAAAATGGCTACATTCAAATCAATGATCGACAGATTACACAAAATTCAATGACAACTGAAGATTTTTATAAAGAATTAAACATTATTAAATACATAGCCCAAACAAAATAATGAATATAAACCAAGCATGATTGATATATTATTGAAGAACTACAAAAAGAAAGAAAACAAGAAGAAAGAAGAAAGATATATCAAATACATTCAATCAGACTACCTTGGTAAACATTGTCACAAAATTAACAAATCATTTTATAAAACAAGGATATCAATTGGCATTCAAAACATCGAACAACATTGGACTTTTAATCAAAAACAAAAGCAATTCAACAAACCAAAATCAAAATTTTAAAATTCAACAATAGTGGAGTATACAAATTAAATTGCAACGATTGTCAATCCCACTATATTGGGACAAACCGGCCGATCATTCAAAATTAGATTTAATGAACACATAAAAGCATTGAAAACATCATCAAATTCAAAATATGCAGACCATTTAAATAACACCGGCCATACACACACTAACATCGATAACAATCTTGAAAAATTTTACACACAAGCAAAAAAAAGTCGCTTTATTATCTACTTTAGAACATTTTGAAATTTACAAAA
Source organism: Homalodisca vitripennis (assembly GCF_021130785.1). NCBI lineage: Eukaryota > Metazoa > Arthropoda > Insecta > Hemiptera > Cicadellidae > Homalodisca > Homalodisca vitripennis. The sequence continues at coordinate 174,810,313 of NC_060208.1, read as the reverse complement.
GTGCCAAAATTAAATTATAATATATTATTAAATGACAAAGATTTTTCTAACAAAAAAATTTATTATTCGATAGACTTTTAAACAATTTTACAATGATCTCACATAAAATTAAATACAAAAAATTTACCCACCAAGGTAGTAAAAAACAAATGACAAATTGATTTTAATTATTTATTTTTATAATTAACTTAACCTTATTTTGTACCTGAAGATGGAATCAATAATTCCGAAATGTACATAGTAAGAAGAATAAAAAGTTTAAAAGTGTTAAAAGTTTATTAATATTATGTTATTTATTATAAAACACTTTTCGAGGCTACATCTCTAACATTTTTGCTCTCTCCTGTATTGTTCACCAAAACATAAGAAAAGATAACACAATAAGTATTCGTATTTTTTACGTTTAGATTTCCATAGTAATTTTAATATTCCTTGAATGACTCAGTAAGCAAAGATTTTGGTTTACCTAGAAAGAACCTCCGTTATAAGTATGAGCAAAATTTGATGTAGTCTAATAGATCCATGTCCAAGAAGAAAATATTCAATACAGCGACATCTTCAAAGAAATGTCAGAGTGTTTATTGAATTTCAGCTTGAGCTCCACTGTGTCACAGGACAACACAAAGCGTCTATAGATACTCAAGTTGATTGTTTGCCGGAGGTACTTCAAAGAAATGTCAGAGTGTTTATTGAATTTCAGCTTGAGCTCCACTGTGTCACAGGACAACACAAAGCGTCTATAGATACTCAAGTTGATTGTTTGCCGGAGGTACTTCAAAGAAATGTCAGAGTGTTTATTGAATTTCAGCTTGAGCTCCACCGTGTCACAGGACAACACAACGCGTCTATAGATACTCAAGTTGATTGTTTGCCGGTGGTACTTCAAAGCATTGTTGTGCTAACTCAGTAAACTAAACATCAGCTTCTCTTCGACTATTCATTCCTGTCCGTGCTGAAAGGCAGTGTTCATTAACCGTAATCTAATATTCGCTCGGAGTGAAGTGCAATATATCAAACTACATTGTGATAACAACTGTGTATCTCACTTTGCTCTTTTCGATATAGATACACAATGGTTATCTAATACAATATCATTAGCTCCTATTTTTCCAACGAGTAGTATTTTAATTTATTGGTAACCAATACGCCCATACAGTTTCGGCCAACGGTTCCCGACCAATTTATCTATCAATATTTTATGATATAAACACGTGTTGTAAAATATAATTTTCACTCAATTTAAAGAAATTGTGTATTCTGTTAGTTTATAATATGTAAAAATTATAATCCATGAAAAACACAGAATATTACCACATATAATCGATTCTATTTGTGTTTAGTATTTTATGTATTTCTGATTGAATTCGAGAACGTTTACAGATAAGAATATGCCATTTGAGTTTATCGGTATTATACTTAAAAATCCAAAGTTTCAAGTGACTTTCTTTTTTTTTACGGTGGACTTCTCTCAGAAGAAGTCTTGAAAATCTTAAATACAGGCATTTACATTGCAAAAATGTCGCATTAATCCTATCACATTAAATATCGTTGTTAGTACCCCTCAAACACAACGCCTCAAACCGGACTTCAATAGGTTCACTCTAGCCAAAATGGTGGCAGTTAAAAATTTTTTTATTGATTCCAGTCTCTAAAAACGTGCAATCGCTTTAATGTTGTGAACTTTGAAATTGGACTGAATCGTTATATAAATGAGTTACCTCTTCATACGAACTTTTCTCACCAATCATGAATTACTAGAAGAGTTCTTTCCCCATCACTAACTGACACTGCGAAAATTAAGTGCCTAATAATAATGACAATGCAGAAGTGAAACATGTAGTAACACAACCACTACTGAGAGCTAAAGAGATCTACTGATATCGGTAGGACAGATAAGAGCTATTGGGGTTAAAGCCTATTTTTCGGAAATATACAAAACCACTCCTGCAGTATTTGGAGGTCTGCTGATTTTTGTAACTGCGGTATTGCTTGTTGTGGGTTTTCTTTGCTTCAATAATTATCAAAATACCAGTTATTTTGAAGGTCTCAAGTCATTATTTGCAAGGCATAATTTAAAAACAATTTTTTATGTAATTTAACTTACATTTACTTAAATTAACTAAAAAGAATTTAACTAGAACTTCCTAAAATGTAAAACTTACAACTAGCCTTAATCAAAATTATTTATTTAGCTCGCTAATCGTGGAATTAAATACTTTGAAGAAAAGGAACCGTTTTGCAAGCAACAGACAAACTGATATACATTCGTGCGTTACATAACGAAATATCCAAGTTTATGTACTGGCCTTACAATCACAGATATAGTTTGTATAATGTAATAATGAGTACGTAATATCAATTCGAAGGATTGTTTAACAGTGGACAGTTGGGTTGATTAGGTTACTAGAATCGCGTTTAATCCACAAAATAACAGTAATTGGAAACCGATACTCGTTGAATAGATAAGCTGTAAGCATCCTGAACATAGAATCCATTTAATCTGATGTTGAAGTTTAACAATCCCCTATTTTATTCGACGAAATGTAACAGGAAACCAGTGATTGGCTGAGCGTTAGCGAAACCTATCACTCATGGAGATGGAAATGTATGATTTCTGTCTGTCTGTCTGTCCGCACGATATCTCAAGTTCTGGTTGAACTATTTAATAGACTTTAATATTTGCATGAAGCTTTATGTCTCCTATTACAACATCCAGATCAATGAAGGTACATCGCGTCATTAAATTTGGCTGAGAGTTAGCGAACTATTTTACGTTGGTTTTATAGATAATATAATAATAATATGATAAAGGTAACAAGAAAATTATATGGAATGAATCAATTTGTAATTTAATTTACAAATATGCAATACTTATGTTGTCCTATTATCGTTTAGGTTTTTGCATTAAACATCTGAATTAAAGCTATATAGCCTGCATGATTAAATTGTCTGTTACAATTTAGTTATATGATCCGCAAATTAAAATTGTATTAAAAAACATACGTACATTTGATTTGGTTAATTTAAAAGATTGCATTTACATCAACAGTTTTAATCATATCTTTGTCAAGTATTTTTGGTGTACATGTCGTAATCTATGCCAGTTACGTACACCATAACCCAGTAATCACTGCCATAAGTGTGACAACGGGAGTTAACTGTTTCAAAAGAAAAGACGAGTTAAACCAATAACAGTCATCAATTTTGTTTTAATAGTTACTCATAGTAAAGGTGTAAATAAATGGTAATGAATACATGCGAGGTTTACTGTCCCGAGTTTCATTCTGGACTAAGATAGCAATCGCTAGATTACTATGTTGACGTATTTAAAACTAGCAATAGGCCACTTTGTTTTTGGCAGTGACAGCTAACGTCCTCTTTACCCAAATGATATGGCAACGTACTATTTTTAATCCTAAGGAAGACATCAATGGAATATTTTTAAAAGACGATTTCATTTTTAGAGCTTTTTTAATTGATTTTAATTATGAATTTTAACTGTAATTTCTGGATAAAACACCTATTACTTTTTTCCGAGTTCCTATAAGGCCTAAAAACAACGAATAAAGTTTCTAGGAAGTTTATAGATGTACGTGATTTTCAAATCCAAAATTTGTACAATTAGTAAATCAAATCAATACTTCTTAGTGATTTAAATTGAAATTAAATCATTAAAAAGTTCTTATACATATTGTTATATATGAAGTTAAGTGAATGAAGAGCAATAATATTTGTAAAAACATTAATCTGTTAGCTCGTAGTCTTTAAGGCATGTATATAGATAATCAATTACTATACAGACCATTAACACCCTAGGTTATAACGCTTGAAAAATTAATCATGCAAAATAGCTATAAATCCTGCCAAATGTGAAAACTATGCAAAATAAAATTGCGTAATATCAGTTGAATCGTCCATAGACCCTTTTTTCACTTGAATTGATATAATTTTTGAAATTTTTGTAGTTTTATACGTATTTTTAAAACTTTTTTCTAATTATATAGTTTGTAAATCATCTCAAGAAAATATGCTGATTAAAACAAAGCCGAGTAAAACTTAATAACCATGTGTACATATAAAAAGTAATAGCACATTACTTGTTTATACTAAAATTGACATACACGTCACTAAGTCAATATTTATTCTTATTTAAATAGTATTGCTTTCATAAATATAAATTTACTGTTATTTATCATTAATCAGCTTTATAAATTGTAAATTGTATATAAAGAAAAAATAATCCATACGTCCAAGAACATGCATTTAAACAATTTATTTTTTGATATACACTAACAATACACTATAACAATCAAAGGCAATTACATATTATGTTGTTACATGCAGGATTCAAATTGATTCGGGATTTTTCTTGGTCCAGACGAATGATATTGCAGTATAGATGAAACCACCTTTAAAACATTAATATTTTCGTATTTACTATATTGCAAAGATAATTCAGCATACTGTATAGCATCACGACACGATTAATTGTTTTCAACTCATTGGATTAATGAAATTACCGAACACGATTTTCCAATCTAGCCATCACTGACTGTTAAAGCTTAATTAGACTGTTTGATGAGGATTGTGGACTGCGATATGAGCTGAGCGGGCTGTAACAAAAGCTGCCACTAATTGAATTTCATATTCACAGCCACTTTAATCATAAATCCATTGTAATCCCAATGGTGCATATCACTTGTAGTAAATACGATGGCAAAAAAGTTATTGGCCAAATATATTATGTTCTAAAACATTGTCCTTGAAATATAACATTGTATGGACTAAGTCAGATTATCAGTAGTGTTACCAACACCACCAATTATTTCAAATCTATGCGTTATTAGGTTGAATTTTCAGCGAATTTCCACTGGGAAATAAACGACCCACCCGGGAAGTTGAACTTCCGTGAGGTTAAACCTAAAACCTAAAACATTTTACGCTCTTACATGTCCACAGTGGAATAACCGCACGAGTCTCATGTTATTGTTATGACTTGTTTCATATTTTCTTGTAGAGTGTATACTTTCTACATATTTATATGATGAAGTAAAACATGTTAATATATTTACTGATAACAATATACAACAAATATAAAAATCGATTGGGTGCTTATCAATCATATTGTTTGTTGGACATCTTAATTATAACGCCAATAGCACAGCCCAAAATTAATATATAGTATAGTTATTTTGGAAACAGAAAACAATATAGTTAAAAGAATATGAGACTCTTAATTGGTTCTTATAAAGACCGAAATTTAATTTTAATTTTGTAAAACAGTTGTGGGTCCCCCAATTTTACCTGTACGCTTATAAACATTGAAAGTGAAGTCGATTTCTTTAACTAGGTGTGAATGCAACACACCTAGGTTGTGTTATTCGACTTCAGTTCTCCACCCTAGAGACCTAATAACTATTGAAATAAGAAACGCAGTGGTTGTTCACAATAACATTCTATTTAACTCAAAGATGCTCATTAAGACCTTTGAATGTTTTCAAAGAACTTCCAGAGATAGAGACGAGGTGACTATTACTATCATTTACCTCAAATATTTTTCAGAGGCCTTTATCAAGAGTTGTACATGATATTTTTTTAAGACGAAGTTTAAAAAATCCCTATTGCACAAGGGGAAATGTGTAAAGCCATTGAGAAACAAGCCTTAAAAATGTTTGCAGTTTGTTTCAATCATGTCCGTGCGTCTGAGTTACAAGAGCAGTTGCATTTATTTCACAGTAATCGCTAAAAGTGAGAAGCAACTTAAGTCGACATGCTTTGTCTGAGAGATGAAATACAATCCTTAACTACAAAGAACTATATACCCATCTTTTTCTTATTTTGTTCCTAAAAGAACTTGTAAATTTGAAAGGGTCGATAAAAATATTATTTTTTAATAAACACGCTCTCAAACTCAACTTCAATGTTTCCAGTGGGAGGAATGGCCAATTATTTATCTTTAATAAAAAGAAACTAGACTAAATCCCTGGATAAGATAAGATAATTAGTGACACTAACATAAGCATCTCGCTCACAGACCTGGACTGCTTAAGTGGAACGATGGGGAGTATGTTTTTTTTAATATGGGTAATACTCTTTATGCTTAAGAACTATAATTTTTGTTTTAAATCCTTTACTTTTTGAATGTTTAAACGCGTGACATTTTGTTTACACACGGCAAGAAAATCTAAAAACTAAAAATTGTATGTGTATGTGTATTACTCCAATATTAAAATGTGATACGTCCCAATATTCAATCGAAAAAATATCCCTTATTTCTAAGATAAAAGAATAATATCATCATTTTTTGTGGAGCTATAATTAAGACCACAAAATTCTACTTGTACAAGATGGGTACTAGTACAGTCTAACTGTTGCCGCGCCCGTTATATATAGTAACTGTATATAATAATCGAGTTACTAGTTCTAGTGTGGGCTACACTTCTCAAAACAAGTATTTCAAATCAATGCGTTATTAGGTTACATTTTAGCGAATTCTAATCGTTAAGGTACCTGGTGCGTTCCGTAAGAGTTTGTAGCACATGAAAAATAGTTTTCTCTGTTTCCTTCTAATTAAAACATTATAAATGAAAATTGCGTACAGTATAACAGAAGAGAGACAGTGACAGCTATACATAATCACACTTCTATATATAAATAGAAATAGATGGAGGAGGGGATCGGCCTCTCTGTTTTCAAGTAAAGAATCCCAGCAAACTTGCTTTCAGTGTTTATTTCTGGCTCAATGGCATGATAGAAATCTATTTGGTATTTCATATTCTATTTACATGTAAAGTGGGCAGCTAATAATTGCTTATTGATAATTTGATCATAAAAAATATATTAACAAAACTTAAAGGGTAATTTATTAGAGATCTGGACATAATATACCTGCATAGTGTAGGCTAAATACTTTATGTTAACCTGCTGACCTGGTGTTGCCTGAAAACACAACCACGTTTAAATTAAATTTATGAATAATCACTCATAATAAATTCAAGTTCCACTTTGCATGTTGTTCTTTTATTAGACACATTTTTATTTTGAAGTACAAATTATCTTTTATTTTAGAGCTTTAAAAATTGAATGCGGCAATTTGCTCTCGGGCGACCTCCTGCGTGCTCTAAAGTTTACGGCAAATTGTAGAAAACATGTAGTATGTTTTATTGGCATAGTTTTATTTGCATATTATTCAAAGTAATATATTCTGTATATAAGATACAGTTAACCAAACGAAGCTAAGAATGTTTGATAAGATTTTCTTGCGAAGGAAAATAAAAAATAATAAAAAAGTAGGCAAGAGCAAATTGCCTTCACGCAATCTCTTGCGTGTAAATGGAGTTGTAAGAACTGCAGGATCTCTGCCTGGGTGAGGAGCTAATGCGCTTGATGTCAAGTTATGTGGGGTGACACCCTGGCCCATAACCATGATATATGGCCCATAAACAATAAGCGGCCCTGCTGGAAGAGATTGGTTACGGTACTTCCGGCATAGAGCAGGCCTACTCATCAGAAAACTTAAAAGATTGAGATTTAGGGTTCACAAGATTTTGAGACATTTAACCTACAAATAAAACACATTTTTGGCAGTAACTAAATGCACTAAGACTTTAAAGAATCGTTTAAAATTAAAACTATTTAAATAATTATTAGTTTTTTTTCATAATCAGTTTCTCACAGTTATAATTTGTGCGTGTATAAATTTTTTAAGTTTATTGCTATGATAAATGACCATGACTACTTGTGTAATGGTCTAACATTTTCTGATGATCCTTCGTTCAAATAAGGAATCATGATAGGTGGTGGTATTAAAACTTACCTAACCGAATGCACTACTTATTGAAATCGTATATGCACTACCTTGTCAATAGCGCAATGCAATCGATAACCGGATCAAGCAACGCTGAACGTGGCTGCCTTTGGGTGGATGACTGCCATTACTGTGGCAAATCTCGTTATCTTCATCTGCCTGGTGTTCATTGAACTATTTTGTTTGTATACGTCGATTTTGTAAAAGTGTATGATGCCAGAAAAATAAAATCTGAGAAAAAACTTCTTTTCGTATGTTTAGCCCTAAACTCAACATCCGCCAAAACAATCGTGGCAGATGATCGATGCCTTTCTTATGGAACATTCCTCTATCGATTTCAAGGAAAGCCAGGTTTTTTACTTATACTGTTCAAATTGGCTGTAGACTCCTAGACTGAAAGTGGAAGAGAGCTCTTCTTAACTCTAACTTCGATTGGTAAAATAAGACATCCTGCAACTTTTAAGTTTCAGCTTAAAAAGATTTTCCAAAATCTGCTAAGTCCTCGTTATTAATCTAACGAAGCTTACTGCATATTTATGAACAAGGGTATTTGAAAATAATCCGTAGAGGTTGTTCAGTTTTATAACTAATTCGAATATAAATTAAGCCAAATTGCAAACTGAGACCACTTATATGTTGCTACTCATCATAAGTTAATTCTGAAATACTTAGAAAGTAAAATATATCAACCTTAATCTTGAACTACGATAATCATCCTCTCGCGGGAAGATGTAACACATTGAGCTTTCACATCTATTAGGGGTAATGTGTTCCTGATGGTGTCTCATGAAGTAAACAAGGTAACATCCAACCACCCGCTTGAGGGCACATTTCCAATCCCTTTACGATTTCTGTGCTATATTTATATCGCTACTTCTAACTGTCAACTGTACCTTAAGTAAAGACTTTATTCCTCACAAACACAACCAGTAAATAATAATTATTCATAGTCGTATATTTGAGCTCGGAAATAACTCGTAATCTTAAAAAGTTTTAGTTCAGTAGATTTTGCAACTATGTCATGTATTTAGTTTTCAATCATGGACACTAAGAAAGTTTTAAATTCCAGCACTTCATAAATTTGGTCGTTTATTTCATCCCATTTATCTTTGCTATTTAGGGTGCATAAAACATTGTTTTGTTTGTTACAGATAAAAGAGAACATTTAATTTAGTTCAAATGTTGTTTATTACTATCACAAAATAAAACCTGTTATCTAATTTTTCTGAAAATACTAACGTTCGATAAAAACACTTTCCATTAGTAACAACATTATAGTACGATAACGCCTCGTTTCCTACACTGTTGATCCAAGATTTACATACGTGAATTTCATAAAAAAATTATTACAAGACTTAGGACTTATCTAAGGGCTATGAGCTTTTCTACGTAGCATACGGCACTTCGATACTGAACCGATCTTGGCTACAATGCAGCATGCCGTCTCATTTATTGAAGCATTATTCAAAATGTTGTGCAATAATCACCATGCTGCTAATGCACAAGATTTCAAGAACAGCGCTGTGACACAACGCTGTCATTGTCTTAATAGGCTGGTATTTACTCTATCACCGTCTTGAAATATGCTTGCAGCCAAGTCAAAGTATGGATATAGTTTTTTAGCAGTTTCTGTACTAAATGTGTGAATCCTGCCAATTCTTCAATTTATAATTTTATGTACCAAATGTCTATTTAAAATACAATCCCTTATGTCTAATAATTTAACATACGTTCTTAAGTTCAGATTTTCCAACAAAGATATTCAATACAAGCTACTACCTATGATTGTATTAGTTACACAAGAGATAACCCATCCAATGCTATAAATTGATGCATAGCAATAGTGGGCGCTTGTACTGCCATCTGTGGAGTAAGAAGTCAAGTAGTAAAGTTACGTGACGCAGCCATAGCGGCGGGCATCACAACTAACTAAACTAGTCCCTCTGACCTTAACACTTCTCTTTTGTATGATTGATTTATTTCATGTACAACTAATACAATCAAAGGTAGAATTCGATGAGTCAACCCGTCTAAAATTAAATTTTGCTACTCCATTTCCCATTTTAGAGGAAAAGCAGTAATTTTTTAATTGTTTACTAATGTCCTTACATGATATTATTACCTATCCCTTAAGGCTTGAAAGTTTTCAAGCGTTCAAATTGAAGAAGCTTAGCTTAACCTTCGAGAAATTTTGGACACATGGTATTTGGAAATTTGGCATTATGGAAAGATTACTGTAAATTATCGATTATTCTTCCAGTGAAAATCCTTTATAAAAACAGGGGAAATATCTAGATAGCAATGGTTCGTCTAGACACAACAGCAAGAGATAGTCCTATTGTGGATCCATCTTGTTCTGTGTTTATTAAACTTTATATTGTTTAAATCCTTCTAAATAAGGTACTTATACAAACTCGAACTGTCATATGTAATTAACGCTATATTATTTAGGCTTATAAATGACTTTGTAAACGTTAATACTATTTTAAAACAGTATCATGTTAAGAGAGATGTAATGTGAGTAACTATGCTATAAATTTCATAAACTTTAGGTAAACTTTAGTTTAAAAATGAAGCCAGTAAAAATAATTATTAATATACGTAAAGCAAATGTTGTCCAAAAAGGAGACGTAAAAGACAACAGTTGACTCAGTTCGTTTGTCTCTTTAGCGGGGATTGATTACTTTCGTTGACGTAGGCCTGAAATGTAGATTTGTGAATGCGACGCTGACGTCAAGATTAAGTCATTAGTCAGGCTTTTGTTAGCTATTTGTCAACTAACTAGTCTACGTTGGTGACGTCACAGCTGTCTGTGATCAATACAATGTTGTCACGCTCCTTCACTATCTCTATAGGAAAGGATAAATTATGTAGATTTAATACAGTGGTTTACTTTTGTATTATTTCCTGAAAAGGACATACCCATTTATTTGTTACTGTTCTTTCGGTATATGACATATTAGTATTAATTTATATTAATTAGTATTATTATTAATATTTTATATATGGAACGCAATATGGAGTGCTAGTGTATGCTCATATATTACTTAGAGCTAGCATACTTGTATAAAGTATTTGAGTAATTACCTAGTGATGTATGACATTTTTCAAACTGTATTCATATATATTCAAGTTTTTATTATTGAAATGTTTCCAGTGTTGTTCTTTCTTACTCTGTGGTTATTGCTCACTTGGTTACCTTAATATTAAGAAAGAGTTCCATAAAGCACCTCTTTATAAGTTATTTATTGTCTATCAAGTCATTCCTATACCCGATATTATGTACATCAAAAGTTATTACAGAATCATCCATTACTGACGACTATAATACAATTTCTTTAATTAAAACTTTTTCGTTGAAGAAAAAATTTTGAATTAAATGTAAATAAATTATATTTGAAAATGTTAACTAGTTTTTGTAATCAACTTTTTCTTATATTTAGGCCAAAATGTATATATGTGTTTAATTGTTATTGGTTGCTTATTTCATCACAAATCACTCTGATACCCCGCAAACTTCTCGATAAAAATGTTCAAATTAGCAAGCTTATGATGCTTACACAATTGAAGTGATGGTCTGAAAAACCAATTGAAGTAAATTATAGTACTGAAGTATTTAGTTTTGTAAAATTAAACTTGATCTATGTTAAATCTTATTTATTCATGTATTTTGTTATATGCTCATAACTATAAATAAAATTGTGTGTTTTATCAGTGACATCTTCAAAAGACACGTAGACAGGAAAGAATCCACGAAAAATCTCAAACGCAAGAGTAACAAAGTTTGCTTGTATCCTAAATAAAAAAAATCAGAACAATGACATGAAACATTAAAATGTGGAGAACAGTAAAATGTGTGGCATAACCTATAAATGTTCCATAGTTCGAAGCACCTATAGATGAGTAAGGGATGGAACGTAAATAGTTTTTAAAATATACGAAATTCCTCTAATTACTTAATATTCATAGTTCAAATTATTTAAACAAAGTATCGTTTAACCTTATTTTTTGTAAACGATGCAAAGTCTATAAAATTAGGCCTAAATTATGTCAGATATTCGAAACTTCTTATTTGATACTTACATTTTAGTTATCCTAAAGAGCGATTTTAAACTAGATACATTCTCATAGCCTGAAACTGTAGATTCTAATACTATTCTAACTGATTGATTGTATGCGATTTTTATATATGTGGAAGTCATTCTTTAGAGGTCAGGAAGGAAATCTATAGCTCGGACTTGAACAACACTGTGAGGGACGAGGGAAATATTTTAATCTTACTATTCATTGAAAAAGATTATTTAAAACAATGTTAACTGAACAAAATTGTTCATTACTTAAAACACTTATTTTGAACATATTTACAGGAACCAACTCACGTTTTCGAACAATTGATAAAATCACCGACTTATGTTTAATTTAAATGTTGTATTAGTATCTTTGGCAGAGGTAATAACATCTGCATAAACTTTATTGCTGAAATGCCAAGTTGCAAACCAAAAGGTGGTACAAGACACCTTACAGTTACCTCGAGATTCTGTGTCAGCTCTATACTAGGTAAGTTATGGCCGATATATCCTTGTTTATGGCTCGGGACTTCTTGACTTTAAACTTACCGTAACATCCTGTAAGTACTTTATATGACTGGCAATATCCCAACACATTGTTTCCTGTGATTCTTCGTTTCCCACCAAAACATCCGGTGCTTCAGCGTAAAGCTACACAAATTATTTACACTATTTCTTTCATCTCCCGCATATGTTGAACCTTTGTTCTATAATTAATCTTAGAGAAGAGGACTATATTAGTGCAAATCACTGTCATGCAAACACCTGTAACTCAATTATATATAAGAGTTTTCCGCTAACTTAGAGTTAATTTAAATATCCGTAAGTGGGCTAGTTGTTTGAATTTTATATAGGATATTAATATGTATAATATATTACTTTATTATATAGTTTATTTATTGTTTATAATTGCTGCATTTCAAAACTATGTGTACCGTTCAAATGTAGTGTATAGCCTTGCTGCTCATACTATATCTGCTATAACACGCACACACATTTATGAACCTAAATAAAGTAACATTAAGTACATGAATTATTTATTCATACTATATAAAATAAAAATGTTCATAAACACATAGTAAGATAATAAGACTATCTCTAGCAGGTGTGTCCGGACGAATATTACTGTTTAGACTTTTCTCTTATTTCTATACAGAATTTTCATTGGGAAATTAATCTATGATATACGGTATATTTTGGTTGTTTTATGTTCTGTTATCATAGTTAAAACTGTAGTTTTTAAATATGTTAGTTGTTATTAATTTATGTTATCTTCAGTTTAAGCAGCACCTAGTTTCAGGATTAAAAATTAACTATAACCAGTGAAATGTGTTACGTATAGATAAGTGTTGTAGGTTATACTCTATTATGCACTCACGCAGGCACCCTCAGAGTAGTGGCATCAAGTAGTATGTTTTTAAATTATTTAAAAAATATGAATATATCTCACTAAAACTATTGATTTTAAATGCACTGTATCAGCTAACCACCATTACTGCAGCATAGTGTATTTCTAAGTAATCCTCAAACTGAGAAATTGCAAAAGAATTGAGGAATAAATTATTATTTCATTTGTCTCCATAATTTTTCAAGTTTGTAACATGAAAGAAACAATCGCCTGTTAAATTTTAGAAAAACTAAGGCAACTCTAGAAATGATTCTTTCTCTCTTATTCATATTAGATGGCTAAAATATAATTTAAAGCAGAAATAAAAAAAAAATAAACACTATAGTAGTGGACTTTCCAATTAGGTACCTGCAACAAGAAAAAAACCTTAACGTGTCAAACCCCTGAACAAAAAAAAAACACACACAAAAATAGCACTACAGTACAAGACCCACTCACAGAGAGACTACTTTGTACTGAATAGGTTACAAAGGCTACTCAGTATCATCAACCCGAAGTGTAGTGCAGTGAAACTCGGCCTCAATACGTCCAGTGCTTTTGTTTTTTTTATTTGTTCACTTTGATGCATACTTAACCTTATATTTATGGTATATCTAAAGAATTGAGTATAAGCCAGGTCTCGAAACGAAATATATATATTAGTATCTTTTAACAATAAGTTTTTTAGTGGGAGATGTCCACAATCACTTTTCCTTTCAAACCACCCATAATATGTGAATAGCTTACAATAAGTTAACAATCGGTTTTAACAGTTTATCATTGCAGTAGTGTTAGTCCTAACTCTAGCATGATTTCGCGGATATCCATTCACTTGTATATAACCCTTATTCTAATGCTAAATTTGCATAAATCAGTTACAACTAAGTTACGATAACAACTGTAACAACACTTGAAACCACTCAGTGATTCGATAATCAAACTATAAGTATTTAGCTGGATCCAATGCTCCAATGACAATGTTGGTAGAATCATTCCAGTCCAATAGCATCGAATCATTACCCATTGTGGTAAAGTGTTTGTCGACTGCTAACCCTCATGAATCTCACCGCAGTGCTCGACAATTACGACTTTGATAGATTCAAATGTTTATCATTTCAATCATTCGGATACTTTTTAATTTGATTGTTATTCTATTTTGTTGCTGTGCTGCAATATCTAAGTTCTCGCAGAAACTAAAAATTTCATACCAAATTAAAACATATTCCCTACATACTCATCGCTTATCAAGTAATTAAATTATTCCATAACAATGCTGCAAACTAAGTACAATAATTTAACTGGAAGGATCGTAAAATAATGTCTAGAACGAAAACAAATTAGTAATCTTCAAATTTCATATTAATTTATTCATATTAAAAATAAATTTTTGTTTTAGATCAAATAAAGCTTGAAAGTAGCGTACATAAATAATGTTATACAACGGTTAAAATAAATATGTGTATGTAAATGTGTTATACGTAAGAAATAGGCATTCTATTTATTCATCAAAATCAACAAATAGTTACAAAAGCTTTTTTTATGATTACAATAGAAAGTCTGCTGTGATCCGAGCGGATCTGTTACGCAGAATTCTGTTTTTACTTGCTAACCTAGGCTAGGTAAGTTTATATATTAGGTTAGTTTAGGTTACGTTAGGTTAGTTTTGGTTATACTTGATTATTTATGGTACGTTACAAGATCTTGAACAGTTAGCCCTTAATCAATTAATTTTCATTAAAAAATCATCAATTTCTAACTTTATATCAGAAACAATGTATATCTGAAGAAAATGCTAAGGCAAAACATAAATACTGTAGTAATTTATATGATTAATTAAGTACTTTGGCCACATATGCTGTGTTCTGTTCTATATAAAATTATATTATTATTTTCTTCTAGAAGAACTAATTGGGTCCATTCACTACTGTTTCTTGGGAGTAATTCATAATACTATGAATCTGGTTCATAAACAATCTGAAAAACAACCATTCCTTTATAAGAAGTATAAGAATTTATTCAAAATAGATTTGAAAAATTACTAAATGAATAAATAAAACAATGTATAGGAGTATAAAGATAATTTTACAATGTGTTACGATTTATTTTCAAAGTTAGATAATATCTTACTGTAGAGTAAGGGTTGCTTACGTGTAAATAAGCTGGTAATATAATCATAAAAAAATGCTCGTGTTTAAAAATTGTGTCTGATAGTTTAGCGTTCCTTAGAATTGGTACAGCAATACTAGTATTACAATACTAAGGACAATAATAATTATTACTTGACTAATAGTCATAGCTAAGTACAAACTGTGATTATCGTCTTATTTAAAAATTTTTATTTGTATAAATCCTTATAAATTTTCACAAATAACTTATGCTACAGCAGTAAAAATGCGTGTTCGTTGTTATTATTTGTTCAATAAAAGTAAATGGAGATCCAAACTTAGTTATATTTAACATTTATAGTGTTCCCTTGTTTAGCGGTAGTAGTGTAATAAGGTAGTCTCTACTGATTTCCCCTCCAAGTGTCTCAAGAAATTACTACCTGACTGCCGTAAGAAATAAAGTGTTTTCACTGCAGAAAATTTGCACAATAGCAACAAACAGCTGATCGATAAGCGAGGATCCTAGAGTATCGTACGTCACTTAAGTGACATTAGTGGAGTTGTGTGAGCGGTACATCGCGGGGGGTCGGTTTGTAGCCTTCCAGGCCTAACGAAGTGCTTCTGCTTTGACAAGGATTGTATACCAAGTTGTAAAACCGGAGACGAACTTAAATAGATGCTGATTTAGCATAAGAGCTCATTCCCTTTTAGAAATTGCTGCACTGCTCGCTCTCAATCATAATTCTTTCAGATTCCACAATGTCACTTGTCGTTCCTTTGCTCGAATCTCTTCATTCACGTTATCCGAATGAGTTGTTCGGATAAGGACACTCAGACCATATTGATTGTAAAAGTCCTACTTAATTCAGATTGTCTCACTCACTCTACTGTAGGGCAGGTACTCTACATGAAAGGTCAGGTAAGGGTGAAATACATTTGGGAGAAAAGCGGTCCCTGAAGGGAACCATATCCACTGTGATGGTAGTTACAATACTAGTTTCTTCCTCTATAATAGGACCATCTGATTAATAAGAGCATTAGAGTATAACCTGATAAGCCTCCGCCACATGTTATATTTATAAATTCCATTGGAGGGGAAAAGTAATAAAGCAAAATCTTCAATCTTCCTGTTCCAGTATCACTGGTACAAAATGCTTAACTCCAGTAAAACACTTAAACTCAGTAAATATATACGAAGGCCCCTTGGTTATTCTAGATTATTTACACCTCCAAGGTTTAGGAAAATAGAAAAACTCGGAACATTCGACAGCCTCAAATAAGAGTTTGGCATCATCGATTGAGGTAAATGACCCTTCATCGTGTGTGTACTAACTAAGTATATGACTTTGAATAACCTTTAATGTCATCTTTTATAACCATTCTGCGTCAGCCATGCACCTCCAATCACTAAATTATATTTCATGACATGATTCAACATGATTTCAGTATCCATCTGTAGAAGGGGCAGAAAAGGCTTCACAGATAGTCAAGAGTACTGGCTCACATAGTATACTACAGGAACAGAAATCCCCAAGTGCTTAATCGTACAACACCTCTGATTACCTATCATAAGACTATCTATGTTCAAGAAAGGACTATATATCAAAGAAACATAGAAAAACTTTGTATCAATTTAAGTAATGCAGGTGATATGTAAAATCTCTATTCATATTTCATCAGTGATAATACGTTTACTGTTAATTTTTAGATTAAGCTGTAGTAATCTTTCTAACTTTGACATGCTTTACTCAAAAAAGGTTATGATGAAAATGTAACTTTTTGGACACTTCGTCAACAGGCCCCAATTACAGGGTAAGAGGAGAGACGTCCGAGAGTGCTCTTGTCGTGTTTTGTCTCCACGTCAACAGCTAGTGACCTCATACTTTTTCTTTGGCTATATTTATTTTTGGCGTAGGCCGAAATATCTTGTCCAAAATATATCCTAAATTTCTGATAGAACACTGCATAGATAACACAATCATGAATTGTATTTGTTTAAAATCTACTTGCCATTTGATTAGTTTTTTTTTATGTAACTATAAATGTTATTGAAGAAAAAAGTATTCAAAGCAAATTATACTGTTTCGAAAATTATGCATGACACACGAGATAGAGAACTACTACGAACTGCGATACACAGAACATTGGTTTTTTAACACCTGCCCTCACAGGCAGGTGTTATTTTATTAACAGAATGGCAAATGCGATACAAAATTCCCTAACGCCCAAGGCGTTCAAAATGTGACTTAAACACTTTTTGGTGTCACAAGAATGCAGGGGAGTTTTTAGCATTTTACTGGGAGACCGCCCAATTACACGACTGATTCTGCTGTTTATAGTAGGTTATATTGGCGAATGATGAAAGGTGCATAATTGTAAAATTGTATATGTGAATGAGAATTTTGTGATATGAATGTAAGAAATTTTATATTAAAATCCTTGACGTTTGCTATACAATGTAGTATTGTCGCTCCAATGAAACTGATTTGATTTGAGTTTGTCATATCACTAGCTCAAAATGACTAGCATCTTGCATCTTCTCAGCAATTTTCAGTAAAAAATGCGCACATTCATATGGCTCTTCAAAATGATTAATTTACGCCTCCCTATTATACCTTTTTTATTTAAATATAAAAACACAAATAAAAAAGCAAAAAATCCGACATACGTATGTATAGTGAGAGGTTTTAAGGGATGTCATATGGGGTTCTCCACAGAGGCTTATGGACATGTATACTTTGTTCATGAAATTGAATTTTGTAGAACTTCAATGACACTGGAATATCAAATTAAGTCTCTATAATATTTCTACTAAGAGCGCTTCCATACAGACGAACAAACTGGCAATGAAATGATTATAAAAACGTCCTGTTGAGTCCGTAATTACTGCAAAATCTTAATAGTTCTGTTGTAAAATATTAAAGCGGTAAATACAGACGAACAAACAGGCAATAAAATAATTATACCTCGTCCGTAATTACTGCAAAATCTTAATAGTTCGTAAAAGCGGTAAATACAGACGAACAAACAGGCAATGAAATGATTATAAAAACGTCCTGTTGAGTCCGTAATTACTGCAAAATCTTAATAGTTCTGTTGTAAAATATTAAAGCGGTAAATACAGACGAACAAACAGGCAATGAAATGATGATTATAAAAACGTCCTGTTGAGTCCGTAATTACTGCAAAATCTTAATAGTTCTGTTGTAAAATATTAAAGCGGTAAATACAGACGAACAAACAGGCAATGAAATGATTATAAAAAACGTCCTGTTGAGTCCGTAATTACTGCAAAATCTTAATAGTTCTGTTGTAAAATATTAAAGCGGTAAATACAGACGAACAAACAGGCAATAAAATAATTATAAAAACGTCCTGTTGAGTCCGTAATTACTGCAAAATCTTAATAGTTCTTTTGTAAAATATTAAAGCTGTAAATACACTACTGTATTACTCAAGAGATCTAGCGAGAGCCTATTGTTTCACGTTGGGTAATTGAGAATGGTCTGTGCAAAAGTATTTCACATCCAGTCTTGATCTCGCTTCTCGAAAGTACACGGATTCCTAAACAGTGAACATCTAGAAATGGATGAATAAATCTCCTCTAGGACTCTTAGTGAACATGTAGCAGATTTCATAACCATTGATGGCATACCTCACAACCTGGTATTTGAGTACTTTTGACGTTATTAATTTGTACCGAATTTATATTATATTTCATGTGTAAATGCATTGAACTACAGTTTTAAGTAACAATTATATTCTGAGTTAAAGAAAAAACAAACGAGTAGAATAAATAAATTATTAGTTGTTGGTAATCTAATACAGCGATGGCTACGTACAATTAGGAACGATTCAGTAGGTTAGGAATTATGGATCGAATGCCCTAGCCTCCTATTTCCTCTTGTTAGCTGTCCAAGAGGATAAATGTTTCCCCCTTTTTATTAATAGAAATACCAATTTCGATTATGTTAATTTAAAACAGAATAATGTAACACCAATATTTTTACGTTCTAAATATTTGTAATATTGTATTTGGTTAGTAGTATTTAAAGTATATTACCTCTCAGCTAATCCGTTTTGGGACGTTTTGTCCAGAGAAAACGACTAGGGACGACGTTGACATGATCTACAAGGAGTTAGGAAAGAAAATCAGGCGTAGCTATGAGGCCCTATTGGGAGGAGAATTTTAATGGAGTAGTAACATGAAATGGGATCAATTTGTTTATTTATTGTAAAGTTTAGCATGGGTTAAATCTTTCTCAAAATATGTTTTTAGTTAATAAATCTTCATGTTAGGTAAGTTCCATCTCGGTGTCATTGAACTACCAGGCTATAGTTCTATAAGTGTTGAGTTAAACAGTCTATTAAAAATTCTAACAAATTCTTGCACCTGTCTCGTACTAAAAATATGAATTACTACCAGTTACCAACGGTTTTGCACACAATTTAATTTTGAAAAACAGGAACACCATGAGCATATTCTTTTTAAATTGAATTGTATAGATTAAATTGTGTAATAGGATATAAAAGTAAAGAACGAGAAACTTCAAGTTAATGTGTTCATCGAAGGGTCCTTAAAGGTTCAAACCAACAAACAATTATAACAATTTTCTTTATTGTAAAAGCCTAATATAAAACTGGTTTTTTCTAGCATTTGTAATATGCTTAGATGATAAGTATATAATTATTAATACGAATTGTGAGGTGAAAATCATTCCAATTCCGAAAATGAGATTAATTATACTGTTTTATAATACTCGTTTTTTATTATGACCAGCCAACCAACAATACCTATCAGATCAAGAACCCTTTATCCCCTTCGAGCGTATTCCAATCTCACGCTTGTCAATGATATTTTCTCGAAATTTATTTTGCAGTCAACTAAGGGAAACACATTCATTGACATTATAATGCTTACACTGAAATGGGCAATAAAGCATCTCCACCCTTTTGCTCTAGATCTATATGGAAATACAGATTCTTTTAAATCCTACAGTACTTATTATACGTATTTTATTTATTTTGTCAAACAATAACCCTTAAATGTCATGAAGTAATTTAAATTTTAACTTACATTTCCCTCTTTAAACAAGTATAGGCGTCAGAAAACTATAATTTCCTAAAAAGTTTAATAATTATTTAAATGACTAATTAATATAGAAAATTTTTAATGAGTTTAATAGCTTGTACTTTTAGCATTGGGATGTGCAGATTATGTTGTTTCTCGGAAAGGGTTAGTTCTTACTTAATATGGAGTCATCGAGAACTCATTGTGTTTTGAGGATTTACTTTTCAGGATAAAGTGCAATCAGTTTTGAAGTCCAAAAGAGATGTAATTCTTTTCAAGATGTCCATTTACTTATGTGTAAGCGTTTAAGCCCAAATCAAATTAGTAAATAAAAATAACCATAAAATCGATAAAAAATGTACTGGATTAATACTTTCCAACATAAATGTTATACATTTAGTTTATTGAATCAACACACCTGCTATTTTAACAATGGAACTAGTAAACTGTTAAGGTGGAAAAACGAGTCTTTTCTAATTTTATTGTAATGCTTGCAGCAAATATATAAAGCTAAGGTATATTTATCCAGAAGAACCCAAACACTCGAGTAAAAAGTGTAATCTAGCTGGTAAACAGCAAAAAGTAGGCAACGGCGCGAGTTAAATTGGCCCAGCAGGGCATCGATTGGTGGGGGAACCGCAAGAGGGTGTGAGGGGTTGACGGTATTACAGAGGCTGAGGAAATATCTTTAGCTTTATTTAATAATTATAATTATAATTAGAGGTGATAATTACCTGAGTACCCATAAAAATTACACTTTTTCAAACGTTTACCTTAATATTAAGTTTTAATACACTTGAGTTTATTTATTGACATTGTAATTGTTACACTGTTAATGGTTTGAATTAGTTAAACAAGTTATTTGTCGTTATTATTATCAAAATTGAAAATCATAACACTTGTGCGGAGTTGTATTTCTTCGAGACACATTATTTGAGGAATTCAGTTTCACACTAATGATTTTTATAGATATCAAACTGGGTTTCAGATACTTTTTGGAAATATAGTTTTGCTTTTATTCAAAGTCATCACTAATGATTTTTTACACACTGTATTTTTATGTCATCTTTAGATAGATGTAAAATAATAAGTTTAAATCTCTCCTTTCACGTAACATGTTTAGTTGTTACGTTTAAATACAAGAAAACTCTAAGTATAACAAAAAAACCACATACTAACACTTCAGGTAATTTAGTGATATTTCAATAATAACCTGAGTCTTATAAGCACGATGATGAAAAACCGATTTGGGAAACAAAGCCCAGGTTTCTTCTATTTTCAGGTCAAGATATAACCAAAATTAATACATACGATAGATAAATAGAACATAAATGTTACAAAAATGTAATTGTCTCTTTGGTACTCGTATATTGGAAAGCTGAATCTCTTGAACCAAATGTATGTCTTAATTTTTATGCCTCGGAGCATTCCAATAATAATCTTTAAAAATTACCAAGTTACTAAAAGAATACTAACTAACTAAAAGAATGTCAATACTGTTTAAAAATATTATACAGAAGATATATTGACTACAGTAATGTAAGTAAATAACTGTATTTAAAAATAAAAGTAGTCATAAAAAAGCTATCCAAGATAAATATTTATAATTCTTCCAATACAGATATACAGTAATTATTTTAATTATATTATTGTGATATTTGTCAATTTTGGTATTTGAAAAATATGCTGATGGTGTTAATTCTAGTTTAAAAGAAGGTAATTCCAGAACGGAAACCTCATAATTTTCCCAAATGTCGTCAAATCAATGAATTCGCCTAAATGAACACGAATGCTTTTTAGAGATCTACTTTAAAAATTAGAAATAGATGGCAAGTGGTGGTCAAGAGTTAAACCATCAGTTAAAGCTCACTTAGCTTTCAAGGTTTACTACACTTTTTACTGCTACAGCTGCGCATGAAATGTTTTCCAACTTCCCTTTATTGCATAATGAAATCCACCTCGCTGTCGATCTAAGTTACACTTGCGACATTTTAGGGGAGTTGCTGGGCTACATCTTAATTACATCTCACTAAATGAAGAAAGTTATACAACTGGTTGCACAGTATTTTCTAAGTTTGTTTTTGATTGGAAGGAACATCAAAGGTGCTTTGCCTTTTATAACCCATAACTATGGCAAATTTCCGAAGTCCTGATATCAATTCGTGCATGCTCAGAATGATATTTAGGAGAACATATCGTATGTACAAGAAAACAAGGAAAAACCTAAATGTGGATTAGTTTCTTGCTTCTTTATTATTTTTAATGGACGTAGCCTTTATGCAAAGATCCAAAATAGATTTTGGAACTTTAGAAAGAGCTTAGACATATAATAATTACAAATTTGAATCCTTCAAAATTCATTAACATTACAGAGTAACTCTAAACAAATTCTTATATTAAATTATTCTAGTCAAACAACAATATTTAAAATTAAGTTAGGATTTCAAAACAATTGCTGGTGATTTTAAACATTAAATTCACCGAATTACAATTATTATATATTATAGTAATAATACACTTAATTTTAGATGCTACTACCATCTTCTAAACCAAATATAATTTGCAACGTACTATAATTCTTCTCATAGTCATAAAATTTGGAATAATGCCACATTAAACATTAGCTTAAAGCATTTAAGGGTCACATTTGAAAATAAAGCTTTGAAACAGTACGAAAGCTATTTCATATCACAAATAATTCCTCAATAATATTCGTTGTTGGAAAAAGCATCATTTTAGTGTTTAAGCTTGTCTTTCTACTTGCATTTATGTATCGTATTTTTCTAGCTATAACCTGGTAACCTTATAAATAATTTCAGTATAAATTTGTTAATCGTTCTTCGTGGTTAATTTGTAAGAGACAGTCTATATATGTGATAAATGGTTCGGCAGATGTTTGTGATAAGCATGTTGTATAGTTCGAGGTAAATAGAAATAGAATGGTTATAACGAAAACCGTGATCGGCTAAGTTCAGTGAATGCTGAAATCGTTTTGAACGTTATTTAATTCACATCAGAACATTTTGCACTTATAATATTATAACTGGAATACTCCTTACATAATTTTGTTGACAGCACATTTCAATATGGTGGTTTTCGTGTTTATATATATATATATATATATATATATATATATATATATATATAATAAAAATATATATTTGTATATACTGTATTTTAAAATAATAATCCGTTAAATGTCCTTTAAGTTAAATTACACGAAGGTCCAGGTATCCTCAATCAACCTGCACAATTTGTTGATATCCTTAGGAGTACATTAACATTTTAAATGCAACATAGAATGGCCGGAAAAGATCAGAGCGTTTAGTGAGATTATAACCACTGATAAGAAATATTGCACATCTCAGCATGGTCTTCTTTATATTCCAAAAGATGTTTAAACATTCAGTGAGAGGGCAGAATACGTCGTTAAATTCCGAGTTTTCAAGAAATAATGACCCGATAAATTATCATTACGGCAATCACATAAACGTTTACAGCACTTTTACGGCAGTAGGACAATTTATCCTAACAATAATGTTATACTTTAGTACCATTCAAAGGATTTCATTCACTTTCATTATATCATTAGTGGTTTCATCGTATTTTGCACAGATTTGTATAAACATAACCATGCTATTATCTGTCATATATTTAAGGAGATTTTAGGTGAACTCAATTGTTCTGGCTTCCTGAACCAAAAACAATCTATTTTTGTATAGCAGGTTGATCAAATATTCTTTTCTGATCTTACTTTTGAACGGTATCCTACAGAGGTTTTAGTCCATTGCATATTGGCAGGCTTCGACCTACTTGGATATAGACTTGTTTTTAATGTGTCCGAATAATCAAATAATGTTTTTGATTTTTATGCATGGATTTAATTTTGGAACATGTATATATATATATATATATATATATATATATATATATATAACATTATATATATATATATGTGTGTATATATATATATATATATATATATATATACATATTGCCACGTATACAAATTTAATAAATGTAAACAAAAGTCATTTGACAGGTATTTGGTCTTCCGATGATATGTTAGTTTGGTTCTTTAAACGTGTATGTGACAGATACGGCCAAATACAATATAATTGGATCGTACAAAGTAAGGGCTCTGTGGTGTAGTGGTTGCACATTCACCCCGCAAGTAAGAAATCCGGGTTCGAGTCCCGGTGGAGCAAGTACTTTTTGTGATTCAATGTTTATCGAAATTATATATATATTGTATACTGTGAAAATAAAGTTGCCTCAAACGTTGATATTTTTAGGTATTTACAGGACACCGAATCAAATTAAGAGGTATTAGATTGTTTCCTTTAAAAGCTGGATTCGGTATTAAAAGATATATAATTAAAATGTCCTAAGAGCAATATTTTAATCTTTGGAAATTTTAATATTAATCTATTAGAGAATAAAAGTAAAAGAACACAGTTTACATATATTAAAATCATACAATTTACACGCCCCCATTTCTTTACATCACGCATAATTAAACATTCTAGTACTTGCATAGTAATATAATATCGAATATAGATTCTTCCCGTTGTAAAACAGTTGTCTTTGAATGTGTTCTTTCCGATTACTACCACAGTTTATAGTTCTAGGTACAATTCCTAATAATAACATAAGAACTAAACACTGTCTTTATGTCTCTAAAAAAAGAAACTTTTATAGAAATAACATAAATAGATGTATGTGTATTTAAAGAGACGAATCCTCAAATTCGGTATTTTAAGTAGCCAGTACAAATGATGCAAATGTAATTTTTCGTAAATTTTTAAATATTTTTTATTTTAAATGTTGACTTGGTGTTTCCTTTGGTTGAGAAGAGTAAAGTTGGGCCTGTTGGGAATGGCTGGGTCACTCGTAGAATTAAAATATCGAGTGTCCGAAAGCGAAAGCTTCACCAACAAGCAAAACGTTTAAATGATCCGGTTTTCATTGCCTATGTATAGGAGCAAGGGGAATTGTTAAGAAATTTATCAATGCAGCAAAGAAATTGCATAACAGCGATTTGTTTGCAGAAATAATTTAATAAAGAGAAAAGAGCATTGAATATAACCAAAAGTGAGCTAAAACAAGAGTCACGCAAACCGGCTATTACTCTGGGAGACTCGGGACTGTCCATAACCGGCCCTTTTGAAGTTTCCTATAACTTTAACATGTATTTCAGCAATGTTTGCAACAAATTAAATGTATGGCCAACGCTCAAGAAGCTTTGGAAGTATTGAATGAGAAAAAAATAAATATAACATTTCAAAAACTTTGAACCCATTCTTGTTGACGATATAGTGAATAGAATATCAGAAATAAACTCTACTCGGGCAGCTGGCTGTGATGGAATTCCTAATTTTATTGTAAAAAATGCTTTAAATCTATAAAAATCTATAGAACAGTATCCATATAAGATTTTTAGAAATGCTGTTCTAAATGTTTTAACTAATTTCTTTGTAAGTTACACTCTGCTTTATGATTTCCAGTTTTGATTCCAGAAAGATAAAAACATACGAGCCTTATACACTTTTCAGAGTGAGGTCGCCCCTGAAATGGATGAGTCACCACAGAGTGCCGTCGGAGTGTTCCGTGATTAAGGCCTATTTAAGGCCTCGATTATATAAACCGTTCTCTTCTTATAAACAAGCTATCTTTCTATGGTGTGCAGAAGAAAGTGGAAGAATGGACCTCCTCTTTTCTAGAAAATCGCCACCAAGAGGTTATCATCGGAGATCAACCCACTTCTTAAAAATATCCTAATACTAAATACGGAGATCCACAAGGGTCTATATTGGGGCCACTTTTGTTTCTGATCTATGTAAATGATTCCTAAATGTATATCAAAGTGTACTCTTATTTCATACGCTGATGATACCATCATGTGTTTTAAGAATTCGAATAGGGTGCAACTATTCATGATCTTGCATCAGAAATTACAAAAATAAAAGAGTGTTTTATCAAAAATGGCTTGTTTCTACATACAGAAATGACTTTCGCAATACATTTTCATTAACTATTAAAGAAGAACTAGGCCGGATGATTTCTACGTCCAACCATTGCTCAATCGCACTCACGAATTTCTTTGATGACGGTGGTGGACTTGCCAGTGCATCAGATATCTTTCCTGAAGATTAGTGAAATATATTAAATAAGTATTTGTTAAGTTATTATTATTGTTAATTTAATTAAGTTTATCTATATCTGAAATGTATTACTTAATGGCATAGTGTTCTATTACTGTTATATATTTATTCAGTATTTTTCAGTATCAGCAATTCAGTATTTATTCAGTATTAGTTCACTGTCTTTGTAACTGAAAAAACTATTTTTAACTTATGTTAACATAAAAGTCACCATAATGATGTGATAAGTAAATTTTATACTAGCATTTAAATTAAATTATATAATATATAAGAATATTAATAGTATTATCAGTAATGTTTACAATAATTGACGATATCACATGTTACTACAGGATTGCTAGAATATGTAACGTTTTTTGGCAGATAAAGATTTGAATTTTGAATTGGAAAAGAGTATATTTCGTATACCACATACGGAAAACATCGAAGGAGACGTACATTAATAATTCTCAAAGTTAATTTTAATATGGTAGCAACTAAATGTCTGGTAAGTTTTTTAATTAATTTTATACATTTGAAATCTTATCTTGAACATATAAAAGACATCAAAGTAGCTTTAATTATGTCTTAAAGTATATTTAAAATTTAAATCTTTATAATAAGAATTCTATAATAATAGAAAAGATGGTATGGGTCTAAAAGCTATAAATACAAATAATTTAATTGAATGAAATATTATGACACGATAAAAACAAAGGTTCATAAATTAATTTTAACACTTCTAAATTGAAACGTTTAATTGAATTGAAATAGCCAAAGAACTCGTTCAGTGTACAGTTCTTCAATAGGAAAATTTAGTTTTAGTTAATTAAATCTGCGTTTTCAGTTTGTGTTTTTAAATAAAAACTTATAACTGATAAAAGCATTAAGTAACAAAGTTGGAATTTGGCAAAGGTATAATATAACAGGTTAATATAACATGAAGATTGGCAAGAAGTTATAACAGTATTCATTTCTAAATTATGCAATTTTCAGGTACGGTGCTATATTTTAAAGTACCGAACGATAACAATAATAACTATGAATCATACATAAAACAGTTTCTAGTCGTTTGAAACCTTTTTTACGATCCAGTAAAAAAAGCATAAAAAGATGTTTTACTGTTGTGTGCTACTATATTTTGGAAAATTAACATATCATTTCTATACATTTTAGCTCTACGATTTATTAGTTCTTTTTAATCTAACTTAAACCAATTAGGTTTCAAAAGTTTTGTTTTTCATAGTACTGGATGTTTGAATATTCTTTATCCAATTTATCTGTTTTTGCAAAAATGTGCAGTAAAATTAAAAAATTTCAACTTGCTTTTTAAGTTCTGACCAAAAATTAAACTTTGCTGTGAAAAATAGCCAAGATAAACTATATAATAGCAACATATTTCATTTTGATATACCCACTCTTCAAATTCGAGCCATTCAAAAAAAAACAGACTGTCGTATGAAAACCTAAGCGTTATACACAGATGCAAAGCTATTAGTATTGTATATGTATACGAACCCAAGGTCCAATATTACACTCTGTATATAGTCAATTGGTTTTCGGGTGAGGTTGGAATCTGGATTAAATAGAAGATTCAAAAACAGAAGGACAGCCTTAGGCGTATGTGCTTATCTAGCATTGTATAGCTAAAACTCGCCTTCGGCTCGCTGGGAGCTACGCCCCCAGGCCCCCTTTTGGGTGTTAGCCAAATTCGAGGATAAGAGTGATTTGGTGATAGGTAAAGTTCGGACTTTTTTTGGCACTTCAATTTGTTTAAGTGTACTATCTAACTTTGTGTAACATAAAAAAGGAAATAAAAAGGCTGATTCCAAAATGTCCTATTTAGTTTGATTTTGATGTAAAATTACATTATTACCGATATAACAGCAAATATTTATATCGATATTTCATAACATATCTACTTTGAGACACAACTTATGATTTAGATAAACTTAAAAATAACTGAAAATTAACTTTACTAATAATGGCAGACCCATTATTTAAGATCAATTTTATAACTTTTAATCTTAATCCTGCTTGGTTAGTGATTCGGTTTATATAGCCAGATTTGGTTTAACAGCTGTTGACTAAAGATGGATCTCCAGAGCGGGACCGATATATTTCAAAAACGTATTTGTGTGAGAAACCTAATTTGATGCCTGAGTATTGACGCGGTGTAAACCGAAAAAGTAAATAACTATTTATTATTATAGATTTCACATAACTAGATAAAAATAATACGTAGATTGCCCTTACGCAACCCTATGTATTCGGTAAAATTATACTCCTGAAGTATAATACCGACTATGTTTGAAGTATAAATATAACGCCTGAACAAATTAAGTGATACAAAACGACATAAACAAGCGCGGCAGTAGTTACAGTAAATGGGTCAGTAGCCAGGCGTGTAGGCTAAGCAATTCCCCCTCTCGTGGGGGACAGTTTCTCGTTTAGAGCCCAGAGACGACTCTACACACTCTCGTAACACACTCGTTCTCTAGTCACCACATTGCTCCTCCACTTAAATTTACAAATTTACATTACAATTATTTTTGGATCTTGCTAGTACTTTAAAAGTACATGGTTCATTAGACCACAAGACGTACAACTTGTCAACAGCATTATTTAATGATATTTTTAGGTTTATCCTAGAAATATTTTTTTCAGAGGCTTACACGATAAAATATATTTCAGGAAATTAGAGCACAGTATCAACCAACTTAATACGTAGGTGAAATCATATTTTATTGTGTTGTTTATTATATTTAAAAAGCCAATTATAATAGGTTTGTATTACAAATAAATCAGCAATTATACACACGTTTGGCTTGTTGTCCAGATCAAGGAATTATACAAGTACGATGATCTTAAAGGTCTTCTTCGTCCAAAATCGACTACTTTTGGTCATTTTAATCTACTTCCGATCTTACGCACTTCCATTTGAGAGTATAAGGCACGTGCACCTCTAATTTTATCGGTCGAGAACAGTCGTAAGTAGAAAAAAACATGTAGTTTTCTAGGGTTGCAACCCAATTTTTCCCCTTCTGGATAACTAATTGTCTAAAAATCATTTATTTTTTCTATTTGCGTGATAATGAACCTGTATAACATTCCATCGTTTTACGATCGCCGGGAGTTGAATAACCCAGCGGTAATATAATTTTTGAAGGGGTAGCAACCTCATTTAAAACCTTATGGATGTTTGTAACAATATGTGTAATAATGCATACGTGTGCCAAATTTTAACTTTTTGGTATATCGGGAAGTTGAAAAACATAGTATAGTTCTTCTAGGGGTTGCAAGCTCATTTCAAGCCCTTTTGAATTTTTATATTCATAGCAATATTTATACGAATGCCAAATTTCAATTGTTTGGGATATCGGAAAGTAGGGGAATTAGTCATGAGAAGAGGAAGAACACTGAAATATTGGTATAAACGTGGGGATATTAAATTTTCGTGTTCTTAAATACCAACATCGACATATATTCTAAATTGCAAGTGTCTAACTCATTGGAAAGTGCCCATTAATGAGTATCGGTTACTAAGTGAGTGTTTCGCTCAAACCATTAAACTAAGTATTCTATAAAGTGAACAATGAAGTTTGACTCGTACATTAAACTTTGGGATAAAGACATTCCAGACTTCGACGTTTCACTGAGGTCAATGACTAGAACCAGAGGGCAGAATTCACTAGTGACGCGCTTTATTAAGTCATTGGTAATTCCTTGGTATGACACAGTCAAGTGTTACAGTAAAAATTTGCATATATATATATATATATATATATATATATATATATATACATATATATATATATATATCCATGAAAAAAGAAACATAGTACCCTTTAATATTTTATGATTATTTTTTTTTCTAAAATTTGTTATATAATTTAAAACTTCAATAAACACTACTTCTTATTTTGTATTAAAATTTGTCTTTGCTTGAACCTGTTCTGAATATTTTTATCTACGGGTATATGATGTTGACATCTTAAAATTATGGTTCATATTCTAAATCTGTATAATATTTATTTAATCGAACTATATATTTTGTGGCTTGATGTTTGAAATTATAATTGCTGTCATAGGTAAAACCACGTAACTATAAAATATGAAAATTGAACTCTGTTACTTTATTTATATTTATTTTTTTTAGTAGAAATCCTCACTGTTCTCTCTGTCACAGATATTATAAAACAATAGCTTCATGAGAACCTTATAAAACCACCATAAAGTAATCAAACACTAGATGCATTGCAACCTTAAACATTCATCAACAATTTTCACAATGATTAAATACCGTTAACTATTTGAGATGACAGAGGGAGCCTGGACTTGGCCATCGATTTCAACACAATTTCCAATTCAATCACTTCACGATCTATAACGATTTGATTTGATTGCTTTGTTTTGCTTTTGATTGAAAATTTTCTGCTTTCAGATATACAAAAAAAATAGAAAAGAATTTTTGCTTCTTCTGGCAGGCAAATTAGAAATTTTGTCAGCCTATTGAGTAACAGGCTTCAACAACACTCCTTCGAGTTCCATAGCTGGACATGCACCATCCTAGCACTCATTCTTGTCTATATATAAATGAAGTTTCATGCAAAACTACTCTACAGATGAATCCTTTCTCGGCATATCTTACCACATGATACCTTGACATTTTTGGTCATTACGTTAGGTTTAATAGCAGTGTTCAAATAATGAAAGTCTATACACCAAGTCAAAGATGTTGTAATAGTGGTGTCTTGGGATTCGTGTTTAATTGTCACATGTTAAAATCTCATATGATTCTAGTCACTTTATTTACAGCTTTCTTTTTCTGCTATTTTCTCGTTGTTAACATAGTTACAAACCATAAAATAAATGTAAAACTTTCCGCTAAGCTCATCTAAATCGTATGAAATGAAATGGACCGTCATCTAACTCAAAGTTGCAGAGTTTTTAGATCAATTCTTTTTCAAGATACGAACAGACAGATGGACAGGAATGGGATATTTGCAGCCTTCAAGTGATTTTGCTACCGAAGAGTAGCTAATATTGTTATTGCATTCTCTAGGTTATTTTTCAAAAACTGTCTCGAATAATGGTTTTCTAATGGTGAAAAATTATCGTCTCAATTCATCTGGAATTTAACAACTGTAGCCTATATAATAATGAATTATTAGGCCTGGATTGATGGCAACATAGTATCAATAGACTATTTCAACATAGATTTTTGTAATTATGCGCTTTACAGAAATAAGCAGTATAACACAGTGTACCTAATTACATGGATAGTCTAAACAATGGACTGTTGGCAGTGACTGAATGTACCTTGGTAAATTGCTGGGATTGCACAAGCGTACAGATGACTGCACTAGCTGAGCGACCTCTTTGTTTCTGATCCCAAACTAAGCATTGAATACGGTACCGTACGTTGCTTTTCGTTGTGAACTTTCAATTCTATTCTGGTACAATATTGTGCTAGAATAATGGGCTTTGTATTAGATAATAATAGAATAGGTTTATGTTTGTGTAATGAAGTAATTAATTAATGTCATTATTGTTTAATTAATATATTTTTGTTTTAATTGCGCTCATTTAAAAATGGATGTAGTCAACATGCATAATACAACACATTTTTGTTATCAAATATCAAGCGTAAAATTATCCAATTTCTGTTCTTAGCAACAACAATTCCGAGAGGATTTTACGGAGTATTCTTTTAATAGACGTTCATTTTTTGAACATAAAAAATCAAAACAATGTATTATCCTGTGTGTAAGGCTGTATGCACTTTAGTTCAAGAACCGTTTCAAATCTTTTATGCAAATGTATTATTCATGTTTTGCCTAGCTCAAACCCTAAACTACTAATTGTGAGTGAAATTATTGAACGTAAACATAGTACTCATAATGTAGCGATGGTTAGATTAATTGAGTTAATGTGAATATGGCAATGCCGAGTGAAGATCCAGTCAGGTCTCAGACGCTACAGTAATCAACCCTTCACACGATAGCTACGTTATGTGTAGAAAACATCGTAGTGCACTCAGTTGTGCACTTGATGAGACAATGAGAATGCCTGTTCATCTCGGAATAAATACATTTACAAGATACATTGCACCAGAAGCCAAACAATGAAGTAAAAAGTGTAATCTAGCTGATAAACAGCAACAAGGAGGCAACAACGCGAGCTGAATAATTGGCACAGCAGGGCATCGATTGATGGGGAGAGGGTGCTGGGGACTGAGGAGTTGGTGTTAGAGGGGAGCTTATGATGGAGTCTGAAGAAACATCTTAATTTTAATACTGGAGTATATTGGCATACGCTTAATTACTAGATTAGTTTAAACAAATCATTTATGCTATAAAATACTGTACTTCATATAAAACTTTTCCAGTACCAAGAAGAGCATCAATTTACATTTATAATATAATTACACGCTCACAACCTAGTTTTTCATAAAATCTACAGAATAATTCCTCTTAAGAATTAAGTCGGAAGTCAGATGCATGAGTCAAAAAAAATTATATCCGTTATATTAGTGGCTGAATATTAATATGAAGACTGATTGTTTGGCTGAAAATAACTACCAGCTTCATTATCTGATGGTGATATTATAACTTTTATTTATATGTCTGATGGTTGATTTTGAGGTTTTTGTTTTTAATCTGGAAATAACTATTGTTAAATATTTAAAACGTTCACCCCTTTCAGGCGTCTTGGCTAACCGATTGATTTCTTCCTTAGACTTCTCTAAGAACATCTTCATGTTTCAATCAATCGAAAACACGTTACGTGGCTATACGATGCAAACTGGATCTCGGCTCTTAGACTGTTATGACAGATAGGTTAAAGAAGTATTATTATACCCTTAAGAAGCTGTTCAGAAATATAATGTGGTTCTTTCTCTGACAAATTGTGTTCGGATTTGTTTCATTACGTTTCCTTTGTATCTGCCTCGTATAACAAGGAAGCCTTGCTATCTGTGGACAAGGTGATATAATGCTATGGTTAATAGCTTCTAAAATAACTAAACGTACAAAAACAAAGAAAATAGTTCTTATAAAATTCCTTTCTGATTAATTTTCTGCCTATGTCGATGTAATAGTCATGTATAAAAAGTTGGATAATAGAGACAATATTTTATGTTTTGAACTGTTATTAATAAAGAACCCGAAAAGCCATTTTTTAAATTTTAATATTGTTTTCATGTCCATCAACTATAACTCTATAAAAAATGTCATATTGCCTTAAATCTTGGGGCATATGTTTAGCATTCCTTCTCCAATGAAGAAAGCTATTGATTTTGAGAGTCAGCATTTAAGTTAAAAATTACAATTCTAACATGTTAGGTTTAGTTGGTAACCATGATGGCATCTAGAAAACTCAGAACAAAAAACATTTGTTAAACATGTAAAAGTTAATCCTATGATGTTTTTTGTAAGTTTTTATGACCTTATGTGATGTGAACTTGTCGGGCGTCTGAAGGATCGTCAAGGACTGACGGACAAGTGCGACGCAAGGACGGTTAGCCTACTCCTGTCCCCTCACAGTCTTATTTAGGTTGTGGGCGTGATGATTATGATCCGTGTGATGGAACTGGGTTCTTGTTGCGTTTTGTCAGACCACAACCTAAAATCATAACATAAACAAATGCCGGCCTACCCTCCGTCCTTGCTCTCTTTTCAGTTATTGTTGCCTGCATCTTTTCTGACCCTGGAATTTGTTTGCCCATTGTAGACTGAGCCATCTGCGGTGATTAAACTTATATTCTTGTTATAACTTATAGTCTTATATTCACAGATGGAAAATTCCTCATCAACTTACTTTTTCGGATTGGTTGGTTTTATAAAAGATAGAATAGTTTTACTTTGTTATGTTGTGTCGATCCTTTGATACCCGGATTGTATCGGTTTATTAACTATTGAAAACCTAGGTCTGACAGGTGTAATATTAAACATGTCTGTGGAAAAGTTCACCTAAATAAATTGTAATTAGGAAGATTGGTCGATGCACCTCGGAGAAACGATTGAGGAAAACCCAACTAATAGGGCTGTGGATGCGCTTGTGAGAGTGCTTGGCTGGGTGAAACTCAGTGGCCACGGTCATTTCAAATTAATTTTGCCATAAAGGCATTCCAATAATACTATTTAACGGTGGCTAGAACAGAAAGTTGAGTATGACTTTGACACAGTGTATGTACGGTTGGATGAGTTGTGAGCTATCTGTGGTAGAGTTTTGTGGTGACAGCAGATCTGATAGCTGTAACACGTCACCTCGCTCACCCGCACTTTCACTACCATAGATTTTATATCTGATAACTTACTCGAAAAATGATCCTTCAGTTAAATACTAATTAAATACTATATATTAGCGAATAAGATTACTAGGTAGTCTTTATTAGAAATGTCATCGAATACCCCAATTTAATAGTCCTTCCAGTTCATTCGGAAAAGTTGGTAAATTTAGAAACAGCTAAAAGATTATTTATTTACACTCGTGGAATTTAGATGTAGTCAGTATCTCAAACCGTTCAAGAGACATAAACATGTATATAACAACAACTTTAAGAAATGTTATATGTGTCTTTTAGAACACTATTTTTTATTCAGGTTCATAACGAAGGTGTAATTTTTTTCCGTTTGTATGGCCACCATGTTGAAATGAAATTGCGTTCAATCTGGCCAACGAATTTAGCTAATTTATTTATAAAATCAATTCTTGAATCAAGTTTTACATTTTTGTTTTTTTGGTAGGTATTATTTCCACAAAACCGCATTATACATAGACATATAGACCTGGGGATCATGTTCAGTATGCTATGCAGAAACTTTCAAGTGCCACCATGAAAGTTGTGATAGTCTGATTTTGTTTACAAATAATTCTTCAATAGTTCAATATACCACGTAATAAACAGTTCAAAAATATATTATACACATTATTCTTAAGTTAGTTCCCAGAAAAACCACACAGAATAAACAGTAATGTGTTGAGATAAATTTTAAAAACAGTTATGAAAATCCAACTGCAACTCGTCATACCAGCAGACTGCAGTAAAACCGGAAGTGATGGCAAGTGGAGGTCAAGAGTTAAACCATCAGTTAAAGCTCACTTAGCTTTCAAGGTTTACTACAGTTTTTACTACTATAGTTGGGCATGAAATGTTTTCCAACCCTTTTAAACGATCTAACTTCCACCCATATCATTAATATAGTTTTAAATTACAAACTGCACCACCTTAAAGCAATTAAAAATGTTATTTTGTGTTAGTACCTTTAAAATTAATTATAAAGAGTTCCAGGATTTCATGTACAAAAGGAACATGTAAGGAAACTTTTCTTCTTATAAAGTGCCATCTGAAGTTTTATGCTAATTATTATATTTTAAATCTGGAAACTCAAATATCATAACATTAAAAGATATTAAATAATTTAAAATTTTACATTATAGTCTCAGGTATTCCCAATAATGTACGGCTGCAGTTTATAGCAAGTCCCTGCACTAACTCGTCGTACCTCTTACATAAAATTAAGTAACGAAAGTCACTAATCAAATATTTTTTTTTTTAACTGCTCTGCTACTAAAGAGAAAAAAAATATGTACATATTTTACTTTGAGCCTTTTCTTGTCTTCGTGAAAAGTATCTAAATACTATGAAATTTTACAATAAGTACAGTAAAATCTGATTTCCCCGCTTTAATGTAAATGTAAGTTTGTGTGAAAACTCATGTCTATTCTTTGCAGACAATTAATTTTAAATTAAACTCTAAAGTACTTAAAAAACAGTATTGTTGTTTTCATTAAACGATTAATAACGTTATTATTATTATTGTATTATACCGACAGTGCACCTACGCAAAATTTGTAAGAGTGAAAAGCAATATAACGCAGCGCATGCGCAACAACAGTTGCGATGTACTGCACTTAGTACAATCCTCCCACCTTAATTTTGAATAAAATGGTCTCCTAAATGACACTATGAAATATGCTTCTTTACGTCAAACTTTTTGGGCACGTAAATCACGTCACTAATAAATTAAAAATAAAATAGTATATGACTAATCGTTGTGCTTATCGTCTACAAATAAACGCACTTTTTGAGTTATTTGATTTTACCAGATAATAAATTTCCAATCGTTCTTTACTAAATATATTTCAAGGTTAATATTGACTTATTCAAGCGATCATGTACGATCAATAAATGATGTTTCGTGTTCATAATGTGTGATTCAATCCAGTTACAAAACGATCTAAAATTACCAACCGTAGGCTCACACAACCGTATCAGGTTGCTCGGCTTCCCACTGGAATATAACTCCCACGCTGTCCCTACATGTAATATTGAATCGTTTCAGTCTTCTTCCACCACTGGCCGACGTACCCTTGTAAACTTTCTAAAATTGAGAAGGGTGTTTTTATTCCCGTCAACTTCTAGCCTCTCAGTTCCTGCAGAATTTCGGAAATACCCTGCGTTATATTTTCATTACCCGTACTCACAAGTTTGGCATTTATTTACTCATTAAATTAATAAATGTAATGAGTTGCTTTGCATGTTCACTTTTTCAATTTTTGAACAGTGTCTTCCTTAAGAAGATATTCTGCAGTAAAATGAGATTTATAATCTTTTGGTCTAATGGTTCCTAATCTCTGTAAGTTTGATATGTGAGTGTCTGTTCAAAATTGATTAAGGTTTTTACCTTTATTTTTGTGTTATGTTGTGTGAGAAACAGGTTTTTGGTATGTATTGCAATTATATTTTCATTATTCTTGTTTGATATTTGTGGCTTTTCGGCCTCGTTGATGGCGTTTTTGGTAATTATGGTTCTCTGTCACTTACTTTACAGGGAGCTGCTAGGCTTTATTTCAATACTGTTATATTTATTAATATTATTTATTGTTGCTTTGGCAAAATACAAGTTTTATTAACTTTAATTGATTGCTATTACCTTAAATCAAATGTTATTTTGATTAATAAAAGCTTAATAAGTTTGCAATTGTCGCTTTATTTATTCAATTTGTATAATTCCTTAGTAAGTTATACTTCTTCCTCTACGGGCTACATTTGATTTGCTTGCTTTTTATTTTTATTTATTTTCACTGTTATCGTGTGGTGTTATGTAATGTACCACTATACTGGTTTTAATATTATTTCTATTTTTATTGCATAGTTGGTTTGATCCATTGTAAATGAATAAATAATGTATGTTTGTGATTTAGCCAAATTCACATATGTGTTTTTCAGATACACAGCCACCCCTACAACACTAAAACCACTCAATGCTCTCATATATTAGATATAATGTATTTATAATATAGAAGGCATAATGCACATCATCTACATAATTTTAATAAAAACAAGAATATATACATGTGCGTAATTAGGAAAACTAAACACATGGAGCGTTTAAAGAATTTAAAATGTAGATGTAATAGGCATACATTTTCAGTTTTGATCAATTCAGTTGATAAATTATTAGTGTGAGAAACCCATCAATCACGTCAAATTTTATAGCAGTTTTTTGTTACAAAAGCAGGAAAGTTATTTGTTACGTTGCTACGCCATTACAGCTCTTATTGTGTCCACGCAATGTCTGTATTTACATCACAGTTGTGTTAAATATTTAAAATGTAGATGTAATAGGCATACATTTTCAGTTTTGATCAATTCAGTTGATAAATTATTAGTGTGAGAAACCCATCAATCACGTCAAATTTTATAGCAGTTTTTTGTTATAAAAGCAGGAAAGTTATTTGTTACGTTACGTTGCTACGCCATTACAGCTCTTATTGTGTCCACGCAATGTCTGTATTTACATCACAGTTGTGTTAAATATTTAAAATGTAGATGTAATAGGCATACATTTTCAGTTTTGATCAATTCAGTTGATAAATTATTAGTGTGAGAAACCCATCAATCACGTCAAATTTTATAGCAGTTTTTTGTTATAAAAGCAGGAAAGTTATTTGTTACGTTGCTACGCCATTACAGCTCTTATTGTGTCCACGCAATGTCTGTATTTACATCACAGTTGTGTTAAATATTTAAAATCATTGTTTGTTTAAAGTAATTGTGTTTTAACATTGTGTAACGTTTTATATTTTGCTATGTGTAATAATAGTCTTTTATACGACTTACAGCAACAACTCTATAAAGTAGGTTGTGTTTTAAAATTAAGTACTGCATCGTATCTTGTTTTTTAATCTCACAATATTCTATTGTTAATAATAAATTTCGGAACTAATAATAAAGTAACATTTTTCAAACATTACACTTAAACAAGCTTCCACTAGTCTAGGGAGGAAACCATATGAAATAACACCTTAAAACAGATGGCACAGTAGTTAAATTAAATGGCTTAGCCAGATGTATAGGCAAAGCAATTCGCCCTCTACTGCAGGACGGTTTCTGGGTTTAAGTCCCAGACACTCGGGTAACGGGCCATTCTCTAGCCATCCAATCGCTTCATTTTGTGTTGTTCCAATTCCGCGCTTACGCGAAATATGTTTGGCTCCTATAAAATCATACTCTGAAAGAGGCTTTGAACGTTCTACCGTTGACATGATTTTAAAATTAAAATGTGTTTTGTGTTAACTTTAAATAATAAATTTTGAAATATCTACTACAAAATTACCAGTTAAGATGTACTTAGTATAGAGAAAACATTTAAACCAATCCCGGTAGTAAAAAGAATCTTCGATAAAAATGAGCGGTCTAGTCGTTATCATAATTACCTCTCATTAAAATACAATTAAACTTAAAATGTGAACAGATAAATTTGAATTTTTCAAAAACAAGATATCTTTATTTTGCCTATACGTTCATATTTCAAACTCACCGGTGTATTTAAAAGGAAATTTTCACGTTAAAATTTCCTTTAGTATGCGGGACCTACTACTAACATTAAGAACAAAACTAAATCAATAATAAAGGTTCAAGTTCCAGTTATCAAGTACACGAGGATGTGATTTCTGTTCACTCTGGCCATATTCTATAAAAGGCCATGAACGTTCCTGCCCACTTACCTGTTTTATGTACTATTGTATAGTAACACATCGCTGTTTATGTTAGCGTTCCTGTTGCT
Organism: Homalodisca vitripennis; assembly: GCF_021130785.1. Classification (NCBI taxonomy): domain Eukaryota; kingdom Metazoa; phylum Arthropoda; class Insecta; order Hemiptera; family Cicadellidae; genus Homalodisca; species Homalodisca vitripennis. Next base: position 174,770,657 of record NC_060208.1, on the reverse strand, counting down.
TTTACTATTATAATCAATAAAATTGTCCAATTGTTTTATTGCATCAATCACTTTGCTAATGAGTTTAACACTCTTGGCATGTTTGTTCGTTACACGGTCACATTTTTCGTCTCTCGTTATTTTCTTATTACGATTTGTATGGATTAGGTATGAATTCTGTAAACATTTATGAAACTTATGGATGTATTTTTGAATAAAATCATTTACATATCTCCACAAGACTTTTTAGATGTGTTAAAAGTTATTTATGTTGCTGATCATGATTGTTTCGTTAATTTTGTCCTTTAATTATTTGTATTGTTTATTACTGATGAGGTTTTCACCTTCAGAATATTCATCCGTTCTTGATAATACACTTCACGTTAGGTTATGTAAGACAGGATGAGATGCAAGTATAACCATCTTATACCCCATTAATTCTTGTCGATATCTCGCCTAATTGAGGTTTCCAGTTATAGAGCAGTTAGAAGTTTCCAACGTCCAGTTCTAATACAGCTCAAAAGCGTGACTTTTTATGAAGAAGATTTATTAGATTGACTCGCCTTAGGAGTGTTTAAATATCCCATGGTACTTTTAATTACTAATGACATGGATAAAAAATCGATGGTACGTTTTGCGAAATTGTGACACCGGAAAACATTCAATGGTTCGTTTTGAGAAATCACGGTATTTATGAACGTTTATATATATCATGAACGTTATATATACGTTTATATTATTTATATATATATATATATATATATATATATATATATATATATATATATATATATATAATATATATATTTGTAATATCACGACGCAAATGAGTATTTAATGCTACGTGTTGTAAAAATTACGACATGGGTGAACATTCAATGGTACGTTTTGGGAAATTGTCACATGGATGAACATTCAATAGTATGTTGTGAGAAATTGCAACATGGATAAACATTTCACAGTTCCGTTCCGAGAAATTGTGACATGGATGGACGTTCAATGGCACGTTTTGGGAAATTGTGACATGGATGAACCATTAATAGTATGTTGTGAGAAATTGTAACATGGATAAACATTTAACAGTTCCGTTTTGGGAAATTGTAACATGGATGGACGTTCAATGGTACGTTTTGGGAAATTGTTATATGGATGAACATTCAATAGTATGTTGTGAGAAATTGTAAACATGGATAAACGTTTAACAGTTCCGTTCCGAGAAATTGTGACATGGATAAACGTTCAATGGTACGTTTTGGGAAAATTGTGACATGGATGAAAATTCAATAGTATTTTGTGAGAAATTGTAACATGGATAAACATTTAACAGTTCCGTTTTGGGAAATTGCAACATGGATGAACGTTCAATGGTACGTTTTGGGAAATTGTGACATGGATGAACATTCAATAGTATGTTGTGAGAAATTGTAACATGGATAAACATTTTTAACAGTTCCGTTCTGAGAAATTATGACATGGATGAACATTAATGGCACGTTTTGGGAAATTGTGACATGGATGAACATTTAATAATACGTGTTGAGAAATTGTGACATGGGCAAACATTCAATGGCTACGTTTTTAGAAATTGGGACATGAATGAACATGCAATGGTATGTTTTGAGACATTGTGACACAAATGAATATTCAATGGTACATTTTGGGAAATTGTAACATGGATAAACGTTCAATGGTACGTTTTGGGAAATTGTGACATGGATGAAACCATCAATAGTATTGTTGTGAGAAATTGTAACATGGATAAACATTTAGCAGTTCCGTTTTGAGAAATTGTGACATGGATAAACGTTCAATGGTACAGATGAAATAATTAGTCTGGCGGCGCGGCCGGTGGTGGTAGGCTACGGCGCGGGGGAAGAGGGTGTGTGTGAATCGGTCATTCCTGAAAACATCACGCCCGCGCCACGGTGGCGGACTTCAAGGTCGGGCCAGCCGGAGGGCTTGGCTGACTTGTGACTCATCTTTCCCTCCAGCAAACCTTCCCTCCAAACAATATAATACCAGTGTGACATTCTGTTGTCATAAAGTGAGCATCGTTTAAACTTCAGTATTAACAGTGAGTTGTTCTAAGCTGTGTGTATTTACTGTGTGCAGTTAACTGTGAATAATTATTACGTTCAGTGTTTTTGTATTGTGTTATTTTGTTTTAGTAAGAAGCTTATTTCATAAGCAATATGTGTGACCGCTTGAAATCAAAACTGAAGGATAGAGTTTTGCACAGTCAAAGTCGTGAAATTGTCCAGTAATATATACAACATTCATGAAAAAGGAGGCTGATGAAAAAACTTCCCTTGGCAAAAAAGTATTTCCCTTGGCAAAGGCCTGTGTCCGAACAGTAGTAGCTACATGCGTCCTCAGATCGTGAAATCTCAAGAATTAATAAAGAGCTTAAAAATTTAAACCGTTAATAATGACAATGGTGAAAGTAGCTTTCTTACCCCAAACAAATTGAAAAGGAATCGTAAAAAGCCTATTACAGGATTGGATGACTTTGAAAAAGCTCTGATAAGGCGAGTTGTGGATGAGTTCCATCTTCTAAAAAACAAGCTACCAACTGTATCTTTGTTACATGAAGAATTGAAACAGCGGATCGACTTAAAAGGATCAAAATCAAGCCTCAACAACATTCTTAAAGAACTTGGTTTTCGATGGAGAAGGACACAAAATAAACCGCAAGCTTTTGATCGAGACTAATGAAATAAAGAGAAAAAAGAATTTCGGTATTTAAGAGCACTGAAACATTACAGAGATGAAGGAACGTCCAATTATATACTTAGACGAGGTCTTATATACTGACAAGTCATGTGTCAAGTTCATCGTGGTCTGACGAATCAACTAAAGGAATGCGTCTTCCCATTTCGAAAGGGGAACGGTTGATCATGATACACGCAGGAAGTGAAGCTGGTTTTGTTCCCAATGCATTGACAATGTGGAAGGCATCGAGTCATTCGGGTGATTACCACGATAACGTGAATACGGAATATCAATGATGAAATGGATGAGAGAAAAACTTCTGCCTAACATACCACCAAGATCAGTTATTGTTGTTGTTGAACGCCCCCTATCACAATGTACAAAAAGACAAAGCACCGACTTCAAAAAGTAAGAAACAATTGATGAAAGATTGGCTTTCTAAACATCAAATACCTTTTTTTCGGATGATTTGCTAGTCCCGGAGCTGTACAGGGTTATTCTCCTAAATAAACCGAGATTTGTTAGGTATGAGCTTGATGAACTAGTGACCATCAGTGAGAGGACATGTTGTGCTTCGACTCCCACCATACCACCAGGACTTAAACCCTATTGAACTCATTTGGGCTGAAGTGAAAAACTACGTAGCCAGTAGAAATATTCAGTGCGGTTTTTCAAGTATTAAGTCTTTAGCGGAAGAAAAGTTTTTACTTTATAGGTGCAGAGGAATGGGCCAGAAAGTGCGAACACGTGAAAAAAAATTGAAAATGATTATGCTTCAGCTGAGCCCCAAAATCGACAATCTCGTGGAATCAATGATCATTTCACTCGGCAGCAGTGACAGTGAAAGCAGTGAAAACGCGCCAGATGACTTGAACTGAGCGGCATTGAAGACTTGGGTGATTTGAGCCGACATTGAAGATTTGGATTGAAAGCGTATGTATTAACTTTGTACATATTTTTATTATTATTTATTAACATGTTTTAAATTACTTCTGTCATTAAAAAAACTGTGGAGAATGTTGAATACAACACTGTTCTGTTCTATTCTATTCTATTATGTAAGGATCTAGCTTTATATTTAAGCCATTTAAAGACAGTTTAAGATTTAAAATGTTAAAACTGAACTTTTATCCTTATTTTATCCTAGAAAATATATTAGGTGAGGTTTATAGGTAAGCCAAAATGTCATTGCTTTCACGCTAAAAGAACTGAAGACCGTACTGAGACTGGGGAGAAGCTCGCGCGCCGAGTGTTTATAAATATTAAGATAACGCTTAATTTCTCCCGGAATGAGGGGTCGTAGAAAAAAGTTTTTTAGACAAAAAATGCAGATTAATCGATTTTCTCAAACTTTTCCACGGGAAGTTTGATACTGACAGAATAATAAAAAACTTCCTCGCAGAGCGAAAATTTCATGTCATAAAATTAACCAAACTAAAACTGTACTTGGTTTTTACTAATTTAGGACATTATTATTTTAGAATTGACATTTTTTATACGTATTGGTTGGAAGGACAAGAATGTGTTCTTTAATTTGAATACAACTTTTATTACGTTAAAGTAATGGCAAAATGCTCATTTCATGTGTTAAATGGAATGAGTTTTTGTGAAACGTTGCGCGTGACAGCGAAATAGAACCTCGAGCGAGCCGAACCTTAGTTGAACGGCTAGTAGTGCCAGAGCCGCGAGCCCAGACTAATTATTTCATCTGTACGTTTTGGAAATTGTGACATGGATGAACATTCAATAGTATATTGTGAGAAATTGTTACATGGATAAACATTTAACAGTTCCGTTCTGAGAAAATTGTGACATGGATAAACGTTCAATGGTACGTTTTGGGAAATTGTGACATGGATGAACATTCAATAGTATTTTGTGAGAAATTGTAACATGGATAAACATTTAACAGTTCCGTTGTGGGAAATTGTAACATGGATGAACGTTCAATGGTACGTTTTGGGAAATTGTGACATGGATGAACATTCAATAGTATGTTGTGAGAAATTGTAACATGGATGAACGTTCAATGGCACGTTTTGGAAAATTGTGACATGGATGAGCATTTAACATTACGTTTTAGGACACTGAGACATAGATGAACATTAAATGGTACGTTTGATAAATTGTCACAATGATGAAAATTCAATGTGAGTTTTGAGAAATCGTGATGTGAGTTAACTATTAACAATGATACATTAATATATTTGTTAAAATATTTACTCAACTGTACACGCTGGTCAGTGACAATGTTAAGATATAGGACGGATTGTCAGACCTAGGTATGTATATGTATATTTCGCACTGAATCTATTTCTCGCTTTTTTGTCTTTTTTCTGTGGTACTGTGTATTTTATCGAAAATATAAATATAAATTGAGTCTGTTTAGGTTATTAACTTTTGAGGATGTTATAAGCAGGGACCAGTTTTTCAGTTATATATTCAACTGTTTAGAATATAGTTTAGAATATATTCAACATGTATGTGTCATATATTTATTTCAAATATGTAACTGTGTATTTGCAAGTTAGTTATAGCTTGTAAAATTCGGGCATTCTTCAAGGGTACGACGCGACGCCACGTGACGTAATGTTTAACGACACATCATAAAACTCTTGACGTAGTATTCACGTTTTACACCTGGCTCTCAAACACCCATCCATAAAGGTAAGACTTTTATGCAAAATGTCGTTGAATTAGAAATTGACAACTACAATATAATAATTTACGTAAAATGAAATAACATACTTAAGTACTTTTGGAAAAACCAACTTTTCCTGAAAAGTATTTACCAATAAGTATTGTATTTACCATGCTTAAAATGCATGACTTGGAGTAAACGTGTCTTTAAAGAATAACAAGACTCTGAAAGAGAAGGCAGAATGCCATGGTCCAAGCTGAAAACCTTTCCAAGCCAATAATTTAATATGGGAGTTTAAATTGGAGAAATGTTTACAACAGGATGGTGACATGGCGAGCACTACGTAACATTGATGCCTGATGTTAGAAACCTACGTAACACGACATTTATATACGGACGTAGTCATTTGAAACTTTGCTACCTATTGTCTTACTTCAAAAATTATAAAATTCTTTCTTGTAAAGTTTAAAGTTTTAAGGGACATACTATAAAGATGTTATATAACGGTATAAATTCATCCTTTAGACAGACCGATGGATGGAATTTCGTTTGACCTTTGCACCCCGAAATCAATAGAGATTTTTTATAGAGTAATCTAAAACTGTTTGAGAAAAATGTTAAAAACAAACAAAAACTTTCCACTCAAAGCTGAATGAGAAATTTCATTTAAGTTTATCCAATAATAACACTACCAGTTAAATCAATTCGGAAACAAACCAACTACGTGTTCATATTGAACTTTAAAAATGAAGTATACCCCAGAGCAACTCATCTATCATGCATTATATTGATTAAACCACGTGAACTACCTTGATATTGCCAAGGGAGCTAGAAGTGGGCTATCGATTTCAACGTGACTACTTCCTTTCAATCACTCAGCTGAGTAGAATGGCTCGATTTCCCCATGGAATACTAATCGACGGCTTCAAACGTAGCGGTTTCCTTTCAGTTTCATTCGTTTGAAAGGGTTTTAATTCGTTTTTACGATTATAACGAACTGTGACCACCATAAAGAGCACCGCTGAGACAAATGTTCCTTTTTTTGTCTCTTAAAAGAATAATGGTCTGTTATTAGGTGGTCAGGTCTACTTATTGAACTAGTTTATAGAGGAAATAGATGGAAAAAGACAAACCTTTGAAACTTTTTGAAAGTGACTGTCTTTTCCAGAGTTCGGTGTATTATCGGTTTTAGACCAAAAATATGTAAACTAGGGAACTAACTGTAACTCCTTTGCGATTGGTTTAAATATTCTCCCCAAATCCGGTTCTCCTACTTCACCAGACTCTGAACTTTGCGTATTGGAATTTCGAAAGTGCATGGCTTCAGGCTGTTTTTGTAGACATTAAAAAGCTCCAATGTACAAATCTACAACTATTCAGAGCTGACAGCAAATATTTTCTGCTGAAGCAGGGTTTTTATAATTAGGGTTCAAAATAAAGTAGTTTTCACGTATTTTAATAAGAGAAACTTTATTCATCAAGCGGTGTTATAAACATTGCCAAAGATCTCTCAACATTCTTAAACATCTCTCAGAATTCATTTTCCTATTAATATACGGTTGTTTGAAGACATTATTCATAGTAGTAAACTGAGATCTCAATGTATTAAGAACTGCATTGCTGACACTCCGTGCATATTCATTGTTTGAGATGGAATACAAATAAACTCGCCCGTTCTTCTTGAATGCAACTGTTATATTGGAAAGTATATAGGTAATAAATTAAATTGATATCAAAATAAACAAATGATTAATAAAATTATACAGCTTTAATTTTTTAACAATCAATATTCTACTTGGAGGGCTAGATGGTTTACTATTCGATGGATCTCAATTTTTCAGATATCTACTGATCCGGGTGATTTTTATCTTTAGATATAAAAGGAATAAATCACATACTCAGTGGCACTTTCAGTTTATTTTAAATTTGAGAATTTAAATACTAATAATAGAGATAATAATTTGAAAATGGGATGAGAAAGAAATAAATTTAAACCATAGGAAATTTCAATTCAGTATTGTTTACAAAGCAGAGAAATTTATTTACTGGACTAAGTATTTACCCTAAATGAATGAATTTTTGCACCTGTGGGTAATATACCAACGGATTATAATATGTTTATCTATTAATGTGAGATCTAAGCATTAACATTATTTCTAAATCTGTTCTTATGCAGATACTCGTATTTCTCTGTGTGTCAGCAGCAGCAGCAGGGCATTAACGTTAATTTTGAATTTTGTATTCAGAGTTTATTTTAAGATTTGTTATTGCATTTAAATAAATTCATATCACCTTACAATTTTCACAGTTAAATTGGATTTATAGTAGGTGCAAATTACAACTACAATGTTAGACTTTCGTCAAATTGGCGTCTTGAGACTAAAAAGTTAATATACCTGCTTTAGTTAAGTATTTCCTGAGATTGTTATGTTAAAAGGGACCCAATTTTTTTATAAAGAAATGGATATATACATATATACTTTTTGTGATTCAATGTTTATTGAAAAAATTAAGTGTGTGTGTGTGTGTGTGTGTGTGTGTGTGTGTGTGTGTGTGTGTGTGTGTGTGTGTGTGTGTGTGTGTGTGTGTGTGTGTGTGTGTGTGTGTGTGTGTGTGTGTGTGTGCAAAACATACGTTTCTGTACATTTTTATACGTTACATAATATATGTGTATAGAGAGAACATTTACAGAAATGTATAACTCATTCCTGAATCAAACGTTAAACTCAGGGGGACATGGAAGACCCATATCTAAAACATTAACTTTAGATTTATCTTAGAAATGACATACTTCTCATACTCAGTATGTATTCTTTTTTATTGTATCTTGAGTTTTAATCAGTCATAGCTGGAGGCTTCCTTGCAGTTGAGTATTAAATATGTAGGTCTAAGATTGTAGAATGTATTTTATTAAATACACTAGTAAAATACATCAAAATAAAAACACTAATTAAACTAATTGAGGATTGTTTTATTTACTTTTGACATTCGGACTCTTGATTATAAATGGTTCCAATCATCCGTGTAGCGTGTGTAATGATCATAATTAGTTAATATGATACGAATATAATATCATGCCACTCATTTTACCCCCAGGGAACACATTACAACATTCTAATAATGACATCTTTTCGTCCGAAGCTCATTTTTAGAATGAAAATTATTGTATATCTATAGAAATTTTTAATTCTGTTTTTTTGATACTTTTTGAAAAGTCAGTGGTACAAAGAAAGATATTAAGTACTACATTTTTCATTCATACGATATCTTTAATGTAGTGGATCATTTAATATACCTTGCCATTTCATGTTTTTAGTTTTAGGATTTATAGTATTCTTCAAAATATTATTACATTCTTATTTATAAATTGTATTTTTAATTTGTTTATTAAGAGTAAGGATTTACAAACATATGAGACAGTACAATAATGTACTTTTAAAAGAGTTATTGGGTACTCCACCATCGACCAAACCTAGATAACATGCCACAATAGATATTGAAATTGTATAATGGATTTGCCGTTGGAAGTGAAAAAAATAAAAATAAAATAAAATAAACAATATCAACATTGAGGCTACGCGCAGACTGTTGCAGCACTCCTCAACCCTTATTGATTAGCTATACAGAAGACCCCCTGTTTCCAATCGTTAACTGCGATGATTCGCTAGATAACGTGCAGTTAAATAGGCCACACCTTCAACAGTCAGGCCACGAACAGACTTACTGTACGCCATCAACCCTCATTGATTGACGATACAAAAGACCTCCTAACTCCATTAGCAATTGCTATGATTCGCTAGATAACATGCAGTTAAATAGGCCACACCTCCAACAGTGAGACCACGAACAGACTTACTGTACTCCATCAACCCTCATTGATTGACGATACAAAATACCTCCTAACTCCATTAGCAATTGCGATGATTCGCTAGATAACATGCAGTTAAATAGGCCACACCTCCAACAGTGAGACCACGAACAGACTTACTGTACTCCATCAACCCTCATTGATTGACGATACAAAATACCTCCTAACTCCATTAGCAATTGCGATTATTCGCTAGATAACATGCAGTTAAATAGGCCACACCTCCAACAGTGAGACCACGAACAGACTTACTATACTCCATCAACCCTCATTGATTGACGGTACAAAAGACCTCCTAACTCCATTAGCAATTGCGATGATTCGCTAGATAACATGCAGTTAAATAGGCCACACCTCCAACAGTGAGACCACGAACAGACTTCCTGTACGCCATCAACCCTCATTGATTGGCGATGAAAAAGACCTCCTAACTCCATTAGCAAGTGCGATGATTCGCTAAATAACGTGTAGTTAAATAGGCCATACCTCCAACAGTGAGGCCACGAACAGACTTACTGTACTCCATCAACCCTCATTGATTCACCTCTGTTCCTCCATCAATCAATCAGTCTTTAATGCAGATACATGATTTACATTTAGGCAAATGTCGATATTAAAAGTTCAGAGCTAAAATACTATACTTTACCCCCACATCAGGATCACAACCAAAGTTACAAATACATATTCCTGGATCTTACATCATTTGCCAATCAACCACCTACAGCGCCTAAGTCAATTTCCTGATTGGGCAATCTCTAAGTGAAATAACAAAACCTCAGTAACATTATAACATACTTGTGACGCTAAAAAGCTTTTTAAACGAGTATTTTGCATTTTTTTGGGGGAGTTGCGGCATTCCTTATACTATTAGGCAGCCTTTGAAGGCATATGTTCGTATATCAACGTTCTGTATCTACCAATTCCCCTGCCTCTGGTCTCATACGATTGAATGTCTCGGCCAGTTGTTAGAACCACTCTGTAGGTAATATGGGGATAAATCATGCCATAATATGTCGTCATCAGAAACTGAGTTGAGCAATACTTGGCTAAAAGACCTCAAAAAATAAATGCCTGAGGATAATTTGGCACAATCATGGTAAATGCGGTCCTGTCATGTCAAAACTGGATATATGTGTTTAGTATTTAGGAATTGAATCTGCCATAACTACAGGACCACATTCTGAGTCCGAAGGCCGCAGAGCAAGGTTCATAAAGTTGGACTTTGATGTGTTTTTTATATTGAGGCTGTTGAAACGTTGAACACAATTGTTGATTTCAACAAAAGTCCGTTCTTCCAAAAAATATGTTGATTTTTCCCCTGAAGCAGACATAGTCGTGTCATCAGCTGGACTGAGAATTGATGCCTGGGGAACGCTGCAGTGGGGTAGATTTGAAAACTGATTTGAAATTTTGACAACTTGAGTTCTGTCGCTTAAAAATTATCTAAGGCACACGTATGGCATGATTCCAGTTTTTCGAACAGAGTCATGTGGTCAATACAGTTTAATGCTTTTTATAAATCGAGAAAGGCATCTAGAGTGCTATTTTGATTTTCTAATCCCTCAACAACCAAGTCGACTAGACTCACAATAGTGTCTATAATCGATTTGACTTCCCTGAACCCAAACTGTTAATCTGAAAGTTGGTTGTGTGTATCCAAATACTGCAGCATAATTTTCAAAAATATTTGTTTAAAATACTTCGCTCAAAACTGGCAAAATTGAAACCAGTTTTGGTCGGTAGTTTTTTTTTTACTAAAATCACCCTTTTGAAAATTCTACTAATTTTCGCGGTTTTTAAGGAGTGACAGAAAAACTTCTTGTTGAAAAGCCAGTTTAACGAGTTGAGTTAAAGGTATTAAAATATGCATAGAACATTTTTTTATGAGACACATAAAAATTTGGCTGAAAGCTGCTGAATAATTCGATCGAATTCTTCTTCAACGACAGGTGCCAATGCAATTGAGGATACTGGACTCCTGACTTCGCGTGGGATTTATCTTAGGCTGTAATATTTGAGGATTTTGCTCACAAGCCACAGATGCTGGACATCTGTTGAACTCAATGCCTCCTCCTTTGTATCACCCACAAGTTTTATATCCGAATTTTAATTTCAATTTTTTACAATAGTTTTTCTTTATCATTGGTGATGCCTCAAACAGTTTTAGGAACATTTAAAAAAAGATATTATTCGTTTAGAAACAGTTTTTGCTGCTTTGTTAACTTTTTTATAGATTTTATTTATACTTTTTGAAGAAGCATTTAAATTTATCATACGAAGTATTTTTGTTGATTTCGAAAAAAATAGTTCACCAGAAAAAGGAAACCAATATTCCTTTAGTGATCCACTTGTTTGTCCTTTTGGGACAGACTGATGGTTTTTGCAGAGCAGCATGCATTTAAATGTAAAATCAGGGCATCGTAAAATGTTGTAAATTGGTGTTCTACGGATTGCGTTAAATTTATAAAATCTTCTTCCTATTTTTCTTTAGTAATTAAAGTGTTGAGAAGAGAAATACTTTCAGGCCTTATTTTTCTTACTGTTTTGGTAATGGTAGCCTCCCTCCATTACCAAATCTCTTTCCACTAATCATAACCTCTTGGCCATAGTGGTCCGAAATTACTGTATTAACCATGGATACTGCGATTTTGGACGATTGGAAATGACGATGTCTATGGATGTATGAGTTGTTGCAGTTACTCGTGTCGGAGTCGTGATCAACAAATATACGACAAAACACTTAAATAAATTCACAAAATTATTTTGGTTCGATATTTGTTGTCCATCGCGTTGATTTTGAAGTCGCCCGTGAGTACGATTCAAGTCGTTGGTAAGTCAGGTCTGTAAGTAAGCATTCGAATTTGGAAAACAATATTTGATTCCGCTGAGAGACCTACAGATTCAAATGACAATACATTTTTAACTGTCTGATGGAAGCTTTATACCCACTGCATTGACTGCTAAAAATTTGCAAAATGAGAATTGATTTTTTTTTTAATATTGCTACGCTTCCTCCTTTGGAATGGGGTTTACAAAGACGGTATCCAATTTTATCCATTACCAAAATTAATAAAATATTTTTTACTTGCTGATAAATGATCCACTACTAACGTGATGATTGGAATTAATCATAAACATGTAAACTGCAATACATTTAAGTTTCGTGGACTGCACAAGATGTTTTAAAAGCAAGTAATGTTTTACCTGAAAAAACGTATCTTTGGCAGGATTTTATAGAAATATTTTTTTTTTCAATCATTGTATTTCCAGAAAGGACCTGAGTTTTTTACCAGAACATAGGTTTGCTATCATAATATGAAATTTGTATAATGTAGACTTGTGTATCACGTTAACTCTTAAAGAATGGTCAATTCCGTAATTTTCAGTTGACATCAAAAGAAGTAATTACAACGTTAATACATAAATACATTTCCATTTATAAAACTACCAATAAAATGTTTAAAGATAACAGAAGATCATATTTTGTTCATATCAAAATATCAAGTATATATCAAGTATTTCACAACATATATCAAAATAAAGCATTTTTACGAAAACTGGGCAATTTAAAAAAATTTTTGTACGAACACATTACATGCTTTATAACATAATGACCTGCAAACTATTGAAAGCCAGAATTAAACGGCAAAGAGATATTTATTCAAATAATTGTCGTCACATGTTATTTTTATTTCTCGCAAGCTTCGAAATAGCTTGAGCTTTGAAATAGGCTTCTGTAAAACATTTGAGACATGCCCGAAAGACACAGCTATACATAAACGTGAGTAAAACGACACATTTTGAACTTTCTTTCTTGTTCATACTAAGATTTGGTACAGAAATATTACCTACACATATGTATTTAAAATAGGCAAAAATTTTACAAGCTTGAGAATTTTTTTAATGACATTAAAACTGTTTTCTTCCAATAAAAAATTACTGCAAAGGTAATCCCTTTCATCGGGTTTTCACAGATAAACAATTTAATCTTCGAGAACCATGTTCTGTGACAAATATGAAGACCATCACTTAAAACATGTACTAGGGACTTGGTGGGCAGACACATTTTTATATGATTTGTAGTGTAAATATGATATAAACATGTACATTAAATGTTTTGAATACGGAAAGATCACATCGAAAGATCGGCTTAATTTCAGTGCAATGGATATATGCACATTCAAGATACGATTATTTTATTGTATAATTGTTATTTCTCTTCTATTGTGTAGTTATACAATTCATGGAGATGGTTGTGAAGCAATTACATTTTTTCATTACACGTTATTGATAACAAAAAAAATGAAAATCAAACAAGTTTCCACAGCGATACATAGTAGAGTGCGATACTATTCCAGCAATTTAACGCAAATCCGTTATAGTTCCGAAGGTTCCAAGGCAGCATCGATTGAACCTGCCCCGCCAACAAGTTGAGGTCAAACTGTGGAAAGGTCGAGGTCAAATCGTACTATTGACAATATAATGTCGGCTGCTTAAGGTTATCTTTCCAGTGATAAGAATCATACTTGTATACATAGCACAAGCATGTAAATACAACTATTATAAAATATAATTCATAAAATATTAAGGTTTTTAATGTTCATAGTTTTGTGTTTCAGATAGCGAAGATGTAGAAAGATTTAACGTATAGATAATCAAATCAAACTGTATTAAGATTAATTATTTATTACATGAAAAGTGACAATTATTGGAAAATTTTGAAATAGGTTTTAACAATACAAATACGCAACCTAACCTATCACTCGACACCTACTGGAAATATTTATTGCTTGATGTACTTGGACATTTTTCGACCTACTGACAGCAGCAAATGGACGACGAAGAAAGGGGAGGACATTTATGGACAGGGTGTACAACTGGTATTCTGATAATAGTAAAACTAATTTATCTAATCTTCCTCTGTAGAATAAGATAAGGTCTTGACTGTAAAAGATCGAGTTGTAGTAATTTTGCTACCCATTTATATTGGCTGCATTGGATAACCGTAAAGACAATCGTAAAATCGATGTTATACAGACAGACATTACAAGTTTTCACAATGGGTACTTGGACTTGTGGTCGTGGCGAGGAGCAGGAAACACCCGAATTCTTGAGTCTTCTGTTATCAATACACTCTCAACGAAGTGCCATACAGAACTTTCGGACGAGGATCTCGTTGTCGGAGTGGCCGACACCGCACTGCGAGCTAACGGAGTTCACGCTCGTCTCGTCTCGGTTGAGAATGAAATGAAACTGGTCTTTGTTATAAGACTATGAAGTCCTCTCTTCCATTTAACCTCAGTACAATTTATCAAGAAAAATTCCTCCCATGAGTATTTTAATGGAAGTGTATTTAGAGGTAAATGGTGTTGTCGAAATGCTACTAATGAGAAATCTTTCTTTGTCTTAAACCCGGTTATTTGACAAAATTTAGTTTTTCACTTAAACGAGCCCAAACATCGGCTAACTATTGATCTTACGAGTTAAATGGATAATGCCTGAGAAAACAGAACGAATTTTTAGATTAATTGGAAAATAGTATATTGCTAAAAGTCATTAAGAGCTGGGAAAGCATTATAATGAAGGTCTTAAAAGTCAGTGTCGTTTATTTGTATTATTTTATCGAGAAAGGATATTCATTGTTGTCACAGCATATTTTTTTGAAATACCTAAAGTTGATGATTTTATATTTGTAAACTTTCTACTGGTTAAAACAAGATATGTAAATAGAAAATTAGTGATTTATTATAGCCCGCAAAAAATTTTTACTATTCCAAGTTATATGTTATTTTTAAATTAAACACAGGTTCCTAATATTTAAAACTTATCAAACTGTTTTCCATGACATACTAATGGAGTCCTGTTTTACATAACTATAGATTTCTGACTTACATTTAGTTGCATAATTATTTCATCTTAACAGATTTGAAAATAAAAAGAAGGAACCTTTTCTCAATTCAACAGCATTGAAAACCCACTTCCACTATCCAATCACGGGTTATTAAAAGCTACTCAGCCTCGCTATGAATCATGTGGATTACAGGTTGACAAATACAACGTCAGGATAGACTGATGAGTCAGCACTGATGGACTACAATCTTGCTGAATCATGCTCTTATAGCTATGAATCACGTGGATTGCAAATTCACGAATTAATACAACGCCAGGTCACACTGATGATTCAGCACTGCTGGACTAGAAAAATTACTGCAACAGTCATTATTGTAGGTCTGTGATGTTTTATTTTTTATTTATTTTTTTTGTAATAATACACCTTTACTAAAACAATTCAGGAATAGCATTCATTATACAATACCAAATATGCGATGTTAGGCAACAAGATGTGTGGAATCTGAAATGTTTCTGTTTCATAATCGGTTGCCTCAATATAATATATATATATATATATATATATATATATATATATAAATTGGAGAATGACTTTTGTGTAGCTACTGTTAAAGTGTTAGGGTGTTCTTCTTTCTACAGCAGTGGCATATGATTTCATTATACCAAACTTCATTAAATGGTTTTATAAGAAAATAATAAAACCCATTAACAAATTCCATATGGGCTTCCCTAGAATCGAACCTGATACATTTTGCCGCACTCCTACCCTACTGTGAAGGCCTTTTCCAATATTTTTAGTTCCAACAGGAAAGTTACAATTTTGTTGTAATCAAATGCGGTGGTTTAAATAAAATCACTAATTTGTTCAATAAATACTGTAATAATTGTTTACTTATTCCTCTCACAATAATCGTACTAGATAGTAATCCTAATCTTTTAAATTATCTTCAAATTATAATAGAAATGAAAGCTAGGAGCTCTAATTAATAGCCTATTTCAAATAAAGATTTGTTTAATACTTTATCTATTGTGTACTTACGAAGCTTTCAAAATATGCACGTGTTGTAATCAACCTTTTTACACTGGTTCATGCAGTTTGGGCTTGAATGTTGACAATTCACACTAACAAATAAGCTTGCCAATGCCTTGTTCCACGTGTATAATTACGAGTCTATAGCGTAGTGCTATATGGGGATGGTATGGGGGACATTCCGAATTACAATGCACCACAGTTGGAATTCCACCCGACTCCACACAACCGTCGCGTCGAACCCCATTCACCCGTATCGTAGTGTGAGTGCAGCATTGTGCTAGCATCACTGAGCTATTCTACAGTAGTTCAGCTACCTACTTGTGGGGCCGGATTTTGGCGGTGTCATTGAGCGCGGGAAAATTAGTTAGGCGCTATTGTACGGCATAACACAGTTATATATTTACTAAAAAAAGGTGGAAAATATTAATGTCTCAACTCTTTTAAATCTCCTCTAGCTTTCTATATTTGATTTTTCTTCCACAAAATGTAATCTATTCAATTCAGAGAAATTACTATTTCAATAAAATCTAAAAGAGAAAAATAAATATTTAAAAATATTTTGCAATTATAAAATTAATAACGTTTATGGTACAAAGATAGGATCAACCAGAAGAGAACGCTACATAACACTAAAGTAACAGTCCTGTCAGGGGATTCCAGTTGCTTAAGAGCCGTTTGTACTGGTGACCATAATAATTTTCTCCTCAATAATAATATATAATAATATAAGGTCAATGTTAAATTTCAAAACCTTTTCGACCTTACTATTTATTGTTGAATTATGGGAGATAAGTCATTTCAAATTTATAAATAATAAGACTCAAAACTTTATATATATATATATATATTTTTTTTTTTAATTCAATCTTTAGTGTACTTCTTCGTTTAAAAGTTCGAAAAGGAGACATCTTACAATATCTAAACAACTTTGGAGTGTACTAATTATATCTTTAAAAAAATACGCCTCCAATAATACTACAAAAAAAATAAGGTACACTAAAGTATTTTAAGTTTAGCATTGGTCCTATGGACCGAATTCAAGGTTGTTGATAGTTCACATTTAGTTTTGTTCTCTTTGGCAGAGTGGTCCAGTATATCAGTAGGATGGATTTACTAGACGCTAAATTACAGCGCGCAATAATCAGTATGCTTATTATCTAACGTAATAACTTAGTTGCACATCACATCTCAGTTTTCCTATTCACGTTACGTAAAACCATTGCTTGCACAACCAAACTTTAGTAATACTTCACTGTGGAAAGTAATTTTCAGTCAACAGAGATATTAAAATGAATCTGTAATCACTTTCAGTCTGACATGTGCTGATAGTTGTCCTCAACATGTGTTAAACCGAAACATTTTATAAATTTATTTGTGTTGGCAATGATTCGATGCAAACCGGAGAAGCTTAGATTCTAATTTTGACACTGGCAACGTTAACCTAAGAAGTTATCAGTTGGAAATATTTCCAAAAATTATTAGCCTATAAAGCCGCATACCTACACACTGGCTTACCTCTGGGTTGTCAAGCGCGGTTAATTTACATGTCCCATGTCAATTCCAATTGATTATCGAGGGTCCCATACAAACTCAATAAACACGGCACTAAAAATTAAATTAACTCTCTCGCCGATGACAATAAAACATACATTTATTGGTTTATAACATTTTATATATTTCTTCTACACTAGTTGTATTTCAATCAGTTAACTAAATGTTTGGATGGTAAATATTATATTTTAAAACCACTTTTCCATGAATTGAACATCAATTTGTGTGATTACAGATTTATTTTCATAACTAATTATAACCTTCGAAACAGATTATTTCCTGATAAAACTAGTATTAAATATTTGTATAATATTTGTATAATATTTAACAGTTATGGTTATAAGAGAATAGAACCACGAAGATTAGTGTTTATAAAAACTAGATTTAGAGTACCAACCCAACCAAGTGGAAGCAATGGTGACTGAAATAAATTGACTTTACGAAAACGTTGACGTTACGTAAAATGTAATTTATTATATATTTAATTATATATATATAAATATATTCTTGAATATTAATCTTAAAATGAAGATTTTTACTTAAAGAATAAGGACCTAATTTTGGTGATTATTGAATTTGGATTGCTGAAATGGCAATGACTATTTTCTATCAACGATGTTATAGCATTATACTGAATAGGTTCGTAGAACAGAATGAATTGTTCTATACTTGCCGCATTGTAACATCGAAGTGATGTGTAAAATACGTATTGTGACCTGAGTGTTATTTAGTGGTGTCCCTTGGTAAGAGGTCTGCACGAAACGAAAGTGGCCATTATTGGCATACCTGTCTTTTTGGTTGGCTCTACTCCAGAAGTACAATGTTGAAAGGTTTAATGTCCACTTCGTCGTGTACGATCAGTTCATGCAAATTTTGATCGCCCTAAACTAACTACAATTGGTGAAACCCGATGCAAGAGACAGTATTTCATCGTACATGAATAGTTGGCATACATTCTCATCGTGTTATATCACATTATTTAAAGAAATTTTATTGGAAAGACCGTTATATTTTTGTACGCAATCTTTTTACCTAGTTTGATTATCTAGGGGAAGTTACTAAATGTTCATGGCCGTTATTTTTTCCTGAACGATAAATTTACTCAAAGTCTGATCGTTTCCCACTACGATTGAAGAAAAACACGATTTAAATTGATATTATACAATTGTGCATGATAACATAAGGCACAAATCCATTGGCATATGACACAGTTGAAGAATTTCATGTTTAAGGTCACCATATTATCGTGCACGACCTTTTGATATAAAGCTTGATTATCCCACGCTACCGTAAAGGGATCCGATAGATAATTCCGTCGTATCATCGTGCTCGATGATTCAACGTAAAATCTGATAGTTTCCTACTACGATAGCAGAAAAATTATTTTCATTGTCGTTATATAATCGTGCACGTTAAGTTGACATAGTGTGATCATATGCTACAGTTGGAAAAGTTCAACATGCAGGGCCTTCGTATCATCGTGAACAATAAATATCCGTAAAATCGGACAGTTTATTACTATGATTGAGGATACATGATTTACATTGACGTTATATAATCGTGCACGATAAATTGACATAGTATGATCATATGCTACAGTTGGAAAAGTTCAACATGCAGGGCCTTCGTATCATCGTGAACAATAAATATCCGTAAAATCGGACAGTTTACTACTATGATTGAGGATACATGATTTACATTGTCGTTATATAATCGTGCACGATAAGTTGACATAGTATGATCATATGCTACAGGTGGAAAAGTTCAACATGCAGGGCTTTCGTATCATCGTGAACAATAAATATCCGTAAAATCGGACAGTTTACTACTATGATTGAGGATACATGATTTACATTGACGTTATATAATCGTGCACGATAAGTTGAAATCAGATCGATCGTCTGGTACTAAGGTCGGGTGCAGGGCTCTGGTATAAGTGAAGAAGATGTGAAGGGTCTGCAATGCAGTATCTTGATGCAATCGTTCTGGAAGCGTTTGATTTATCGTCAGTACATCTGTGTATTATGACGACAAAGCAATATTTCTTCCAAGTGACATTTTTTTAACGATAGTAGCTCAATTATCATAGTTTATGCAGCTTTCTATTTTGCATTAACCTAATCATACTTTATTGTGCTGTTGTTTGTAGGGTTTGGTATAATATCCGTGGAAAAATTACGTATTTTTACTTTCTATATTAAGTATTTTTTATTTTGAGTAATATTAATTGAAACATTATTATTAGGATAATTATACTACATAAATTATAAATGATCACGAGGTCATGTTAGGATGGTTTAGGGCAAGAACGTGCTTGAATCTCATTCTTGTGTTATCCAATGACCACGCAAATTTCTTATATGACATTAATATCACTACTTGTGATGTGTATCACAAATACCCGGTTATCTTAGATAGTTGCATGAAATTTAGAATCTGTGTTTTATCTGTCTAAAAATGTGATAAGAACTAATAATCTTTTATAGTTAAGAACACAATTGCTACATTTAGTTCACTAGTTAAATTAACTGCCATTCATGATTTTTCACTTTTTAATTCTAACTTAATTTATAAAGAAATTATTTTGTACATAATTTAGATTGTAACAATATAACAAAAAAAGGGTTTTTGTGAGACTTTGTTTCTAAATATAAAAGTGGACTGCTTATTTGATTGTGATGTATGCTTTAGAGAGAATACAATGTACGAGATTTGACAAATTCAACAATTATTTTACAAACAACCAAAACTGTTTTCTCGTAATGATTTGTTATTGCATGTTCCAATTCCTACTATTTTAAACGAAGCAGAAGGGAAATTTTTTGAAACATTGTGAGTTTATAAGTGGACGTAAAAAGTTTATATACCCGTTGACAATGAGCTACTTGTCCACGCAGCAGATTCCCCTCTCTCTCAACTCTGCCCCTGTATTCAGGGGTAATGAGCCGGAGCTCTCAAGCCCTCAAACACCTAAAATAATATTCTCTCACGGGCGTAAACAATATTTTCGTGTTTACTGCCATGGTTAACAGTTTTACAAGTGGATTTTATAGATAAATCAATATATCGATTACTGCTAATAAATATTTAACATATGTTGTCTTCATGCCATCATCATGTTAAGCATGTGATTTTAATAGAATCAGGACCGAGTAAAACTTTAAAGTTGTTCAGTCTTGACAGAAAAGAAAAGGAGTGGTATTTGATTCATTAGTGTACTGACATTAATAGTAGCAATAGGGTTTATGAAAGATGTATATGTATATACCTCCATATCATACCTACCCATTCATGTGTCGTTTCGGTATTCCCAGAATAGTTAACGGAAATATAGAAAAATTTAATCTGGTAGAGGCAGCAGTAACGTGAAAAATTTTAAAATTTAAAGTCCAACCCATTTTAGTTCAAAAAGTATAGTCTTTCCAGTTTTATTTATGTATTATTTACTGGATTTTTTGTAGGGTTGTTTTAGTCTAGTAGTCGACAATCAATTACACTGTATAAACACATACTCTCGTTTATCTTAAAATCGAAAGAGGAATTTCCTGTAAGAAAGATGATAGTGATCGTCATCCATATCGTTTTTGTGGAGGGCGTAATGAAAGGGTAAGGACTAAGAGATGAGAAAGGATCCTATTTGCTTCGATCATATTTTTCTAAAGTTTTACATACTTCAAACTTATTATTTGACATACAGTGATAGTTGTACAACTAGATACAAGAGAGTGAAAGCCATTTTAAGGACAAAAAGTTGTTTCTTAATCGTACCTCCACCAAATATTGTGTGGTTGACGATGGAATGGTTTCCTAGGGAAAATTTCTCTATCGATCTAAACACAAACCAGATTTTGTGCTTATGGGCGGGAACCTTAGCACAAGATAAAATGAGAAGTTCACTATAATTAAATAATAAGGTGCACAGTGCAGATAATAAGAACTTCGGTTAGCGCAAGATTTGTTCTCACCTGATCTCAGGTTCAAAGCTCTTCCACCTTAGACCATGTGGTTTCCAAACTCCTAGGCCTACGGCTGTATAAGCGGCTGCCGCAATAACCGCTCTACACGGCGATAGCTATTTTGCAGCTAGCGCCCGATATTCAATACAGATTATTGAATAAGGCCAATTAATCTTGTTTATAATTCATCTGTAAATCGAAATGTGTTTTAATTCTACTATTAAACGATGGTTAGACTTACTGGTATAGATTTAGTGATACTACGAAGTCTGCTTCGCTATGATAAAAACGTACGTTAATTCCAATGTACGAAACAAGCCTCGTATCCTTTCTCAAGTTCATCTCTAATTTTGGACCTGCCGCCGCGGCGCCGTCACTATTGGCGTTGAGGCTACGGTTATAAGTGGAGCTTAGGAAATGATTGGTACAACCAACAAAGTAGGAATACGTCACACCACGCTGAGGTCCTGCGGACGGACAGGCAGACAAAAGATCATATGGAAAATAGATTTTAACATCTCACTGGCAGACAAAATAAAAGTTGTGCCAGCCTACTGAGCGACAGGACTACAGTAACGCTCACCCAAACCCCACGCTTGTACATTGCACCATTCTGGAACTCATTCTTTTCTATATAGAATTAAAGCTTCTTGCAAATTTTTAAGTCTACAGTTGAAATCTTTTTCAAGGTATCTTTAAAAATGGTACGTTTATATTTTCATTCATTGAGGTGGGGTTCTTAGCATTCTAAGAATAATATAAGTTTACACACCAAGTAACGAAGGGATGATTTTGTGTGTGTTGGGATAGTTATGCTTCATCTTTTGCAGTCAGTTTGTTTATCAATTTATTTAATCTGCAAAATTTCCCATTGCCTTCAAGGTTAACTATAAGACCAATACTAAAATATTTGCCAAAATATAAGACCAACACTCATGGAGATATTTTCCAAATCGCATGGAGTGACAAGCATCATCATCGAACTCACTATGGCCTTATAGAAATTAAGGGAAAATTTACAAGTCTACAGATCAGTTTGTTCTCGAGATATTTTACGAGCATACAAACAGATATTACATTTTTCTATCCCTTCAAGCGATAGGCTTTACTAAAGCTTACCTAACAAAGAAATTAATATTTACCCTCATAAAGAAATGTTACTGTATAAATGATTGAAAAATAGGTTATCACAGACCAAAAAATACTCTTACAGACCAATTTTAAAGTGTAGCGATAAAGAACAACATTTATATTTAGCTTGTTGAGACTATTCACAGAACGTTCTGCAATTGCAACGTTCAGCACAAGTAGAGAGGTGTTGGAGAGTCCGCAATGCAGCCTCTTGGAGAAATAATTCGAGGGCTTTACTATTGATCCTAAAACGACCCTACACTAAAAGCATTGGCAAGGATTCATTCCATAACGGCTTCTCAGGCATATTTGAATTTCACATTTGCGTAACCGCCATTTATAGCTTTCATCCTTCGTAAAACTAATGGCTTTCACCAGAAACCGATACAACTAACTGCTTTTAAATTAGGAATTTTAGAACACAGTGTTATAGTTTATAACAAAATGAATTTAAAAATGTTTACAGCAAATGATTTTTACTTTCTGACAGAAAATACAGAATAGACCTTTAAATTTGTGGCTGTTTAGTTAACTACCACAACTTTTAAGCTCTACTCGGGCTTTTCTGAGGAAAAATATTGAATGATTTGACACCTCTTTATTATAACAATAAAAAAATGGTATGTGGAGTTTTACTATAAAACCTTTTGGATATATGAATTCGATCCTTTAAACTGTTTTCCAAGAGGCGAGTATATTACCTCCATTCATCGTTATCAATATATAATGCCGCCTGAGTTTTATTTTCCACCGATATCTGTAAGACCTCTGATCATTTATTTATGTATTTTATTACCTTTAATGATGACGAGAACTTTATATGTAACTAGCAGTTACACAATTACATATGTAACGGTGGTTACATACGCAGGTTTTAAAATCGAATCGTGTAGCCTACTTAGTAAAAAAGACGAAGCCGAATTTTCAAATCAGAATTAGGATTATATCTACACTTATTATTTCAATGTCCATAGTTGAGTAATGTGAAAGATAAAAAATTTACTAGTTTCTATTTCAGGTTTTGTGCATGTAGGAACATAAATGTCTTATTAAAATCAACTACGTTTCTCATAAATCAAGTTTGACTATACCAAAGCCCCGAAAGAGTTTGAATATGATATAAAGATCTCAGGAACCTTCTTTGGATAAAAATCAATAACTTCCGGCAATTTCAATTCCCGTCTCTGGTCTATTGTATTTGCAATGGCACATTTGAATTTGCCTTGTGGTTCTGATTAGGAAAATGTAAACACATGTTGGTTTTCAAACTCTATTTCAGTCAAAAAGCGTGTAATTTCGATCCTTGTTATTTACTTCCTGTTTAAGATATCTCCCAAATTTTAGTTTATCTTGTTCCCATATAAAGAAAATGTATAAGAGACGAAGGATTGAGAAGCTACTATAGTCTACAATTGTCTATTCCCACCGTTTACATTCACTTTCGGTTTAATGTATTCAAGGTGCCACAGTTGAGCTTGCCTTGCCCTGACAAGAAAATATACATGCATGTTGATTTTCAAAACTTACTTCAGTAGAAAAGCATCTTCCATGTAATTATCTTCCGGTATTTAGATATTTACCAAGTCTCATAGTTGAATATAGCCTTTTATAACGAATATATAGACACAGATGTGACGAAACGTATGTACATAGTATACACAAATAAAAACTTACTGCGATCTCAAAGTATTTATTACGGCCGTTTACACTTCTAATCTAATTTATTTACAGTTCCAAATCTGAGTTAGCGTCTAAAAAGCGTCTACTCCAACAATATTTTTGGTGATATAATTGATTTTGATTTTTATCTCGATCAAGACAATAGGTATATGCGCAAGCTTAAAAAGGCTAATTGAGTAAAAAAATAATACATTCCTATTCCTTGTATTCTGCTTCAAACGTTAGAGGAAGAGTGGAAAATCCTTAATATAAAGTTCATTAAACATTTCAAAATAACCATTTATAGTAAATTGTACGTGTTAGAAGTCTTTCTTCTTTCTAGTGTGAGAAATATTGGCTCTCTGAGGTATGTTTTTGTCCATTTCCCTGTTTTCCCATAATCACTTTAGAGTACCTTCGACTATTTTCTCTGAATTTTGAAATAATCAGGCAAAAATTTTCAGAATTTCTTCTTCAGCCGAATTGTTCCAGCTGTTGGACAAGAAACATATTTAATGATCATTTCTATTATTTCTAAGTTTTGTGTATTTTTTTCTCAGTCTCCTTTGCTTCATTTTTGTCAAATATTTTTCGTCTATCTTTCCACTGCTGTTCCGTTGGTTCGCTATTCTTATTCTTATCCGCATAAGTTATTCTTCTATACTACTTCATATAAAATTAAGTATTGTAAAGAAAATGTCTATCCAGAACTATCACTATTTTCAAGATAGAGTGCTGTCATAAGCTTTTGTAGGCAAGTATATTTTAGTAGAGTTTAATAAAAATCAGAATGTTACGTAAAAACTTTTAAATAAAGTTTGTTTATAGAGTTTGTTGTAAGTTAGAAGTATATACTTGTAGTTTGTAGGCAATGTGTACTCAACGAAAGAGGTTTTAACGTCGCAACAAAAATGTCCACGTAATGTTAATGGTTTTATTATTTACCTCGAATGGGCTAGTTGCCATTAAATTTGTGTTAATGTCTCCTTTCGCAGTTGACAGTTAAAATTACTGTCAGTTAAAATTTCTCAAAGCTGATAAGAAAAATAAAATGTTAGATTAGCATTTTTACATATTACTATGGGAAGAATTTTCTTCTCATTGCAATTAAATGGCCAAATGTTATTTCTTAATGTTGGCGTTGATAAAATTGAGCTAATCCTTAAACGTGTCAAAAACATAATAACATATGTGCTATTGAAATAGCTGGACTATTTTAGTATCGTATTTGTGTGAAGAGAAAATAGTTTTACTTTTTTACTTTGGATAAGAACCATTGGGCTGTTTTCGGAGTGACAGTAAAACTTATGTCAATAAAACTTAAATTATATAAATATGTACAATTTTTAGTAACAAATTTATACTTTTATAACATTGAATAATGCTAACACAACATCGTTTAAAGGACGTGTTTTAAAATGTCTTTGTGTATATACAACACAATCGCATTCTTTAGGTCAATTTATTAAAAGTTTACCGTAAGTTTCAGAAATATGTTTAAACATGTTATATAATGCTAATTACATAAAAAATAAATAACAAAAATGTGTTGTTCAAGCTCTTTTTATAATGGTCTTAAATAGCATTAAATTAAATTTACGTTTTTATTTTATTTTTTCCTCTAAGAATTACACAAATTGATGTAGTTACCCTTAATTGAGGCGCTTTCTCTTTCGCTTTTTCCTGGTGGAAACTCTGTAATTGGCAGTTTGTATTGTATGACAAAGTGGACTGAGCGAGGGATCATAGAATCAGTCAAGAGGGAAGGGGGGAGGGGTTAATTGTAATTATAAACTGAGAGTAACATTAGCTCCTCCTGTATTTGGATTGAAAAGGATCTCTACACGTTGGATCTTGAAATTCGGCATTCATTTGGTTTTTAGTCAAGGAGCCTTGCATCACTTAAACAAAAATATCTGGGATTTATTTAAATATATAGAGGAATTTCTGCTAAGAAAGGAATCGATCTTCAGTCGCATTAGTTTTGGTGGAGGTTAATAGATGGGTACCAAAAGGGTTAAAATATGAAGTTATAATTGATTTCCTCATATCACATTTTTTTGCTTGACACAATTAAAAACCATATGTAAAATATGTTTACACCAATATTAAATCAGCGTCAGCTGACCTACTTGCAGTATTTTTATTTATTTGTCTAACGATGGTATAAACTAGTATTTATGTGTCTGATGGTCGGTATTAATTATTTCACATTAGGAAACTTATAAATTAAGAAAATATTATGATTTCATATTTTAACCCTTTTGTTTTATTTTGACCACCAAAACTAATGCGCCTGAAAATCTATTTCTTTATTTTGAAAAATCCCTCTATCAATTTCAAACAAATCCAGGTATCTTGCAGAATACATCAAATATACGACATTACATTATTAAATTGATGTTATTTTCTTTTTTTAACTACGAATAATTGAATTCTTACTATAACGGAAGCAAGATGCAACTTTAATGAACTAAAATGTTTATCAATTGTGTACAATGATGCTGAAATTGTTTTTTATTACCGAACATAAATATAATATCAGACTGTCCTTCATATTATAGTAATAGTTATGTACTAAATGACATACTGTTTCTGTTCTCTTTATAAAAGTAAAAGAAACATTGTAATTTTAATAACTTCACGACTGCATAGGTACATGTCATTTTTAGTCCTTTAGATTCTTAGGAATCCAAAGTCATTGTTAGTTAAAACGTATTTGTTAAACAAGGTCAGAATTTCTACAAGAACTCTTGCAAAACGTTTTATATTCAAGGCTTACTAAGTTCGTTCATAAAGTTGTTTTGTTCATTAGTTATAATAGAATAAAATTTCATATTTATTAAAACAAAAGAAACAAACTCAATGAAAACCAAATATGTGGTTACAATTATTTACTTATTATTATTAAGCTATGTAGTAAAAGTAAAATGTGAAAGCAATTTACTAGAATGATTTTCGAAAGGTATAAAACACCCGTATGTAGTAGATACGGCCATGCGGTGGTTTTGCAAATATTTATGCGTAAACAGCTCCCACTCCACCCCATACTACGTGCAAATTACACATTCCGTGCGTATAGGCCGGGATGCGATGGATGGTTTATATCTGCTGTTACAACCAGAACTATCCATTGTTTAGCTACTAAAGCTTAACGATAATGGTTTGCGTTAAAAATATAGTTTCTAAAAGTTAGATTACAAATATTTCCTTTGGTATTCTTGATCCTTTCGAACCCTCTATTTAGTGGACCCCCACCTAAACTATCAATAGAGGAAATTCGTCTATTGATTTCACGTAAAGGTTGGTTGTGTGCGTATACTTTGCACCCAGACTACTAACCTTGTAGTAATGTTGAAATAATGGCAAAAGTAGGTTTACTTTTTATTCAATTAACTATACCAAGTTGAAATGTTTCAGCTACATATAATTTTTTTAAACTAACTTTTAGTTTTGTGTAATTTCAATACTTTCAGATTTTGATATGTATATTGGAACTGAATGCTTTAAAGAGGCTTTTGTTTGTTTGGGTCATATTTTGCTTTTGAAAAAGAGTCATTCTCTTTAATATAACTTCCCTAAAGACTAAAATACATGTTAAAAGTTTTTAATCAGTTCACAAGAATGTACAAGCATTGAAATTAGAAGTTTTAACAAAGTTTTGTAATCGGGCTTGAGCAAAAACTGCAAAATGTAAGAATATGACCTCAGAGGTTTACATGTTTTTCGATGTATGATATTTTTAAATGAAATTTTATTTTTTTAAACCATGTTTTTTTAGAAAATTTTACTAAACGAAGTTGTATTTTATAAATTTGAAACATTTCTATCCCTTTAGTTATCTTTTACATATGTATTGTATTCTAAAACCTTCACAGTGGGTATGATATATGAAAAATGACTCTGCGGTTTTTGGGGAGGGTCAAAATACTCCCAAATACTAACTGAAGTGCATAAATTCGCAATGTGTGGCCAACATCGTGTTTATATTTTTTGCTTCAAGGAAAGGTAGTGGATTTTAAGAAGCTGGAACAGTTTTAGTTTTTAAAAAAACCTGACACAAACGAACAACGTTTTCATCACATTTGATTCTTTATTTCCAACGGGTTATCCAATTCACAAAGTTAGACTGTAGTTTACAGCAACGTAATAAATATAAATTAAAGAATAATAATGATATACAGAAAATAAATCTACAATGAAACACAACAAGGCGCACAATTTGCAGTAAAATCACCTTGAAGAGCATCCAGTTGTTACTATGATCAATGAGACTATAAAAAGGTTCAGTAACGTTACTAAAACGAGTAAAAAGAGGCTCGTGAGGGGTAGAACTATTAATAAGTTCAGGAGCTTTAGAAGGATCCTAGAACGTTAGCGAGTCCTCTCAAAGGTCGTTTACTCTAATGAGATTCTGGAATGGAAGGCAGTATAAACAACAATACAATTAGTTTCACTTCTGCGAAGTAGGGAAAAAATCCAATCTTGTGTACCCGACAATTATTATAGCATCGTTTATAATACACTAAATAGTTGGCCGTGGCCCGTGATCAAAAATGAACAGTGTTATTAATTGTTCATTATTATGTCTCTATTTATTTCACCCTTTTAAATTTTAGTTAAAATAGTACACTGATACATTAATGGCTCCGAATTGTTTAGTCCTTTATCTGCTCTATTTATAAAGTATGATATCAACATGTATGCAAACAATTTTTTTAATAATAATATTTGGACATTTGTATGGTTTTTAAACATTAGTTCTCTATAAATCCAATATTAAAATGTTTATTATAACCAAGTAATCCATTTCTTGTAAACGAAGAGATTGTTATTTATAATAAGTTACACAATACTCGAAAATTATGTAATTAAATTTTGTATTTCTAATTTGTTTAGTAGTTTTATTTTTATTTTATTTTCGATTTACACTAGCACAAGGTTTTTTATCCTTTTTAGTTCTATTAGTAAGAAGGATGCCCCTACAGTAGCGAATATTAGACTACTATAAAGGATATTAATAGTGTATATTAGGGTGCTAACGAGGATATTAGAAGTAGATACCTCTACGTTAATGGACATTAGGTACTTAGTACTTAGAAGGCTATTAGCAACAGATGCCTCTACTGTAGTGTATATAGTGTATATTAGGGTACTAACGAGAATATTAGTAGTGGATGCCCCTACAGTGTAAAGTCAGTCTCACGTTAAACTGGGCACAGCTAAAATTGCAAAGCTATTATAATTGTAATTGCATATACTAGAGCTATTTTAATAAATGAATAAATCAATTGTGTAAAATGTAAATGGACATTTACGCTTGGAAGTGCACTGTTATAAAAAAAATAATTTTGGATGTCTAAGTCCGCATCCGTAACTTCTCCTGCTTAATTTGAGGTACAACTATTTCAGTTGGTAGAAGGTTGGCTTTGAAAAACTCTGCGCTAATATGGTGTTGAGGCTCCAACTAAGCTGTTAGATCGCTCTAGATAATAAAAGTTTAGATGAATCTAACCTAAAAGGAGCATTTTTTTTTTTTTTTTTTGGAAACTGAATCAACGTAAATAATAATCTTTGAAAACCCTCACCTTTAGAATTTGTCTTGGGCTGTGAAAGGTCCTTGTGGTTAGCGAGTTTCCAAGTTTCAAACTTTGGGACTGTTTCCAACAATGTTATCAACCTTCAACTCTATGCGTCTAAGGCAAAATATTGATACATACTAATCCTCACCGACCTTTTATATGCAAAGTATACTTAAATTCAGAAGAACAGTATTCACTTTGATCGATTTTATCACAAATTTTGAGATGTTATAACTAATGCAAACGTTGAAAATTTCGTTTTCCCATAAAATACGATAACTCTAGCAAAAAAAGCTATTTTTTTATTTTTTTGCACTTTTTCCCATTCAGTTACTTTCTACATTTTTCAAAAACCAACAATGTTCACAGGATGGGAGTAAAGAAATTTCTAATGAATGTTTTAATCCCAGAGGAAAGGTTTTTTCCATTCATACACCCTTACTTAGTTTATAAAGTACAGACATAAAACTTTATCTTTCTATTGTGGAAAGAATAGGAGGAATTAGTGATAAGTGAGCGAGAGCTATCATTAATTTAATACACTAAGCCCTCTAATATTACTAATTCACGTGTTATAATAGCAACAATAGAATATTTCTTGCATCAAACTTTTTTCCCGAGTCCCACGTGATTCGTCTTCCTAGGCGCGACCTCTTGGTAAATTAATGGAAAGCTTAACATACACAAATACAAATACTGTATGGTACTCAACGAATACGAAATAAATACAAATATTATAAATCAAATAGGCTAATTTTTTTGAGAATGTGTGTAAAAGGTATGTTGTAAAACATTCTTTTCAAACAAAAATATGTAAAAAAATTAATGAAAATACTGGTGACAGTGCAACGTAAAATGTATAAACAATATAACAATCGTTTATCAAAAATAAAACAGTTTAATATATTTCGAAAATTAACACAGCTTGTGCAAAAATTATTATTTAGTGTTTCCAATTTACGTTGATTTTAACGTGATGAATTCACTGCGAAAGTTTTAGGGAGACCGGAACCCGTGAACATTTTTGGATGCTCATATTTGATGAAAACGGAACCCAAGAGAGGATCGATCCACGGCTCTACAAATATTGCTGAGTAAACCGCCTCTTGACCCCTCATTGCCAGTGTTCATATGCTTATGACTGATTAAAACGGAACCCAAGAGAGGATCAATCCACGGCTCTACAAATATTGCTGAGTAAACCGCTTCTTGACCCCACATTGCCAGTGTTCATATGCTTATGATTGATTAAAATGGAACCCAAGAGAGGATCGATCCACGGCTCTACAAATATTGCTGAGTAAACCGCCTCTTAACCCCTCATTGCCAGTGTTCATATGCTTATGATTGATTAAAACGGAACCCAAGAGAGGATCGATCCACGGCTCTACAAATATTGCTGAGTAAACCGCCTCTTGACCCCTCATTGCCAGTGTTCATATGCTTATGATTGATTAAAACGGAACCCAAGAGAGGATCGATCCACGGCTCTACAATTATTGCTGAGTAAACTGCCTCTCGACCCCTCATTGCCAGTGTTCATTCGCTTATATTTGATTAAAACCGAAATCCGGGAGAGGGTCGATCCACGGCTCTACAAATATTGCTGAGTAAACCGCCTCTCGATCCCTCATTGCCAGTGTTAATATGCTCATATTTGATTAAAACGAAACCCAAGAGAGGATCGATTCACAGCTCTAAAAATATTGCTGAATAAAGTGCCTCTCGACCCCTCATTGTCAGTGTTCATTTGTTCATAATTTATAAAACCGGAACCCGGGAGAGGATCGATCCACAGCTCTACAAATATTGCTGAGTAAACCGCCTCTCGACCCCTTATTGCCAGTCTTCATATGCTTATATTTGATAAAATTTAATCCACGGCTCTACAAATATTGCTGAGTAAACCGCTTCTTGACCCCTTATTGCCAGTGTCCATACTCTTATAGAAGTTTCATAACTCTGAACAATTATTAGTAATTGTTATTAACATACTATATAATTCATGTAAGCCATCTATAAATAAATAATGACATAACGATTAGCCTATAAACAAGCAATTCTATTGATTATAAGCGACTTAAAAATTTGCCTGCATCAAAAATGTCTTTACTTGGAGAAAAGAATAAGAGGTATTTTTAAGATTATGCACTCTTCGTGGCAATTCCGTCGCTGACAATTCTCGGAGGTTCTTTTCTCTAATGAACTCATTAGAAATGTATATTATATTGAGTAGAAGGCCATAAATAGTTTCTATGAACCATTCAGTCCTATGGAGATTGTAAGAAGTTTATTTACGAATATATTTAATAACTTAAGAGGTGAGTCCGTAAATTTCTTTCCTGTGTGTATCCCACTTTAGTTTGTTCACACTTTATATCAAAAACAGTTTGACGTACAACGGATATTTAGCAACAAAGTTCATTTACTAAATAGTGCGGTACAGCCGGAATGTGGGACTTTTTACCCCAGTGCTTAACCGGAAGTAGACTAAAACTGCTAGAAGTAGACGCTTTCGACGTACTTCTCAGTTCTTACTACGCATACGTCTTTTTTCAGTGTAACAATAAATCCCAACTATGCGCACCGGAAATGTAATTAATTCAAACCAGAAGGATCCTTATAATTAGCACCACGCATGGAACGCTTTATTTTCCAAAGCCTGTTACGGAAAGAATGAGTGTACTCCCAGTAAACTTTTACAAATCTGTATTTATGTTAATGTTAAATGATCAAATTTTTAGTTTCTGGAATGTAAAGTCTTTTTTAATTTATATAATGAAGTAGATGTCTCATGGTTATGTAAAAAATTCTGTTGTATATTGTACACGATTTGTACAAGTGTAAGACTTCTTAATAAAAAAATAATTTTCCTAATAAACCCCAAATGTGATTATTAAACATTTGTTTTCCATCAATGTGTTTCCATCAATCATTAAATTTCCACGAGGAAAATTGACTGTTAAGGTCAATCTGATATTAACGTCCAAATGCGAGATTCTGCGTGTTAGCCAATTACCATGAGGAATTTCTTATATGAATATTTTAATTACTAAGAGTCGACTGTACAGGCAGTCATGTTGATTTTAAACCTGTAATAACAGTTTAAACCTCATACATCATGCCTTTAAAGTGAAACCTCTTTTATACTTTCACGAAAAAAATAAGAGCGTAAACGTTTTTGAGGTGTACCATGCCTCTTCGGACGTTAAACTGAAGATATTTTCTCTACAGCTATCTCTAAAGAAATTATTTAGCTTTCAAACTTGAGGAAAACGTTTTCATCAACCACTAGACATACAATTCAATGAATAAAAAACATTAAATTAGTAAAACTGTCATGGATAGGGAAATATCACGAAACTATTTATTGTTCGAGACCCAAAATTTATTGTAAAAGCACACAAAACCAATTCATAGAATCGATTAAGGAATTTATTTTACGAAATAAATTAATGATCAGTCATGTTAGTTATTGAGGGGTTTAACTGGAGTATCGAAAGAGTTAAAACATGTAAACGTAGAGGCATTCCCTTAGGTAATTTACCCTCTTTTTTGCTTGACTTAAATGAAATCTTCAGGCAAATAAAACAGACTGTGTTCTACAATGTGTTTAGTACTGTGCTGTTATAACTGTTATTGAGGTAAAAGCCTGTTAATAGGTGGTTACAGTTAAAGATATAAGACTAGAAACTTTTACCATTTTGCATATTTTACTCTTACGCTACCCTCAGATATTTACATCACCAAGTTATTAACACAAAAATATGTAGTTTAAACGATCAAATCTCCAACACTTCTGAAATATTATTAACTTTTATTTTTATAAGAACATTGAACTATTAGAAATAGTTACACTATTAAAATAATGAATACAAATATTTTTGCCTTGTAATACTGTGTGTGTATCTACGTTTTAAAATGTTAAGAAAGCGCCATTTTTTTAAATAAAACTTACGGAAGGGTATACAATAAGTTAATCAGGGGGTTTATTTAACTTAGGAGATTATCATGTAAAATATTAGGTGTTCACAATTAGGGGATAGGAAGGATTTGGTGATTGTTTAAATTCGGAGATGAGGTTTCCAAATTTCACGTTCCCAGCTGTATCTGTTCTCGAGAATCGTGCGGCTCGTAATGGTGAAAAAGTGAAAAAAAAACAAAATGGCGACTGAATAAATTAACTATTAAGTTTTGGAATGTTGGAATATATTTATGTTTTCTTTTGGTTCAGGAATAATACTTGAAAAGATTGGTACATCGTGTATAATAATATACTGTATAATATTTTTAGGAGAGAACTTCATTAATAAATTTTATTCGGTGTATTAAATTGAAGACAATAAAACTATTAGTGCAGAGATGTAAAGATATCAAACTGTTCACGACAGTCTTGAATATGACTTACGATATGGAATTAACATGACTGACGAGGTTGAGGTATGCACATTGTAATCGTGAATACAGTGTGATACATGACGGTATGGCTCAACCATACGTCTCTGTTCTGCATAATTGTATGGTTATATACATTGCATAATGCTTCAAACTATTGCAATCTGCTAAATGCCTACTGCATAATTTACGTGAATT
The DNA here is from genome assembly GCF_021130785.1 of Homalodisca vitripennis. NCBI lineage: Eukaryota > Metazoa > Arthropoda > Insecta > Hemiptera > Cicadellidae > Homalodisca > Homalodisca vitripennis. The sequence continues at coordinate 174,736,102 of NC_060208.1, read as the reverse complement.
TTCCATCATATAGTCAGGTTATATAACTCTGATGTGGGTGATGGACAATAAGTAATATTTAGATTCAACTTGCAATAAGTGAATCTTATTCCAAATTTGGCTGAACAAAGTTTTTTTAATGCGGGTGTCTACTTTCTGATATATATTTAAGAAAGAATTTACTGACATGTCCTGAAGTAAAAGGAGGATAAATATAATCTTGCACATAATCTTGTAAAACAAAAACATGAAAAATAAGAGCATTTTTATTGCGATTAGTAGTTTAAAGTTGTATGGCTATTTTCCCGCGTTATTTTATTTTATATTTTAGTTTATAACCTATATTACACTATGGCTACTTTCTTATATTCTTCACGAGTGGGAAAAATATCCTTCATTGCGTAAAGTATTAATCTTATATTTATTAATCTTTTAAACCAGTTTCGAGAGAAGATGTGCTAACGACTTAGATGTGAGTCATCGCAGAATGGAAAACATACGAGTATGACAAACTGGGTTGAATGGCGAGCCGCATTGTACTAGAGAAAAGTGAGGATAGTTACCAAAATAGTACCTACTGTTATGTTCAATCTGTTTTTATCATGTCACTTACTAAAGCTTTTAGGTCTAGAACAGAGAACACTAGTTGTTTTTTCGTGATTTTCCAAAGCAGATTAACAAATCTTAACCAAATTAACCAAAAATACTATACTCTGTATAATGACATAGCTTGGGGTGTGTAGACGATGAAACTTACAAGGACCCGGGACTTACTGACCCAACACGGGAAATAAAACTAATTATCAGTCCAATACATTTTAGTGATGAAATGAATAAAACTACAGAAACATTAGTGCCTAATGTTTAAAATTAATTATAAATCATAAATAATAAATTGGCTGAGCGTTATTGAAACCTATCCCTTGAGGGACAGGAAATATTCCTGTCTGTCTATATGTAAGCAACCTCATTCTTCCTATATCCACAGGAGCACCTATTGGTTCTACATCACTAACTTTTTAACAGTGCAATGTAATCGTACGTTATTTTTATTCTGTAAGACTATTCTTATCTCTTGAAGAAACTGCTTATTTCAATTTTCGAGACTAATGTATTTGCATTTAGCAACACATTTTTTAGGAACTTTACTATTAGTTCTTAGTTTAATTCACACATCGCAAGTGATTCAGTTTAAAACGTTGTCCAATATGCATTAATATGATATATTGATCAAGTAGTTCAAATACCAAAAAACAATCACCTCTTATTTTATTACTAAGTAAGGCATAACAGTAAATAATTAATCAAAGCATTAATTAAATTTAAAATGTTGTTTAGGGGTCTAACTTAATACAGCATTCTATGACGTGTTTTATATTAATCTTAACAGAACATGACAGTATCCAAAACATTGTCAAGACCATATTAATTCTAAATACGTAGCATTCTCATATTGTTGTGGAGAGGGGAAACACACATTCACCACATACAGGTGCAAGCAGACACATAAGCCAACAACACAAAACAATAACAGAGATAGACAGTAGAAGTAAACACAAACGAAAGCGCAGAAGTCAAGCGAAAAGCAAACTTAAAATACAGCTTCCACTCACCAGTGCATGAGCAGCGGCCTGGTGCTGAAATAAACATGAGGAGTCATGAAATGGCAAACACAGATGGAGGACTTAGCACAAGGAGCAATAGCACATGGAACACTGAGCGCCACTCTCACACATAACATACAATGTTGTACGAGTACTCAACACATCGTGGAACATAGAACACCTAGGTTACTTTCCCACATGTTAACATGTGGACCCAAGTCATAACAGACAAAACAGGGGAACATTTATCACACACCCTTACACACATTAATACACCAAGGTAACAGACGCGAAACACCACCACACTGATAACAGTTATCACACTGAAATTAATTCGAATGTAAAAAAGGATAGTTTTTGATAGGAAATATTTACTTAAAAGTCGTGCTTTCAATAGGAAAATACGTAATTGGTAACTCTGCAATCCAGCCGTCATTTGCTGAAATGTAGGATAAGAACATTTTACCTTCATGGTAAGGCTGCGGATCTCTTACCAAGAGGTCTCAGGTTCTATTCCCGGAAAGGTTAAGTTTACCTTAAGTTATCCAATGGGTTTGGATCGTTTTCTTTAAAAAAATGTTTTATGTAATTGGTAAAAATGTCACTGGCGTATAAGGAACCCCTTTATACAAATATCAGAACAATACAGCTCTCTATTAGCTCTACAACATGACCTTATACAACCCTAGTATTATCCCTACTGCTACATTTTGAACAGGAGAACATGAATGAACTCCGAATCTATGATTATCTATGCTCTACCAAAATAAGTAATTATGTCTCGTGTGTTTACACCGTACATTCATCAAATAGGTTTTTAATTACTAGTTAAAAAACCAACACAAAACCTAAACAAACGAAAAGTACATAAATGGCATTGATTAAAAAAATAATTTAAGACATTTTATCTACGACATGATGACAGAATATATTATCATAGATTCCAAATAAATTATTATATTAAACAAAGGCTCATTAAAGGGAAGTTATCGGATGCAAACATAAATAAGTACATATTTTAAGGAAATTTGTATTGAACGGTGAGTGTTAGAATGTAACGAGGGAGTGATGTTTGTATGCTTTTAACTAGGACTAAATATTTAGTTTTTGTAGTCAGGTTATTGTAATTTATAACATTAATAATTCATAAATGCAATAGTATAATTTTAGGACCAAACTAACGGGATTTCCATTCTTGCCTGTACCAGTGCAGTGCTGACATACAGTCTCCAATGTCAAATTGTATTTATCCATCGTATAAGGGAGTTCTGGGGATGATTATAAGTTAACAAATATCAGTTGATATAATAACACATGATGACATGATTATTGAGACACTGAGATGGAAATTCTCAGATCCAAATCACTTACAAAATATTTACATAGTTAGTAAGCCATCCATACTAGTATCCAACTATCGGTTGTATCCCAAAAAGGAACTTTGCACTTTTGTTTTTCTCTCAATAAATTAACATTAGGAAAGAGACTCTCCAACATAATAACACATTAAAAACAATCGCGTTTTTGTCACAATAAGACATTAAATGTCGACCTCTTTGTTGCAGCCCTGAGTGCGGTTCGGCGTGCTGCTGCTGATGAAAGCCTGATCAGTGTTGCCTCATCCTCCATTGTGCTACGTTTATAATTTATTTTGTTGTTAGCTTGTCATTTAGTTTACGTTGTTATTGTCATACATATTTATTCCTTGTTATCTGTGTCTATTGTTATATCGTTACATTGTTATTTTATATATATATATATTTATTTATTTATTTTTCTGTTAAAATTTACATATTTTATTACAGTTATTTGCTTGTTTTCTCTGCTTATTTTTATACTGTTAACTTATTGTTATTTTTTCTAAAGTTATTTTTCTAATGATTTAAATTTGAATTCTTGTTTTCGCTTGCATAGTATAGTAGTTGTTGCTTGCTTTCTTTGCATGAACTCCATTATTATATAATAGTTGTCTCACATAATTTAATTATTAATACTTGTTTTTTTAATCTTGTTACACTTGTTGGCCATCTTTATTATTTTTTGTAACAGTGTAAAATGGTGTATGCCCTTGGTGAATAAAATAAATAAATAAATGCTACTCTTTTCAATAAGTTTTAACAAATTTTGGAAAGAGTCTCACTTATTCGAAAGAGTCTCACACTTAAGTGTTAAATAAAAAGTTACCTCATAATGAATAATTGTGTTTTACGTTGAACCCTAAACCCTTTAGAGTCTGCAAACTAGGGAGAAATGTAGGTGTGATGTATTTGTAATCACTTGCATATTATATCCCTTCACAGCTTTTCCAAGAATTTTTCTGAATCTGATAAACGTACGTCTTTCAAAAATATATGTTTAATAATTCGAAAAAATGTTACTAAAAGCGAAATTTACTTAATTCTGAACTTATTTGAGTTTTGCTGGGAACGTTGCGTTACCTGCTATATTACTTACAAATCTAGTCAAATTATTTAACTCTAACACATGAAGTTGAGTGATTATATTAACAAACATTTGTATTTAAACTGAACCCTATTTCTTTACGACACTCTAAAATTAACGGTCTGTTATCTGTCAGTCTCATGTATGAGTAAGAGTTACGATCTATACCTGTTACCCAAATGCACCAGCCTTATAACAACTTTGTAAGATGTTTCAACAATAGAAATTTAATTTTCATCTTAAATAATTACTGTACCGAAATTTCACATAATGTATAAATTTCATCACATATGTCAAAGGAAACAGGATATTTCTACATCTATGATAATACTACAGAGGACATAAAAATATATCACTAGCCTATAGAAGCATAAAAGTCAAAAAAAAATTATGATATGAGTAACTTTATTATAAACTATTTTTAAACTAGAATCCCATGATCTGCATCTTCAAAATGACACTCGATTTTGAAATATATTAAAATTCACTTTGTACAGTTTATTGATGAAGATATTTTACAGAACTATTATTATATCTTGTAAATAGGAATTTCTGAAGGATAATCAATGGAAAGTCTACTGCCACACGATGAAATCTTCACTTTGGTGGCAATTATTGAAGTAACAAGTAAGGGATTTCGCTAGGGGAGCAAATTGGGTAGGGTAGTTGAACCTGACTTACAGACCTGGCCTCCGTGCCTTAACATCGTTCCAACCCTCTCACACTTATAATTGGCTACACTATACAAGCTATATCAGATTTCATAGGGTGTTTAGTCCATGATTAATTTTGTATAGATTCAGCAGATTATGTTTTCGACAAAATAGCTACTTTTTCATCAATAACGCATTAGTAATGGATTCCCAATACGATGTACGGATTACTTCAACCCCATTGTGTAAAAGCCATATGGCGGTCCAAGTAATCTGCAATGGTGGCAATCATGGCAGGCGAGTAATTTGTCAATGTTGGGTTGCAAGCCTGCAGCCTGCATTTGGCGGTGACACACACGTTTCGTTGTCCAGTATAACTCCATTCGTCAAAACTGTGTTCATTTCTCTAATCATATTATTTATGCTAAATGTTTACCTTGAGGATCCTGTTAAAGGTGCTTGTTTTATTTATTGAAGAACATTTTCATTTATATATTTAATAATACCCAATCAGGCTTTGCATTACTGTGGTAATGATAACCACTGCTCATGATTATAAAGTCTAAACAATTTCTTACCAAGATATATTGCAAGTTTTTCGAAATAATAGTTTTTATACATTTATATAGGTTGAAATGACTTAAAGTTCAAACATATACGACATAAATTGACTACGGAACTCTAGTGGTGACTACATTAGTTTCAACGTAATATATTGTTCTAATTAACGGGGTTGTCTTAATTCACCGTTCTTGTTTAAATTTCTCGAAACCTGTACTAAGAATTGTACTTTAAACGCGCTCCAGAAAACTCCAGAAAAAGAGCTATGGGGATCAAACTTGTTCACAACTTCATCTGTAGTAGTACGCACTACACTTATTGATTTACGAATGGTAACTTCATATTTGTATGACGCAAAAATAAAAAATAACACTTTACATTTATTTTTTTGTTTAAAACTTATTATTGAGAATTGATTATTTGAACAAATAAGAGGACTCTGAACAATTTCCATTGTTATTTATGTTAGAATAATAGAGCACTAAGTTATGAGGATTAATATGCACCGTCTTCTTCGGGTGTAAAAATGCGTTTTGCACCTGATGTAGAGGATAGATTCCAATCCTAGAAACGTAGTGTTCTATTTTCATAACTTGTAACATCTGATAGTAAAAAATAATGCAATTTAATTTTATGTATATTTTACTATGTTATGTTATGATACATCATTCCAAAAATTAAATAGAAAAAGGAGAAACATTATACTAATTTTAAATGAATGCAAAAACTTCCTCGTACAAATTATTTTCAAAAGTAATTATCAATTAATTACATAAATATATATATATATATATATATATATATAAATATTTAACTATGCAAAAGTTTTATAAAATGTAAAGAATGTAACTTTCAAAAAGAGATAATATTAAACTGAACTTTAGAAGCTGTACCAGATCCCTAGTTTCTTATAGTTCTACAAATACCGTAACGGAACATAATCGTTGGATTCAGGATGCAGAATATGATGATTAAAATGTGTATTTTAGTGGCATTAAATAGAATATGACGATTGAAATACGCGTTGAATGTGGCAGTATACATAATATAATGGTTGAAATTCGCGTTATATGTGGCGGTATACAGAGTATAAAGATTTAAATATGCATTAGAGGAAAATAACTCGGTAACGACAAGACCCTGCTCTAAGTAAATGTACCACAACATACTCGTTTAAGCAGCAATATCAAGCACGATATAAACGATTTGAGATTGGAGTCTACACTATCTGAGTCACCTCAGTATCCAACTACTGTGATACCGGTAACAACAACTCCTGTACCACCCTCAGTATCGGATAACTCGCATCCCTCGTGTCGGATACGGCATCATGACGCTTAACACAACCCACAAATCTGTGGATACCCTATGCCTATTAAATATTCAGTCGCTTCCAATGCGTAAAATGTCGTATGGTCCTGGACGACATGAATATCGTACTTTCGAAGAGACGGCCACTTGATTGGAAATTGTATGATATGAAAATATTATTCCTCATCTGATATTCAAAGCAGAGTCTTTCCTCTCTACTCAGGTTACGGTATGTCAAACGATGTCAAAGCCGTCTAAACATTATATAAAAATATATAATAAAATAAATTACATACAATACGGGTGTGTTTTTAATTATTATACAAAACTAATTTTATAAAAAACCACATTTATAACCATATTAAAATAACTCATAAATGTAAAAACATTTTGTATCCTCGACTATTTATAGTAATTCGGTGACAATAAATGTGCCAAATAAACATTATGAATATATAACATTTAAAGAAATACTTATAAATCACATAATGCATTACTAGTACGTTATTTTTACCATTTTTATTGAGGAATAACGAACGCATTAAGTGTATTAAATGTTTCCAGAAATATTAACAGGAAAAATATAATATTTTCAATTTGAAACGTCTCTATTAGGTTACGTTTACATAAGGCCCTCACGGGTTATGTGGTTAGCGCATAGGAAACGCCAGGGAAGTAGATCATGTCAAATGCACTTAGGGTTCAACCCTGAGACCTTATCTGTGGAACTGTACTTATGAAGGGATTCTCCACATGGAAATGCCAGAAGGGAAGTCCTTCGAAGGAATCGGTGACTGTATCCGAAGGGGGATTGCTGTCCTGTCCTAGCATTTACCGTTCAGTACCAAGCCTAGTGTCCTCTTAATTATAGAACTCAGTTTGGTTCCAATGGAAAGCGATTTATAAGTAATTACAAGCGACAAGCCGTCCAGTAAACAGTAGATACAGTAGGCATTTGAGAAGAAGGAAGTTAAATTGAATCCGTTCTTGGTTTTCCTGAGACCTACATGAAGGAGTGTAGCGAGAACGTTGTGAGTAGTTCTCTTCTGATAGTTATCAATGTATAAAGTTCGTGTAGTGTATTTTGCACGATCACTGAATAGCAAACTATAAACGAGTTACATTGGTAATAGGCTTACTGTATGGATTGTACAACAGGCCGTAAAGCGAGGTGTTACCTGTTATTACAACTAATTAAATCGCTGTCAGTGATGTATGAAGTCTGTTGTAACAACCACTAAGTATAAGAAGTTATAAAAAATCCCTGTATGTAATTAATTTTTGCACGTTTTGAGGAAACCCTCGGTAGAAGGTTTACACACATAGGATTCTTTTTAATCAGAAGGTTTTCTCTATTTGAGAAAAGGTTCATTCAGGTCATTGCAAAAGAAAATTTACACGCACTAAAAAAGCTCTTGATTGCTGGATGCACTGAAAGTTGTAGTACAAATTTTACAATCTTATTTAACAATTAAAAAAATGATATAAATAACTTAATGTTTCAAGAATTAATAAGAAAATTACACTACTTTTAAACATATCTTTTTCAATTTTTTTTAAATTTGAGTAATCGATTTCAATATTACGGTTACGCACCTGAAATTGATGGTTCTATTATTACGCACTACTTTTCTAATTTAAATTTAGTGGAATATATTATGGCATCCAATATCACGTGACTAAAATTATATGTCCAATATATTCTCCTTATAGTGTGAATAGATTTTGAATCACAGTGTGTAACATCAACAATAGAAGACAATATATTTATAGCTTATTTAAGAGAAAATCAAACAACATATAAATATACTGTTGATATTTTATATAATCTATTCAATGTTCTGTTGATTCTGTTTATGAACCCAACGTGAAACAACAGGTCTGCACCATTTCCAACTTGTTTGTCCTCTGGATTCCTTAATAAAACGAGTATATACCATACCTACCTTATTCAATCTGTACCTGTTAATATATGCCCAACACCTTAAGTTATCCAATCCAACAGAGTTAGCCATATTAAAGCAATATCAATATCCTCAGTTTTATACATTGCAGTATATTATCAACACGAATACCTATCTCTTTTCAAAGATACACACGAAACGAAAAAACAACAAATTAGAAGGTAACGTACTAACCTTATACTGGTGATTTTAATGTTGTCTACAATCGTGATTACGCAAGTACAAAATTAGAGTGATATCCTTGACAATATTTCCAAGAATACTGTATACAAGACATACAATATTTACAAGACAACAAGTGAGTACTGTACAATGATTGCGGGAGATGTTACATAAACATCACAGCATCAACAAAGATTTTCAGAAGAATTGTTAGACCAAGAAATTCAAGCAGGCTGTTACTCAGGATACATTAAGAACAAAGCGATGACAGATACTGTTTCCGGCTGACAGCCACTTCCGGCACAATAGCCTCGACAGATGATGACGTATACAGCCTTGCCGCCACTCTTCCCTCCTTCTTGTGTACAGGAATTTTTGTGTGATAGGCATCGCAATCGTATGTCAAGGCTCATCCATACGCACTTCGAAACCTTATTGCTTATAAGTATTTCCAGTATCCTTACTCTTCTGTAATTTCCAAACGGAAAGTTCAAGATGAATTTAGGACCCTATGATGTTTATCTTGATTATCCTGAAAAAAAACGCTATTTCATAGTTTGCACGTTGGCCAGTGACCATAATTTTCAATATAAATCCCACATTTCCTAAGTGAAGCTATTTCTTGTAGATAAAGCATCCCTATCACTTTCTTCCGAATTATATAAAATCCTATATTGGAAGAGACAAGTTTATGTATTTGCTTCATATTTTCCCTCTATTTTGATACAATCGCCAATCGCAAATAACATCCACGCTGGAAACACTACCGTACAGCACAAATTAATTAGTACTTAAATTTAACAAAATGTATAATATTTTGTATAGTCGTTCAAAGAACCCCAAAAATATAATTCATTCATTTCATATTTCAGAAGCTGTGACATAATGCAGTAAATTCTCAAACACAGCGCTGTAAAACCTTATTGACTATCAGGTTTTGTTGGACTGTGCAACAAGAAAGGTTGTTCAGAATAAGTAGCAATTATACTCAAACTTTAGGTCAGAAAGTTTTGTTTCAATGTGTCTAACGTCCGTTACTACAATAGCAAAAAGTCCTCGATTTTGTGAATTTGAAATTTAATTTTGATATTCTCGCCAAGTAAATAAGAAATATGTTAATTGCTTAACATCATTTTTTATCTTTTTTTATTTTGGAAAAGTGTAATTATGAAAATAATTTTCAAATCCTAAAATATTGATAAAAGAAATAACCAAAATGCTTTTCTATTCACATTTGAAAGTTAACACGTTTGCCCAGGTTCATAAAGGTAGACTTCCTCCAAAATTCAAGGATATTGTTCAAATAAACGTTATTTGAAATACTTAAACATACTTAAAATCGTCCAAGAACCTAAGATAGTTAAATATCTTAATAGTTCAGGTTTGAGTGCTACCTCACAAGTTGTGAGCAATAGACGTTGCTTACATTATAAAGCAATAACAAACGTCCGGTTTTATATATATATATATGTGTGTGTGTGTGTGTGTGTGTGTGTGTGTGTGTGTGTGTGTGTGTGTGTGTGTGTGTGTGTGTGTGTGTGTGTGTGTGTGTGTGTGTGTGTGTGTGTGTGTGTGTGTGTGTGTGTGTGTGTGTGTGTGTGTGTGTGTGTGTGTGTGTGTGTGTGTGTGTGTTTTAATAATCTTCCGAACTTAACCTAAAACGGGATATTTTCACGTTCAGACAATTCATACGGAATCCGTTAAACCACAATAGTTTTCCAATACTTACGTACGTGGAATGAGCCTTTCATTAATTCTTCAGGCAAATTTAAAATAGGTTTTCTATTCTTTTCAATAAGTTTTAAAAATAATAGTTAAATATTGTGGCTTTTATTGAGCTCCATAAATCCCTCTGTGTGTATTTTGTTTTTAAATACGTTATTATGAACAGATCGTCACGATCAGTCAACAGAGACTAGCTTTCAATAATACGTATCCTCCTGTACACCTGACGGAAAAGGGGGGAATCTGCATCGTGATTGGCAGAAACTAAACTAACTAACTTCCAGTCTGAGCAAGAGTGAGCAATACTGCATTTTATCACAGGCTGCCATTTTTTCTAAGTTTGGTGCTATCTCCTTTGTTCTTGAAGTTAATTTTTTGAATATTTTTAAATTTTACATATTATTTTGGACAACTGTATAGACATTTTGTGAGTACTATGTTTGTTCAATTCTATATATATCTTCCACTATGGAAGATGTTTTCCCGTACCTTCAAGATACGTATGTGTAACGCGTAGAAAAAGTTTTGCTCCTCTAATTTGTGGGAAAATGTAATAATTCTTTTAAACTTCAAAACATCTTGTGTGTGCTCCATGCTTTTAAATTTCTATTCCGTATGGATTCGCATGCGTTTTAACTCTATGTCATATTAGTAAATTTTATATTACAAGGTTATGCTGAATGAAATTAAGGATGTATGTACGTTTAATGCACTTTTACATTAAATTTCTCATATTTACCCAATTTTCGTAACATTAGAAAATAATTGTAGATAATTAAACTTCAACTACTGGAACCGTAACAATCTCTCATAATTAATCTCTGAAATTCTTCTATTAATTTTGCTTATTTAATAGTATCTATGAAAATTCACTAACAATGTTTTTACCAAACACTTACCATAAATTAAAAATAAAATTTCACCAAGAAAACCTTAATTGCTAAAATTTATTGCTTATGAATTGATTACTAAATAATATTGTATGTTTTACAACGAACTTTTGTTATACGTGTGAAGTAAACTTTGTGTTTACAGTATAAACATTTTCCATAACGTTTATGTAAGGTTTTATTGAAATCTGGTTGACTTTTTGTCCTAGAGTAACATCAGTACACAATGATGATTGCCAGCTGTGCTTTTAAACCCGCATAATTAACCGCTTTGAAGATAAAATCTCCGGATTAAGGTTTTTTAATGCGAGAATAAACACACGTTACGAAAAGCGTATATCATTCTGATTGCTACATTTGTAAACTAGATATGTTACTTGCTTAATCAACAATATCAATGTAATATATTTTATATATGAGTTATTAAACTCCTTTTTTAGAGATTTTAAGTATGTTCAACCCGTATTATAATAAAAGCAAAGTTTGTTGCAATATATTGTGTAAGTTATTTTTTCGTTTGTTTTCTCGAGATTCAATACGTGCCCGCAAACTAAGTCAGTTCATTTCATTTATGATGAAATGAATTTACTATGATTAATTAATTTACTATGATTTACGCATCATTAAAAAGGGTAGCATTAATACTGCAAGGTAACCACGCGCTTAACGCGTCGCTCAAGGAAGGGTTTCCATCAAGTCCCATTCTACTTGATTCGCCTCCCAAATTTAATGTACCGATGCGACGCATCTATTATTATTCGAAATTGTGTTTTTATTAGTTTTTGTTTCACAATTTTCAATACATTTAAAATATATACATATATAGCATATATTCCAATATATTTTGCGCAGTACTTTTCAGGTTCCAAAGTGAAATACCAAAAAATTTAAAACCCAATACAAAGAAAGAGGAGCAGAAATTTAAAATGTAATTTCAACAAATTGTTCGTAATGTTTTCTGTTAATCGTACCCACAAAACGTGATAACAACTCACAATTATTTGCATTGAAGCTGTTTACGCACATGTGTTTGAAAACATTACTTCTTAATCTTAGAATTTAAATATTTTTTTATTATATTATATACTGAAGTTTAATTTGTAATTGTTTACTAAAACGCTGTAATATTTATTTTGAATGAGTCTGAGTACAACTCCAACTATAAAAAAGTATATCCATTAGATTAACTTTTTAATATTAACAACGTTAACATAGTTAGAATTAACATTTTTAATACTAACTAATGTTTCTTTAAATAGTAAATATTATTATAAAAATAACGTATATAGTTTTGGAATCTTTTCATGGAAAAGCCTAAAATTTGGGATTACTTTTAATCTATGGTGGCTAAAATCGATTGGAGTATATCTTGTTTAAAAATACCTTCGTTTTCCCATGGGGACTAACTATAATAAACTGGGTTATCCCACAAAATTGCAGAAAAGTTCCCAGTTACCAGTCCACATCGGGATACGCTTATTTATAGATTTCAATCATACATACAACGTATCGAGAAGTGGCATCTACTTCACCATGAGGTAGAAAGTCTAAAATATAAACCCCAAAGTAGTTACTCATATCCAAGATGGATAAATTGTGTTACCTTCATTCGCATAAGTTTAAAAAAAATCTAAATCTGTGATGCAGCAGTATCATAATCTGTGGCAATAGCCCGAAACACTGGTGGAAAACGTATGTAAAATATGATATGAATTGGAGGAAACAGCGTTTGATTCTTTTTGGTCAATCCAATTCCTCAACGTTCCCAACGGTAATCAACAATTGAAGGGATCCCTCCCTCCCTTCGGCTCTTCCCTCCCTTCAACCCTCTCCATCCCACCCAATACTTTTCTTCTCTTGCATGCCGTTTCCAGTCTGTTTGGGCATAGAGAAGCCTGGTATATTCAGGTTGACTCAGATTGAATAATTAATAATCGACCTTGACAACCAGTCTATACACGAGACTAATAACTATGTGGTTCGGATCCACGTGTTTCTGTAGGCCCCATAATTCCTCTTGTCCATTGGCTAGTCAAAGTCCTCTTTAAAGATTAGTTGATCTCATATGCTAACAAGACTATATAGGGCACTCATACTCATTGTACATACCATAATTTTCACGCCATTAAAGGAATTCACGTTTAATAAACCTTTATAAATAGATTAAGTTTTCCGTTAAGTGTATTTTGTCTTTATATTTTAAATTTGTATTCTTATAGGGAGTGCACGCAATAAAGCATTTGAAATTTATGCAATTTATACTTGCTTATATACTGACAAGATAGGCAGGAGTCGCGTAAAATACTTTGCTAAGATTGCATGCAAAATGTCAAGCTACATATCATTTTTTTTATATGCCCTGCAGTCAGAAAGACATACAACATACAGAAAATACATTTTTGCATCCCCCCGGCTGTCAAAAACGAAATTTTATCAGCCTACTAAGTGACTTCAATGGCGCTCAGCCAAATTCTATAGTTGGACATGGAACATCTCAGAGCTCACTGTTATTTGCGTAGAAATGAATTGTATTACAAAACTATTAAGTCTGCAGATGTCCTTTTTGCCGATATAATTTGCCACATGATATATTTACATTTTTTCATTGAGCTAGATTACATAGCAGTGTTTAAATAATAAAGTATCCTGCGAGGTATATTTGTAGAGTAATACAATGCAAGAGTGCGTTTAAATCAGATCCTGTCACCAAATTTTAACACTGACTTTCAATTTACTGTTTCTTATTTTTACTGTATAAGTGACCTTCATTTGTTAAAATGTCACATGTTACAATCTCACATGGTTGTACTCAGTTTGTTTACAAATTTATTTATTCCAGAACCGCTCCATGCCACCATGGTTACACATGAAGCTTCAAGCAAAATTTCAAGTTTATACGTCAGTGTTTTTTCGAGATATCCCGCGGCTGTACGGATACAAATGAACCAGTGATATACTTTGCTAACGCTCGGCCAACAAGCAGTACTTAATTTGTATACATAACTTTATTTGTTATACATTATTTGACTGAGACATTAAACGAATGATACTACAGTATGTACGTACAATCAATTCTTAAAGTAAAACATAATCAGTTAGTTTCAATTTCTCAGAAGTATACAGTAAACGGAACAGAAATATGAAGGAGCATAATATATTTTCGTACTTATAATAGGGGTATATCCAATGGGGAAACAACTCTTAAAATGACATTATTTGTAACCATGGTTGATCTGCAAGTTGAAAACTAAAACAATACTAAATAAAAATTTATAAAAAGTAAAGATTTGCGGGAATTATTCTTTTACGATTACTTATATGTTTAGAAACATTGCAAAACTTCACTCTTACTCTCCGTTGCCTCGTCATTTAAAAATTTACGTTATTTAAACCTAGTATTTTAAACAACTTATGTATGGCTTCCAAGTCTCAGATATGTAAAAAAAAGTATGTAAAGTAACAAAACTGAACTATCATGCATTTCATAAAGATATATTCCACTATATTTATTTTAACTTAATGGAAATTTAAATGTAAAAATACAATAAACCTATAAAAATAGTAAATACATACCAAAAATTCAAACAATTAAAACAGTCAAATTTACAGTGTGCGTCCCACATTACTGCACGGAGGGATAGTAACAACATATAAAAGTTCATAGGTTGTGCGTACACAATTTTAAATAAATATTTTAATTAACTCCCTGTGTAGTAGCTATTCGAATACATATGTAGATTCTAGGCTCCAAAGCAGGGCACAAGACCATACTGCCACGGTGGCTGCACATATGCAAAGTGGCAAACTGTAAACAGTAGGCGAACGCAGGCCTGGAGTATTCTTGCATATTATGTGAGCAAAGTCCTCTCCAGATAGTGTGATAGAGAGTATCAGAACCGGGGAACCCATTACCCCACCCAGGCCCTCCCTCCACCCGTATCCTCTATACATCTCTTCCGACTACTTTCATCTTGTTTTACATGTTTTTGATAACAAGTTGATTATTGATTAAAGGTTCCCTGAGCGAATGCAAACACTTTAACTTGATACAATTTATAATTATCGCACCAATTTAAAAATAGTATTCGTGGATTCGCCTGAAGATTAAAGTTCATTTCGAAAAGCCTTGGACACAATAAAAATGAATACTGGAAATTTTGTGATCATTACTACGTGAGTCAATCAAATTTGAGTATTAATATTTATTAAATTTAATTAGAATAAGAATATTATTATTAATATAAAATACCAATATTTGTAAAGTGTAAAGAATTATAGCTTCTTGCGTAATCGTGTGTTTTCTGTTGTTTGTGTATTTTGTACTATTACATTTAAACTAATAATGCAAAAAAGTTTTTTTTATTGAAAATATCCCTAAATATATATATATATATATATATATATATATTTTTTTTATTTTGTCTTGTAACAACCAAAAACTCTATATATTTATCAAAAACCCTGCACTTGTCACAGATTCAATCAAGCCTTTTAAATCAAATATTGTTTTTCAAAACTAATTCATTTTTACTCTTGTATGAATATTTCACAAAAGAAAGTATCTTTCTAGTTTTTAACTTTGCTCATTTAAACCTATAGCACGGAACCTATTTCATGGAAACGTATACTACTACGATCGCGCATGCCCACAAGACACTCGATCCTCTCAGGAGCACGTGGTACACGTGGTACAGTCCAAGCTAAATGTAAATGATGTTACTGTAAATGTATTAAAACCGACTTTGTTTTGCTACATACGAGTCATACGAGGTGGGGACTGCTGAGTCATACTCCACCCACCAAGCTTAACGCTAGCTGGCGTGGTCTTTTCTGTAACTCTCTATTATTTTCGCAGTTTAACACCCTATCTTGTACATTATTTTCTTTTTTACATTTTCTTGAGTTTCCTTACGTGCACTACGTTTGTAGTAACGCGTGAACGACTATATTACAACCCCCACAGTTGAAACTGCTACAGTTATTGTTATTATTTATTCACTCTGAGTACCATTGCAATTTAATGTATCAACAAAATATTAATTAACTTATGTATTATAAAAATAGACTCTAACATCTTTCGATGAATTTAAAAAATGGTAGTAGCAAATTTAAGATGTCCACCATTGTAAACATTCAACATGCTATTTATTTTTATAACGAATATAAAACTATATATATTATATATATATATATATATCATAATATTGTTAAAAACCAAATTAGATTTAGACTTTTGTCAATATCCAAAAGATGAAATAATTTCATGAATATAAAAAACTACTAACTTAAAATTAATACTATTGTTCTTATTGTATTTCCTTGTTTTATTTTATTGAAAGCAACTGGAACTGTTCATCAACTAACTGTAGGTTGACTGTACCGAAGTTTGACGTGTTTAACACGACTATGTGCCTACAGCGTCGGCAGACCTTGTTCTCTCTCTCTCTCTCACTCTCGTACTCAGGGATAAGTCAATAGCTCGTATTGACATTACATCCTCTCAGAAGTGTTCCTGTAAAAAGCAGAGAGGCAAGACTTGACTGAATAATGTATCTGTCACAAGCGCCGGATGCAGCAATGCGTTATAAAGGCGGGACTCTTTTCATTGTATCTAACGTTTACTTTTAAGTCAAAGATTTTATCACACAATACTTTGTGCTGTACTGTATTCACTGACGAAGTCAGAGTCGTTAATTTTGCGCTTAATGGAATACATCAAAGTCTATAGATAATAATATGAGTATCTTGAAGTGCAAAGCCATAATGAAATAATCCGATTATTTTTGTATGCAAAATTAACAAAATTGAGTTATATATCATTTTTTAAGTTGGATATTCATAGTAACGAATACACTGCGTAAGTGTTTTTTTCTAATTCCATGTATTAGTATATAAAATGTATAAATAAAACGTGCAGTTTGTCCTTACAGTGTTAAAAATTATTTGCTAAGTGTTAAAATAAATACAAAAGCTTGATTAAATACACCAAATATACCACCATTTCTATAATATTTTTTACCGGAACTTTAGCAAAACCTATCAATCAAAGAGTTTGAAAATTTTAACTTATTTTCATGTCGTATGTCTGTCAGTCCACATTATGTATCGCAAACAAACTAACCTATAAGCGTGCAATTTTGGATAAAGCTTCATCTCTGTATAGGCTCCACTGAGTTTGATGGTGGTACATGTCACACCATGGGGCTTAGCGTTAGCGAATATTTCTAAACAAACTCAGTAGAATCATATGAGATTTTAACATGTGGCATATCAATACATCTAGCAAAACTACCCCATAACATATATCACCATCTTATGGTGACTTTGTGCAGACGTATATAATATAAAAGATTATTCGTAGACTAGAAAGATAAAGAAGACTTTTCAACTGACAAGATGTGTTTTCAGTGCACTATTGCGCTGTAGTACGTAAGCACGTAAGTAATCACGTGCAAACATTTTATCATTTAAACACTGCGAGGAAACCTAACTTAATTAACAAAATGTGAATGTATCATGAAGGAAGATATCACAAGAAATATTACATCTGTAAACCTTAAGTTTGCATGAAATCTTATTTCTACATAGACAAGGATGAGTACTACGATGGTGGATGTCCAACTATAGGGAATATGCCTGAGCGTCATTAAAGCCTATCACTCAGTAGGCTGAATAAGTTTATATTTTTCTGGATGTGTAATTTTTTTATAAATTTTCGTCTGTCTGTACGCAGAATACCTCAAGGATTAAATTGCTCATACACTTTGCATGCAACTTCAGCGCAGCTAGTTATGCGAAACGTTGTGTGGCTACTCCTACCTTTTTTTATTTAAATTAACTGGTTTATGTGTAATTAAAAGTCTATAAGTACATATATATTTATAATTGCTTTGCAAAAAAAGTAATTATAATATTATCAATGTTAAATTTTCTGTTATTCTGAAATAGGCATGTTTAGTAGTAACCTCCCAGACAATGTTCAGATTTAGATTTATTTCTGTAGGTCTCCTGTATACCGAGAAGATAACAAACAGAAAACATAAAATACAATTGTTATATACATCGGACCACGGTAATTTAAATAAAACTAAAACATTCTTTATTTTGAAGTGGAGTTAGGACTGTATTAGCCCTCTCCTCCACTCAACTTCGAACACTTAATGCACTTAGGTCATCCTGAAGATTGCTATCAACTCTGAAGGCCAAATATAAATTAACCGCTTTAAACAATTATACGATAAATATACTGTTTGTTAATAGAATAAATTCCTATAAAGTACTGTCTATTTTAATGCAAATCATAGAATAAATCAGTTAAGAGATTTGAAAATGTCTTTGTTCTCCCCTTTCATATCATATCAGTTAATTATAGAACTAGTTAAAATACCAGTAAAGTATTCATAAGTGAATTATTTAAAGAAAAAACTATACATAAGTTGTGAATTGAATAAATAATAAACATTTAGGTTTACATTCTTTCTAATAAGGATCCTTGTTTCTCCAGCTTTAAGTTGACATTTCCATATTTGCAACGCTATTCAATTTCCATTTGTTTGGTAACCATCTGGAGTTCAAAGCTTTTCTCCCTTTGTAGAAATGTAGAGGGGAGAGTTCTGTGTCCCTTACGTCTTAGTCAGCACACAGTCCATTTACTAAGACGGTTTCAAAGGATACAACCCTTGAAACGAGTCATTCCAGCAAATGGTGGACATGATGCTCGAGTTGAGAACAATTCTGTTCATGCGATTGTACTAAGCAAACTTAAATCTCACTCGCATTTCTTTCAATCTTGAACTGGAGTCTATTTGACGTAGTTTTATATAGCAAAATGTACGGAGCTGAAACAAAGTTCAGTTGTAAAATTTTATAATTCTATTTTTTTGAAACCAGATTCAATATATCGGTGAAATTGTATAAATATTAATAAAGACTTTCGGGTGAAAAGGTGGCTCGGGAGGTCTATCCTGATGTGGAGTGTGACTGCACACTGCAGAGTGAGCTCCCACACTACTAAGGAGAGTGCGGTCCTATACCCACCTTTTACTACTAAGGCTATAATATAGATGGGCGTCCCTTCTTCCAATGTGATGTGTCTGAGACACAGCCCGCTATCCTTCCTCATAGGATCTAGACAGGAGGAAGCCTCTTCCCCCAAGTCCTTTTAAGATTAAATACAATTCAATTTTTTCCAGCTTATTCTCCTTAAAAAATTCTTGCCCAATCGATTAGTATTAAATCGTCGATTTATATACTTGATGTTACGAATCTAGTAAACAATCTGATATGTAAATTACCAAAAAAATATGGAAAAACTCGTGTCCTGGAACAGAACGTGTACAGAGAAACGGAACTGCATTAAGTCATTAGAGACTATCTCAAACCGTGCCAAGAAACACATTAACGGAACCCCCCCCCCCCGCTCCCTTCATATACAGTACCATTAGTCCCACAACCAAACATTTTACTCGTCGTAATCGTCACGCAGGCAAACAGTGCCTGTGTAGCTAGCAGCTAATACGTCGAAATGGTGTAGGACTCAGTCATAGCTCGCTTTGTACTACCAGAACCAGGTGGGTTGACCAATTTCCATACAACCGAAACCTTTACTTGTCTTAAGCGTTACACAGGCAAACAGAGCTAGGTATCTAGCAGCTAATGCATCGTCACGGTGTAGGACTTAATCATAGCTAGCTTTGTACTAACAGAACCATGGGGATTAACCAATTTCCATACAACCGAAAACTTTACTTGTCGTAATCGTTACACAGGCACACAGAGCTGGTGTATCTTGCAGCTAATGCATCGTCACGGTGTAGGACTTAATCATAGCTCGCTTTGAACTACCAGAACCATGTGGATTGACCAATTGCCATACAACCGAAAACTTTATTTGTCGTAATCGTTACACAGGCACACAGAGCTAGGTAGCTAGCAGCTAATGCGTCGTCACGGTGTAGGGTTCAGTCATAGCTCGCTTTGAACCACCAGAACCATGTGGATTGACCAATTGCCATACAACCGAAAACTTTACTTGTCGTAATCGTTACACAGCCACACAGAGCTGGTGTAGCTAGCAGCTAATGCGTCGTCACGGTGTAGGGCTCAGTCATAGCTCGCTTTTTACTAACAGAATCAATGGGCTTGTCCAATTTCCACACAACCAACAACTTTACTTTTCGTAATCGTTATACAGGCAAACAGCTACAACATCTCATTATATTACAAAGTCGACCAAACGTATATTTTACGTCACTTAAAGTAAAACGCAGAAGCCGTAGGTACAATGAGGAAACTGAGATGCCCATCACATAATTTTAGCTTCACGTTTTTAAACAACCCTCTACATTTTTCTGCTAGTACAAGATCCAATCGCTGTTATTAATTACACTGTTTAATGTCTGGACAAAGAAAAACGTAAATTTTTATTATTCAAACCACGGACTCAGAGGAACTTTACATAGGCAATTTAAAGTTGGCTTATCTCGTTAAAGTAGGTTATAGAGCTGACACTGCAGTGAATCATGGAACTGGAAACTTTCTCAAATCAGATCTTCGTTTCCTTAATGAATGCTCAAGTTCCTAATGAAGTATCTTTTTCTGTTCCACCTTAAGTAAGACCATCGTAGTCTGGAAGGATTATACTTTCCCTAAATACTTTATGGTTATTGGTTTTTAAGTTCCGGTCGTTAAAATAGATGTTCAGGACGTTTACTTACAACAGTAACGGGGGAGTGAATTAATATTGTTAGATGTCAGAATTGACGTCATATCGCAGGATTCTATTTGGATTCTAAATCAATAAAAACTCACAATTGCAATTCTTGCAGCTGCAGAAGGAATCATTTTTAACTTCCGTCACAAACCTTATCGTGCAGATTACGTGTATACGTTGAAGGTATACGTATCATTTTAAGACAGTCAGGCTGAAAAATAAAGTGACTATTATATGCTGTAGATTGCCTAAAACCCAATTATTGCAAAGCATGCAACGCCACGACTATATGAACTAACAATAAGTACAGAGCTACATATTCCTGGGAGTCTGCAAATATATTGCCGCAGCAGTTACGGCATCTGCAGAAAATCATTAGTTTGAAGTAGCTTGCCAAAATCCTGTCATACCTCTCTCTCTCTCACTCTATCTCTACCCCCTTTGTTTCACCCTCCATCTGAACATGAGCTCAAAATAAACTCGCATTGCCAAAAAATAAAATTGTGTGAAGGCCTATGAACTAGCTATGACCAAAATTCTTCTAGTTTTATTATTAAAATCTGTCAAGTAAATTTTATGAAGTTTATCATATTGCAATTTTTATTTTAAGACTCTGAATATATGTTACTTTTTGGAACTGATCACTTTACTCTCATCATTTTGGAATGTTTTCGAATTTTTTCAGATTATGGATCTCTAGCTGAAAAGATTTTGAAAATAGCTTTGTTGTCAATGACACCCTAAATTTTTTGAATAATTAAAATATGTATGGTACGCATACTAAGAGAAATGGATACTAAAATTTAAAAAAATTACAACCTAAGCATTTCTCATTACAGAATAAAACGTGCCTAATCACATGATAATAAGAATGGACTTCAAACGTAGGGTAGTCATCGTTCACTAACATCTTGAAGAATGCAATGAATATTATTAAAAACAACAACGCAATTATACCAAGAAGATTATACCCACAGGGTTTCAATCGATGCAGTATAATGTATGCTTTCCTATAAAAAAATGAATAATATTACTAAGTGTGGAAACAGTTGTATTCACTAGAAGAATGAGGAGTTTTAATGAAACTGCTTCAGTAGGAAAAAACAAACTGCAAAGCATTTGCAGTGCTTTGGCATGAATCAGTGACTGGTATAATTAATGCTTTTTATGCCTTCGGTTTGCACTATAGACGTCAAAACATTTACCTTTGGCTTGATAATTGTTCAGTCTAGAATAAGAAGTGTTCTAAAGTTTTTGCAGGTATCGTAGAATAATTATTTGAATTTGTCCATACATTTATTGCAGATCGTTCTTTTCCCCACCAGGTAGAATCAGCAATGAATCACAGAGGAAAACTTTAAAAATGTATTATTTTGAACAATGAATTAAGAAAGCAAACTTTGGAAAAGGAAATATATATATTTAAATCAAAATTACTGGAAATAGGAGATATTTATGGATTTGATATCTTATGATGAATAAATGTGAGAGTCAAGGCCTAATCTTAGTGACAGAGGAAATATTAAAATATAAATGGGGTAAATCAATAAAATAAAACACCAAATAACTATATCATTAGTGTTTGAAAGAAAATACAATCTCCTAGGTAAGATTTTCCATCGCCGTCGAAGCTGACATGAAATTCAACATGAAAGAAATAGTTGATAAAGTATGTCCAGTTATGTTTTTATAAAACCTTAGTGGAATCTGATAAGAATATATATACATTTTAACAATTTAGCGACCTGATTTAAAAATGAGACATGACTCCCGAAACTATTATTCATCGAAATAAAAAAAAAATTATTAACGGCTGAAAGGCGTGTAGCTTTATTTATTTTTAATGAGGCTAATTTGGTACAGTAATTTGAGTCATGTTTTACTACTTCCAATACAGCCTTTGTATTTGACAGTTTTTATGCAGTTTCGGGTACTAAAGAAACATTTCGGGCTGATTCCTAGATCATTAACACTATTTTTAACATATTTCTAAAACATTCTGTTTTATTATACTGAACTAATTTAGTACTTTCAATGGTATAAAGTTTCTAATACAAATATAAAAGAAAAGTTTCTTGATAATTACTAAAACAACCCGTGTAGGATAATGAGCACTCATTGAGTTGTGAAACTAATGAAACGCATCTAGTCAGCAGCACAGGTTTGAGAGCAATTTATAGGCTGTCATTCAGAATCAAGTGGCGCGGCGTCAATTAATTGCAGTCATTAGTGGCTGCGGAGCCGTGTATCCGCTTGTTGCGAGCTACACAATACCATAACACGGACACTATGTAGGCACATGAGTCGGTAATTAATATTTTAACCCTTATATTAAGGTAATGGATGGACAACAGATAACCACTGCAGATTTTGCAACGCTCGTAATACTCGATCTTGATTGGAAAGTGTTAAAAAATACCTTTCCCTTGTCAAAACCATGAAATAAAAGTTAAAAGGTGAACTTAAAGAATATATGATTTATCAGGCGAAGTTAAGGCTGTATAAGAAGCTTTCTCTAATACTTAACTTTGTGAGTAATGGCTTAAATGTGACTTCAAAGCCACCACCACATGGACAGGCAGACGGACCACCGTATTGCAATGCGGGCTTTCGCTTCTATCCCCCATTGATGGCGAAGATCGATAAACATCCCGCGAGATACATATCACATAACAGAAAATTGTAGAATGTGGATCCTAGGTTGTTTTATAGTGTTTAGGGTCTATAGCAGGTGTCTTAAGGACACTTTACGTGTATTGTATTAGACAATATGGTCCTCTACAATATGGTGTGTGTGTGTATAGAGTGACTTAGGCAATGTTGTATGTTTCCAAAGACAGCTGTCAAACATATATACAAAATATATTCATTTATTTCCTAAAATTAATATTTTTAACAGTTTTCAACAAGAATTAGTCTAATTTTTCTTCTAAGTCATCCCTTGCCATTTTTGATTATGTTAGACATTTGAACAGTTCATGTTGATCAATAATGTAGGTTTATCTTGGCTTGATTTTTGGTTCGTTCTATCCCTTTGAATGCCAACGTCCCATTTTACCGGACGTTCGGGGGAAAAAATCACTAAAAATCGAAAAATTAATATTTTTAAACTAATAGAATATTAAATTGTTTGTATAAAACTGTTCTTTGCTTTTTTAATGCTGTTAGGTGACGTAAACAACTAGCTAAAACACACTTTCTTAGTTGGATCGCGATCACGGTGTCATGTCGAGTAGCGGAGCGTTTTTAGGTTATATAATTGTGCGTTTTTATTAATTTAAAATGTTATATTAGATATTAAAATTAATAAAAAAAGTTATGAAACTCACTTTCTAGTGTCCATGAAGACAGTGTTGTAGATTTTGTTTGAAAATTGCCTAAATAAGCTAATGTTTATGTTTTTGAGTTTCGTTAGTATCTAGTATTATATTACACATGATTTTGCATTGTATCAAATAGCTTTTATTATTAAAGTATTAGAGTTTAGAAAAGAATTTAAAAATCTTTTTATGGTGCAAAATAAACTTTAACTGAATATTTTCTAAAACCTGTGTTTTTTAGAAAACAAACCTCTAGCGCTTGCATAATTGTTATTATTGTGTTTATTATTGTACAATATTAGCTTATTATGCATGATTTTAGGGTGTTTTTAAATGCTCTTTATTCTCTCTCTTTAACTGATTTTTATAGAATGCAAGTTTTTCTCTTTGAAGTTCCAAGTCCAGAAAATTAGATTTTTGGTAAGACCCATTAAAAATGCAAGCTTTCAAAACCAAGTGATTATTTCCTTCAGGCAAACCTCTTCTACAAACTTGATCGTACTTCTGCAGCATTTTTCCAACGTCAGTCACTTTTTAGTCAACTTTATCAAAGGATTTGCTACATTTCTGCAAGAAAATGCTTGGATCCACTGGCGGTGTTGCAAAGCATGAGGCCTTACATAATTCACTGCTGTGACACAACCTGCATTAATTTTGAATCCTCATTTATATCGCACAATGATTGTTGTTTAATAATACAGAGGAATGTTAAGGTTTGTCATCTTCAGCATTTTTAACTACGTTCCAAACATTCTACTAAGCCCAAATCAGCCAATTCCTCGTCCATTTCTAACCCATTATTTACACCTCTCAAAAAAGGCTTAACAGCCCTAACTAATAAGTAATATATTTTGAAACTTTCTTGCAATTTATTTCCAAATTTGCACGTTCTTTCAGGGACTGGCCTCGGGTTTATTTACGTATACAGTATATGGACTTGTGCGGTGAGACATTTGGTGCATTAGTCGCCTAAACCAGCATTCTGACGAACTTCAGCATATAATCAAAGCGCTACATTTTCCCATTCTCGCCATTTAGTGGTCAACTAATTAATCATAGTTAATTAGTAAACAATAGCGTGAGAAACTGGATCCCAAGAAGGCTTAACTTATGTTTCCAAGTAAATAGCATTTAGCCTTTGACTTTCTGCATAATCAAATATTTAGCCAAGGACAATATTTAAGTAAAGTACTTTAATCGTTTAATAATATAAACATTATATAAAGACGTACTAATAGAAAAATTATTTTAAAGTTAAGCTGTAACTAATAGTTAAATCAACCAAGCTGGTGCAAACCTTTCACTTAGATTCCTAAAACTATTTTTGCGACGATTATTGATGGAAATTAATTTATGCTAATGCTACATGGCCACGGACCGAGTTTGAAGACATCTGGGCTATAAGAATAGTTTAAGAGGTGCAAGCACCTAACAGATTTTGACCCATATTATTTTTCCCTTTTTATTCAACCCTTTAGCATCTGTCCTTTTTCCAAAACCACAACATTATCAATGGTCACTATGTTTCACCATGCGTATACTTTGGAGTACATCTGTTTTTTTCTAATGGCTTGTTCTCGTATTGGAAAAGAGAGTATGTCTGTTCCGTAATAAAACTTGGACATAAACCGACGAATCTGATTACTAAAGCTTTTAGAAAAGTTTAGTGCAGCCATAAAGTTTTATTTTATTGGCAAGCTGTAACACTCCACATTTAAAACCACCACACCCGAGCTCCAACGCTTGCGGAAGTTGATTGCATCTGCGCACTCAACAAGGAGAAACTTCACTTTCATTTCGTTAAAAAAAATGAATCCTCAAAATTTTAAACATATTAATTTGTTAGATTTAAGTTACCTAGTTTTATGATTTTAAAATAGCATATTGAGTATTTTTATGAAGTGCTTTTTAGACCAGGAAGGGTTGTTTGACATTCTTATAACATTATTTATATATTATGATTAAAATATATAATGATGGAATAAATCTTTGAATATCCTACAATTGACATTCAATTAGTCCACAGCTATGTACATTCCCGTTCGCTGTTCAATGAAATTTTGGTACCTAGTTATTTAATAGTAAAGAAAATCGAATTGTTTGATATATTAATAAAGTACTCTCTAGGAATCGAATGTAAATCAATACAAGCATTATATACTGATTATTTATAAAATTAAAAACAATATATTTTAATGATTATACATTCTATTATTAGAATATATAGAACAAAGATAAATACATAATAATATACTTTAGTACAGCATGATGCATTATATTTACATCTATATAATTAATAGCACACTTTTATTACAAAATAACATAATTGTAACTCCTATTTTATTTAAATAAAGAAAAAAGATAGATATGATACAACATTCTCAAAGCACCGGCCATCTGTTGGAATAAACTACGGAATCTCTTCAGTCTGTTGTAATTGACTTGAAGAACTGCCTTCAATTTATCTCGAAACTAATGAGATAACAGATTAATTAGCAGCTGTTTCCATCAAGGAGTTTGCGAATTATTTAAACTGTGAATGAGGTTATCAGTACGCGGGGTTCTGCATGCTTCTTTATGTAGATAGAGCAACATTTTATCCAGCCATCTGTCTAGTTTACTTATTCTATTAACTCGGAGAAAAATGGAGCTGTACACTGTTGAAGAGGAGAGTTACTCGGAAACAAGAGTATAATAAAGTGACGATTTATTTAGATGAGATTTTTGGACGTTTATTTTCAGAGAAACCTTGGATTTTGTTTAATAGCATTCCTAAAAGTTTTAATAACTACATAATTTGAATGCTTGTTCAATAACTAGATTTTTCATTGATAAGAAATATACAGGGAAACCACTCTCGAGTGGCCGAAAATAAACTTACATTTTTACTTAATCCTCTGGCATTTATAATCTCTTAGCATTTTTTAATAGCTTACTTTATTCTCGAGCATAATATGATCATTTTTTTGTTTTCACGAAAAGAAGTGTTATTTTTAATGTGTTTTGTTTTTACAGCTATCAAGAATTATTTTTTTAGGAAATGGTTGTAAGAAATTATTTAAATCAGAATTTCCCCTGTTCCAAATACGAATTTTATTATGTAACTGTTATTAGTAATTGCTTAACAAGAAGGAAATCTAGGAACTACTGATTACCATTGTATACTAACATCCAATACATAGCATCTTGATACCTATGTGATTATTAGTCTTCAAAACCCCGGCAAAATGAGAGATAATATGCGGAAGATATTTTTGAAGAAATTCGAAGTTCAAAAACCTGGCAAGTCCTGGCCACCGGTGCTGGGGAGGATAGCCTGAGAGGTTAGCAGATTCTCCCACTACACAACCCCTATTGTACACTCAACTCCATTACAGTGAACTACAGTGTAAAAGGTGCCAGAGTGGAGTGATGGCTTCCCAGCTATGATTGTATACCGTGTCTTCTAGTGGAGAATAGTGAGTAGAGCGCATACGCAAACGAGACACAGCTAAGCACATTAGCCATTTCCGTAACTTTAATGTCCAATCAGCGTGTTTAATGCTAAGAAGTGCTTCCATCACGAGAACATTTATTTTCAGGTACAACTACCAAAAGTGTGCATCAAATTAGGTAGGATTTAAGAATGCTTATGCGTCAACTGTATAGTATTTTAAATGCTAAATACTGCCTTCATCAAGAGGATAACGTTTCTTTTCAGGTTACTGCATTTGAAAAAATATCCTAAGAGCATTTCTAAGTGCTTCACAACGCTTTCCATCCACCATTGTTTCAATGCTAAAAGAAAAATAACCAAGTTCCTCCATCACGTGGACAGTTCTTATTCAGTCACTTTCATATACAGCAGCACAGAGAATTACCCAGACACTGCGATAACATAGGGGCCCTCTAGCCCCAGACATTCATGGAGATATATAAACCCAATTTAAATTTAAATAATATTTTGCTTATACGTATGATTATTTCTACCATTTTATTTTTTAATGAAGAATCGTTAATGTTATATTTATAAGAGTAGTTATAGTTAAATTGAAAGCCACATTCAACTACACAAAAATACACTTTGAATGTTTTTTATTCCTGCCATTAATAATTTATTAATAACTGTAACAAATAACAAGTCTTACCAATTCGTGATCATTTCGTTCAGCATTCACTTACCTGGAACAACACAATTTTAATTAAATACTGAAAACATTAACATAGCACAAGTTACTAGGAGTTCGTTTTTTTATAATTTACAGACACATATTGTCATATCTTAATAAAACTAAGTGTTCTTATAAATTTATATCACCAACTGTATTAGTGTTTATTTTTACTATATTATTTAAATTTGGACAGAGTTGTCATGAGGTCTTATATGAATATATGACTCGTAAAGAAACACGTGTATGTTATTATTATTTCAACCTCATTTAAATATATTTGTCTGCTGTACCTTTTTGTAAATGAAAGGCCGAACGCAAATATAACCTCATAGCTTTTACAGTCCAAATGCTAAAAAAGTCCCAGATTTACAGAACTAATAACACGTGTTCTGGTCCAGGCGTAGCTTGGACCTGACCTGTCTCTGACATAGACACAGCTCTACTGGCAACTTATAAGGAAAATAAGGATAGTCCCAGATAGACAGAACTATTAACACGTGTTCCGGTCCAGGCGTAGCTTGGACCCAACCTGTTTCTAACATAGACACAAAGCTTATAATTTAGTCTATTCGGCTATCAAGCCTACAAGAATGAAACCCTCTTGTTAAAATCAAAACCAATGTATCGTAATTTATATCTACGTTGTAAATTTCATTTATAATTAGGGTAAGGTATATTTACAATATTCAATCCTTCCGATGGAAAAATGCTCACTTGTGAAATAAACATTCACTCAAAAGTGGTGGAAGATAGCAGTAAAAAAACTATATCTTGCCACGATAATCTATATTTGTTTTTTATAAAGTATAAACACACAACTACTTTAAATAAATGCACTTAGCACGTGAAATACCTATTATTTAAATATAGTTTTCTTCGACTCAATATTTTTTCGACTTTATACAAATATTAAATACTTATTAGGTAATTTATTATCAGTCTGGCCGCTTAAAACGAGAATTAATTACTTTAATCATAAATTTCGTTACAGATTAAATTATATAGGTAGTGCAAAAATACATACAACTTCCAAATTAAGTCAATTGTTTCGGATGAATTTCTCTTGAATTCGTTTTTATTTTAAATTACCAGTCTACGTAGCAGTAATTGATAGGTAAAAATCTTACACTCTTTGACTTTTCAATCGAAAATGAGATGTTAGTTCATTAATAACATATGTGGAATAAAATATTCATTTAGCATTTAGCAGTGGTGTAGGGAAGAGATATGGACGTTTTTTGGAAGAACGTGTGATTGATGTTGTATTTTAATCAAGCAACACTCGTCGATTAAACAAACCACTCACGTAAGACTTTTTTAGTTTGTAGCTATCGCGTTTCCGTGTTTTAGTAAATAACACCACTCATACTTTGTGCCTTAAAAAATGATTAGATTCTATGTATTGGGTTCTAGATTTTCCCTTCATGTTTACTTCCTCCTTACATATTTTTTAAAGGATCAATTTGTGTTTACACCTCAACATTTACTACTAGAAACAAAACAAATTAAGGATTAATTCAACCATTGTTTAGGATTTTAAACTGTTCCTACTCTCTATTTCATTGTCCTAAGTATCAAGCTTAATTATCATGAAACGTATAACATGAATAAAACAAGTTTTAATATGTACTCATTTCCATATTTAGGTTTTGTCGTAACAAAAGTAGTTTACTATCAACTACGCAAATAAAATTAGAAACCGAAATATATTTAAAATACCAAAAAGTGACTGGATACAAATTGTCTTTTTAATGGGTTCATACTGTAATTACAATAAATATAAACTAATAAAGAACATTTAACAAACTTTTTTTATAGTTGTGACGTTTTAGAAACAAATCAGAGCTGCATTATCTTTTTAGCGGTTCATATTGTATCAATAATAAATATAAACTAATTATATTATAAATGCGGAAATGCCTTTGTTTGTTTGTTTTGTTTTCACGCTTAAACTACTCAACTGAAATTTTACATGGACATTCTTACGGTTCCTGGGATGAATATAGACCTACTATTATTTCTAAAATTCATCCGGGCACTCTATCTTGGTCTCTAAAGCTGTGTAATATCAATGGAATGAGCCTGTCAAATGTTATTAAACTGTTCCGTGTAAACATTACTTATTATTTTCTATTTTTTGTACTTACAGTGAGTTAATTCTATAAAGAGTAAATTTTTTATTACGAACTAAGAGTTTAGATTTCAGCAATTAGGCAAGTACAAATCTACCTTATAAAATGTTCTAAAACATAAGAAGGTCACAATTTGACTCTGAAGACTCCCTTTGAACCAGTCAAAAAACTACGTTTGATGCAATTTCAATGAAAAGCTCTCTTGAACTAATGTACGATTTCCAGCTCTAAATTTTTTTAAATATTAAAAAAACTTTAACTACAAATTAAAAACCCATCTTAGTACTCTTTTAGCAGAAGTAGGCTTCTCTGATCTGTGATATATATTTTCTTGATTGGAAAACAAACCAAAATCAAGTATGGAGTCAAACATACAAAGAGCGAAGTAAATTATAATGGACATAATTTAAAACTTTTTGAAATATTTTATTTTATCTAGGCAACAAGGCAACCTCAACATTGGCATCGGGAATATAATTTACTCAAACCAGCAGTGCGCATAACGTGCAACGCCTACTAAATTGCGTGAAAAGGAGCGGGTAACTGCTAGCAGCAGATATAATGGAGCACAGAATAAAGGAGCTCACTGTTCACTTCGACCATAACACCTAACCTAAACATGTCAATTACTTAATAAATCATAGTCCTTACTGCAGTAAACAAAAGCAACAAAGGCACAGACTCAAGGACCAAACTACTACCAGCTTTATAAAACCAAAAAATTCTAAGAGAAAAGAGAATATTTTTAGCGTATCTCTGCAAGTGACCAAAATAAAAAATAAAGAATTAAGGCTGAACAAAGGAAACAGTCATATTTCAACGAAAACATTACCTACAACAGCATTTTCAGGTGAATCCAACGGAGCTACAACTTCACAGGCAACAAGATCGACAGGGGGGATCAGCCAAACCCCGCCAGAAATACTGTCTGTAACGTCAGCACTGACAGGGGAACTCAGCCAACTGACAACTTCACAGGCAACAAGTTCAACAGGGGGAATCAGCCAAACCCCGCCAGAAAAACTGTCTGTAACAGCACTGACAGGGGAACTCAGCCAACTGACAACTTCACAGGTAACAAGTTCAACAGGGGGAATCAGCCAAACCCCGCCAGAAAAACTGTCTGTAACGTCAGCACTAACAGGGGAACTCAGCCAACTGACAACTTCACAGGCAACAAGTTCAACAGGGGGATTCAGCCAAACCCCGCCAGAAAAACTGTCTGTAACAGCACTGACAGGGGAACTCAGCCAACTGACAACTTCACAGGCAACACGTTCAACAGGGGGAATCAGCCAAACCCCGCCAGAAAAACTGTCTGTAACAGCACTGACAGGGGAACCCAGCCAAGCGACAAATTTAACAGAGGGAATCAGCCAAACCCCACCAGAAAAACTGTCTATAACAGCATTAAGCGACGATGAAGATTTTAATATCATAGAGGTGGAAGCTGATATTCACTTCCCGGATCCCTCATCTGTATTGGACAAACCAATTTCTCAGCTCAGAACTTCATCTTCTGCTAGATGTAGCCGTGAAAAACCTTCTGTAACTGCAACAAAACTGGATCCATCTGAATCCATTGAAGAATTTTTTAATAAAAACATTGACTGCTACAGGGAAAACCAACGACAATTAACCAAATCCTCTGACAACAGTAATAAAAGCACTCATTTTTTAGACATGGGACAAAAACAAAAAGACAAAGCGAAAATACACTACAAAACCAGGACTTTTGTAAACAAAAAATATATCAAGCCAAAAACAGTAAAAGATTAGTAGTGGCACACCAAAATGTAGATGGACTACAGAATAAAATTGAGAGAGTAACACACTTTCTTCACTACACTAAGCCCGACATACTCTTACAACAAATAACCCTATGATTGTAATGGGTGGTATAAATGCAGATGCCATGACAGTGAATGAAAACACACTTAAACTGGAAGAAGCACTCCTAGGATATGACTTGAGAAGACTTAAATTGCCCCCCACAATAATAACGCATAGTAGCCAAACCTCTATCGACTTTATATGTACAAACATGAGTGAAGCTGACATATCTACCCAAGTCCTCGACACAGGAATATCCGACCACTGTGCCCAGTTATGTAACATCAATACAGACAAAAGGGCTCATCCCAGCACAGACAAGAAAAACAAACAAACATACAATGGAGGACTTAAAACTTTTACTGGAAGTAAAGGTCTGGAGTAAGGTATTACAAAAAAGCAATGTTGATGACGCATTTGAAATGTTCCACAAAACACTTCAACAAGCATTAGACATCTCCTGCCCTCTCTCTACTATGAAACTAAAAAAGGACAGCCTCAAAAAGATATGGGATGCAGAAAGCAATGAGCTCAAGGACAATTACCTAGAAGCCATAAACCGAGCAATTCTCACAGGGAAACCAGAGGATAAGATGGAAGCAGCACAAAAGAAGAAAGCCTATGATCTGAAATTAAAAACACTTAGGAAAGAAGAGATCGCAAACAGATTTGAGGAAGCAGACAACAAGACCAAAGTTTTATGGAATATAATTAACCAGGAAAGAAAGTCTCGTACCTCAAACGTGCAG
The DNA here is from genome assembly GCF_021130785.1 of Homalodisca vitripennis. Lineage (NCBI taxonomy): Eukaryota > Metazoa > Arthropoda > Insecta > Hemiptera > Cicadellidae > Homalodisca > Homalodisca vitripennis. Next base: position 174,702,914 of record NC_060208.1, on the reverse strand, counting down.
CTAGACACTCTCATCGTCAACAGGGAAACCATCTCTTCACCAACAGAAATAGCAAATCATCTCAATGAATTTTTTGCAACCACAGCTGCAAAAACACTCATGAACAGTACGCAGAATAACAAGCACACGAAAACAATAACCCAAGACACCTCAAAATCCAATTTGTACTTTTATAGAACAAACTGTGATGAAATTGGCAAAATTATCAATGGACTAAAACAAAAGTCCTCAGGAGGAGAAGATGATTTTTCATCAAAATTGGTTAAATATTGCAAAAATGAAATTCTCATCCCACTAACAAATTTAATTAACAAATCTCTTTCTTAAGGAATATTTCCAAATTGTTTAAAAACTTCAAAAATATATCCTAAATATAAAGGTCAAACAAATGAACCATGCAACTACCGCCCCATTTCACTAATATCAACCTTCTCAAAGATTCTAGAACGTGTCATCTTGAAAAGACTTCTAGGCCACCTGAATCAAAATGAACTTCTTACTCCACGACAGCTTGGCTTCAAGAAGAATAAATCAACAACCACAGCAATAGCTCAGCTAGTTGAATCTATCATCGACAAACTAGAAGAAGGTTGTATAGCCACAAGTATCTTCCTAGACTTCAGTAAGGCCTTTGACTGCCTAGAGCATGGCTTAGTAATTAAAAAACTCAGATCATTAGGAATTGAAGACAAAGAGGCAGACTGGTTCAAAAGCTACTTGAGCAACAGGAAACAACTCGTAGAGCTTACATCATCAAGCAACGGAATAATTCACAAAATAAAGTCGGAACTGTTACCAGTAACAAGAGGCGTACCTCAGGGATCTGTGCTTGGTCCAGTGCTTTACACTCTTTTGACAAATGACTTCCCACAATATCTGGAGAAATACTGCAAGGTTGTGATGTATGCTGATGACACTGCCCTTATTATTACTGAGAAAGACAAAGAACAACTTGACATCAATTCGTATATAGCTTTTGATATGGCAAAGCAATACTGCCATATCAATGATCTGGTACTAAATGAGAAGAAAACACAGCAGCTAATTTTCACTGCCTCCCGAAACCATCACAGGGGTCTCCCAGAGCTAGAGGTAACAACATCAACAAAAAACCTAGCTCTGACTCTAGACAACAAACTATCCTGGGAGCCTCATGTGGATAAGCTCTGCAAAAAACTTAGCTCCTGCCTTTATGTAGTATGACGAATTAAACAAATTAGCAATATAGATATGGGTAAATCAGCCTACCATTCTCTCTTTGAGTCCCATTTTACATATGGATTAATTGTATGGGGAAGTACAACAGCAACAAATTTACAAAGAGTATTAGTAATACAAAAGAGAACCATCAGAGTTCTTACTGGACTGAGACCACGAGATAGTTGCAGGGAAGCCTTCAGAGAACTGAGGATTTTAACAGTAGTAGCTCTTTATATAATTGATACTATTTTGCACTCTGTAACAACTGGACAGACTAGAACTGGAGACCATCACTGCTACAACACAAGAAATAGACACCACTTTGCTCTTGAAACACACCACCTAAGTTTATATGAGAGGAAACCATCATACAAAGGAGCAATCTATTTCAACATTCTACCAGACTCACTGAAGAAAACACCAGTCAAACACCTGAAGAACTCACTCAAAAGTTGGTTTCTCCAGCAACCCTTCTACACTATTCAAGAGCTCATAAACTGGAAATCAATTGCATCATGAACTGATATTTTAAATGTTATGTTCTGTATGTCCTTTATTGTATTGACAAAAATTCTAAACTCAACGTTTATGAATAAAGAATATTGTTTATTGTCTATTGTCTATAAGATACAATGTAGTCTAACTTTTATTATCATTTAAGGACTGTTATAAAACCTATCTACGTTGTTTTTTTTTACAAAAGTAGGCTTCTCAGAACTGTGTATTTATATTTTTATAACTACACATAAATATAAGAATATATACGAAAGGGATAACAAAATACTGATACTGGAGTAAATTAAAATAACTATAAATATAGACTTTTTTACATATTTTCTTGTTCGGACAAGAGGGCAAAGTCAACATTGTCGGCGGAAATATTAGTAACTCGAACCAGAGGTGCTCAAACCTTAAGAAATTGTGTGCGATGCCGTGAGTAACAGCTAGTAAACTAATAAAGAACAGGAACAAACTAGTTTATATATTTGTTTCTTATGAATTTCTGGTAACAAATCAGATCTGCCTTATCTTGTTAGCGGGTTAACGCTGCGAGACTGCAGTGGATCATGAAACTTCCACCAATCAGATCTCCGCGCCTTCTCTCGCACATTTCTGTAATGAATCTTCAAGTTTTAATGAGGTCTGTTGCGTTTTCACTTTTGACGGGAACAAACTCTTAGCCTCATCATCTTGTCCTCGTTTCTTTTGATTTTGCGTTTTGAGTCTCAGTCTCTTTTATTATGTGTAATTGCTAACGAAAAGCTTTTTTCAATTCCTGAATTTATCAACACCATTTAATCAATGTTTTACTATTTTTATTTTTATTATGACGTTTTTCATTGGCACAGCAATTGGAAAATTGAATTATAAAATAATGGGAAGGAATGTTTGATGCTTACGAACTAACTCTTTCGATTTATCCAAATTCAACATGTGAGATCGATAGATACGCTAGGTGACAGTTCTGAGCGCATGCCATTCTACTTTATAAAATTCAAATCACTTCGACACTAACTGTAACTCGAGGCGTGGCTGAGATGAGAGGTCTGAAATGAACACTGTTTAAAGACAGCCAAATTTCAAACTAACTGATAGTAAGAGACGAAGAGATGCAATAATTCCAAAATTGAACTTCTTACAGTCAATCTCAATAACTTGTTTAGCTTATTACAGCAGCAGTAACGAAAGCGGGACTGATATTAAATGGTTTGGAACAGTTTTTAAAATTTAGTACTTTTTTAATACTACAAGATAGGAGTAAGCTACGTAACGCGTCGTGTAACAAACAGGCTTCCTTGCGTTTCATTGCAAAATTTCAAGTCTATAGTTCATTTTGTTAATGAAAGATAGAACAATAAACAATAATAAAAAATACATTTTTTCATTCCAGGTAAAAAACATTGTGTCAGCCTAGTGAGATATATACTTCAACGACGTTCAGGCAAATTTCATGATTGGATATGCACCACCTTCACATAACTGTTTCTTTTCTATGTAGAAATGAAGTCTGCAGGTGAGATCTTTCCTGAGATATTTTGTCATATGATACATTCATCTTTTTGTTCATTAAATTGGTATCAGTCTTTACATAATAAAAGTCTGCACAATAAGTCAGCATAAATGGTGTTAGATGTGGCTCATTATACTGGAGTTTATTTAAAATATGTCTTTTGCTATTTTCTCGTTGCCTGGTTACCCATACGAACAATGTAAAAACATTCCCTAACGCTCAACCAAATCCCATGGATCACACGAACCATAATCGAACCTCATATAGATATGAAGCTTCCAGCACAATTTCAAGCCTATAGGTCAGATCGTTTTCGAGATATAGTGTGGACAGGCAGAAATGATTTTTTTACTCCCTCACTATAGTAGGGAAGAATAGCTACGAAAGAATGCAGTAGGAACAACACATCAAAAGCCACCTGACACGGCACGTTACGACCGACCCATGCCTTTGTTGTAGTATTGCACTGTACAAAACTCAAACTAACGTAGTTAATTAGTTAGCTCAGTCCTCGATGGCTGCTCCATGATCACGTGCCAAATTGACTCATTCCTCAAACTGCACTATTTACAGGTTCCTTCTGTAGTTATAAGCTTTGATAACGTTCAGACAACAATAAAATATTATTTTTATCAAATAGTAAATAAATTTACTTTTAGAGAACAGAAAAATGGGTTTATAGATATGCCCAACTCTAACTTGGGCATATCTATAACTAAAAATGGGTCTATAGATATGCCTAATGGGTCTAGCTATACTCTAACTATAATCTAAAAGTCATGAAATTACCAAAGTAATTTTTCAATAGTTTTTCTAATTAAACATAAGTGAGCTCCTAATAATTACTACTTTCATTTATTAAAGAGGCAAACTATTATGAAGACAAGGAACGACTCGTAGACTACAGGAAGGTATACGAAGGCTCAAATCGATTTGGTCGACGAAGGTCCTTGCTCTTTCAATTGACTGCATTTAATATGAAGTGGCCCCACATCGTCACTACATTGTAAGGATCCTGAAAACTGACGTGGGTTTCTCTACAGTGGTTTATTACTCGTGTAATCTCTCCTGTAATATTCACGATATAATAAGAACTCATTGTTAGAAATGTAAAATTTATGTCAACTACTATTTCTTTCATTGCACAAAGTAGCCTGCCTCTATGCATCCCTGAGATAGGGGATTGAAAATATATGAAATCACTATATCACAACATACAATACTTATGAGAATGCCAGAAATCCCAATTCCCAGAAAGCCAGAATCTCCAATAGCAACTGTCAAACCTTACAGGAATGTGAATTGTTCCAAAGTTTATTTGACGATGTCATTTAGGTTATATTTGAGAGTATCCTGACAAATCAATACATCGTATTTTACTGCGAATGGAGCCAGAATATGTAAAATTTAACTCTCTTTCTGAAATCCTCGACACCCTTTTTACTAAATCTGATTTTCTTAACGTATAATTCCAATTTATAATTATTGAATCCTCCTTATTGAATTGAAAATTCTCAATAACTGGATGATTCTCGTATCCTCTCCCAATCGAGTCAGACTATGTTAACATATTTATCTAAGTTTCTGTTTAACATCTGTTGACTGAGTATAGAGATTATAGCTCTCCGCATTGAGGCTATATATTTCTACTATTAAATTGTATAAACAATACTTTGATGTAGTCTGTTAGCTTAAATGTTAGTTATGGCAGTATCGCGTGAGCTTAAGAACTCAGAAAAAGAATGTATTTGTTAGAACTCAGGAGGAAATACAGGATGAACCTTATGTTGATGAAGTAGTTTTTGGGGCCTATCAGCTGGTTTAACAGTTGAAAGTTGATTAAAAATGGGAATATTAAGGAGCTGGCTTGAGTTTAGAAACTCTCTCATCAAACTTCTAGTGTCGTATCACGGGCATTATCAGTCAGCCATCGATACAAGCATTGTCCTCTATCCTAACTGTAAGTCCTCTACGCTAAAAAAAATGGCTTTCCATCATGTACGATTACTTCGTAAAAAATTTGGTCGTTTTAGAACACAAATCTTTTGACAATTTTGATTGCCTAATCTCTGATGCTGAGATGAATTATAAATAGGGTTTCCTGACACCGTATGTACTTTAATATAAGAAGGTGATCATCAGAACTTTTTAACTTAGGCAGTAATCACCCTAACTTGTGTCCAACCATCCAAAATTTGGAAATGGTTTGATTAAAAAGGATTACATCATAGATTCTATAAAATCACAATCAATTATTTTAATGAATATCTGAACTAATACAATAGCATTTTTACTGATATACATGTATATACTATTTATATAATCTTACAATCACAAAACATTGCAAACACTTTAAAAAGTATTTATCTGAACTGTAATGACTAAACATAAAATGTAACTTGTTATCTAAGAAAAACTAAAAATAGTAATTTGCTGTCATATCTTACTAAAATAGTTACACCATAAACGACCTCATAACAATAAAGTTACAAACTTAAGCATTCCAACTTTTACAACTTAGTGCACTGTTTCAGTTTATGAAACTAAAGGACGATTTGCTTGAATGTCCAATTAAAACTATGAGGTTGTGAAAGCCCCTCGTTATAAGTTCTCAAGTTCTTGAACCACAAATTATATCTGTTTGTCTCTTGTTTGCAAAAGCTAATTATATATTTTTATTAAGACGTGACCTTTTTACATGAGTTGTCTTAAAATAAATATCATGAAATAGACTTCAACATTACTCCTTATACGAGAGGCTTTGTGAGATTGAAATAAACGTAAAAGAGTGTATTTATTAGTTGTATTTATTCAGAATGCTAGATTTTTAATTAAAATTCTGGTCATCATTCAGGTTTTCGAGCGTTGATTTACATTAATAATAACGATTTTTATATACATGTTACTTAACTTTATTTTATTCAATCAGGTGATTTCTAACATATTTATGCGTAAATCTAAAACGTGAAACGAAACTATATGAAAACTAAATGCAATAATTCAAAGTAACATACATACCACAAATAGATTTTTAACGTACACCCCCAAAAAATTGACATATATTTACATTTGTCAAAGCAATTAGCTAGTTTTGTATATCAGAATAACTATTAAATTTGTAAACTAATCACAAAAAGTTATTTGCTGAGTTCTAAAGATTTTGAACCCGTCTAGAACCCTCTGATTGTTACTATGTATATATGTATCTTTTCATGGGTTTTAGTTCGCGTAAGCACTTTTTCTTGCCTTAACGTATTACATAGTATTTATTATGTTATGAATAGATCAACACGTTCAGTGTAGATAAATTTAGAATGTGGATCATATTGACGAATTTAAATAAGCAACCGTTAACAGCATAAAGTGTGAAAAGAATATACATATATTTCGATGGTCACAAGCCTAAGCCTATTTGGGATAGTGTTTATTATATACCTAAACACGTTTGTAACAACTGCCTGTCTTAATTGTTGGACGTGGAGTATTGTGTCCACACAATCCGTGTATGATTCTATTTAAAACCGAGTAAATTCCATTCGTTGCCTCCAATATATAATGGGAATCTATTATAATGTTAAGTAAATTTGCGTGAACATTTATTACGTTTTAGAAACATGATGTTACATCTTACGATCTATACACTTTACTTTGCCTTTGCCAGCAACATCCTGCTAATTACAGCATGCCTTTGGCGATTTAAAATCCAATTAGTTACAATTTTTCGCAAATACTTTTCATGCCAAAATAGCAACCTAAAATATTGTTGCAATGATCTTTCTGTGTTGTTGCAATAATCAGTTTTTTATCAAACACCAGTGTAGTTGTCTAGGCCCTAATTTATTCCTCATTTAAAGCTTATACCTAATATAAAAGACAATTTCAGCATCAGGTGTTTTAGTTTTTTTTTTTTTTACTTCTTTTGGGCATTTTGTAAAACATTATCGATCTTTTATAATTCTATAAAGTCTTTCAAAGACGAAAACCAAGAACATTCAAATAAGTTTCAAAATAATACATAGATTATGGTAGGAACTTTAATCAGTTTAGTCAGTTTCCACTTCAGACCACGCTTAGGTAAGCCTTGGAGCTCACTAATTAAAATTAGCTCAGAAATGATTAATTTAAAGTTAAACCTTGAAAATTTTAAAATTTATGAAAAATCATAAACGTATTACTTATAAATTTAAGTAATAAAAAACTTATTACATTAAAACACATTAAACCAGTATTTAATACTTTTAGTAGTATAGCATAACTAATAGTATAGTATTAAACATTATATAAATATATAATTATATAATATATAATGTATTAAAAATATATAACAAAAGCCAATATAAGCACCATCTTCAACAATAAAAAACTTGTCATAGGTCGTTCGGAAAATAAGAGAAATCCTTACTTAAAACAACAATATTGATCAGCCAGGTTAAGAAAGGAATGGTATAAAAGCCTTTACCTTAGGAAAGGAAACCAGATTGTGGTAATAATCTTGATAAAATTGTTGGGCTCTTACAAACCTTCTCCACTACTCCTCCTTATCCCATCTTCTTTATTCGTTATCCTTACACCACTCGGAGGTTACTCCTCCGATACTCGCTTGTGAAGAACTAGAAACATTTATTATTTACGGTGGCATATTATAACTCAAATGGTGGTTTTTTTACATTAATCAACCAGCTGATCTAAAACTACTGCTGAATTAAAAAGCTTAATTTCTTTCATTAGCTCAACTGTCCATATAATTAAAAACAATTCTGCAGTACATAACTCATGGTAATAAAACATGACCAAGGCAAATATAAAGCATAATTAAGTAATAATTAAAAGTTTATTAATACCTGGAATTGTTTTAAAACGTCATTGATCAATTAAATTATGATTCATATACGCTGCGCATGTATCACACATTCCTCATTATATACTACATCAAAATATGAATTTTCCATCGCAAAGATTATCTAATGACAATAGACAAAGATAATTCTATCCAGTAGTACTGGAGGTGTTACTTATCTTTAATTCATTCATAATTTCTAACGAAAAAGGCTTTATTTCAACATTAAACATTTCGGAATTAGAAAAGTCTTGACTATTGTAAAACCTACGTTCCTAACAAATAGGTTGGCTGTTACAGTTAAAGAAAGTTTGATTTACGCCGTTAGAAATAAGACTTAGGCTCAGTTGGGAAGTAGAGTGGGTAAACTTCGTAAGCTTAGTCGAGCATGGCTGTGGGTCACCAACTTGTAATTTCTTACAGATTACAGCAAATAGTATATGTAATCGGTTGTAATTAAGTATCAGTCACAGTTACTGAGGTGTACACTGTGTTGCCACAAATCATTTGTGCCTTGACATGAGTTGTTCAATGCGTTTAATTTGCAATTTCGTTGAATATACAATTATTGCATTACATTCAGTTGTTCGCTTCAACATCAAAATTCTAAAAATAAATTAAACACTTGCCTTTAGATCCCGTTCATTCTCATGTAATAATAACAACCTGTGCTCCCGTACAAATAAAGATAATAATCTCACACTAGTAATATAACTTAGTTAAGAAGAAAGTGTTTATCTAATTGCAATTCAATTAGACTATTTGATTTACAATATATTCTTAGAAGCACTAATGTTGCTTTGATAGGTACAAACTTTTTACAAAATTCTAACACTACTATTAGCAGTACTATACTGCTAACCTGTTCTTTAAAAATAATATATACTTTATTTTTTTACACAAATAAAATTACTTTATTTTTGTAATATTGTATATGTATTACCAATTTACAGTACGTATTAAAAATAAGTGGGTTTAAAACACATTCCTTTTTTTTCTTTGCGTTAAGACGTATGTTTATATATTTAGGGATACAAAAGTGTTGTTATCTACTTGGATTTTGGTCGGCTGGTATTTGAACTGTTTATATTTTGCGTCAATTAAATTTTGGCTTAAAACTTGTTAGTGAAGATAAGGCCATATGAAATGTTTTTAAACGTCATGTTTTTATTGTAACAGATCACTATGGGTTTGCCATCTGTAGTCCTGTTATCATATTTAAAGTATTAATTTATCCAGTTTATATTTTCTATTAAATATCCCATAAGGTATTATTTTGTAATTGAATATAAGCTATTTTTCGTGTGTCTTTATTTTTAGTCAGATGATTGAGCTACTATTCACACCTATTTTTAAAATAAAATTAGATAAAAGTTTTTATCGTCAACTACTCATATTAATGAATGATCCCTCCAAAGAGGCCGTTCTTTTTATCAATATAAACAATAATTTGTTATTCTTAGAAATATACTTCAAGTGTATTTAATTTCGATATGAATATAATCACTTTTTTAATGTAATAACTTTACAATCAATATGTTAAACTATATTGTAAGTTATTTTAATAAACTTATCAACATTTGGTCAAATTTTAAGAAAATAATCTTATTATTAAATATATTCATAAATATACATGGTAATTTATACGACTAATATTCTTGTTAATACGACTACTGTATATGAACAGTAACTATAATACACATAAACTAATTTAGAACAAGAAAGAAACTAGTTTATATATCTGTTTCTTGTGATTTTCTGATAACAAATCAGATGGGCCTTATCTTGTTGATGGGTTACCACTGCGAGACAGCGCTGGATCATGAACCTTCCACCAATCAAGGGAACAACTTATGTATCATCATTCTATTCTAGAATTCTTTTGGTTTCTAGTAAGTTTAATTACCAAAACAACATAAGCTTTATCCATTCTTGTATCCATATCCTTGAACATACAAAATATAAATGTAAAGTTTTTAAATAAGTTATTTCTACTGTGTTCTTAAAAGGAATGTCATGTTTTACATCGACAATCTGATTGAAACTATTAAATAAAAAAAGATAATACTTATGCTTTATGTGTGAGAAACAAACTCTCTTCTAGTTATTCAATTCAAACGTGTGAAATGGGTGGATTCAATACTGGACGATCCTCACAGTTCTCTAGTGATCACCCGGTTCTCCTTCCTAAAGTTTGGAGCCCTCGAATTCGTAATGTAAGATTGTAAGCTGCTAAGATATGTGATCTAAAGAGACAGAGCACTTTCTATTTAAACTAAAAAACGCTTTATAGTTAAAAAAATATATTTTAACTGCTGTAAATTCAAATAATTAATTCCTAAAACTCCGTTATCCAAACTACTATAAATCGTATACGTAAATTAACATAAACGAACTTTATCATATGAGATGGACTGTCAACAGAATTGTTTTAGGAAGATTGCTCAGTTATAACCACCAACTTTGGCCTGAATTATCTTAGTTAAAGTGATGAACTTCTTAAAGTACGTTTGGAATTTTCCCTTCTATTTGGGGATAAAAATGCTCTTAATAATCCTTAGTTTAAAAAGGAAGACTATTTCAGAGGCAAACTATTATTCTCACAAAACACCAGGCTAGCCGTGCACTATAGACAAGTATAAAGGTCTCAATCGATTTTCATAAGGTCCTTGCTCTTTCAATTGACTGCATTTAATAATAAGTGAACTCACACCGCCCCTTCATTGTAAGGATGGTGAAAATTGAAGTGGGTTCTCTATGGTAGTTGTTTCTTTTCTTAATTATTTGCTGAACGTTAGCGAAGCCTATCACTCTTGGTGCTTGGGAATTTTCATTTCTGTCTGACTGTGTGTTGGCACAAAATCTCGATAAATTAACTATCCAGCAAACTTGAAATTATGCTTGAAGCTTCGTATCTATATATCCTACATCGAATTCGATTATATGCATGTCACTCCATTGGATTTGGCTGATCGTCAAGGCTAGCAAAATTTGTTTTTGAGTGAATATATTTCTACCTGTCTGTTAGCAGGATATAGCAAGAATGAAATAAGCTATAAACATTTTATTTTACATGCACCCTCAGAGAACCCTGCTGTATAGAAGCTCTTATCCGTAAACATTACCTCACAATTTGTGGTAAGAACTCATTGAATACATAAGTAGTATTTATTACATTCCACTTAGTCCTTCGCTACACAAATTAACATACAAATTATTATTAAAAACTAAAACCAAAAAGGTGAACTGTCTCAGAACAACCCTGAGATATTATTGGGCCAGTGACTGAATCTCATAAATTCTGTAGAAAAATAATATTTTTAAGACTAGCAAAAAATAATTAATATAATTAATTAAACCTCCCACTTTGCCTTCTTGAAACAAAATATACCCATACAATCAATATTTTATGTTAAAAGATTTGTAATTAATTAATCTTTTAAAATTTAATTTTAAAATTTATCATAAATATGTTATTAATTCCTAGTATATATAATTGTAGAAATAAATACTATTATAAAAAATATTTATTGTAATAACTTGCAAAACAAGCAAATTAATTTGATGAATTCTTCATTAATTCAACAATTTTCTTTACATACAAAATGTACGAGTATCAAATTGTGTATTATTTAATAGATTTTTAATTGTTAGAGAAGCTTTTTCCTAAATGTAAGACTTTTGTAAATTTGCAGTATATTAAAAGACTTTATTTTACTTTTAATTAGTTTTCAATCGAAAATTCGTCAAATGTAACGATAAAATATAAATTGCATTAGTATTACACTTTTAGGTGAGAATATGATTAATGGATTTCAAATCCCTCACAGACATCAACAGCTTGAGAAGCTTGAGATTTAATTAAAATTTCTCGAGAATCGGTGGACGAGTAATTTACCAATCTGACACTCGGTATTCAAGCAGCATCAGTTAACAGTAAGAACTAATGGTAGGGAAACCGCACATCTATTGGCCACGTCTACAACCAGAGTATTGTTATTGCTGTTACTTTGTCGTCTGTCTTGTGCAGCAGATGTTTCAGTTATTGTTTAAAACTTCCTGTAAGTCAGAGAAAAATAAAATATCTACTATCTTACACTCGGTATTCAAGCAGCATCAGTTAACAGTAAGAACTAATGGTAGGGAAACCGCACATCTATTGGCCACGTCTACAACCAGAGTATTGTTATTGCTGTTACTTTGTCGTCTGTCTTGTGCAGTAGATGTTTCAGTTATTATTTAAAACTTCCTGTAAGTCAGAGAAAAATAAAATATCTACTATCTTACACTCGGTATTCAAGCAGCATCAGTTAACAGTAAGAACTAATGGTAGGGAAACCGCACATCTATTGGCCACGTCTACAACCAGAGTATTGTTATTGCTGTTACTTTGTCGTCTGTCTTGTGCAGTAGATGTTTCAGTTATTATTTAAAACTTCCTGTAAGTCAGAGAAAAATAAAATATCTACTATCTTACACTCGGTATACAAGCAGCATCAGTTAACAGTAAGAACTAATGGTAGGGAAACCGCACATCTATTGGCCACGTCTACAACCAGAGTATTGTTATTGCTGTTACTTTGTCGTCTGTCTTGTGCAGTAGATGTTTCAGTTATTATTTAAAACTTCCTGTAAGTCAGAGAAAAATAAAATATCTACTATCTTACACTCGGTATTCAAGCAGCATCAGTTAACAGTAAGAACTAATGGTAGGGAAACCGCACATCTATTGAACACGTCTACAACCAGAGTAGGGTTCTCCGGACAATAAAAATTCCCATAACAAGTACACATTTTAACATATTTTCTCTCGTAGCAAGGAGGCAAACTGAAAATTGGCGTTGCAAATACAGTGTTAACTCGAACTAATAAAGAAATAAGGTGCGTGCCAATCCGCGAGTAATGCACATTCTTTCGTAGTTCGATTGAACTATATTTCCGACGCCAATGTTAAGCTAGCCTTGTTAACATTATATATATATATACTTTTTGCGATTCAATGTTTATTGAAATTATATATATATATATATATATATATATATTTATTTATTTATTTATTTATTTATTTATTCTTATTAATTATTCTATAACAAAATGTAATTGTTATTATAGAATTATAAATAAAACATTATATATATTATACTTATATGTATAATAATTTTTACGACTAGACTAGACAAGACCGAGTTATATTATTTATAATTATTATATATAGAATATGTATTAATTCTTATGTATTATAAATAACATTACACAGGATGTAGAAGTACGCAGTTTTGACAAGGTTTTAAACAATATTTGAAGTCTATATATGCATGTCTTACCGTAATAAATATTAAAATGCGTACAAAGTTGTATGAAGAACAAGAATTATTTTCCAAACTTTTTACTAGGAAATAACTTTTTAAACTATTTTTATGTTTTAGGTTAGTTATTTGTTAGTTACATTTTCGGAAGTCATTTTACTTGAATACTTAAATCCATACCGGAGAAAGTTAACCCAGGCGTTGTATTTGCACAGGATACAAGTCAAGAGCTCATTTTGTAATATAACATTCAACATTACATTTTATGACATATAACGAAAGCAAATGTCCGAAACCTGTATGATTTACATTTGTTCGAAAACAGTGCATTGGAAAACTTGCTTTAATTTGACAAAAAAAAACAGTATTAATTTAATATCAATTAAGATTTAGTCTTCAAACACATAAGTTCCTGACGTACCTTAACAATATTTGTACTAACTTTTATTGACACAACTTATACAAAACACACAACTAATACAAAACGACCTCATAATATTAATGCTTCAAACCTAAACATTCTAACTTTTACAACGGTGGTTGGTTTCCAGCGTTGCACTTTATGAAACCAAAGGTCGATTTGCTTCAATGTCCAATTAAAATTATGTGGTAATTAATTCTCCTCGTAAAGAGTTCTCAAGTTTTTGAACCACAATTTCTATTTACTTGTTTCTTGTTTTCAAAATCTAATTATACATTTGTTTGGACATGACCCTTATACCAGGTGCATTTGTAAACAGTCTTGAAATAAATATTACTATAAATAAAATAGTATTATAAATATTAAAATTTTAATTTTGAGACAATTTTTTACTGGGTAGATTTTGTGTGATTTAAATAAATGGTTGAGTGCTAAATGTAAGGCATATTTGGAATGTTGTTCATTTTTTAATACCCTATTTAATTTCTTGAATGAAAATTTTGTTTGGACCTATGCAAAGAAATATAGTATTATATAGTCACTATTAGAAATAAAATAATGAAGGAAAACAATAACAAAACTATCTTCACGTGTTATGCTGAAGTATATTTATTGATATACATAAAAATAATTTTATACATAAATTAATTTTCCCAAAATATTTGATACAAGATTTATCATATAATAAATCCTTTTTGTATATCGATTGCAACAAGTGCTAGTTTTGGCCATTAAGAACATTGCTGTTTACTGTTTTTATACTGTTTGGTGAGGGTTCGTTATAGAATATTAGATTTTGCACTCATTTTACCACATTCTATTACTGTCAAATGACAATTAAATTAATGAGATTGATGATGAAATTTATATAAATGAAACACATTACGGTTAATAGAGTTTTCGTTTTTTGCTCGGTTAGCACAATTTCTCTTATGATCTTAACGCTATGTGGCAGTTTAATTGTACAACACTTGGTAAATATGCATTCATTCTAGTTACACTGACTTATTTATTAATTCCTCGAGCCCGATTTAGCTTCCGTTTCCTCTAACATACGTGTTATAGGAACTTTGGTAACAGATCAAGGACGGTGTCATCAATATATTGTCACCTTTTGGCTATTCCTAGGCATTTGATTTTGTTAATCATGAGTATACTTCTGGTGTAGAAGATATTATATTAATATATAAAAATATGTCCATAGGGTATCTCGATACAGTCTGAAATATGGCAAAGAATCTTTCTGCGCAATTGCAAAGATCGATTGGTGTTACCCATGGTAGATGTTTAGACTCAAGTTTGTTCGTAATCAATAGAGCCGCAGAGTTGGTTTGTGCAAAACAGAGTGGCTTTTTGTAATAGTATCTATTTTTTTACATGGTTTCGTATGTTTTATGAAATGGCTTGGCGTAATTGTGAAACTCTAATGTGTTTGAAAATTTTTTAGTTATCTATTTATTTGTATCATTCCCATACACAAAAAGTCAGCATGTTTTCCGCTGACTCAAATAATGTATTTTTTTTTTTTTATGGGTAAGAGAAACGTTTAAGTTAAACTTCAAGTATTGTTACTTTAAACAACATTACATACATTCTTTATTCTACAATAACTTCCATAAGATATTACATCAATTTTAAATTATAGTGGGAATTTTTCTTTTCCGCTTTAGAGTAAGTCTGTCTTTAGAGCAATTTACGCTAGCTCAGCAACCCACACTGATAATGTTTCAATAAAATGTAATTGTTCTGCAAATTATCCAAAATGGTTTCTGTATAATATATGTAAGTAAATTGCGATTTGTCGTTATCACAGGAGTAAGACTTTTTCTTACTTAAAGCAAAATTATTTGTCAGTCAAGTAAAGAAAGAGATTATATAAAAGCTTTTACCTTAGGAAAGGAATTCAGATTGTGGTAGTAATCTTGAGAAAATTGTTGGGCTCCCACAACCCCCTCTACTTCCCATTCCTCGGCCCTCCCCTCCTTCCATCTTCGTTATCCTTACACCGCTCGGAGGCTGCTCAATCCACAAATACTCGCCTATGAGTAACATGACTTTTTTATAACGAGAATTACAGCTCGGGTTTTAACTACTTTTGAAATCCGCGCTTCACATAATTTTAACCTAATAATAATAAATTATTTATATCAGTTTCGTGTTAAAATTAGAAAAATCTTACATGTTGGTGGTATATCATGTCTTGAATTGTGTTTGTATTCTATGTGTCTTAAGCAAACATTTTTGAGACCAGCATACAACTCCGTATTCTATTTTGCCTAACATTGCTTTATAAAGCTAATGTATAAATATTCGTAACTTATTCATTATTAACCATCTTTAAAGCAAAAACAGTACCTATCATCCGGCTCACACTGCGTTAAAACATTGCTTACATAATTAAACTCTCCAAATATTTTGCCCTCGCTGTGCAGGACCATATTTAGTCAACAGATGTTAATGGGGAACAGTTTCAACGGTCACAAGTACCTCGGTCAATAGTATACTAGGTACAGAGGACGGAAATTATATGCAGAACAGTGAGAGAATCTAACCTACATGCGTTTGATAACTTATTTTAAAAGAAAAAAGTCGTTAAGAGGAAACGAAGGTTCGCTTAGCTGAGGGCATCAGTTTTTGATTAGAGAACAAATGAAATTTACAACATATTTGTAAATTCTAGTCACGTGTTAAAAGCGAAACCACGCACACGCGGGCAGCTGTGAACTTGCGTACCCTCTTGACTGACTTAAAATTATCTCGTTCCAACTCAAAGGTTGGGATTTCATTTATTAAAAGTTATAATAATGATATAGCATTGTATTCGCTTGTACTTTGGTCATTTATCTATACTTTCTGTGATAATTTCTAAACTAATTTCTAACGAAAGAAATGGATTATTGACTATAAGAAATATTGGTAATGATGGACCAGTAATATTACCATTCATACCATTTTGCGTATAGAGTATTAAATGGGACCACTAAATTCTTTTTACTTTTCGGAAAAGCGTGAATAACGTCTGATGTACTTTCACTTTTGACGTACCTAACATCTTACTGAGGACTAACTCTCTTCACTTTTTGTATTGCTTATTTTACTCGTATCTAGCAGTTTAATTACAGTTAGAAGAACTTCACAAAATGATTTGGCATTCGTTTTATAGTGGAGGATGTTCTCTTTTAAACCTTGTTCTTCCCGTTCCTACGAACCATAAACCTCCGCGAAGATCTTATGAAAGAGAAGACATTTTCATATATAATATTATATATATATATACCAAAACTATTACTGGTTTATAATTTATGTAACCTAGACGGTTATGCACATGGACTCAAAAAGTTATTGTTTACCTAAAAGCAGGAAAATTAAATATCCTGTCGTTTTGACCACATACGCACAAAGAATTTACAATCAGCCTCTCTGCCTCGTCATGTGAGTACGTTGAAATCTTACCTGCTTTAAAACAAGCGAGCGGATGTAGGCGGTGGAGCTGGTATTGATTTGGCTCAGGACGTTCTCATCAGTGGATGGGAAAGTAGCAGTTTAATTTCGCAATAAAAAGACGGTTTAGTTCCTCTCATTTCACTAACTTGTATGCCTATTTCTTTAACTAAGTTCCTTTATTTTGTAGGACACTAATTTATTCGAAATATTGGCCGTGTCATTGAATAATTAATAAAATAAATAAATTATTATGCGTAGGATTTCTATTTCACGTAGTCAATTATAATTTAAGACGGAATGTTCTAGATATCGATTTAGGTCTAATACAAAAAAATAAACAAGATATATGTATGTACAAGATGTATGTTTAATCATATCATATCATAAGAATTAAATAATTGTGCAAACTAATCGTTATCGCTTTTGGTATCATCAGTTTTCGCTGTTTTTTTTTATAAATGGAAATTTCCTGAAATATACACAAAATATATGAGACGTGTATTTATCCCATAAAATCTCAATTTATTGATTGAGGATAGCTATTTATAAATTCTAATAATTATGGCAAGGCAATCAGTAACTCATCATCGACATTTCCCGCTTGTGGAAGCTATTTATATCAACTTCAGCACGTTTTCGACCTCTGAAACAGCCTACTCTAACTGGATAGGAACATATATGCGTGGTTCCTAACACCTAGAAGGTAATATGATTTGGTGTAACGATTTTATTACTTAGAGCAAACGTAACTATACTGTACACAATACAACATTATAATCTCCTCATTTCAGCAATGTTGTAAGAGACGATAGATTTGAATCAATTCAGAGGAAGTTTTGCAAGACTTATGAGCCTACCGTTGGGGTTCCTTTAACCTGGACGTGCCTGCGGTATTCACTGCATCGTGGCATAGTCTGGACCACCTGATGCTCATCATAAAGTGTCTAAAAGGTTTAGCTCGTATTTCTCAAATTCTTTCACAGCTTAGCATCTTTCATCTTCCAATTAGTGCAGCGGAAAATGCTTTAGTTTTTCTATTTAAGTCAAGAACCATACATGTTCCAAATTTCAACTTTCTGGGATAACGGTATATTTGATAATTAGTGATAATTGAGTGAGTGAGGCCTTTTCCTGTTATACATAGAGATCTAATTGAGTTTATCTTTATAATAACTCATCGGTTCCCGAAAGCGGAATTTCGTTTATACGTATAATATCATATGACGTCACGTGCCATGACACAGTCATCATTGTTATTAAATGTGCTCGAATCATTTATCCCAACTTTACTTCTTAGTCTCGTTTTCATTGGTCAATTTTCAATTCTTATTATAATGGCTCTTCTCAAGAC
Source organism: Homalodisca vitripennis (assembly GCF_021130785.1). Classification (NCBI taxonomy): domain Eukaryota; kingdom Metazoa; phylum Arthropoda; class Insecta; order Hemiptera; family Cicadellidae; genus Homalodisca; species Homalodisca vitripennis. Next base: position 174,684,344 of record NC_060208.1, on the reverse strand, counting down.
AAGTGTCTGAAAATCATTATATCAGGAAAATAAATGTGCACTAGAAGGTAAGTGATCTAGTAAAAGGTCCAATGTCGTAATTATACGTCCAAAATATAAATATGCATTATTTAAACGTTCTGCCGATTTAATAGAGACATAAAAACGGAATGTCAGTAAAATGTGTTTTGCTCAACGGTATTTATAATTTAATATAAATCAATCGTTAATCAGGCAACGATTGATAGATGTTTTTCACAAACTATAGATCTATAGTTTTATACAAAATAGGAGTACGCTACACCGCATGTCGCGTATCAGGCTTTGCTGAGGTTCATTAAAAAGTGTAAGTGTATATATCTCTCCTTTCTTGTTGTCCTGCGGACCTAAAAACAGGCAGCTAAACGTACAGAAAAAAATGCCATCCTCCTGGCACCTACTGAGTTCAATAATGCTCAGCCACATCCCACAGATTATGCTCAGTCTATAGTTAGAACACATTCATGGTTACTTAGGTTACATGTCTTCTAATGTCACATTAAAATGCATATGTCTCATTTTGTTTACAATTTATTTATTCTAATTAATTATCATTAACATAACATTTATAAACATTTTCCCTGACGCTCAGCCAAATCCAATGGTGTGGTATACACAATGACAGTACTTATATTTACAATTCAAAAATTAAGTTTCATACAAAATTTAAAGTGAATGGCCTATTAACATGAAATTTTTGTGTTTAGATATCTTTTTCCAGTTTAAGGATCAATAAGCCTCGCTAACGCTCGGCCAAAAAGTATTTTAAAAATCGACAAGAAACGGGAATGAAGGGGGAGTTATGTTCTACAATGTAACCAAAGCCTCAGCTCTGTTACCAGGATTGCTTTCAGTTAACCGATGTCGATCCGCTTACAGGGAGGAACAATCAGCATTTCCACACCCCAACCAACTCAAGAACAGTTCTCAGATACAATGGCTCTCACCCCAATATTCACGGTGGTTTACACTCGCATTTCTTAACCAAATTAGCACCACTCCTTACTAAGTGGTCCTTTGGAATCGCCTTAAAGATATTATTTTTTAAAGGATTACTGACATTTAGAATATAAATGTAAAACAGTAATGAAATCTTTGTATTAATTAAAACAATGATACCATTGTACTTGTTCTCAGCGATACTATGAACTTGTTGTGAATCATGATAATTTGTGAGGTGGAGGTAAATAAAATATTCGAACTATACTTATATCTTTTAACATACAGTTTACCGTAAGTCTTTCTAGTTGTTTGAAATTTTTCTTTTTCGTAAAAACATACACACTTTCAAATCAATTTTTGTAGTTCTTTCATTTACTTTTAGACATCGAATAAGATTTACAAAACTATCCCTTCAATTTTAAAAAATAGTGAAAACTTTTGAAATTAGGACGAGACTTTATTTTAAAGAGAATCTATTTAAAACTGAGCATAATGTGTTCAGTATGCTGAGCATTCCATTCTGGTAGAATGTATCATAGATTCCTCAGCTCATGGATTCCAACTCGTTGAGTGCATCTAATTTAGCATTCTCTAATTATAGCATTTCCTTATATTCGGCATAATTTTGATGTCACGACAGGGATTCTTATTTGGCTCCATAACATTGTTCATGTGCTAAATAAGCGCACTGTTGAAGGTATCGGACCGCTTTGTCATCAAAACCAAGGAGGCCATCATGATGAGTCCACGGCGCATAAGGAGTCTCATTGTAAGTCTCAGCTTGACTATACAATGACAGTTGTCACTAAGCGGCATAGTGCGGCCCTTGACTTCAAAAGGTAAATCATGAAGTTTTGTTATAGCTGTTAGTAATATTCCTTGTCACCGGGGTTCACTCATCACGTGAGGTTGATGTGCGCCAGAACCAGTTCCCGCTTTGTCCTGCTTCTAGATGGACGTGATGTACCGAAAGATATGGTGCATCTCTGAGTGAACTTAGTGATAATCGACAAGAATTTTAAATTTATTATATTGGATGGTACCATGCCCTAAAATGTCACCATGGATGGTGTTCTATTACCGTAGACATCAAATATGCACACAGCCCAGGCTATTCAGGCCTGGGGCTTCTGAGTCGGAGAGACCATTTTCGTTGTGGGCTCTCTAGTCGCTAGTGACAAGGTCAATCGGGGGGCCCTGATTTGATGTTTCCCGGTAGTACGGAGTTGGTGATGATAAAGGCGTCTTATCATCATCTAAAGAAGCCAGTACGGTGAAGAATGTGGCGGTGTGTCCTGATATAAATAAAGTCCCAATTGAAATTTAGATTAGCTGTCGTCGACTTGTTGCTTGCTAAGTTTTTCTGTATGTGTATGATTAGGTAATAGTGTTTTTTTCTTTATTAGATGAAACATGCAGGGTGACAATAAATTCTTATTATTGAAATAAAAGTGTATTATTTAAGAGGTGGTATCATTATACGGATCTACTATAATTGTGCTATAATAAAATATCAATTGATAATTGATCTAATATATTGCTATTATATTATTATCTGCTACACCAAATCGTTACGTTCTAATCTTAGAACGCACGATCGGACATTACAGTACATCTTCACGTTAGTTTGTAAATTGGAACAAGATTGTCAATATCCAATAGCGGTACCAGCCTGCGCAATGGTCGGTGTAACGTTCCTTAGCTATTGCTGCTGGTATTTATGGTTCCAATCCTCAGAACACGGACCAGGTCAGTTCTGCTTTACCTTTATCACGACTCGAGAACCAATAAAAGTGTTATCAGTTTATGTAGAGTCGTTAGAAATGAAATAGCAACTGCAAATGTATTACCATAAACTTATTTATTTCAAAAGTCTACAAACATATTAAGTCTATCTAGTGAGTTTTATATTATTTAGGAATTCAGCCGCAGAGTAGAACGTCTTGTGATGAAATATTGTATGAGTTAAGCTAATTGTGAATCTAGGGTATTTAACAGTTTCATGTCAGAGTAGTAAGATCCTTTTGCATACATTTTAAACCTGTAAATCGGATACTGGTATTCACTGATACGTGACGTGTAGCTATTTGGACTATTGAACTATTGAAATAAGCTAATGTTTTCTTAAAAGAGCAATATCTTAAAGTTTATGAAAATGTGTTAATAAAAATTTAAGTGCATACTTTTAGGTTGATGACCATTAACATTGCTCTCCTTTTCTGAATTATAAGAATTGTTATACTCATCAGAATTCTTCCAAAACGTTACATCTTATCTTGTCTAGGCATAGACGCAGCAAACGTTTCATAATAGCAGGCTGACTCCAAAATCATTTTGATATCGAAACAAGCGGCTAACGTGCAAGCCAAGTATGATAAATGATCCCGCCAATTTAGATTTGATCTAGTACCACGCCTAAAACCTTCGTCAATAACACTCCCGCCACGTTTTTACGTAGATAACACATTAGATAAGACATTTTTTAAGTGGATTTTAAATTTTAGATTAGTTACTTCATGCATGTATTTAGCAGGATCTTGGATATAGGGTTTAAAAGTCTCTCAAGATACTTTCTACGGTTTCAGCTTCTTTTAGTTTTTATAAACATTTAGCGTACAGTAATCGGATAAGGAATGATAAGCCGGAACTCTGGGTCATTTTACCAATTTTCCATCCAGTGCAAATGAGTGCAAAATTTGTGAGCTAAGGAGCATTACACCCGATCTAATTTACAGTACGCACTTCATATGAGCTCGAAGTATTTTACACCTTTGTTGATGCCATCTTTGAAAAAGTTTCCAACTTCATGAAATCCAACCCTTTTTTGAGATTGTTAAGAGTCAATTAATAATTATTATTTTCAAAAAATTATTTAAAAAATTGAAAAATAGAAGAGGAGCGATAATTTGTTTAGACAATAAATCGATAGTATATGCATTATTATATTAATCAATAAAGAAACGTAATAAAATATAATATACTAAATTATACTTTTATTCTTTTTACTTTTATTAAGGCAGCTGCGGTGTCTCTGGCGGCCATGTAACTCGCTATTGTGCTATCAAGGATTTTTTTATAACCAAGGTTGTCCAGTGCTGCAGGCTACCGAGAGATCCATTTCATCAACTTAATGGAAATGTTTCTTCAAAAAAGGACTTCTATTGTGTTAAAAGTGTTGATGGTTAATGGGATCCACTATTTAACCTCCTGAGTCCAGAGTAAATCTTGTGTTTTAAAGTGTCAAAATCCTAAGTGGCTATATTTAGTACAAGTGCCTGACTGTGCTTGAGTCCTGGACAACCATCCCTCTAAAGTGGGTCAAAGACCTAAGTGGCTATTTTTAGCCACTCGCAAAAAAAAATTCACAGAGTCCCTCCTAGTTGTGTTATTCCCATTCAGGTCGCAGCACTTGATAGAAAGAACAGTTTTTTGGCCATAGTAGTGCAAAGTTTTGCCACCAGAATGCTCTAGGTATGCTCCAGTCTTCTTAACCTAAAAATGACTGACCCTCCAGAAAAACGTGACCGGCCAAAACGTTCATTAAGTACTTTATTAATATATTTTTAGCCTTAGCTCGTACTGATATCATTAGATAAGAACTATGTCTGCATTTTAAACGATAAATTGTGACAATCGGCTTTTGTTTAAAGTAGCTATAACAGGTTTATTTTTGTAGTTCCTAAAAATAGGCACTTAGGGGCGCTATAGACTATAAACCCATATTTTTATAGTTCCTTTTTTTAGTCACTTAGGGTCGTTAGCTAAAATGTTTTTTCTTTAAAAAAATAATAACAGCTGACAAATATATAAATGTAGTTGATTATTTATGTGTTTTTAGGTCAAGGCAATCAAAACCCTCACTACGAACCAGTCAATCTAGATGATTCTGAGATTGAGGGCGCGTTAAATGATGATGATGAAAGAAGGGGACTTGTTGAGACACAGAGACCGCTTTTTTTGATGTGAATGAAGTTATTGGAAATTGGAGTGATGACACCGATGAAGACCCCACATACGAGCCTCCCAATGAGCCGGATCGTAAGGAAGACACGTCAGAAGAGGATCCACAACCAGAAGCAATCCAGCGAAAAGAAGTAAGATAACTACCTGAATTCCAAAATTACTTATTATCTCATGTATTTGAAATTATTACTAAAATATGTATTATAGTCCTTGTAATTTTATAATAAGGTTGCTATAACAAAAGCTTAGTACATTTAAAGGAAGTAAAAAAATATGTATGTCAGGTTGTTTAATTCTGGAACCATTGAGAGAAAAGTTTAGTAATTTCAAGATTATTTTTATTTAACAATCTTTTTATTTAATTGTTTGAAAGTAGCAAAAATATTATGGAATTGTTTTGTTCCAGGGAAAGAGGAAGAAGGCGCTCACTAAGAAAAAGGGAGATGGGGCTAAGAAATCGAAGAAAAACGAAAATCAGGACAAGGATTTTTCACTCCCCATGGAGGACAGGACCATTCAATCCGACACCTTTGACGATTGCTCAACCAGCATACCTACCTATCGACAGTGATGACTGGACAGCTGAACAGTATGTACAGCAGTATTTCGACGATGATATTCATAAAAAAATAGTTGAGAAATCAAATCAGAACTACTTGTTGAAAACAGGAAAGGACCTAAAACTAAGACTACCTGAGTTAAAAATTTGGCTAGGCATAAACTTTGTGATTTCAGCTCTACAAAGTACCATTGATTAGAATGTGTTGGGAAAAAAAGTGGAGGATTCCACTTGTAGCAAACAACATGGCGAGAGATCGCTTTTCCTTATTAGGAACTGGATAAAACTTGTTTTTGATAACGAAATTACAGCAGACGAAAGAAAAGCGTGATAGGCTGTGGAAGGTAAGACCTTTACTTGACCGAATCTTAGAGGGCTGTTTGAAACAGAACAAACCACAGGAATTGAGTATCGACGAGATGAATAGTGCCTTTTTCTGGAACGTGTCTAGTCAAGCAACACATACCCAACAAACCCAACCCAACGGGTTTTGAAAGTTTATGTTCTTGCTAATCCAAACGGAATTGTTTGTGATTTTACTGTTTATCAAGGACCAGCCACATACGTAGAAAACCCAGAACTTGAGCAATTCTGGCAGTGTGAATCAGCTGTCCTTCAGCTTACTAGGTCTTTAGTTCCCGGCCACACATTGTATGCCGATAGATTTTTCACTTCAGTTAGGCTTGCTGACGAACTCCTGAAAAAAGGTTTTAGATTAACTGGAACAATCAGGAAAGACAGAATTCCCGAAACTACTGACCTTCCAAGTGACAAAGAGTTTAAGAAAGCAAATGAAAGGGGCACCAGTTTTTGCACTGTAAGAGAAGAAAAAGATAAAAATGGAACAAAGACAGAGGGAAAAGTAGCTATAACAAAGTGGTTAGACAACAACTGTGTATGTATGATATCTACTGCTGAGTCAATCGAGAGCCTTTGTGTGAAGTAAAAAAGGTGGTCTAAGGCCAGCAAACAGTTTATCAATGTTTTTCTCAACCTAAAGTTATCAATGCATATAATGCAAAAATGGGAGGCGTTAGACTTAGCTGATAGAATGCTATCGTATTGCTCCTCACGAGCCCGGACAAAGAAATGGACATTGAGATGTATCCTTCATTTCTTTGATTTGAGCCTTAGTAACAGTTGGCTTCAGATGCGGGAAACCAAACAAAAAAATACAAATTCCAGCCAAAAAGAAATTCCGCAATTCAGGACTTTTAAACTTAAAATTTGGGGAGTTGCTAATTGAGATGAACTCAAGCCAATGAAGCTGTTGCTTCGAATGACAAAGATCTAGAAGATAAGGTGGATAACCCATTTGGAGACAGACGAGTACGGGCTGACCCTACTCCAGAAAAAAGAATTGAAGACAGCAGCTCATCTACCTGAGGTTACAAAAGGAATTCAAAAAAGGTGTGCTATGCAGAATTGCAAGAAAAAATCTACTGTATATTGTGTAAAGTGTAATGTGTAATCTTTGTTTGGTAGGTGGGCGGAATTGTTTCCGAAAGTTCCATTCGAAGTGAACTTTTTCACAGTGACTCCAAGATGAACTTTTACAAATAAATGTAAAATGCCTTCTAAACAACTCTTTTTATACTTATACATGTAATAATAAAAACATTTTCAATTAAGGTCCTGCGTTAATATTTTTTTCCTCTGAAGACCTAAGTGCCTATTTTTAGGACATCTATAACACCATTTGTAATAACGTAAAAAATACATAATGTGATTTTTTTCTCAAACAACAATGATATGAGAACATAATTTAACCTTAATTGTAAAAGAATTAACACTTTTTTACCCTGGGACTCAAGTGGGGTCGGAATGATTGCCTAAAAAAAGGCACTTAGGCGTTTGGTCCAATTTGCTCCATAAATATTTGGGACTCAAGGTAGGTTGAGACCTAGTGCCTATATTTAGGCACTCTAGACTCAGGAGGTTAAATAAGTATTATATTTATTTATTTATTTATTGTATTAATATCTTTTTTGTAATTAATGTCTAATTAAACTTTTAAAAGACAGTGACGGATCCATTGAAATATATCAGATAATTAATCTAAGAACTAAATCCCCAAAGTACGTGTAGGAATTTTTAAAAGTATAACGACGACCTATTTCGAACCTTACTTTAATAGGACTTTTTGTGTTTAAATTTTATACTGTGTATTTCAGATATGTTTTCAATAAGCCCCCATTATTCATTCAATAAACCAAGTAATGTTAGTACGATATAAATATGCTACAATGTTTTCCGAATGTTTAAGCCTGCTTTCATTGGCTGGAAAAAATTAAAATGGGAGCCGCAGATTTTGACAACAATCATATAATAAAAATGGATAGTATTGTAACTTTCTCAACAGCTGTAAACGTATTTTTTAAATAAAAATAAATAAATAACTTCCAAAAATAAACTATCTATATTATTAAAATGCCTTTTTGAGACAACTTTCAGTATTTATCTAAATTTTAAAAAGAATGAAGCAGCATAGCCATTACTTCCATATAACAATTTCCATATAAAATGTAATTAAAACTTATTAGCTACGATGGTATCCCGAATAGATTTTGCGACACCTACAGTTATGCTTGTCAAAGCGTTATTTTATTATATGAAATACAACTGTTGTATTTTTGCTAACCCAACATTTCTTACAAATACACATCAGAGTTTTGGGTAAGATATTATGAGATATTATAAAATAGGTTCGATCTTAAAAGTTTTCATTCAATTATTTAAATTTTTAAATGGAAAAAATATGAGTTATTTATAATTAATCAATGCAGTTAATGACTTCATTTAAATGATACTTTGAACATATAGGTTAGTAATAGTTAGGTATTTCTAAAGCTTTATTAAAAGGACTGTAATCAACACCAATATCGACACAAGACTATGAACTTTATCACATTGACGTTACATACTCGTACTAGGTGTACTATTGAGATATTAAGACTGCGTGTACAAGTCAGCATAAGTCCTGTCCCTAGAACGTTAATCAGTGCTATCGAAATTCAATTCCAATATCAGCACCAGCCTGTGCAGCAACGGTGCGTCCCTCCACATTTGTTATTGCTGGTGACACTACTGCAGTCCATTCATCACTATTCCTACCGTATTCACACTACACCTCACAAAAGGTCGTTTCTATTTTTCATCAAGAGCAATTTAATGAATGAGTGATAAAAATAATATAATTTATTGATATTTAATATACATCTGCAAAGTCTATAATAAAAAATGTTTGGTTGTAGTTGCAAATTAAATTAAAAGAAAATGTAAACACACTGTTAATAATAATTATTATTTCAATGGTGAAATCAAATCACTAGCTTATTTCAAGTTTAAAAGTTCAACAATGGAACAGTGTAAATAAATTAACATATTTAAAATATTTTTATAATTTTTACTTTTCATTCCTTCATATATTTTTTACAAAAGCCACTTTTTAAAATATACTTATGTAATTGTTTTAAAGGACGACTATTTTGAAACCTCATTTGCAAATTCGACCTATTTTGTAGTCATCGATTCTGTCGAAATAAACTCTTTCCTTACGTATTGTTAAAGTTCGCCGATGTGTTTAAAAAATATTGTTTTTTTATGTTTAAAAATAAAATACATATACGTTTAGATAGATGGTTAACAAAAATAATTAATGACTGCTTGCATTTAGTTTTGGCTCCTTTTGGTCAATGAAATAATATCCTAAAGTTTGCAGTGAGAGTCTTGAAACACCCTGTATACTTATAAAAACCCTCACATAATCAATAAACCGATCTGAAACAGAATACAAGATTTACCACTCCATTAGAAGCAATAATTTAAAAAAGACTTCATCAAGTTAACATGTTACGGAAAAATTATCATCTCAATTAATAACATTATAAATACCCAAGGATCCAACATAGTCCATAAATCTAAATACAATTTAGCACAGTTATTAAACACAAAATCAATGGGCCAAGACGACTGACAGAGATCAGAAGTGTACAAAATGAAATGTGAGTTATTAATACAGAACCCACAAATGTCCTAAATGACAAATATAACTTTTCAAAGAAACATTATATTAGCACCTTTAAATTTAACAATTACTAATTATTCATTACTCACCTGCAAATTTTTATATGACAATAAACGAGTGTCAACTTGAAAAACCTCCACTTTATATAAAAAAACTAAACTCCAAATGAAATGAGAATCTGTTTGATCCGAGGTTAGAGTTGTTGACTACCATAAAACAGCACAAAGGGTTTATTTTATTTTTATGTAGATGTTTTGTGTTTTTCTTTTATCTATGTGACCAGTGTGTTTTATATTTAAATCAATCAATGATTCCAAAACGGGTGATATAAAAGTAGGATAAATCTGCCTACGTAACTAAAGATGAATTAATTTAAATTTAAACTGGTCTCACGACAATAAAATAAGGATTGTTCAGGTGATTAATCATTTATCTATTAATAAAACTATCCAATGGCTCTCACTACGTATATATTACTTTTATTTAAACTGAAATGACGAGAGCAATTATAGATCTTTAAATTAAGTAAAACCATTTTATTTTGTACATACTGATTACCAAAGTTTGCACAAAGATCAATAAGATAAGAACCACACATTTTGTGTCACAATTAAGTTTATTATGTAAGATATTTCTTACGTTAAGAAGAAAGGTTATGTCTTTGAATTAAAACATTATTGTATTATTCAAAGGAAATATATACGTGTATTACTTCTATAGCATATCCTATTAATAAAGATCACAATGGCGCTATTATAAACAAAGTAGGAGTACTTCATGCCACGTGTCACGTTACAGGGGTTTCTTAGCTTGTATGCAGAACTTCAGGTCCATAGTTCATTTTATTATGCTACATGTATTACTATGTCACAGATAAAAATGTCATATACTCAGTATGCTTACAAATTTATTTATTCTGTGATTTTCTTGTTACTTGTTCTTCAAGGTTACCTATAGGAGCAATGTAACATATTCACTAACGCAGAGTCAAAACCTATTTAGTAACATGCACCATCACCTCAGAAGTTGCTTATATAGAAATTAAGCAAGTTTTAATTCGGCGAGTTCAATTCTTCCAGCTCCATGAGTTATATATGACAGATTACTTTCATTATATACTTGTAATACTCCTCCTACATAAATGTTAGTTATTTTGATAATAACAAGTGAAAATTAAAATATTTATTAAACCAAAAATAAACCAAACATTAAATTCCTTACTCATGAACTGACTATAATAATCGTTAATCGTTACACTACGGTAGTTTTTGCCATGCTCAGAATCATTAGTAATCAAGGAATAAAGAAAATCAAGGATATTGAAAAAGAGGAATTAAATTACAATGAAAAATACATAGACCATTTTTACAGAGAAGGATTATGTAGATAGAGACCAAGCTAAACTATAAAAGCAGACGGAGACCATAACTGATCACTTTTGAACAGCGCGTGAACATGGACCCATTCACAGGATGAGTTAGAGAACACTGATGATGAAGATATTTAACTTAGTGAAGAAGAGTAAAAAATGAAAACAAACTCGATGAAAGTAACTATGGTTAGGTTATGTAAAGCTGAACATCTCCGAAGAAGGCATATAAAACAGGGTGGAGAGCAGGAAAAAATCAGAAAACAGAGGTTTGATGAACACCTTAATAGAAGAGGACAGGAAAAAAGTGGACAGAGGTAAGGAAGAAAAATACAGTGAATACACGTTTTAGGAAACAGAGAAGACCAGAATAGTTTATTGTGTTGTAGTGCTCTCCACGAAAAGTAATTATTGATAGTAATAATAATAACACCAACTCAGGTATTTAAAGACAAAGATTTTTTTTTAATCTGTGGATGATCTTATATTTGAAAGAAAATTATCAGTAGTAATAATGTGAGTATATATATATAGACTTATTTAAGCTTTAGTTTCATCCCAATTTCCATACAAACAAATATTTATACAGGCAAATGCTAGTAAATATACTAATTAATTATATAATCCGTATGTTATCTTAATAGAAAAAGTTTGCATATTCTAAATTCTTATTTTAAGTGTCACCAAAATGTAGTTGAAGAGTCCCATTTAAAATTTCCTATCAATCTAATTTTTTATTTCAATACCAATGGTGGCAATGTATAAATGGACGGCCTGTATGTTATGAGAAATGTAAACGTGTTCACATCATGTAAATAATGTTCAACCACAAAGTTATCATGTTGTGAAAATAGAAATGTTTTTACTGTAACATCTTCAAGACAAGTATAATTTACAAACAGTGTTTCACTTTATGAAAACAAAGGATGATTGCTTGAATGTCCAATTAAAACTATGAGGTCGTGAAAGCCCCTCGTTATAAGTCATTGAAGCAGAAATTATATTTGTTGAACTCTTGTTAGCAAACGTCATTTTGTCTTCATGTCCCTTTTACTAGGTGCATTTAAAGGTTATCTAAAAAAAAAAGTTTATAATATAAACTTTGCAATAGTGACCTATCTTTACTCGAATATACTGACTTCATTTATAATACAACTTAAGCAAAGGGTATTTATAATACAACATCTTCCCTTTCAGACTTTTCTAATTTGAATACATCTTAGAAAAAGTGGAGCAGTGTTTCTGATTTGTTATACACTATAAGGTTTATAGGAGTCTAATAATTAACCAAATGTAGTTTTTAATCCATTTAGCGCTAATATTTTCAGATTGTTTTAGCACCTTGAATATCCTACAAATTGTACTCAAATTCAAATTTATCCTACTGTATAAATCCAAAATATGAAAGATGAAAATATTCTCTAAATTATAAAAAATACATTCTAGGTTTTATAAAATGGCAGCTATTCGGTAATATCAAATGTGTGAAGAGAGCATTAAATACTTTTATTTACCTTACGATATCTTATACTATCTTAATAAAAATTTATAAAGCCTACTCTATCTAATTCAGATATCGTCCTAAAGGTTTTCGTGTCACCCCAATTGTTTTATTTATTTATTTTATTTTATTCATTTTTATTCTATTTTTTATTTACATTTTCTGTAGTACTTTTACTTATAGTATGATTGTTTGTACTACACTAATATAAGTATTACCAATAACAAAGCCTCGTTAAAATTACATGAAAAATATTAACCTATGTAATTTGACATGTTCCTTCTTTATCTAATGTAGTGGGACGTTCTATCAGTAATAATCACATAGTTGGAGTTTCTGTTTATGATTTTATGTAGCCTCACTATTAGATACAGTGGCAACATAGTTTCTAGTATGTAATTTGTTTTGCTCATTGCTTCGTCAAATTAGTGGTCATTGCTTTCAAAAGAACAATATTAGTGCGTTAAATAAATCAAGTAAATGATTTATTCAATGAAAACCTGTAAACAATAATATTTTAAAAATTAATAATATCATATTTCAATGTTTCTGAATATTTTTCCTTTCGTTTATATTTTACACGCATTAATTTTACACACCAAATCTCACATTATACGTGAATATATTCAGATTAAACTACGAAAGTCAAATCTTTGAATAATATCGGAAACGGTACGCACAAACTCATTAAGTATACATTAAAGAACTGAAGAGTTTACCCATCCTCATCAGAATTGTACGAAGAGTAATTTATTATTCATTAGGCGAGTAATATAATGAGTGTAATAAAAGCCATTTACCTGACATTGTTGGCTTCCCCTTACTTCTTATTCCTAACCTCTAAAATCAGAGTAGCTATTCGGAATTATTAAATGCGTGAAGTAAGCATTAAATACCTTTACTTACTCAGTAGAGAATATTTATCACTCATGGTAAAACATCGTGATTTTGGTTATATTTTGTTTTTAAATCGTAAGCGTACGTTATCTTGATCGAGCTTAAAAATGATTTATTTATTATTTGAACGTTTCTCATTCGTACCTTTTTTCTTCTCTTTTAAGCCTCAGCTTTAAGCTATGCTGGCTTCGATTTACACTGATTTATTACACTGTTATTTATTTGCAAAGTACTCTATCAATCGTGTCTATGCCTGATTGGACCTCCCCGGGATTTGAACCCATGACCTCTCAGTTAGAGAGCCGAGACTATATCCATTAGTCTACGGGGGAGGACTCATTCATACCTTGTCATAGATTGTGTCTGACTCCTATACCAAAAATAAGTACTAAAATCAAGTTGTAGTCATATGCTGTTAGCCAATACGTCAACGATGTATTGATTAATTTTAATCGCTCGTTAAGATCCCAAGTAAATTAATGTGTGATTAAGGTAAGTGTCTAGCCACATTGGGAACGATATATTTTATTGTTTTTGTCACATAGAAACTCACTTCTCTGTGATAACTCAATTCATTTTCACTGATATTTTCTGTGCAAATAAAGCGTTATGTTATGCTCCTAATTGGCAGATTTAACTTAAAACATTACATAAATAGATAAAACTTCACCGTTTCTGTAGATTGTTATGAAACGTGTTCTAAAATAAATTAAATGTACTAAAAGGGCGATAACTGTTTAATTTGCCATATACGATACCTTTTCTGAAGACGAGATTCATTTTTTTAATATTCCACGAGAAATTGTAGGTATTTGAAGCAGAATTCATGGGCATCTCATCATTCGATCTAATAAAAAAATGGTAAAATTAAGAATATAAATATTTTAGAATACTATTAAAAATTTAATTCTTTATGTAAAGATATGTTAAAAACATATATTATACTCAATAAAAATGCAGTTTGCATAACTTTGTGATAAATTATTGAAATTATGACACTGACTGAAACCATAATTCGCCTAAATAACTTCAAAACTCACATTTTTATCTTCATTTGCTGGGCCTGATTAGAAAATTATATAAACTTTCTACTTAAAATGCTTGCAATTGTTCGTACAGTGTTTTCGGGAAAGTTATCAGTCAAAAAGAACAGCTTAAAAAAACAAAACCAGTTTAGGGGGGGGGTTAATTTAAAATTTAAAAAGCCAATAACCGATTGAGGGGTGTTACTTAAAAAATTTAAAAACCAAAAACCAATTGAGGGGGTTTACTTTAGGATTTAAAGCCTACAAACCAATTTAGGTTGTCTTAGTTTAAAATTTAAAAACCCAAAAAACCAATTGAGGTGTCACTTTAATATTTTAAAACGAAAAAACCGATTGTACCCACTTAGGACGTATGGGTTTGTTTAACATAGTAACATTTGGACACATACAACACTGTAGACAGACGTTTTAACAGTTCACTAATATTTAACGACGAAATTATTCAATAACATTCAACGATGAAATGAAGAGGGCAGTGCAGGTAGTGGAGTTGCTTTATATACGCAACTATAAACAACTAGCTTAAAGCTTAGTGAGTGAGTTCGAGGGATAAACTCCCAAGGCTTAGTCGAGCGTAACCATGGGAAACCCTAGAAGGGCAAACTGCTAAAACTACTCTCACAGTTCGTGCATTAGTAGCAGTTGTTGCAGTTCCTGAGATTCAAATCTACCCCAGACATATTTTGCATCATTCACGCCATAATTTATTTTGAACTTGAACACAAAACTCGGTAATTAGTGTTTATTTTTTTAATTCATTCTTCAGGATCTTTGTTAAAACTTTATCTCAGCTACTTATTCCTATCTTGTTGTCGGTGTATCAATGTTATAGCTCCACCTTCCTGCTTTAACATTTCCTTTATGAATTTTCATCTGGCTTATGAGTTCCATTATTAGTTTTGCCGTTAGTTTTTGAAACTCAAATCTTCTATCAAGGTGGTTAATTTCTTAAACAGCAATCATTTTAAAATTAACCTAACCATTATTAACTATTTTTCTTTTTTTTATCAAACTCAGGCTCGTCCAAGTTTAATTTCCCCAGAAGTTAAGTTCTTGCATCAAATTTCAACTTTATGTTTGACTATGTTAAATATTTTACGAATTATTTTAATCTTATATGTAAAATTCAGGTTTATTTTATTTTATTCTTTATGTGTTGAATGTTATGTTATAAAAGTAGAACAAAATTCTATGCAACTATTTTATGTCTATTTTCAAAACAGACTAATATTGTCAATTAAAACGTTCCAAATTTAACTGTGAGACGCGTTTATCAATCACAACAATTGAAAATTCTGCAACACATTGTCATTCGACACATGATGATAATGCAATCTGCAAATTCATTGATAATGTAACTATTCAAAGGATAGAAATTCTGAGCTTCAGTTTTTATATGGAAATCTCGTTTTTTTAATAGCTGAACCTTGTTTTGTTAGCAGAAATCGTTAAATATAATAGTTCATAATCACTGACATGAACCTCAGCGATGTATAACATCACAGATACTTTATTGGTCGCAGTAACTTCTGATCATCAATGTAAAGAGCTGTCTTCATCGTGTAAATGGTCACTGAATATTTTTAAGTAGACTTTATGGTTTACAATCAAGTTTTTTTTTAAAATATGATTCTGCATTTTATAGTATCAGATTTGAAACATACGCTTGTACATAACGAATAAAACACTTCTCAAGTATTGTCTAGAACAAACTAAATACTTGTCCTTTTATTTCACTTTAAATTATCTTTATCAATGTAAAGAGCTGTCTTCATCGTGTAAATGGTCACTGAATATTTTTAAGTAGACTTTATGGTTTACAATCAAGTTTTTTTTTAAATAGGATTCTGCATTTTATAGTATCAGATTTGAAACATACGCTTGTACACAACGAATAAAATACTTCTCAAGTATTGTTTAGAACAAACTAAATACTTGTCCTTTTATTTCACTTTAAATTATCTTTTTAATCGTGTGTGTGTTGTGTTGTATGTGCTTTCAGGAAGTTCTTTTAGACTACGTGGAAATATACCTGCGTTCTTTTTGAACAAGCTATCCTAATATTCTAAAATATGACATCTCAAATTTTAGCTGTTCATTTTTGTATCTCAAATCATTTATGTTACTTTTATTGTTTATATAACTACAGGTAACCCCCATTTTTGTACCAGTAACAAAGAAACGTATCTTATTAGACTGCATAACAAATGTTCAAATCTTTTTTAGTTATAATTATTTACGCTCTTATTTTTCTTGTCATTTATAACTTCAAACTTTTGTAATTGAACAAACGATATTTTTCATCAAAAAGTATTATACTTAATATAGTGAAAACACTTATTGTAAAGACCTTTAAATAATTTATAGTAGAGACTAAATCTTTCCAAAGGTGATAATTATACGTACCACATTTTTTGAAATAGCTTAATTTTATATCATAGTCTGCAACAATGCATGAGCACAACAATGTTATTATTACGGAGTCTAGTTTTAATATGTGTGCTATAGAGGAAAAAGGGAACGTCAATAATAAGGAAAAATCCATATTTCAGTACAGGGAGAAATTATCTCCAATTATTATGTTAATCTCTCCAGTTCTTTAATAGATTTTTGTCAAAATTGTTTTAACATGTCCGAAGTAATATTCTTCAACTTCCCATATCACATTACACTGATATTGAATGAGAGTAGAACAGAATGGAATCGAAGCGAGGCCTTATATTTAATGACTTCTACCGATGTCTGCACCTCGGTTACAACCAACTTTCCACTTAATCCTATGTCATCCTCTGCAGGCGAGCTCTGGCTTAATTGAAACTGCTTGGTTACGATAAACTTCAATACCCTTACTTTAACTTATCATTCCTGTAATATCCTTTGACCAGTAACATCTGTTTTAAGAATCAATAACAAATGTTATTTAAAAGTAAAACCTTTGCTACAACAGTGAAATTTAATGTTATATTGAGTGTTATAAATTAATTAATTTTATTGAATAGCTTGGCACTACAATTTTACACATTTATTATTTGAAACTTAATTTGTAATAACACTAACATATTGTAGATGTTGTCATGACGAGTGTAGAGTTCAGGTTATCTGTAAAAATATAAGCCTGTGCGTCCATAAAGTTATAAATAAACTGCAGGTTGTATAACTTTATGGATGGATGCTTAAACATCCTAGATATCATTGTGTGGCTCTACAATACAGAAAAGCTCCAGAACTGATTTTCTGTTGTAACGAAATTTCTTCTAAAGACATATAATTGATAAATAGGGCTAATTTCTAAAAAATGGTTTGTTTACCTATCAACATTTTTAAATAAACGGTACGTCAAGATCGTATCTTTCAGCTATGAGTTTTTGAAGGAGAGGCCTGCACCTGTTTTTCTCTTTTCAATCCATCCTCCTTTCCACTGGGTTGTATGAGGATCTTGTCAAACGATTAAGAGAAAGAATCGGAATACACCAGCGTAGATAGTACTAACCTTATGGTTAGCACCTGTGGTAGTTAGCACTTATGTGCTACGACCACAGTCATTTTTAACCACCTCTGACTCCGAACAGTTATGTAGTTCCTTTTGTCTTGTTACTATCTGCCTATCTAATACTATTTTATGCCAATTGCACAGTGCAGTGGTTACGGCAACTATCGTAAGACAACCGACTCAAGCAACGTCGAGCTTGGCTGCTCCTTGGATGGTTGACTACTGAACGATACTGTCTTTGCAAGTAGCCCGCCTGCCCGGATATTGGTTGTGGTTCAGAAGTCATCTTAATCCGCTGGCTCCCCAGGTTGTATCAGAGAGGGCTTCTTACCGCTAGCTTTGTCTGGTGAAACATGACATTACTTACCTTTACCTTTTACCTTTATACAGGGTGTCCCATGAAGAAACGGAGAAACTGTCAGGACTTGTTCTTACGGTGAAAATAACGAAAAAAGTTCATGTACACATAGGTCCAGAAACGCTTAGTTAGCGAGCTATACAGGGTGAAAGATTTCACCCAGTGCCACCGTTAAAAGGGAGCCCTATTAAATTATTTTGGGCGTTACCCAGGACGTAAAATTTAATGTATATTATGCAAATTGAACTGAAAAATTGAATAAAATTAGTACCAGACCTCTAGCTGCAGTAATTTTTAAGATATCTGAAGAAATACGCAAAATTCGGTGTACAAAAACAAGTTTCATTTAGGTTTCAAGTAGATTAACTTTGTTAAATGTGTAACAAACACGTAAAATTCTTTAACAAAACCTGTAAAGAATTCATTTCTTAAGATAATGATGTAAAATAAGCCAATAAAAATTATACGTAAACTTTAAGAAAATCAATTTTTAATTAAATAAATAACGTACGAAGAAGAGACAAAATCGGTTACACTTTTTTTCCTTACTGAATGTACATCCTAATATTTGGAGAAAACATGTTAATTATTGAAAATATTATTGAAAATATTATGTATAGATTTTATTTATAGAAACATTCTTCTATTTTTTCTAATGAATTACATACTAGTAAAAAAACTTTAGTGTCATAAAATCTGAAACTTAACAATAATTGTGAATTAATTTACGTTATTCTACAACTTTTGTAACAAAAATATTATTTTCATAGGTTGGCAGTACTAACAGCTGTTCAACAATCACAATTACGAACTTTTTTTGAATATTTTATATTGAAGTGTCATACAGATAAGTTAAGTGTAAATATTGATACAGTATAAAAGTTAATATGCCGTTTCAATTTTCTAATGAAGAATATGCCGACATAATGTTCTGTTACGGATATGCTAATAGAAATGCTTTCACGAGAAACGGGTTCTTCAATTGTAGAAATAGTCATTTATGGAGCAAAGAAAATCCACATGGTGCCGTAGAAACCTTTTTCCAACACAGATTTCACATTAATGTTTGGTGTGCCGTTATTGATGACAAAATTCTAGGACCATTCGTTTTTGAAGGAAACCTTACAGGAAATATGTACGAACAATTTCTGAAAAATGATTTACCGGCTCTTTTGGAAGATATCCCTTTACAAAAAAGATTAAAAATGATTTTCCAACACGATGGTGCAACTCCTCATTTGTCTTTAGTAGCTAGAAATCATTTGAATGCTAATTTCTTGAACTGGATTGGGCGTGGTGGACCAATCAACTGGCCACCACGATCGCCTGACTTATCGCCTCTTGACTACTTCTTATGGGGACATATCAAAGCTATGGTGTATAAACGTAAAGTTGATACCAAGAAAGAATTACTCGTTAGAATTCGCAACGCATTTGACAGTATAAGAAACAATCCAGACATAATTCGCAGAGCCACCACAAATATTTTACGTCGAGCAGAGTGCTGTGTGCATTGTGAAGGAGGGAATTTCGAACAGTTACTAAACTACGGTTAGTTATTTTGTTAGTATTTATTTTTTTGCAATAGTAAGTGAAAATAAAAGTTTATAAAAACATGTACGTTCAGCAAGAAAAAAAGTGTAACCGATTTTGTCTATTCTTCGTACGTTATTTATTTTATTAAAAATTGATTTTCTTAAAGTTTAAGTATAATTTTTATTGGCTTATTTTACATCATTATCTTAAGAAATTAATTCTTTACAAGTTTTGTTAAAGAATTTTACGTGTTTGTTACACATTTAACAAAGTTAATCTACTTGAAACCTAAATGAAACTTGTTTTGGACACCGAATGTTGCGTATTTCTTCAGATATCTTAAAAATTACTGCAACTAGAGGTCTGGTACCAATGTTATTCAATCTTTCAGTTCAATGTATATGAACTTATTTCATTATTTTTACCGTAAGAACAAGTCCTGACAGTTTCTCCGTTTCTTCATGGGACACCCTGTATATTTAGTTTAAGTGGCTACCTCCGAGGCCCATAGTACCCTCCGAATTAAAGCATTGTTCCTGAAGCAAATCGGTGTATGAGCACACGTTATTTCAAATGGCACTGTCATCCTTGGTTTGACTAAGACTGGAGCGTCTAGCGACTGTGGCGAGTCTGCTCTAAGGGCAGGTCCAGACGCACTCGAGAGTTTTTTACCGAGTGTGCACGTTCCCACAATCAATACAAGCCCAATATCTCTCGGCTCTGCTCGTGACCTGCCGCAAAAATAAGACACCAGATTTTTTAGAAACTCCCTTATTAAAAAATATTGAAGAAAAGGTCCTGTTTAGAAAGATATTAAGAGAGCTTTAGTTCAGTGATGCTTCCACTCATTTGGAAAGTACTTGGCCTGATTTTACCGTTTAATATGTCATTTTTTCTTAGTTGTAGATGTGTGACATGTGTTCTATTTTTATATTAAGATTGTAATATTTTTTATTCATTTAGTTTCAATATTCATTTTACTGTTTTCGACCATTGCAGAAGCCTAAATGTATTGTGTATTATGATATTCATGTAATTGGACCTTTGTCATACATGTATAACATGTTAACGACGACAATGGATTAATTACTTATTGATAACAAACAGAATATTATACTTAAAACAATTCCTTTATCTCTTATAAATATCCAGTCAGATATTGACCTCTAAAAAAACTATCATGATAATAAATCCTAATTTCCTTAGTTCTTCAATTTTAAGACATCGAAATTACGTCAAATTTTATGTATAGTAAACTTTAATACAATGTTTCGTTTGAAACTAATTATGCAGCAAATAGTGTTAAACAATTGTTTTTTATTTTATGTAGGAAAATTTTATAACACAGTGGTAAGATGGGCACGAACTGAAACCAAAAATTCAGTTGGACTAACTAACAATTATTATAAACTGAAAAGTATTTAATAAATTGAGCATCATCTTGAAGGAATATAAATTACTGTTATTTAAACTACCCTTACTGTATTTGTATGGCTGCACATTTATCAATTTATTTTCCATCACTCGCAAACATCAGTTATTTACGAAGCATTGAATTAATTGAAACCTTTTACGAATCGGTCACTGAGTAATTTGTAATCTGACACTCAATATTCAAGCAGCATCAGTTAATTGCTTCCACTAATGGTAGGGGAACCGCACATTTATTGGCCACGTCTTCTCAGAGTATTGCTATTAATACTGCTAATAGTTGCAGTTAGCAGATAAATTCGTATATCAGATTAATCACATTTTACTACTGGTACTTTTAGTACTAAATGAGTATTGAGCAGTTTTATTTTATTACAATTATACAGAAGTGATAAATATATTTAGACATGGGCGTTACTAATATCCAAAATAGACTCTTGGTATATATCTAACCATGAAATTTGGCTGAGCATAATCAAATCCAATAATTCAATAGGTTAACACAATATTTCTTGTATCTTTTGGGGAATGTAAACATGTTTTTTTCTGTAGGACTGTCTATCTGTCAGCACCTCAAGAAAGAAATGAGGTACAGGTTATGCCTCAATTTTCTCATCTATAATCTCAGTGAAGCCTGTTACGCGACACGTTGTGTGGCGTACTGCGTATCTTTCATTTTACTAATTTGGTCAAATACATGCTTGTATTATAACTGCAACTTTAGACTATATACTTATTTTATTCCGTGGAACATAATACAGGTAAAATCATAAATGTAAAATGTTATGATTATTGAAAAGTGTTGTCCAATACACGCCCAAAACTAGATACTGCTATACTTATAAATTACCAAACAAAATCCTCCTTAATTTTGAGTAGACAAGTAGATAGACATATTATCTGGTAGTTAATGGCTCTGTGTTCTTTCATATTTTAAGCCTTCAATCCATTGGGCTTAAAATGACTAATATCAACCTCTGAAATATCACAACGTACCGTAATAAATGTATTGAAGATGTTTTTCATTGTGTTTTAAATGGTCTCTTTAAGAAGCAGTCTTTATCTCCAAATATCAAGATTTCTATCAGAACTACTTTGAACGGTATTTCAAAAGGAATTGTCAGAAACCCCATCTATGTCCTAAAGCGGAGAGGGATGACGTGAGTGTAAGCCTGCGGGTAGAAACCTTATCTATATGTTTTCTTATAATTTTATATAAATTTTAAAAGTATACTGCTGCATACAGAGAGCTATGGAATAATTAGAATTCACCTGAGTGACACATAGGTTCTAAACTGTTGCACTGTTTCTGCGCCAGAAAACACCTTATTTTATTTTATTTTTATTTATTTATCGTAGAGAAAGTGATTTTTAACTTTTTCTCTATTAGGAAGATTTTGTGAAATCTGCTTATTTTAGTATTGGATTCAAACCTTGAACACATCCAAGATAAAATTTTAATTTTTAAGACCAAATTTTAAAAATTTCAGCAGCAAATTAGAAGCAAAAAGGGCTTAGTGATTACTAAACAATTTGCAGCAAAGGAAGAAATTTTAAAAGAATTTGAACGAATTGGAAGAAGGCTTTAAAATTTCTAACTGATGTCATTAAATGATTCTTATAAATTTATCTCCAAAACTATTAGAAAGGAACCAAAATAACTGACTTTGATAGTCTACAGCCACAATTAAGTATGTACTTCCTACGTTATTTGAAAACATTAAACTTACTCACTGCGTGTAATTAACATAGATGTAAATTAGATTACATTTATTTAATACGAGGAAAACATTGATAAAGTAACAATTGAAGGAAAGGACACACTGGAGGATTTGTAATTTACTCAATGCCTGTTCGGTTATCAGGATTGCTCTAAGCTAACCGAACACAAATCGAAGTCAGCGAGGAACAATCATCATTGTACACCACAGTGGTTCTCCCCTCAGATACAATGGTTGTTATCCCAATGTTCATGGTGGTTTGCACTCTGGTTCCAAATCTTATCAATTACTCTCTCAACGGTTTCATTCAAGATTCACCAGAGTAATTCTTGTTACGTCGAATATTTTTGAACACGGAGATAAGACAGTACACGTGCTTTTGTTGCGGTTTCGCTTTATTCTTTTGCTCGACGATGTATTGAATAAAATGTTTAAAGCCACAGTTGCCTATTGTTCCTTCCATTCTGCATGTACACTACTTATATTATTACTAGTCCATAACTACGAGGTAGAAATGCGTCATACAACGTGTCGGTTAGATTACACGGAAAAGTTTCAAGCCTGTAGCTCGTTTCATTATTGAGATGCCTTGCGGAAATATTTAATAATTTCCAAATTATATAGCCCTGAACTGCGAACTAACTATTAACAATAACTACGTATCTCCGTAATACAGTTCAAGTTGTAGTCATACTCTACTATAGTTTCGACATTTAAGAATTATATCGCGTGTGATAGGCCTATCAAATGTTGTGTTTCTAGTACTATTTATTTATTCGTTGTGTTTGTACTGTGTTCGTGAATTTTAAACTATGACGACTCTAGATGGATAATCCTCGCTTTTAATATTTTTTATCACCTACACTAGGAGATGACTTATTAAAAGCCGAAACTATAGTAGTGTATGACTACAGTTTGAACTGTATGACGAAGGTACGTAGTTATTATTATTAGAAATATTTACGACATACGAAAGTGAAATAATGTTATCCTGATGAAAAGTATTCAATAACGCTCAGCCACATTCATGGTTGGATATGCACCATCACAGAACGCATTATTGCCCATATATAAATTAATATCATGTGGGGACTTAAAGTCACTTAAAAATTTGGGTTTAATACTTCAAATAAAATGATTCGTTAATGTTACGAATAGTACTATACGGATATAATTTGTATAGTTAGTTACTGGTGTTGTGCTTTTCTAACAAAAACTTTAACAGCAAGATTATAATTGCATGATTATATTAACTTACGACAAGGATTTGGCAGACGCCATATGATATTTCTCAACGCATATCACTCCCGCGCATTTTAATCCTGTCTTATGTAAACAAACAGAACGAGAAAATAGCCAACGTAGTGCGTATATATAATTTTGAAATAGTGGAGGAGCTCTTCGGTAAATGACGCCATTTCTGGATATAAAAACCATCCAAGTTTAAATAGTTCTTTGATAATTGTTTTGCATTAAAACATATAATATGTCACACTGTTTAAAACATTTGTTACAGTTTTACAACGATATGGAAGGTAAAAAATAAATATATGTAATTGCTAATGCACGAGGATTTCTGCAAGGAACTTACTCGAATACTTGAGGTGACAAGATGTTGTACATTATCGCGTTACCGCAGTTTACGGTTCTTACTAGAATATAAGTAAGTAACTTAGGTGGTAATTAATTGAGTCCGGCATCGTTCAACTGGATCTCTGAGGATCGTACCTCTGGTGGTACTAAGAAAGAGGGTACTTCATTTGTATTGGAAGGATGGTGCCAGTAGTCTTGGAAGATGATGGTTCTAATGGCACTGGAAGAATAGCACCACTATCGGTACTAAAGGATATTGGAGGTAAAAGATTTATGATGCTACTAATTAAAAATCAATGTATCGAACATTGTAGAACTACTAGTAAAGCTAATTACTTTTAAAAATTTGAAGAGCTTTAGCTACAAAAGGTTACAAATTCTGAAAACTTTTATGAAACAAAATATTTTTTATTTTTATTCCTAAACTTTACCCTAGGACTGATGTATGAGAAGATAACGTATCTATTATCTTATCTAGTTTACTGGGATTCACTTATTTATCGCAGATATAGAAACAATAAGAACTCAGTACATCTTGCATAGTTTGCTACACCCATTTATGTACAGAGTTTAGGTCTGAATGTACAATCCAATGTCGGCTGAACTACGGACGTTGTGAAATCCAATACCAATATCGGCACCAGCCTGTGCAGCGACGTCCTTTGACATTTGTTATTGCTGCTGATAATCTTGCAGTCGATACAACAGTACCTCCGCTATATTTACGCAAAAATTCACCTTCCGTAGTCTTAATGTTTCACAGAGGCAAGTTCACGGATTTATTGAGTGGTATTAGAATACAGTACGTGATTCCTTACAACATAAATAAAGTACCACTGTGTCGCATTTTAACTCAAATAAATATTTGAAACCATTCGTTTCAAAGATGTATAATCTTAAGTTGTAGTCACGGTAGAAGCATAGATATATTCACGGTCAGTATTGGCAGCAGACTCGTTCAATAAATCTTGGTTGCTGCATTATAAACTGAAAATAGTCAAGAATGGGTTCTCTGATTAGTTACCTTCAGTGTGCGATATGTAAGTAACCACGAGTTTCTCCTACCACCTTAAAAATGTTCATGGATAATACCATGCTTACAGATAATATAGTTCCCTGTCATTTCAAACCCTAAGTTGCAATATTAAAATTCCTATCATCCTTTCAAATTCCTTACTGTCGGCATTCTTGAAGAATGACAGCCTGAATGATCCTCATACTGATTTAGTTCGCGTTAAGTGAAAAAGCTGGCGAAGATGCACAAATTTATTTGGCTAGCGGTGCGCGGTTGCTTTACTGAAGACTCGGTTTCTGTCTGGTTCTACTGTGGTATTGAAATGGTCAAATATAGTCAACAAGATTGGTTAGGAATATTGAGATGTTACATCTTCTTTGTAACCCACAGCATCTTTTTGCAACATACGTGTCCTTTTTATTATAATTTGCTTACTTTTATTTGGATGTTAATATGTCCCTAGCATCATCAGAGGGAGAAATCCTCTAAACTTAATTTTAATTTAACTTTAATTTAGTAACAAGCTGGTGCACTAAACCCAAAAACTCGAAGTCTTCAAATTTATCGGACTTATTTCATCTTAAATTTACACGATTTGTTTGAGGGAAACTGAGGCATTTTAGAAACAAGTGAGCCGAATTTTGTGCCCTTAGGGGCAATTTTATTCAGTAAGCATGAACCAGATATTTTAATTTTTAATACCTCTGTCTTAATCAGAAACAATTAAACAGCTTTTCAATAAAAACTTACTTTATTCATATTGTTTTGGCTCTGATCATTATGTTTTTAGAAGGAAAATTATGATCGTTCGAGCACATTTGAACTTGCAGTTAATTTCAGCTTTTAGCATGTGCTCTGCGTCCAGTTCTAACTAGTTAAATTTAATTAGGGTAGAATCAGGATAATCAAATAACACAGTGGTTTGCTTACATGTCACGTCCAAGCCTTGTATTGGAATCTATTGTAATAACAGTTCTCAAAAGATGAATCCAGTTGATTGGATTTGGATGGGATTGGCGGAGGGCTCTTGGAAATTACAGTATATGACAGTATACGTGAAACAGTTTTATTGTAATTTGCTACGTGCGTAATGTCTTCACCAGACAATCATGTGCCATGTAGGTTATTTTTGTTAAACTTCAAACTGCGTTTGTCGAGCTCCAAAAAACTTTATAAGTTTGGGTAAAAATAAAAAACTTTCCCTTCCCGTGTTCTTTTAAGAGCTTAAAAATTAAATTTTGATCAATTAATTTCAAAATACTTCAAAAGTGTTCACACCAGCTTTGTAAATTTTTCAGGTTGAAAATGTCTGAGACTAAAAACTTTTACTGTGCAAACCTTGTCTTTATATTCTATGTTAGTAAAAAAATTGCTCCCCAGTTTATTTTATTTCAATACAAGTTTCAAACAAAATTTGTACTTATAATTTTAAACTTGTTAATAATTTAAGATTGCTTCACTAATTTATGTTGACTTTAATTGAGAAAAAGTGTAATAGGGGCCTAATGATTTTTCTTTTTAATATTGTGAACCATTTTTCGTTTATTTGAACTCTATCAATAAACTGACATCATTTTTTGATTAAAATGTGTAAAATTTGCGTTATAATATGTACAAAAAAATTATTTAAAAATTATGTTTTCTGGTAAGGATAACAGGAAAATGAAACAATACAAAATATCTTTATAAATCGTTGATATACACTTTTAACCGATTCGAGCTACAGATATACATATTACTTTAAATGAGAGAAATCCCATGTAAATAGGGTTATTGTCCGAATGTAAAATAGGTAAAAGTAGCCTGATTCTTGAACAATCATTTATATTTTTGTTACATATTTTTAGAATGCCATTTTGCTGCTTTATAATAAGTAGATAACTAGTTTTAACTACCACATTTATAATGCAGTGCACTGTTTCACTGTATGAAAACAAAGGACGATTTGCTTGAATGTCCAATTAAAATCATGAGGTCGTGAAAGCCCCTCGTTATAAGTTCTCAAGTCGTTGGAGCACAAAATATATTTGTTTACTCTTGTTTGCAACTTTATTTCTATCTTAATTAAGATTATAACCCTTTATCAGGGGCACATTTAAGGACCGTCTTAAAATATCAGACATAACGATGAAACTTTGAAATCATTTCTCAATTTATAGAAAAATATTATTGTCTTCTGTGTAAACAACGTAAATTTATAGAATGCACTGGCTAAGACTTCGCTCCTATATTCTAAGAGAAGTATTAATTAGAGTGGTGTCCTAGTTCTATTAGTTTACTAGGGGGTTAGCCCAAATGGGGATCAGATTCATAACCATCTTCAGCCACCTAATTGACTACAAATTGAATTTCCTTGATCTTGTTAAATATATCTAATGAATATTCTGTAGTTTATTTAAGAAAGTACTTCATTCTAAAATTGGCAAGCAATTAAAACCGCGTATATTCACACTACCACTAATAAGACTGCTTTACTTTACTTTACTATAGAAATTCCTTGGTGATATAATACTTGCTACAATAGGAAACCCTAAGTAACTTATTAACATGAGTCCAACAACTTTCAACCTCTACATCTACGTACATAGCTAACATAAACTGTTTGTCACAAAATATAAAAATTTATATAGAGAAATATATAAAAATACACGAGTATATGCAACAATCGCTTGGGATCAAGATCGGTTGGAAAAAGGCAAAATAGTGGAAATTGACAGAAATTTTAAATTTGTGATCTTTGAAAAATTTTAAAATTATGATATGTCTTATATAATTTTATTGTTATTTCATTACAATAAGTTATTTAAAAGCAGGACTTTGGCCATTGGAATCAGATGCCATTTTTCTAGTTTGGACCATATCGGGATTAAAAGAAAAGCTTTCCTTTGCCTCAAGTGAAGGTTGTTCGAGGGGTTGCGGCCTATACCAGTTACTTGATCACCACTTAGGCGTTATTAACGTTCAACCTGTTAAAAATCCAATTTTCCAGATTCCTGGTTCTTTCAATTATAAGGGCTAAATAAAATTGTCTATTTTAATCAAACGCCTTCCATCCCTCTAGCAGATAGCTAATTTAAATCAGATCTTAACCTTAGAAATGGTCCATAGATAATAATATAATATGTATTATTTAGACATCCGTTCGCCCAATAACGTGGGAGTTGACCAGTCACTTAATTAAAGCTTTCATCCTAGATCTTCGCCCATTTAGGCATTTTGGATTGAAATTCGACCATAGATTTGGACTCAGCCTACAGGATCACTTTGTAAAACTTCGCCTCCATATTAAAAAGTACTGTATGATACTTGCTTCAAAAAATAATATGAAATTGTCAAAAATCGTTTGGCTATGCTATGTTCAGCCAATATACAATTTATTATTACGCTAACTGCATGGTGCTTAAACATTAGTAATGTTCCTTATAAAATCCGTAAAATAAAAGTATAAGTGAAAAACAAATTAAATATTGATATAATTAAATAGTCAACTCTTATCAGACGATTAAAAGAAGATCTACATTCCAACGCCATCCATCAGTCAAACTGAGGAGGGAGTGGCATAAAAGCTTTTTACCTTAGGAAAGGAATTTAGATTGTGGTGGCAATCTTGGGAAAACTGTAAGGATCCCACTGCCTCGCCCAACTTCACGTTTTTTACCCCCCCCCTCCATTCCTCATCATCGTTATCCGTACACCACTCGGAGATGGCTCGCTCACTCAATGCTTACATGTGAAGAGCTGAAATCACTTGTTTGTGATGGAACATCAAAGGTTGAGTTACCAATTACTGCTGCATTTTACACTCTAACACCCTTTTGAAATTTACAAATACTTATTTAAATAACATTTAACTATTATTTTCAACAACACATATTCATTACTTATTTTTACATAACTGTTCGAAGTTATTTTCATTGTGCAATATAACACTTTCTAGAAAGGAAAAAAGCGAAAATGTCTCAAATAAGTTTGGCCTAATAAACTATAATAACAATATAAGTTGAACATATCTTTGCATACAGTCTACTAGAAAAGATGTGTTTCAGTCTTTGTTGTTTTAATTTGCAGTCTTGCGCACAGCTAATTAACTTTAAACAATAAAATTTGCAACATTTTGAGGTATAAACTCACGTTGGCGAATAAAATTAATTATATTAACAGCTCGAAATATAAAATGAAAAGAACGAAAATTTAAATGTTTTACGATAATCTCAATGAATAAATAAATTATCAGCAAAAATATCCAACCAAATCAAGTCCATTCGATTTTAATATTTTCATTAAGGTATGTTATGTATTTACACAATCATTCCACCTGATAATTTTCAATCTTGTAATCTGTGTTCTTCATTTTACTGAGAAAATTAAAATATTATACTATTAGTCAATGTATACTTTGAAACTTACTTCAAAAGAGATATTGGGCGATATTTTTAATGCCCAATATTTTGTTGTATACTTCTCTAAACCCCAGAAGCATTACTAGCACTATATTATTTTCAGGATTATTGATCCTGAACTAAGGTTTACATATTTCTGTGAATGTCAATGTTCAAAGCCCTTACAAAAAAGTTGTCTATAGGGGTTGGAGAAGGTTGCTTGATTTACGCAGCTAGAAACAACAGGCTTAAAGCTTAGTCGGGGAGTTGGATGGATAAACTTTCAAAGCTTGGTCGAGCGAGGCGTGGGGGTACCCTGGTAGGTCAAACAGCTTTCAATCCCTTACAGCTTACGACTTATGAACGAAATACTATGTATTCAGATGGATATCATTGCTTCTACCGTGCGAATTTAGTTTAGAATTTAGTAATACTTAGTCACTTCTATAATTTCAAGGTGCAAAATTGTTGTGAGTTTAAACATAACGCATCAAAGAATAAAGATTGAATTGATCCGTAGGTTTAATTCATCCTGGTCTCACAAACAAATAATACGATTCCAATAAAATAAGATGATACGTTAAAATGTGTACTCAATAATAGAATTGTCTGATTTTTTTAAATTATTATCTATAGGTGTGTGTGTGTGTGTGTGTGTGTGTGTGTGTGTGTGTGTGTGTGTGTGTGTGTGTGTGTGTGTGTGTGTGTTTGTATGTCCTTTGTAGAATCTAGAACTACTGGACCGATCATTATCGAAATTTGTATGTACATGCTTTTTTTCACGAAAAAGGTTTATATGCTATGACCATTTGTGTAATTCACCACCAGACGCTGCAAAAGATGTTTTTAAAGCGCCTGCACATTATAAATTGCAATTACGAAACAGATACGTATATTAAATAGCCAAACACTATTTGAAGGCGCGAATATATGATGTATATTTCTCTTTAAAATAAATTTCTGGAGGAACTTAGAGCTTGAGGTTAGATCACTTTATATAAAACGTTCTTTCAATACTTGTTACTGGCCACAGCAAAATGTAGGGTAGCTCACTATTTCTTAAAAATCCTGTTTGTGCTATTATAGACCTTAAAAACTAGTGGGACAGAGTACAGATAGTGATAGTGAGTCTCGAATATCCATTTCTATCCATAAAACATCCCAGGGCATTTCCCCATCCATGTAAATGTTTCCAGTGACACTAAAATTACAGTTAAGATCTCGGACTTGGTACAACAAAACAGAATGTGTTTGCAGGGCGAGGATTTTCCCCGATGATCATTATTCTTCTCTTGAATCTGAGTCTTTTTGCACTTTAGATTCATAAACCCTATGACCTTTTTTAAGTTCGCAGATTTTTGGGACTTGTACAGGAAATCAGTATCAGTGGTAGAGATGCAAATGTTTTCTCAATCTCCATAACCAACCATCTTTCAAGTCTGGATACTTCCTGAAGTTTACGTCTAATAGTCAAATTTGAGCTTGTATCATATGATATTCATTTCAAAGTATTTTATGTACAGTAGATAGGCTTGGCTGACATTAATATCACAGATCATTGCTTAAAATAATGAGTAGGTACATTAACAAATATAGTTCTTAAAATTTCTGCTAAGTTACGCCAAGATTTAGACTGTTGCTGTTATTTGTGTTGAGAGTGACCAGTTTAGTCTTTTTGCCATAACATTATGCTAGGAATGCGCATTAGAGAAACTCGTTTAAAATCGCAGATACTCAAGAATACTACTGACCAACAGTTTCATACCAATCGTCCGGCTTACGATCAAGTTCAATACAGAAATTCACATATAAGACCATTCGTCCATCAGAGTCCAGGCCAAGGAAGATGTAAGTAAGAATACAGAAATACTTCATGACAGGATTATTATTCCCTAAACCTCACTTGTGAGTAAAAGTGAAGATATTACACACATTAATAATTTATAGTTTTAAATCGCTTAAATAGCCAAATAGTGGTATGACAGGATTTCTAAAGCAGATAAAACAAATTGTTTAACATTCACCATAGAAGTACCATGCTAATAATATAATTATTTAAATTTGAGATTTAGTAATATTTTTCATTTAAATAGATCAAATTATACCTATCATAAGGTAAAAATTTAGAAACTAAAAATGTTTAGGTGCATTTTTAGAAACCTATAAAATTGTAAAAGATCGCATTCTTTAAAAATTTAAAAAACGTGTTTTTGATAACTTTAATTTCTAATACAAAACTGTCAATACTATAAATACATTTTGTAATAATAAACAGTACACTAGATTAAGTAATCATGCGCTAAAGCGGAACGTAATAGTAATATTACCAGTGTTTTAAAACAAATGACAGTATTTGGAATACATTACGCCAGAATTATAAACAGGCGAAATAGTTATGAAACAACTTAAATTCTTGTTCATCACAGGTTCATCATACAATTAAAACACAAGTTTAAAAAGAGTAGATTAAAAAAGGAAATAAAAAAGCATGAGAATAGAAGATAAAACACGATATTGTCATTGTATGAGTATTTCAAATACTATTAACCTTTATTTTATTAATAAATTTGTATTTTGGGCTATATGACGCGTTTTAATAATTTTTGGGAAAAGGATTGAGATATTTCAAATAATTTATTTTACAAATACTGAGATATTACAGTTTTTAAATATTAATTACATAAACTATTCAAGCAATTATTTGCTTACACTATTTTTCTGCAATTTACTAATTTGTAATTTTTTCAAAAGGAGTTTGCATAGCCTTAATTTATAATTCTAAATATTCTTTTCATTTTATCTCCAATCACGCCTAAGAGCATTCAAGAAATTATTTCATTGTCTTTTGACCTTACTTCATAGGTAAGCCTCAAATTAAAAGTAATATACTTTAATACACAAGTAATAAAATAATAACAAAACCAATTTAGTTATTTAAAATTTCTTGAAGGTTTTTTAACGTTAGTTTTTGATTATTATTAATATTTCAAACATTTATAAATAACGTTATATACTTGTTTAATCATTCTTAATTTTTAGTATTTACAACTTTATTATTATCAAGCAATAAATTATCTTAATCGATCAACATTCCCATTTATCTGTACAAGAGCAATTATTACAGCTTGCTCTGGAAGAAATAAATGCTACGTCTGAGTTCGTGCCTCAATATCGCCACCAAAACGTGCAGCAAAGTGCAGCTATTGCCATTTATAGTTGCAAATGGACTCTAGGTTAATAGCACACCACTTCAATACTTACTCTAAAGTCAGAATTGTGCCTTAAAGTAGAATTGATTTTCATGGTGTTCGTAACTTATGAATTTAAATAAAGCTTTTTAAGGTTTAAAGTGATCGATCTTGTTATACATTTCTTTAATAACTCTAATTGAATTATTTATTCCACAATTTTAAGACAGTTGAATTTTTTAACATCTTAGAAATATTTGCTCATTGTTCTGTAATCTGTCTTCACTATCCTATGTTGTCTGGAATTTAAAAAATATTTTGTACCAGTATCCTTCAGGTTCAGTTTCACTGAGACTATAAACTCCTCCGGGATTCCTGGCTTTTGATTTTATCCTTAGATCTTGATAAAATGGACATAATGCACAACCTTATTCTTCTGAGACCGTACTGACCCAGCATCTTACAAAAGCGAGATTCTCTTTCTTCGGAACTCTTGGTTCACATCTCCTCCAGTAAATTTGTTTAGTAGATTTCTAGGCTTAAATTTTCATATGACCTGGAACATATTTTCATATGGATAATGATCAGATATTTACACTGAATGAAAAAATTCATTTTTAAGGCTTTGGTAATTTTTCAGTTCAATACATACATGTGGGAAATTATTATATTGAACGTACATTTTTTATACAATGCTTTAAATTCTGAAATAATAATGCAAGCCAAGAGAATCAATCTTTTAAGATTATCTAAAGAAAGAAAGTGTTTCTTGTTTCGGAATGGGCTAACAATAATTTTTACACAACCCACAATGTTAGCGATGAATGAAAATAATCACTTAATTGGTGCCTATCACGTAAAAGAATAAATTTTAAAGCAATAGTTCATAAAGTTTTGAGAGAGCTAGGACTATAACATATAACACGTGTATTGACATTCTTTATATCTAGATAAAAAAGGTGCAGATAGTTTTGAGAACAGCTGACGGGACTTGCCTGTTTGCATTTTTATGATATTAGTTCCCGTTCTCACTTACTCCAATAAATTATTTTTATAGCGATGAAACTGCCTAGAAGACTCAAAAACTATTTTCAACATCAATAAGGTATTATTAACAAGAATAAGGAACCGAATAAAACGAAAACGTTTTACCTGCGGAAAGGTAGCCAGATTGTGGTAGTAATCTTGAGAAAACTGTTGGAATCCCTCCCCCACACCAACCCTCCCCCTCACCACCATCCACCCACCCTTATAGAACCGGGTTCTCGCTCGATACCCGCCTGTAAGCCGGGCACATTCTCTACCGAACTAGTCGTTCTATGTCAGTCAGAATATTGTTGAGTTTGTAATAACCAAACGTGATATTCATCATTTGTTAAAAATATTTCGCAAGGTACCTCGAGAAATAGATGAATTGGTACCTTATAATCAAATCAATACACTGTTTAAAATATATTTTTAATCACACGCTAAAAAGGATTTTTAAACAGGTGGTTTTTTAAGGAATAATTCAAAACGATTTTCAAAATCATACTTTAACGCTTAAAGATTAAAATTTCCGTATTAATGTAATGTTATAAGCATAAATCTATGTAATGTATACCTAAAACTATAAGGTTAAGAACATCCTGTAGTATATAAAAGCGCATCTGTTGATCTTAGACACGCGGCTGGTGTCATAACTGACATCTAAGTTTCTTGGTTCACACCGTGACGAAACTTTGCTGACACAATTAAGTCCACCTTGATACAATAATACAGTACGGGATCTAGAGATCTGAGTTACCAACACTGTTAATATTACCAGCATGTACAACGGGAGTTATTCATTGGTACTGAAGTTCATGAATTTGGTCTCCTCTCAACAGGATGAGCATTAATGAAGAGATAAATATTTAATGCATTAACGTTTTGCATCTCTTTATCTTAGAGCTATCTCGCTGTATATATACTACATGAAATGTTTATTTTGATCTGCCATAATACGATAAATGTTATCGGTTTCTATCGCTGAGCGCCGGATGATAAGTACACTTAATCGGCACAGTGCAACATTTGCTGTCCAGTACAAGTGTCCACATGTAGCGGATTATAGCAATGAAACTGCCTAGAAGACTCAAAAACTATTTCCAACATCAATAAGGTATTAGTAACAAGAATAAGGAACCGAATAAAACTAAAGCATTTTACCTGCGGAAAAGTAGCCATATGGTGGTAGTAATCTTGAGAAAACTAGGGAATTTTCATTTTAATGTTTATTTCAATACTTTTTATGGCTCTTGTTTCTACAATCAGTCCCGTAGTCATATTTGAGTCGTCTAGTTTCAAAATCACATAGATCATATTGTATAAATTTTTCACAAACACACAAGTATATTTTTCACAATAATAAATAATAAATTTATTATTTCTTCTACAAAATACGTTTTGTCTACAAACTCTTAATAGAAATAGACACTGGATTAGTCTAAGTGTTGGGTAACACTTTTAAAAAAATTGCATTTTTATGCTCGATCTACCTGGTTTTACAACAAAGCTTTGTGATCTATTTGACTTTGCAACAGAATCGTGTGATCTTTTTTACAACAAAGCCTTATACTAATATTTCTGATTTTTTGTGACAAGCCTCGTTATCTATCGGTGTTTTCATTAAAGCCTAATGCATCTCACGTATAAATGTATTGTTTCTTTCATGTATGAAAAGCAGTTTCTAGAAAAATGTTTTACAAAATAGTATTAGAGATGAGCTAGCTAGAATTTACTATGAACAAAAAGCAACAAGGTAAATCATAAATTTGCAAAGTAAATTATAGATTTTATTGCAATAGGAATTCAAACAATTACAACATTGATTCAAATTACGATATTAACTTGTCGCTTTCAAAACTCTTATAGCAATTATTGAAAAAATTCAAACAGTAGCAAATGCTATTAAAACAATAATTTTCCAATATGGTTTATTTTTTGGACAAGGACGTTCGAAACCAAAGGTTTTTATCAGGCGACTCCATAAATAAACTAACCAAATAAAACTTGTAGCCTACTTACAATAGGTTACAAAATAAAAGTATATTTAATCAAAATAGAGTTTGTTTGAGAACAAACAGTGGTATAAATGAACTATACCACGTTTTAAATGTTTTAGTCTTTACACATGTAAATCCGAATGACAAAAGTAGAAAATATCATAAACTTAATCTAAAAAGTTATTAATATGGTTTTGAAACTACATGACTCATTTAGTGTTAAATTGACTTTAGCACCTGTTCAGGACTGCACTCTTAAGCAATCCAACTGTAAGGAGAGGAACGCCGACGTTTTAATACGTAAACTACTGTTAGATCATTCATATCTAAAGGTAATCGTAAGTTCATTTAACATGTTACCAGTTGGATCTCACAGTCTAAATTGTTTAGACAAAATTTTCTAAATGGTGCGTCATTCGTAAAAGACCCAATATTGAATAAAAACCACGAATCTATATAATTGATAATGTATTAAGACTTTAACACAATACACTAAAGATAATATTCAAAATTTCAATATAGATTTATAATTATTAATAATGCAGAGTGCAATTAACTGTATTACTTCTTGCAAATCAATGAATACGATTTTCACAGTTAAATTTTAAATACATATGTTCAAAGCAAAGTTGAAGAATAAGATAAAAATAAAACACGTAGCATATTATATATCACTAATTGATGCTTGATGGAAGTTTGTTTTAATTATTTTGAATACACCTATTTACGCGTAAATCAAGTGAAGTGAATTATTCGTAAAAAATTAGTTCAATTACGATGTAAAAGGTCGAGGAGTGGCCGGAGTTTGGGTAGAGAATGTGCCCGGCTCACAGGCGGGTATCGAGCGAGAACCCGGTCCTCCAGGGGTGGGTGGATAGAGGTGGAGGTATAGAGTTGGTGTGGGTGGGGGAGGGGGTTGGAGCACAGTTTTCTCAAGATTACTACCACAATCTGACTCCCTTTCCACAGGTAAACGGCTTTTATATTATTCTCTTCCACATTCCAGAATAGAATGTAGAGTTGAATGAAACAAACCCAAATTCCACTTAAATCAGCTTTATTCATTCTGGTTGGAGTCTAAATAAAAAGGATGGTACAAAAACGTATATTTAAAATTTTTCAGGACTTTTATTGCCTTTTAAAAAATAATGCGTTGTTTTATTCCCATATTTATTATAGAAAATGCCAAATTTGTTTTCTATAATATAAAATTAGGTTCAAGGTCGTTGTTATTAGTTCAGTAAAACCTTTCTCTAAACAACAAGCAGAACTGAATTTTGGCAAAAATCTTACTTTATAATGAAAATCTTTTTTTTTTATTCAGTTAGGAACACTCCCCATAATTCTAATTCTAAGACTAAAATTAAAGACGTAAAATTGCGTGAGGTTTAACAAGGTTCTTATGGGAGAGGGGAATTCAAGGTCATCTTACTACAGCCGGTTCTTAAGAGCTAGCTGTAATAAAACTATAACCGATACGCATCCATAGTTTTTTATCGTTGTCTTTTAAAGAGAATGTATTTTCATATTTAAACCATAAAGTATAAAAGTATCTTTTACTGAACAACCATTAAAAAATACCTTTCGATAATTTAGAATATTACAAAACACTTAACAGGGTAATGCTAATATTTAAATTGGACTAAGTACTATACCATCACTTTTAACGCAAAATAACGAGGCGCGCTGTGCGATATACATGATAACTATGTACATTAATTTAACTATTACTACACTACCAGGACGTGTAATGTTATTTACGTAAAATTACTAAAAGTTTTAAAGAAATCACTACTGCTGTATTCATTATTGTTGGTTAACCATAGTTGAAAACAGTTAACCAGCCGTTTGTTATTTAATTATGTATTGTGTCAAATTCAAAATCTCATCTTTTCCCAAACGTATTGTATTAATAAATAAACAGCATTTGATTTAGCGCATACGTTTAACAAAACATAATCTTTCTGAGTTCTTGTTCTCTAAACCCTCTCCACATTTTTTAACAACCTCTGATCAATTATCCAAATTGATTTTTAAAATATGGTATTCTGATTCTTTAAGGTCACTTTTAGCCAATTATCGGAATTGACTTGGGGTGTAACAAAGAAATCCTAATGAAGCTATGATTAAAATTGTATAAAAACTAATATTCCTTTTTAAATGCAATATTTTTATGTTAGCGCTCAACATTATTTAAATGGTAATAGATGGAATTCTGGAATATGATACTAGTAATATTTATTATTTACAAGAATGTTTATGTAAGCTCTGCTTATAAATGTAGATATCGGTGCGAAGTAGGATCCGTGAGGCTGGTAAGACAATAGATAGGTTTGCATGCAAAGTGGTAACTGTATAATGGTACCGGGAATCCTGATTAATTTTAGTACCAGTTCCTGATTAATTCAGTCACAATGCTGGTGTGGTATAGTTGCAGCTATGTAAAATTGTATCTACGCCATTATACGCTCGTAAAACCTTTAAGACAATACTGAAAAACTTCTTGGAAAATCTATCGTGTTCTAAAAAAATAACAAAATTTAGTGGGAAATTACAACTTTATTTACTGTTTTGATTTAACATCTGTTCACGGAATGTGGCTCTCTCACAGCTAGGCGCAAACATTCGAAGATTTGTGTCTGTGTTAGCAATTTTTCGACACAGAGTAAACCGGAAAATCTTACGATAGCCATGAAACCTGCCGCGCAAACTAGATGATTCTTAAGATAGTGTTTCACATAGAGTACCGGTAGTGAGAAAATAAGTCTAGAGTTGGTGGATTAAACATAGAGATTTTTATTCCAGATTTTTTTAGCCATTTCCGTGATGCAACTACCCGGCAACACAACAATGGTTGTCACAAGCCCGTGTCAGGTTGTGATGGGAGAATCGAATACAGAATCGAATAGTATTCGAATACAGCCAGAGTATTCACATATTCGAATACATCAAAATGGATTCGAATACTTTTGAAATGAATACAATTTCTCTGGATGAATTGAATTCAAACCTGGAGTATTCGTTTATTCTGACAAATAGTATTCAAATAAAATATCCATCCAAATGGATTCGAATACTTTTGAAATGAATACAATTTCTCTGGATGAATTGAATTCAAACCTGGAGTATTCGTTTATTCTGACAAATAGTATTCAAATAAAATATCCAAGAGCTGTATTCGTATTCACATGAGGTTTAAAATGAATACATATATGGAGACTTTGAAATGAATAATTTAGGGGAGATTCATAATTTGAAAAAATAATTACAAATTTTAATACTTTAAAAAAAGTATAATTAATTGTATAATTATTAAATTTAAAAATACATATTATATTATATATCATATATATTATATAAATAATATATATGATATATTATTGCAATGATATATTATAACTGAGTTACAGTTCTAAGTAATAAAAACAAATATGAATATTTATTTTATATAGTTGTGTAAAACAAAATATTATTGAGGTTTTCTGGCTTCAGTGGAAAATAGCCTTTCAGACGGAACTGAAGTAGCAGGTAAACAAAGATATTTCTTCTGAAGTTCGTATATCATGGGTATGACTTGTTTATACGAGGCACCAAAAGCCAAAGTATTCGAATACATATTCGAATACAGTGATGAATTCGTGACAAACAAGTAAGACAGGTCTAGACCTGTCTGTTAAAAACGCTCAGCTGAGCAAAAGTATTCGAATACAAGTATTCGAATACATATTCGAATACAGGGGTGAATTCGAATTCACTGTATTCGATTCTTAAAAGTATTCGATTCTCCCATCACTAGTGTCAGGTGTGAAGCCGACACTGACTGTCACTCAACTGTCACGTGCTGCACTCTCTTGGCGGCCCTTGGTAACTTGTTGTAACATATGTAAACTATCACAGTATGTTGCATCTTGCCATGTGTTTTTATACTGTATAGCAGTCTCCACATTTTTACACCTAAAACATAAGAATCGGCTAAGAAATAATGTATATGTAAGCTTTTAACTGTTATGCACTCCAAAATTGGCACTTTTTATGTTTCCGGCATAATTAACTGTGTATTACAAACGTTAATGGCTTTTATCTATGTTATTTATTGACTGATTTTTTTTATAATCTTATTAGTTGTTACGGTATTAAGCTTTAAAATCTTTAACCATCCGCAACATTGGAACGTGACATGGTAATATAATACTAAATTTTCTCTTTATTTGAGACTGCAAGAAAAATAATTGTGGCAAATTATAGTTTTTTTCTTTACTTTTTTCTCAAATGAAAAATTACAGAAATACCGTAAACTAAGTATATTTTAACCCAAGTTTTTTATTTAGTTTTCTGTTTGACTGAACACAAAGAACAAATTCCCAAATTTTATTCCGGAGAGTTCCTAAAGACTCTGTATAACAAACTCCATAGCATTATGTAACTATTCGATACAAAGACATACAATAATTAATAGTATAATCTTTTACATTCACTTATATTAGTTAAATACCGTGTATAGGATTTTTAGTAAGGAAACTTAAAAACATAGAACTGAAATGGCCTTACCGGTGGCTCAACCCGGCAGCTGCAGTAGCCCCGGTTAAGTTAATATGTAGTCAGCTTGAAATACGTAAGCCACGTACTCCTTGAAATCCGTCGTAAGTTTTGAATAAAGTAGATTATTTTACTTGTCACAGTCGAAGATGTTTAACAGATTTCCACAAACCGAACACATTAGAAATCTATATTACCCCGCAATTTATGTCGACGGGGATTGTGAAGAAATACGTAAGTCCCAAAAATTCTGCACGTGATTTTCCAAATGGAAAAAATATTGCAATTATGTACTTATGACTCATTTAATAATTATTCACTAAGAATTTAATAGGATTAAAATAGAACACATCAGATTGTATGAACATTATAAACTATCACATTTCAATATAGTACATCACTTTGTACTAACCAGGCCAATTTTATTCATTTAATTTAATAAAAAATCACAATTTCATTTTAATGTACATACATTCTCTCAACGGTAAAAATCAAGTAAATAATTGCCCCTATAAATTAATATTATTCACTCTTGTCTACTACATATGCTTTCCAGACACTATGTCACAGCGAGCTAAACATTTAATCAGTTGTATCTCTCAGTGAATCAGTTGTTTTAGAAAAAATGTATGTAACATCATAAAATCAAAATTAATTATAACAAGACTCAATAAAATAAACTATCACATTTAATAATATGAATAAATTGTTTTTTGTTTTACCTTTCCAAATTCCCTAACCAGATAGTTTCTTTTGAAATTTGGGAAATGTTTATCAAATTCTGGAGATTAAAAACAAATATGTGAGGACTTCAACATTTTTTGTTGCCAGTTTGAACTCCAAAATGATGCCCTAAAGCGGCAATGGACACCAGAAGACTGCGTGGGTGTTGTCACGAGCCGGCCATGTCCCCCATCGACCCGCTGGTGCCGTGACCGTACCCGACTTTCCGTCCCGATTGCAAACACGCTACATCGAATGAGATTTAACTCAACAGCTGTCTCATTGTAATTGAGATATAGCCTTTGGTGAGGGAGTTTTAATGTGGAATTTGTCTGAAGTAGCCATTAAGATTTAAGATTAGGACAGGTATAGGTAACATGAGCATGTGTTTGCGTGCATGCCTATAGAGCAAGTTTTAAACTTCTTTCAAACTCTCTATTCCGTATTTCTGCACTGAATGTCTTCAAGTTTTCCGTGAGCGCATAACATGTATCGTGTATAAGTATTTCCATTCTTGAATCTAATCCAAATAAGAATATTTGAAAATTTGTGTTAGAAGAATTGCATTGGAATTGCAATTTGTAATTTCACGTGTTTACAGTAAATAATTTGTTGTGGCAAAACTATGCAATGTGATACAGCAATGTAGTGAAAATAAAATTTATGTTGTCGTCCCTATTATGTACGTGTAAATTCCTACATGTTTGGATGCTATCAAATGCAGATGTAGACAATATTATCTCTGTATCTAACGAATTTCGTTATGTCAAAATCTAAGAACGAATTTTGGAGAATAGGGTCCCACTGCTTACACATTTTCAACATACATTTCCTTTATTAGCACTCTAGGTAATACATTCGTTCTTTCTATGTTTCTATATTCTTTGCATTCTGCGTTGTAATTGATCTTATTTTCGTCTAAATCGTTACAAACAGTATTAAAAAGTAAAAAAATGAATAAATGATTTATTTCCTAAAAAAAACACAAATATAAGTAGCAAGACAAAATCATATGCGTATTACATATTATGTATACTAACATAATATAAAATTCTATTATGACAAATAAAATATAATTTTATTAGGAAAATAGGGTCCCAAAGGCAAAGCCTGATGAGGGATTCCATCAGATAAGTTTATTTAGATAAAGAGTTCATTTGCGGTTGCAGACACTATAACTATCTTTTTTATTGTTACACTCTTTATGGCTTAGCAAACAGAATTAACGAAACTTACCCTTCGTGAATTTAAAAATAAACAAAATATACTTATTGTAAAGAAAATAAAATATGTTTAAACATTTCCACAAACCGCCAAACCAAAATAACAAATAATAAAGGTTTTAATTTATACACTGAAGCACACCTATTTTAAAGAAACGTAGTACACTATCATATTTACTAATATATCATATTCACTATCGTATTTTTTTTTTTTTATTGAAGTGTGTTAACACTTCAGATTTATTGGCTTCGTTAAAATACGATCACAACAACAACTCAAAAATATTAAACTTAATGAAATATGATTTAAATAAAGCATATATGAGTCTTACCATGAGTATTTCAACACGAATATTATCACTAGTAACACCAACAATTGCTTACCTGCAAAAAAAGAAAAACATGTTTAGTAAACTAAGAATCATTCTATACGGTTGAAGGATACATATATAAACTACTAGCAGTTGCCCGCGGCTTCGCACGCAATTTTCTGTTGAAAAACAGTACACTATATTTACGTATTCTTTTTCTATCACATGTTTTAAACTCTCCTGAGATAATTGATAGTCGTTCCTTCGTGAGCCTCTTGGGCTTATGAAAGGGTATACCATATCTCCTGTCTCTATATTTCGTGGTTATTGCTAGGTGTTGATAAGTTATTCAGTACAATTAATTTATATAGATGAATCTCGATAAACTAATTAGGTTATAAAGAACGAAATTCTGTCTGTTACAATTAATTTTCTGTCTAAGATATTTCCAGTATTTTTGTAGACTTTGCCTTGTGCTCCGATCAAGAAAATGTATCAACGAAAAGCAATTTCGATCATAAAGCGTCTTCTTTCGGCTCTTTTCATTTACCTTCGATCTAACCAAATTCGATTACCTTATGTGCAAACATTCACGTCTTTGTACAATGAGGTGGTTTTTATAACAGCGTTTAATAGTATTTTCATTGCATTAGATAGTTTATTGATCACGGGTGCAATCTACATATTTTAAAATTAAGCAATAACTTCTTCTATGCAATCTGTATTACACTACTGATCAAGCACTTTACAATAATAATTTTCTAAATTGTAAATGTAAACAAATGTTTCTGCCTCTTTGATGAACTTCAGCTGAACGTATTAACAGCTGTTAAGTATCAGTTCACTTCGTATTACGTGTCGTAGCGCAGTCTGCCGGATCCAATATAAAACACTCTAAGACCAACAACAATTAATTTATAAATAAAAAATTAATTAAAT
Source organism: Homalodisca vitripennis (assembly GCF_021130785.1). Taxonomy (NCBI): domain Eukaryota; kingdom Metazoa; phylum Arthropoda; class Insecta; order Hemiptera; family Cicadellidae; genus Homalodisca; species Homalodisca vitripennis. The sequence goes on along the minus strand of NC_060208.1, from coordinate 174,640,553 downwards.
CAACTATTTTATTATTGACCCCTTTTAGTGCTAAGGGGTCTGGCGCATTGCCATACCCGAGAGTGCTAAGCATTTTGGTGCATAAATGCAGAGTTTTAGTAAATTCCTTACTATTTCCTTAATTGAGGTCATCTTACTTTGTTTTTTGTATTGAGGATAAATAACCAATAAATATAAATAAATACAAAAAAGTACATTTGTACATATTTGGATTGTTATAAGAAAAATTTTTTGTATAATGTAAATTATTTTTATATTTTATTTCAATTTGGCATAGAATTTTAGTACGGTATTTAAACAATTTTATATTATTTTTCTGATGCTACCATTGGAAAGAGCAACTAAAACTAAATAAATTCCATATATTTTATTTTATTTTTACACAACAAATGAGAAATGTGGATGAAAAATATAATATGTTGTCCGTGCCAAATTTTACCCTACATGTAATGTTTGAAACGCTCAAGAGAAATGTAATACACTTACTATTATTAGCATAAATACTTTTTTAACTTTAGTATTATTTATAAAAGAAGAAATTCAAGCACAGTTAACATTTTTTACCTAAATAATTGTTTTACTCAGTACTAAAACTATAAAAAAGGTGAAGTAACTCATCATAACCAGCAATGTTCTTATTAGACATAGTTTGTAACTTAGTGAAATATAATACACACGGAAAACACGAATGAAAAATGAAGTAATGCAACGATTTGGAATACTAATGAAGTAGTATTTCACAATTATAACACAATTTAATGGATAAATAAGATAAAACAGAGTAAACAAAGCACAGCGTCAGTTCGCTCGCAACATCCGAACTGACCTTTTTTTTTTTATTTCTTGTTGATGCCACTTGGCATAGGCTAGGTTTGAAAACCAAAAAGCCTCTTTGAACCCTTAACTCTTTTTAGTTGTGATTGCCTTGAATTATAAATACACAAAGACATTGATAGCATACAATAGAGAGTGATAATAACATTTATGTTTAACAATTTATTAATTAGATGTTAGTTTAAATTAGGTTCCTTTCCTGTGAATTTAGATTTTCTTAAGATGATTTTAATTACAAGAGGTTATTTACAATAAATATGTCTAACCGTGTTTATTAGTAAAAAGATTTAAGGACATTCTATTGAGAGAAGGATAAACACTTGGATGGTTGGGTTTTAGGATGATCTTCTTGCCAGGGGTCCATCAGGCCTAGTCTATCCCGAAGAGGTTTTAACCGCGGTAGACAGAGCCCATGACCAGGAGACATTTTAATTTTTCCTAGTGTGTGTGAGTGATGTTATAAAATTTCTTTTACACAATGAAATGAATTGGTTTATTTCCTTATATAACTCTATATCTTCTTGAGCCAGAATGCTACTTAATGTTACATTATCACTAACAATTAGTCTACTGATTTTCTTAAAACATTGTTTTCTTATATAATAATTACTGGGGCATTTGAATATGAAGTGTTCTATGGTTTTCTGTTTGACCTAAGGGAGCATTTTAGACACATGGGGGTGAAATATTGTTTCATTTTATAGAGATTAAGGTTAAACATTTGCATGACCCAACCGTAGCCTAATGATGTTTATTAGGTTTCCTCTGCTCATGTTCATTGTATTAAACCAAGGTTTATTATTAAATTCACTCTTAATTTGTTTATACCATTTTGCTTTGGGTGAATCTTTTACATGTTGATTAAATTTGTTGATATATAATTTTTTTTTTTTATAAGCTTTAAAATCTTGTGTACCAATGAAAAATTCCTCTTCTTTATCTCCATCTCCTATCGCTTTCTTTGGCCAATTTGTCTACTATTTCATTGCCATCTATACCTGAGTGTCCCGGTACCCATTGCAATGTAATATTTTTATTTCCATCTAAAATTAATTTTTATGATGTTCATCATTAATCCTTCTGGTGTGTTTACCTTACTTGCATTTTCAATTGCTACAATCGATGATTGTGAATCTGAACAGATAACATAATTTTCAAAATTGAGGGTATTTATGTACTGTACTGCTTTAAATATTGCATATAATTCGGTTGTATAGTTTGACATATATTTATTCAGAGAAAAATTTTTTCTTTATGTTTATCTGTGGAATGAAGAAGGCAGCGCCTGTACCTCTAATGTCTTTGGATCCCATCAGTGTAAACAATAATATGGTCTTTATAGGTTATGTGTATACAGTTGTTGAAATATTGTTTTAACATCATGGTATTTTGATCTTTTTTAATTTCCTGATCATTTATAGTACTATTGCATCTTGGTGTCGTTTTTTCCATGAACAAAGGGCATATTAAATTTCCCAATGCTCTATTGTAGCTGTTTTCCCTTGCACAAAGTTAGGGTTAACCACTTCCATAGTATTGAGTGCAGATATAAATAGTGGAATTTTCTTTTTCTGCCAGTAAGGGTTGATGTTGCACATCATATTCATATACATCATTTTTTCATATGCTGGATGGTTTGCTTCTGATACAATCTTGTGAACTAACCTTTCGGTTAAAATTTGGCGTCTCAAATTTAGAGGTAGTGAAGCTGTTTCCAATTGTAGGGCAAGTATTGGTGAAGATTTTTTGTGCTCCAGTGCATATTCTTAGTGCTTGATTTTGAATTGTATCTAATTTATTTAGTATGTTTTGTGGCAGGTGACCAAACAAGTGACAACAATATTCCAATTTTGAGCGAATTAATGCTCTGTATACTTGTAAGACTGTTTTTGGATGAGCCCCATTTCTCCAGCAGGAAATTTATTTTTTAGTATGTTCAGATCCTTTTGACATTGTAAGTGTAGGTTATTTACGTGATGTTTTGAATGTGAATTTGTTGTCAATTATAACGCCTAATAAATCGTAATTCATTTACAATTGGAATTTCTTCTCCACCAAGGAAACATTGCCTGCTGTTATCAATAACTCTTTTTCTTGTAAATATAATAATTTTTGTTTTGGATGCATTTAAATTGAGCCTTATTTTCATAAATGTGTTTTCCATGATGTTTAGAGCATTCTGCATTTTATCATGCGCAATAATATAATTTTTGTTAAAATGTATATAGAAGCACATCATCTGCATATTGTAATGTATATATATCATAGGGCAAATTCCTTATTTATGTCACTTATATATATAGAAAAAAGTATTGGACTTAATAACACTTCCTTGCGGCAGGCCTCTGCTGGAATTTCTTGATAGAGTGTATTCTGAATAACTTATGGTTAATACTCTGTCGGCTAGCCATTTGCTGCAATGTAAAATGAACTTAGCAGGAATACCTAGAATGAACATTTTATTGTATAGTGTGGGAAGATGGACATGGTCATAAGCGTTAGCTATGTCTAAGGATGCAGCTATTATATTTTCGCTTTGTGATAGCACATTATGCACTTCTGATGAAAAGGTGGTTAAAGTAGTCTGCGCATCCTCGTTTCCTTCTAAAACCATATTGTGTAGATGGTATAATATTAAGTTTATTCACAAACCATTCTAACCTATTTTCTTATCATAGTATTCATAATTTTTATGAAGCAAGGGATCAATGAGATTGGTCTATATGATGTTTCGTCACTTTTCTCTTTCCCTGGTTTCAATATACCAATAATTTTAAATTGTTTCCATACAGAAGGGATGTTAGATTTTCCATTCCATATATCATTATATATTCTAAGAATCATTTTGTGCCCATTCTCTGGTAGTAGTCGTATCAGGCTGTAATTGATATTTTCCATTCCAGGTGATGTATCTCTTTTTTTTGCTTAATACTGCTATTTGGAATTCATTCAATGTAAAGTTGGTTTCAAGAATGTGGTTGGTATCAGTAATTAAAGGTGTAGTAATTTTCAGTCACATGTGGGACATAATCTGGTATTATATTTTTAATAAATTTTTCTCCAAGTTTCTTCATTATTTTTTATGCAGTTATCATAATAAGTAGTTGCATGATTTTTAGTTTTTAATTTATTTATAATATGCCATGCATGAGCTGTGGAGTTGGTAAAAGGCCATGCTTTGGCAAGTTTCCTCCCATTCCCCTCCTTTTTTGCTAGCCTAATGACCTCTCTGGTATTCAGTTGTGCAATCTGGTATTTATGGTAATTAATAGGGGTCATAGCTAATCTAAATGTTTTTTAAAGCTAATCTTCTTTTAGCTACTGCATGGGAGCATTCCTGAGTCCACCATGCTTTGGGTTTAAATGTAGTTTTTTTCATTATGGGTTTTATATCAGGAATATTTTTCTTCTACAGCCTGGTAAATAATTTCATATAGATTTTCTATGTTATGATTTAATTCATTTATTTCCAGATTATTAATTTTCTCTTTTACGTGTTTAGTATACCCTTTCCAATTGGCTTGTTATAATTTTTCATGTTTGGACAATTAGACTGTTGATTTTTAAAATAAACTATAGGCCTATTGGGGTTATTATTATAATGCTCTTGAAATTGAATGTAAATGGGAAAAATGGTCGCTTCCCATAGGGTCATTTCCTACTTTCCAGGTTAGCAGTTGTGCATATAGTTCTGGAGTTATAAAGGTTAAATCTAGGATAGATTGCCTTTTAAACATGTTTACTGTTGTATAATTGTGATCATTAATTAAAATAAAACTGGAATCATTTTAGACCTTAAAAATTGAATTGCCCCTTCTGTCGGCTTTAGTGCAATTCCAGAAAGGATGATGCGCGTTGAAGTCTCCACCAATTAGAGTATGTCCCACTATCTTTAGAAAAATAATTCGTTGTACCAGAATGCTGGATTTATATGTTTATTGGTGCAATATACGTTATATAGTTTAATAGGAGAACTTAAATTATTAATACTTATAGCTAACAATTGTAATATATGATTGTTATATTCTCTAATAATCTTAAAACTTATACTAATATGTATAATAAAGGCTACTCCTCCATACGAGTCGTTTCCTATCTAGCCTGATTAGTTTATAATTATCGTCAGTTAGCCTATCATTTGCCTGTAACCAGGTTTCTTGTATAAAGTGCTATATGGGATTTCATTTTGTATTAATGTATTAATTACCTCTGGCCACTTAGATTTAAGTGACCGAGCATTCCACTGAATAATATTGATCATAATTTTAACTTATTTTTATTTGTTTTTAAGGTTTGTTTTACCAATTAGCTGTAACGTTCGATTATTGCTTCTATTATTAGGTTTAACTATTGTTCCTACTGATTGTTTATTGGTTTCAAGAGTGTATTTATAACACTCTCTTATTATATCATCAACTTTTTTTTTGTTTAAAATTTTTTCTTCCTGAATTCGGTTGAGCCAACTCATCAACTTTGCTGCGTAATAAAATTTTTTTGTTGTTCCCTATCATTAATCAGGGTTTGATCTGGTAATGAAAGTTTACTTTCAACACTTGGACTTGATTGGCACGATTCCGTTTCTAGATTTCGTATGTTGTGGTTAGATTTATTTTTATTTATATAAGTATGTTTTGGTTTATTACCATATCTATCTCTATTATTAGGCCTATTACCATATATTTCTGGACTGATATTGGTTTTTTTGTCATCATTATCACTTACCTGTGACATAAGTGGAAGGTATCTATTATTATGGCTAAATTGGTTTGGTATGTTTCTTAGGTTGGGAAAAGAGCTATGATCATTAATATTAACTGTTGCCATTTGTGCGTAAGTTATTTGATTATGCCTACTCTTAGTATATTTTGATATATTGGGATGATTAAGGGGGTGATGTTTACTAGCTTCTAGATAAGATTCTTTATGTATTCTCATCCTCTCGAGAATACATTTTTGTCTTACATACTCTGGGCACTTTTTACTATTGCTAGCATGTTCTCCATTACAATTAATACATTTTGGTGTTATATCGCACTCATTTGAATGGTACTTTTGACCACATATATTCTACATAGTCTATCTTTAGTCACAGGGTGTGTTTTTGCAACATGCCCATAACTAAAAACATCTGTAGCATTGTCTTACTGGAAGCATATAAACATCTACCTCATCCTGATATAGTTTAGGGTGACAAAATCTGGTAATTTTTCGGAGTCAAAAATAATTTTCATGTAATGGGTACTTACCAACTCTTTGTTGATCCATTTTTTTATTCTATTTGCACTTAAAATAGTATATTCACATAAACTCTCTTCCACTATTTCTTCTTCGGTCACATCAGGCCTCAACATAAACTACACCCGTGCACTCAACTTTATTGGCAGGTACGAATACCAAATACTGTTGCAAATATTGTGAGTCTACAAGATTATTGGCAGCACAATATGTCTTACAAATAACTTTAAGGTTTTTACCTACCCTTATTATGTGGTCTATATCTTCACAATGATTTTTCATTATTTTCCCTACGGCAAATGGATTGATTTTCTTTTTATCTCTACTTTGGATAATAACTTCAAATGGTCCACTAGAGTGTGACTTATAATTATCTAATGGTTTTTTGTTTTTTACTTGGAAAACTAAAGTTTTTATGAGTGTGTAGGCTTATTGGTGTTAAATTTTCATTATCGCTCTTTTTCCTTTTTCTTTCGTTATTCTCCTCTACACTAGGGGTAGCCTGATCAATCATTATAAAATCTGTTGTATTAGGTAAAAGTATTTTAGATACCGCCAATTCCGTTTCCATGTCGGCTATTGTGGCTAGACTTTCCCGCCATGGCGTCCAGTCCAGCCTGACACAGTAATATTAAGAGTTGCTTAGTGTATTACTTTTTAATTATTATTGTACAATAATAAGAGGAAATTCCTAGTTTTAATGTACTACCAAAAGGTAACTAAAGACAATTTAGTTTGGCAACGTCTACATATTGACAGGTTAATACACTGACTAACAGGAATAATCAAGTCAATTAAGGCAATCACAACTTAAACTAATTTGCTACTCACGAATTACGATACTCTCTTAATAGTAGTCACTCGGGGAATGACCGAACTGACCTTCTTTTTATTTCACGTCGAAGACGTATAAACAGCTGGTCGTCGGCAATCAAAATATACAAATATCGTTACTCTATGGCTTTTGGATGAACTGTCATCGTTTGCAGCCAGTAACTTGCATAAACTGAAACAATACATATGAAAATACGCTGCGTCTACAACGTAGACGCTAGCACTTTTAGACATAAACACAGCGTCTACGACGTAGACGCTGTAGCACTAAAAGGGTTAAATCGGACAAAATCATGAATCTAAACCATTCTCGAATCCCCTTCAACACACACATAACATTTCATCAAAATCGGTCACATACACAGGAACACAAGAAATATATATATATAAAGATTACTATTAGAAATATATATTTTTATTTGAATATATTGTTATATACAAATGTACCAAATTCATATTGATAAGCCCACTTTTACAAATAAAAATCCTAAATTTGACTAACAAAATTGTACTTTTGATACTTTTCATAATTCATACAAATTTAAATGTTGTACAGCTCTGATTTAAATACGCTTACATTAAATATTTCCATAACCTAATTGACTAGCGTATGCAAAATACTGGATTATTACTCGTGGTAAAATTATTCATTTCTGGGTTAGAACACAAAAACTTCACAAAAATCCATAAACCACGGGCATTTATATGTATACTATAAACAGTGTAAAAAGAAAAAACTTTATATAACTAATAATTTTAGTCTATACCAAGTAGCTCACCGAATTGCGAGACATTAAAAATCCGATATAAGGATACATTCATTAAAGAAGCTATAGATGCTATATTATTTTAATGTCCCTTCAAATGTTTTAATATAAAACCCCCAACTGACCTAAAACTAAACGATAAGCTTCGTTTTCTCTAGATAAAAATATTTACGCAATTTAGCCTGTAAGTTATATGTTACAGTCACTAAACAATAGTTACAATGCATAAAACTGGCTTATCCCACTGTGAACAACTTGATAAATAGTTAGGAAATTGTAAAAACAGTTTGACGATGCATGGTGTTTAATTCGTGATTTGTTAAACGCGGCTTGGTCGTTCACTGTAAACACAACGCTTCCGTGACACGTTGCCTGGTGAATGAGTGAGTCGTGAAAAAACAATGACACGACACAACTTCCAGTCGCCCTGCGTCAGATGGTGTGGCGACGCGGACGGCGTGACGCGACATGTTGATAACTCGTATTACAATGTTTTCTTTTGTATATTCTTACTATAGATAATTCAGGTATGCTTAGAATTAAAGTTTGTTGAGTTGATCAAGAGCTCCACAGTTTAATAACATGTTTACTGCTGGTAGATTCCATTATCAGTTTAAGGAAAAGTCATAATCAGTGACATTATTTGTTATCACTAAACTTATAATTAATTAATTCATAAAAAGAAATGATTTTTTGAAATAAATTTGTAATATAGAACTATGTATTACATTACTAGAACTATCACACAAAGCAACCACCTGAAACAAAGCTCAAGAGGGGCAAACATATTTCCTAAGTAGTAATCCCAAGGGAGTTTCACTTCTGACTGACTTATACCTTCCAGTTAAAACTACACTGTGTGCAATAAAAATGTGATATTTAAATCTGGGCATCCCCATGGATGTCCAGGAGCGGCACACCACTAACCACAAATGTCAATAAATTGATGTGCAAGGGTAGATCGATAGGTTTAGTCTACTGAAGGGGATAACTGTTGTAGTTGTGGAATCCCTAAACGTTAAAATTAGCCACACCTCCCTCCTTTGACTGGAGAGGCTGGTACAGATCTGGCCTCCCCTTCTTCCATGGATACTTTTGACTGAGATTAATGCCCAAAATCCTTCCTAAACTAACTCAACAGGAGGCGGCCCCTACCGCCAACCTTACATATATCCTGTCACTGCAGAGCAAAGGTCCTTTTAGAGCTAAATGTATTTTTTAGCTGCTTGTGCCAAGAGGAAAAACCAACTTAAGTTTTAAAACAAAGATATGTACATATATCACATGTTCAATTATTTAGCATTTATGCATGGACTTGTCAACACTTCAATAATATGTTAAGACCAAGCACCCTTCTCCCAAAAAAAATACCCTTAATTAACGCTCAAATATCAAAATGTTAATTCAAAATCTAGATTAAAATCCGGTGTGTTTAGATTTATATTTCCTCTAATTTAAGAAATACATATCCACTGGACCATAGACCACCTATTGTTGGCTGAGCTTTAGCGAAGCCTACCACCCGTGGGGCTAGAAAATATTCATTTCTGTCTATTTGTTCTCACAATACCTATCCTACAGACTTGAAATTTTGGATGAGCTTTATTTATACTAACTTAAGAACACTGAGTTCGATGGTAGTGCATATCACTCCACTGAATTTTGCCACTGAATAATGAAAACAAGGAAATAACTAAATTTGTAAACAACAAACTGTGTACAATATCATTTTTAACAAGTGACACTTGTATTCATATAGTAAAAAGAAAATACGAAAGACTGGAAGCAACATTACATTAGTGAGAATATTGGACTTCAGCACACTGTTGGGTTGTAGTACCCTCGCTTGCTTACCGGAACTTTTCTTTTAACACTGCTACAAAACCTAACTTAATAAATTACTAATGAATCATCTAGTAACATTTTCTAAAAATACTTCTTTTTTGTGAATTTTGCACTAAACGTCATTTCTACACAGACAAGAATGAGTTATATGACGAATGTCCAACCATGGAATTTGGCTGAGCGTCATCGATGCCTATCATTCATTAGGTTAACATAATTTCTAAAGCCAATGGCGCAGTGTAGCGGGTACGGCGGTTATCGCAAGATAACCAGAACAAGCGTGGCCGCTGCTTGGGTAGGTGACCGCTGAGCGATCCTGTCCTTGCAAGCGGCCCGCCTGCTATGCCCGGCCATTGGTGGTGGTTCGGAAGTCACCTTTAAACCGTTGGTCCCCAGGTTAAGTGTTAGAGAGGGCTTCTTAGCCCTAACTTCGCCTGGTAAAATAAGACTACTTTACTTTACTTTCTCTTTTGTCTGCCGTGAGGATGTAAACATTTCGTTTCTGTATGATTGTATGTCTCCCTATCTGTCCGCAGGCCTCCTAGGGAATGAAACGAATTATATAGGTTTAGCATCCAACATTGTTGAAGCCTCTTCCACGTTACCTGGTGTGGCTTAATCTTTTATTATTTTAGCCCAGCATCATACATTAGGCAAGGTGTAGAAGAGCATGATCTCCTGGTATTACATTATCAACAAAAGGTCGTACATCTCGCGCCAAACACGCATACCACAACCCTTCCTGACTATTCCTGGTAAGTCCGACACATCCACTGGTAATAAGTAAAATACACTGTAATAAATAATATTACACCATTTAATTAGACCTTTTATGACAACGTTTCGCGAAGATCTGATTGTTGTATTTGTAATATTTTTTTATTTTTAATATTTTAATCAAGTAAACCGGAGGGTTTTAGGGAATTAGAGTTAATGAACCATATATTTGCACCCTACTATTTGTATAATTCCTACTATTAGGACATTTTGTCTGAGCGTTAGCGAAGCCTATCGCTCGTGGGGCTGCGATATCTTATTTCTGTCCGCATAATATCTCTAAAACGGACTGGTCTATAGACATGAAATTTTACATTTCTATATGAGGAACACTGAATTTAGTTATGAAGCATGTCACTTCATAGCATTTAGCTTAGTGTAACAGAATATTTTTACATTGTTGTTATGTGTAACCGTAATGGCAACTAAAACATAGCAGAATGTTTACATTTGTAAACAAAATTCAATATACATGTGACATACTATCACTTGTAGCCTAATTAGTCTAACATACATATAATAATATTTTATATTTTATGGTGACTTGTTGTGTAGAATTTCATTGTTCAAACAATTATATAAATCCTAATGTGGCAATAAATCCTAATGTGGCACATTATAATAAAAATGTGGCAAGGAAGATTTCATCTGTTGACTTGAAGTTTTTCATAAATGTATATTTCTACAAAGATAAGATGAGGTCTATGATGTTTCATCCCCAACCATGGAATCTGGCTGAGCGTCATTGAAGTCTATTACACAGTAGGCTGACACTCTTTTACTGTCGAGGGATGTAAAACTTTGTTTGCTGTGTGACTGACTGTTGTTATATATGTCTGTATTTAAATTAGCAACAGATGTGAAATTTTGCATTGAATCCCGACGAACTCTCTTGCCTTGTATAGTATAGTTTGGTACTAATTTAACAATATTATAATTTTAATGTCCATCAAACCTGGCAAGGGAATTCTAACTATATTTACTCTTTGAAGTTTTTTATAGAGCCATCCACTGTATCGATCTGACCATAACTAATTATGATGATAAAGTTACATTATGATGAAAAATCACATTTTGTATAAACAATTAATTAACAGCACTAGCGAGTCGACTTCCGCTTCAGGTGTAACATCCCATGTACAAAATGACTACTTACATATATTATTAATATTACTAGTTAAATACATAAGTTCTTACATACACTACGATGACTTTTTCAGGATAAGACAATCAGTTGCAATAACGAACCAATGTTTTTTAATTTTCCATATTTATAGTTCAAATCCATATTTTTTTAAAAATAACTTTGCATAAGTAAAGTCAAATCTCCGGGTTTCTCAGATATTATACTTCACTAGCTCAATTAATATCCACGTTTAAATCAGAAATTAACGAACTCTTTTGTACTTTTTTAAATTTCAATAAAATATATATATTTAGTTCTAAATATTCTTTGTTTCATACTTCAAAATCAAGGATCTGACTATATAAATATTCTGAAATTTTTATAATTAAAAATTAATGACTATATTGAGGAAATAAATCTACTCAGACCAAATTCTGCTCAATGCCGGAATGTGATATAAAGGAAAACCCCATACGGTACAAAGATAGCCCAAATAAGGCAAATACTCCATCTCTTGACCTAGATGTGCATTTCTCGTCACTTACCTTACTATACCGACCCACTCTGTCTAACGAAGAAACACGAGTGGATAGGAATGCGTGAGATAACACCACGGCCTTGAACTGTGTAAATCTAATATTCCTGTGCTTAGGAATAGAGGCCGGCCCGACAGTGACATAGGTAGGCCAGACTAAGTCAATAATCCAGCTCTTGACATGGAAGTGCATCTCTTGTCACTTCGTCACTTCATTGTTTACCTGCCAACCCACTCTGTCTAACGAAGAAACTTAAGTGGATAGAAATGAGTGAGATAACACCACACACAGATCTGATACTATATCGTGTATAGCATACTGTGTTTTATTCATCACACCCTTTTTACTCTTATCCAGCTTTTCCTTATTAATCCGAAAACATTGATCAACATCGATAGGCAGATGTACAAACGTTTAAGTTCCTTTGTAACACCCAAAGGTGAATACATGGTAATTTTATTATTAATATTTGTATTATTATTATTATGACTGCTATGTTATAAACCCACGACACTCGCAGGCAGATTTCAATGTTCTCTGCCAGTTAAATACAGAATCCAACGTTTAAACCTTATGATACCGCAACGTAATGCTTCTTACAAATTTACTGTATTTATATTACATTTATATTTTTATTATTATATATATTTGATTATGATTATATATAATTTTTTTATCTTTTCAGACGAAAATCACTCCAGATTCAGGAGTCAAGTCTAAGACAGCCTCAGAGTCCAGACACTGCAATAAAAGTAGGTGAACTGGAGCTAAACTCAACATTCAAACAAATTGAATCAACTCTTTTCACCATTTATTATGTAAAGTGTGTAATATTTAAAACAAATATATACTATATATATATATATATATATATATATATATATATATATATATTAATAACTTTGAGTGCTTTTATTGTAGCATTAATGTTTCAATTGTATCTCAACAAAAAGCACAAATTAATATAATATACAATAACACACCTTTTAATATTATATATCATGCACTTTTTGAGGCTTCGTCTCAAACAAAAATTAAATCTTTAATTGTGTGATGAACTGTTACAGTTGATATGAGTTATGTACTGTATGAAAGAATATAGATGTCCTGTTGAGACTACAAGAACAATTGACTGGCTGACATGAACCCAGATTTGATTTGTTTTTCTATGTTTATAAGATGGGCTATATAACGAGAAGGCGCAGAATAGTTGATAATGATTATTTGCAGAGTATAACGGTAATATTCAACTTAATTATCTACCGTATCAGCTGATTGAAGGCTTCAACAGCAGCTGTGTTTAATGCAGTCAACTTGTTGAGAGACCTGTAAATCGGTTTTGTTACGCCACAGCATTGATCCTCCCGTGGCGTGCAGGACTTTCGCTTCTCTGACAAACATGCAACATCCAGCCAAGTTTTTAACTAGGATTCGATTCAGCTCATCTGTTATCTGAAATGAAGCCTTTACCCCTTAAATTTTTAATTAAAAAGAATACGTAATTTTGTTACTGTGAGTGATAAAGTATAACTTACAAAGTGTTTTATCAGTAATTCGTTTTTTTTAATTATGTATTTTTTAATTGAATACAACATGCAGTTTATTTAGTCTTAAATATTTTCAGAAGTAGGAATAAATAAAGCCGTTTATATTAAATAGCTTTATGAAAATGTTAATATTATGCGTGTAAAATGTCTTATAATACAATGTTTGTAAAAGTTCAACCACAATGTTTTGTTTATTAATATTTTTAACTGTTTAAATACATCCAATAATTTTATTTACAGCTGCTCTATTGCATGTGCCACGTCTGAGTTATGCACAACAAGTAACAAATCGTCCATCATCCATCACTTAAACTTCTCTATAGCACGTATAATAATTGTAATCCTCAAATTACACACTTTAAATACTGGGTCAACACAAATTTTTTCTGCTCTATATATATAATTTCTGTTTATTATAAACTTTTAGTCTACTGCATTTGTTGAATTGTATAAGACAAATACATAGACTAAAAATTTATAATAAACAGAAATTTTCGTCATTATTTATATGTATTAAGAGTTTTAACTATGTATAGAATTATTAATCATAAGTTTTAATCTACACTTTGGTATTGTAAGGCGCTCCTGTTAGGAATTAGTTTCCACATAAAAAAGTTATAAATGTAAACAAAGAATAACACAATAAATACAATAAAAGAATAATTTATTACAATTTTAAATGATATTTTAGTTATAACACACAGTACATTAATATGTATGCAGTAGTAAATGTTATATTCAATCCAACACGTCATATACATTCAATGTACTGCGTATGACTTTTCCAATTTAATGAACATACAAGTTACACATAAAAATTACACCATAGGAAAAACAACACAGAAACACATAATATTCCCAAATTCATGCTAGACCTGGTGATAATTCATTTGTATTATGTTAATATATTTTAGTTACTTAATTGTGATTCAAAATTATGTTTTGTATTCTCAAAGATGATTTTAATTACGATGTAAAAGGTCGAGGAGTGGCCGGAGTTTGGGTAGAGAATGTGCCCGGCTCACAGGCGGGTATCGAGCGAGAACCCGGTCCTCCAGGGGTGGGTGGATGGAGGTGGAGGTATAGAGTTGGTGTGGGTGGGGGAGGGGGTTGGAGCACAGTTTTCTCAAGATTACTACCACAATCTGACTCCCTTTCCACAGGTAAACGGCTTTTATTTTATTCTTTTCCACATTCCAGAATTGAATATAGAGTGGAATAAAATATGCCCACATTACATATTTGTGTTATTTTCAAATAGTAGAGGCAGATAAAAACTACTGTAATACTATAAAGTTTCTACATTCTGTTTCGGAAAAGATCGAATAGGCATATATAGCACAAAGTAAACATGCCTAATGCCTTTTGTTTTAAAGAACATTAACATAATTCGCTGAGAGATTGTAGTATTTTATATTTACATATAAAATTGTTTTGCATATATAATAGCACATTTGCTTTGCACAATTTAAAACTTTACAACTGAGGACAAGAATACACCGGCTATTTTAAAATTTTACCATTAGGTAAAAATTAGGGGCTACAAAAATATTTATTTCAATCAATGTGTTCATTTAAAAGCAACAATCTAAAATAAATCCCATTGTTTTATACAACCTTCTAGTAAACACCATTCCCAATATCGAGATAACCTTTCGCTAATTTGGTATTTGGACAATACAATGTTTTCGTAACTCAAATTACTTAAAGTTTGTCCCTGATTTATTAATTGGGATTGCGATCAGTGTAACGACTAATATAACTTTTCGCTAATTTGGTATCTGGACAATGCAATGTCCTCGTAACACAAATAACCTAAAATTTGCCCCTGATTTAGTAATTGGGATTCGTTCAGTGTAACGACTTCTGTTCTGGTTCACACATTTTGCAATGTATCGGTCTCAGGGAGAAAATCCATCTTAAATTTTTAATATTAAACTTAAACTGACGTATCCAATTATTCATATCCGCCCATAACAGTGATTGCAGGGAACGAGCTATGCTGTGGTTGGATGACATTCAACAATCAGCTATCAATATAATTCTTGAACACATGTTTGGTCTGAGGAAAAAGTGCTATATTAAAATATCCTTCCTTGTGTGTGTCCAACCGATCGTGGTTACTTCGATAAGTATGAACACCATTTAAAACCGCAATCACTGTAGCTCATGATAACCTACATAATATGATAAACGGATAGCATTTTTTTATGAAGTGTGGGATGATTATTTAAGTTACATATTTTCATTATATTACTATAAACATGATATCTACAAAATATTTATTTTTAGTACAGTTAAAAAACGTGCTCTTACGGTTTTTATGAAATTCTTTCAATTTAACTGTTACATAATTACTAGCAATTAAATTTCGTTGAAAGTTATGATTTAAAATTACAATTATATTTTAAAATAATATTAGAATTGGGGCTCTATATTCTTGAAGTGGTAATAAATAGGAATTTGGAATATGATACTATAAATATTTATTATATAAAAGATATAAATTTAGATATTTAGAGAGTTCGTGAGATGTAGGCTGGTGAGTTAGAATTATTGTTGCCTTCATTCCATTAATAGTTTTTGGCAAAGTAACAGTATATACTGGGAAACCTGATCAATTTCAATAACCTGTGAGGTATCGTTGCCAGCTAGATAATATAGTCTGAACTCCATAACTGTTTAGACAAGATTATCTCTATATCTGGTGAATTTTCACGTTTTCATAATGCTGGAAAATCACATATTTCTGGAAAAAATCTAGTGTACTCCAGACTGGAAAGAGAACTGGGTTACTGGAAAATATTGTATTATTGTTTTAATTTAACATTTATTCACTGATAATGGTTCTCCGAAGCGAGGTCAAAATATCTTCGAGTTGTATAAATCAGAAAACGTACACGATAATCATGAGACAAGCAGCGTAAAGAATTAATATTCTTTTAAAATAAGAGTATTTTATCTGGAGTAGAAGTAGTAAAGAATATTAAGTAATAAGAAATCAGTCAGAAATTTATTTTTTAAATATAAAGATATTTTTATTCCAAGGTATTTACACCAATTCCATAACGTTATTACCCGACAACACAACAATGAATATCAGAAATCCCCTGTCAGATATGACGCCGACACACTCAACTGTTTCGTGCTCCACTCTCTTGGCGTCCTTTGGTAACTAGAGAATATAAATAAACCTTCAAAGTATCTTGCATCTTGTCTAGTTTCATATTATACTACATTGTATACCGTACAGGGACATGCGGAAATAGGGCAAATTCTGTGTGATTAGCTGTAGAATTAAATTAATTTCTTTCTGTTAGATAACAGTGAGAAAAAAACATTATATTCTACATCACGTATTATCTTCCGGATGGCAGTTCTCCTACAGTGATACAACAGACAAGAACTGCTTCGAACAGCATAAACGTAGAAGAGTATTTAGGAAGAAATTTAATAAAAGAAAAACTGGAGTTAATATGTATGATATGTAGTAGGCCCTAATCTAGAAGTACAAAACGGTGCCTCTTCAGACATCTTTGATTTTCTATAAAAAAAATTATAATTCTGTGGAGGAACTCTACAAATTCCACCCATTTTTATCAAATTTTGCATATCTTTTAATATATTTGTAACATATTTTTATACGATTTTAATACAATTTTTGTCCGATGTCAAATGTTAAATTTCCATTACGCTCACAGGACGCGTGGTGAACTATAAAAATTATGCCATATACAGTAAACTACTATTTTTTAGTATTTTTTATAATAATATATTTTTGTTTCTCAATAAACATAATTTAATTATTTAAATAATAATAATTGTATTATTAACTTACACCTTCCATGAACATAATGAGAGATGATAACAAATTTAAAATTGTATGACTATAAATTAGATTAACTAAATAAAATATGTTTATCTCCAAATAGAATAACACAACCACATTATCATACGTATAAGCAAATACTACGCGCCATGATATACGCCTTGTCCTCCAGATAAAAATATTGACATGAATTTTAACTCGTTAGTTATGCGTTACAGTCACTAAATAATAGCTACAATGCATAAAATCGGCTTATCCCTCTGTGACCAAACATGTGAGTAGTATGGAAATTATAAAACAGTTTGATGATACATGGTGTTTAATTCATGTTTAATTCTCTGTAAACACAACGCTTTCGTGACACGTTGCCTGGTGAATGAGTGAGTCGTGAAAACAATGACACGACACAACTTTCACTCGCCCTGCGTCAGACGGGGTGGTGGCGGCACGGCGTGTCAAACTCTGACAGCAGCCTAGGTGACAGGTACTGAATTATTTTCCTGTATACACAGTACACACCTATGTTGATAAAGAATTTAGTACTGTTTGCGCGGTATGGTTGTTTTGAATAAGAGATGAGTTCCACAATTTATGAATGATAAAAGAAAAATTATAGTTAGTGACTGACTTCAGTACTACTTAAATGAATTTAACAAAGAAAACTGCATGAGTTATTAAAAAATTTATTTTACATATAATTTCCGCTACTCCAGAAAGAACCTGCAAGTACGATAGAAATTATAGTTAAAAGGCATCCTTTTTGGGGCTGTAAAGCAAGACTAGCGGAACTTCTCCTTCTTTCGCTACTAAAATGTTCATTGCTACAAGTTGTTAACGAGGGATTTATTATTAGAATATTAACAATCCTGTACATTTAATAGGGAAATATAATATTTATTTCATTTTAGTGAACTGGAAAATCCATGGACAATTCATTGGGCCTGTGTTTAAAGTTGTTTACATTTAAATAATATAAATACCTTAATTTCCCAAAAGGTAACATGTTAATTACATATTTCGACAGAAGAACAGAAACTCTAACTAAATTATTAACGTATTTGCTGAAAATCCAAATCAAATTATAAGGTTTATATTTTTAATATTATTTTAGTGAGAATGTAGTTTGAATTAATGTAACTGATTTCTTACCAAAACTACGGCATCGGTTTCATTATGAGAGGAAGTTCAAGTAGTGATTATTTGCCAATACAGATTTAGCTAAAAAAAATCTCCTCGTATCCCTTAGGGTTAACACCAAATCTACAATTTTGCCAAAAGCTACTGTACCACGACAGTCTCCTAATAGTTATCTCAGAGATTTAACTCTATTATATAATTTGCAATCTTTGTATCGAAACTCTAATAACGATCTCATGGCTCGCCTGTCGATTCCTTGACAAGTAATTTTCAGTCCTATATATTCTTTAGACTGTACTACAGAAGAGGATATCCGTTCTATACTATATATAAATTTTGCTCAATGCCAGAAAGTAGGAATGGAGGCAGATCCAGCAGGAACAAAGGTATCCCAAGCCAAGTCAATACTCCAGCTCTTGACCTGGAAGTGCATCTCTCGTCACTTCATTGTCTTACTCTGCCGACCCACTCTGCCTAACGAATAAACCCAAGTGGATGGGAATGAGTGAGGTGACACCACGATCCTCAGCTTTCTACAAATCTGATATTCCTGTGTGTAGGGTACTGTGTTTTAGTCACCATGCACTATTGGCCCTTATGAATGATTTTCCTGATTTATATTTGAAAATATATTTTAGTTAGAGACAAACTTCCTTATTAACAAACACACGTAATTGCAAAGATCAACTTTTATGGTTACAAACACGATTCCATCCATACCAAGGATGTTTTAAAGAATGAGTATTTAATCTCTCAATTGTTTTACATGATTCAATCAAGAGATAATAAATCGTTTTATTTACCTTTTAAACTCTATTTTGAGAAAATATATAGAACAGATTTTTTGGAGATAATGATTCAAAATAATATGAATTTTTCGATAGCTTTTATAGAACATACATGAAAATAATGTTTGTATCTATTGCCTATCAACATATTGATATTTGTAGTTATTATATTATTAGGTATATTCAATGTGCTTTACTGCATACACCGTATTAAATTACGAACTCTCTTAAGCTAAAGTATTAGGCGTCTACACAACTTTAAACTCTGGACTAGGAAAAGAAGAAATCGCTCTTCTTCTAAGCCTCCAATCGCTAAGCTTTCACAACTACAAGAAAAAAACTCCTTGAGAGAAATTGGAGAAATTTTAGAGGAACTTATAAAAAACAGTTTCACTCTCTGACTTCAAGCCACATCTTTAAACTTAATTCTAAAATGGATCTTTACAAAAACAATCTTAAAATATCTTTCAGTGATTATGACTTACATGCGGATTATTTGAAATGCCATTTAATTAAAAATAATATGATCATGGTGTCACTGTTTCTTCAAAATGAACTTGCGTGCATAGCCTTTTTAAAAGCTACTATAAAATAAAATATATATTTTTGTAATTCTTGATTATTAATTACTTTAAATCATAATATTTGTTAAATTATAACTAGAACGTAAAACAAGCAGTCGTCATTTAATCTTGAACTACTATAATAATCATAATATATATGCTACTTGTATTATGTGATTATGTAAACCTCTAGTTTGATGGTTTTAAGAGTTGCACGATACTGAAACTAATTATCTAAAGTATCAGCTAAAGTGCTGATTGAAGGCTTCAACAGCAGCTGTGTTTAATGCAGTCAACTTGTTGAGAGACCTGTAAATCGGTTTTGTTACGCCACAGCATTGATCCTCCCGTGGCGTGCAGGACTTTCGCTTCTCTGACAAACATGCAACATCCAACCAAGTTTTTAACTAGGATTCGATCCAGCTCATCTGCTGTCTGACATTAAGACTTTATCTCTTATAAAGGCACTAAAAATCAATTAGAAATTTTTAGTGAAAAAGTATAACGTACGTACATAAGAGTATTATTCAGCACTCTGTTTTTTTTTTAATTCCATTGTGTTAATTATAATGTTCCATTGTGTGAATTAAGGTTTTATTATTTCCAGCACTGTAGTGTAGCTTCTATTACAATCTAAATCAAAATGATACAAATTTACTAAATAATACTTTAACCAAAATATAAATTTTATGACGTACACAGATTA
Source organism: Homalodisca vitripennis (assembly GCF_021130785.1). Taxonomy (NCBI): domain Eukaryota; kingdom Metazoa; phylum Arthropoda; class Insecta; order Hemiptera; family Cicadellidae; genus Homalodisca; species Homalodisca vitripennis. The sequence goes on along the minus strand of NC_060208.1, from coordinate 174,620,029 downwards.
CAAAGCAATTAACTGGGAAGTGAATATTATTCAGAATTAAAGCAACTTCATACTTATACAGCCAAAAATAATTATTTTTAATTTATTGTACTTCTTTTGGTTGCTTATAACACATTTTAAGAATAGATGCTTTGTTTAATACGTATATTACAATATACCACATGAAAAATCTTTATTTACATACAAGAATTTTCAACTTCCTCAATTCAATAAGTCCTTGAAACACTACAAAAAATTCTTAAACAAACACAAACAAATATAGTCAATAAAAGTTTAAATTTAAGTCTTAATAGAAAACCAATAACTTATGTTTCTTTTGATATTTCACTCGTTTTTGTAAATGCGTCGTTTTAATCTTTTTTATTCGAGTACAGGGAAAGAACTTTTAAGCCAAGTGACTCGGAAAGTTGGCCTGACAAAAAGTCATGGTAACTTGACATTCTCGCCAGCCTATCTTCCGTTCTGCCAGCCTCTTGAATTTCCTCCCTTTTTGTTGTGCCAAAAAGCTGTTGTTCTTTACTACGTAATGAAACCCCTTTCTTCCTTTATTCACTCTGCTATCTTTGTCACTGCGATCGACGCGACTTACTTGAGTGTTTTCTTTGTGTTTCTGTTAATGTAAAAGTGTCTTTCTACTTAAACCCCTGTAGTCACTTTCATGCGTCGTGGCTCTAAACAAAAAGTATCTCAGTAATAGAAACCGAAATTTGGAAAGGGAATGGTTGAAATTTAATCTCAGTCGGTTAAAGAAATCAAATATACAATACGTATTATGTTATCAATATTCAATCTGTAACTGTATGTAATCGTTGTCAAACTGTCACATATTTCGTCTTCTAGAAGAGTACGCCATAACTTTGCTCCTTAGGTTACGTGCCCGAAGTTGAGAGCCAAATTACGTTTCATTAGAACCCAAACTGACTTGTGTTCAAGTGTACGTATATCTGAGACATTTCACCTTGTATTAGAGTGGAAACTTTAAAAAATATTAAATAATAAACTCATTGACAGGTCATATTTTCTATTATACTGAAAGTCGCCATTCTCTGAGTTGGTAGTTGTAGGTGTGCATGGTTTTTTACGCTTAGCCGTAAAATAAAGTAACCTATATTGAAGGAAACTTAATATCTGCACATTAATATTTGATACTATTTTCAATTCTTGGACGATTTGTCAAGAAGAACCTCTTGACTGAAGAATAACTATAATAATATTTTCTAATAAAGTATTAGATGTCGATGTATGTAAATGTATGTAATACCAATGTCATTAAATCCCTTATCAGAGATGAAAATATATTTCTTTATTTCTAGAAAAAGTACAGAGGCGAAATTACAGCCACGTGGCCACCTCTTACATTTAACCTTAAGTAATAATAAATACTAGACACGTAAATCAAGCCAAAAAAATTAATCAATCAATGATTGCTAAGTTTTATATCAATTATAGTATTATTGAAATATTACTTTGCAAAATAGCAGATTTTATAATAGCACAAAAAGCGTATTTTAAACCTATTTAATAATCATACATTCGGTCTGCTTTCATGCAAGCCAAAGATATTTTTAACCCCTAACCTATCTCTCCATTTTGGTCTCTACCAAACTAATACACAAGACAGTTAAGTTTTTTTACTTCCACAATGGAAATTCCATTATCGAATAAATAAGAAAACTAGATTATTTTCTTATCCAATATAAATTGTCAGTCGCTTCCTAAACTGCAACCTTAGATTCTTGGATAACCTTTGGAACCTTGGATGACTCTTTCTTTTTGAATAATCTTAGATTCTTGGATTATATTAGATTCTTGAATAATCTGGGATTCTTGGATAACTTTTAGTTCCTTGATTAAATTTGGTTTATTGAATAATCTTAAATTCTTTGACAACCTTGGGTTCTTGGATAATTTGGTTCCTGGAAAACCTTGAATTCTTGGATGACCTTGAAACCCAGTAACTGAGGTAAAAGAACCGTGCCAAGCCCCGCACAATATCCGCCGAGTGGCCCTTCAACCCGGTCAATAGAAGCAACGCCGCTGTCCCTTTTGTTTTCACGCTACCCGCTAAAACTTACAGAGCCCTTCTCACCGTTTTATATTTCCTTAATCAACATCAAAGAAGATTCCTTATCTGTTTTGGTTCAAATTCCGATTATTTTGGTTTTGGGTACTCTCTTACCGGTTGGGTTTTCTAATAAAATATACAGTATTTTATTTTGACTTTTTTCCAATAAACTAATTTATTCAAGGTATGTATAACTCTAAAAATTATTAAAATCATTGGTAATTTGAATATTTTGTCAACATTTATCAGACCTATTATTATAAAAGTAATAATTTCCTTAACGTGAATTTAGTAAAGGTAACATTACATTAACATAAATCGTGATAAACAGTAATCAATTACAGAGAAGCAAAAGGTACTGAACAACCTAGTACATTGAAATAGTGGTGTTAAAGACTAAAAAGATCTTTTTCTCGATTCGAAGAAAGTGTAAGTTTAAAAACCTAAAAGCCGATGTAAGCAAAAGTACAAAATATTACATCATTATAGACAGCAATAAATTATATGTACCGATATTGAACAAATATGCCAAGGTATGTTTAATTAATTATGGAGCACATATTTTATTATATATATATATATATATATATATATATAAAACAAAATTTGTGAATATGTTTGGAAGTCTCGGTATTTCATACTCAACGACCTGTGTGGATGGAATTGGATGCAATTTGCACGTATATTACCTAAACATAAGAATCAAGCATAGGATATGTTAATTCCATAATACCACCCACAATTTTCTTAAATAATCTTAATAAATATTAGAACTGACATCGATAGTTTCTCAAGCAAAACGAAATGTCACATAACTTTGTATTTGCATGAATAATCAGCTGTCGTTGTGTGATACATGTGGTATGATAAATGGTATTATCTATCTTATTATTGTCTATTAAAACGGGGAACTGGGTATTAACATGATTAACGAATTATTTATTCCGTGACTACAATTTGAGGAAACAAACGGCCGTAATGGGTTTATGGCTGTAGCGAGTGGAACAACAAGGCAATATACTAGACACTAAATGTAATTTTTTTTACATCAAATCGTCGATGGGGCATCGCGTCCATTTTTCACGCTTGATGCGATACGATTAGGTATACTGATAAAATTTCTAGACTGAACCAAATAAATAGAATGATACAGCGAATATCTTCTGGGAAGCAATAATATATACTGTACTGTATCAGGTTTACAAATATTCATTATTTCTAAAAACAAATCGAGTATGCTACCAAGGGTAAGAATAAAAGCAGCGAGTCGGGTGGTCCGATAAAAAGCACAAATTTCCTTATATGGAATTGAACCAATCGTAAGTATATTATTAAATCGGGACTCTTTGAAAAGTTCATGTCATCTGTTTTTGTTTGTATATCTTCGTAGCTTTGTCCACTTATTATCTTGAAAGTCATATGACGTACATTAAAGAGATTTAGCACCGATGTCTATTGAAGAATAAGGCACAGCCGGATGTTCGGATTTGTCACGAATTACGTAAGGTAAATACAATCACAGAAGTAGACAATTTTTAACTGCAGTAGGCTTCTCAGTCCAAACTATGTACTATGTATAATACCTGTAATGTGGCCCAAAGATTTTATTGGGAAAAAAACAATTTTAAAAGTAAGAATAACTGAAAATTGGTTTGATATTGTATACCGAAACTCTGAGAAACCTGCAGTTTTGCACTGCAATGCAACACTGCAAAAATCATTTCGAAATTACTTCAACCGAAAAATACTTTTTTTAATTTAAATTTAATAGTTTCTCCTTTATAAATTGTATTTCTTTGTCAAGACTGAAACATATTGTACATGACAGATGATGCAACATTTTTGTTTATTACATCTAATCGTTTACTATTACTATTGTTTGCTCTTAACGATGAGCACTGAAAAATATGTATCTGATGTATGAATACTTCAGTTTTAAAATGCAGTACTCAATTTTATTATATCATATAAGTGCTTTCGCCAGGAAAGCTACAGACATTGAGGTTCTTCCTCGTTGGTTTAAATAGTTCAAGTATTACTGAAATCGTGGAAGCTATTTATTCGAAAACATGTAATGTCGCAGAGAAATTGCGGGTGAAGCCCACTAGTAAGTACTAGTTGTTTATAATTTATTCGGTGAATTTTATAGAGCTTTCGTGTAATTTGAGGGATGTCAAGTAATATATTTTTGAACTTTCTGAATATTTTTTCTTTTTTGGAGCTCCTTTTGTTCTCTTAAAAGTATAAATTGGATTATTCCAACCATATCCACCTATGTTACAGATTTCAGGTTTTCAGCACAGTTTGAAGTCTCCATACTCCTGTCAAACATTTAGCCAGTATATTAATCCGTAATTCTTAATGCAATAATGAGTTGGATCCAAACATGGGAGGTCTAATTTGACTCATTGGATGAGTAGCAGGAAGTTCGCAGTTAGGATGTAGCTCATCCACTTATTGCTAATGAGTAGCAAGTCTAATTAGTACATCGCATCGTCACAAACAACGCAACTGCCATTCTATCTGGCCAGCAACTAGCTCAAGGTATCTCTATTATCACATCTCTGCCACTTTTTCTCAAGATTCCAAACCTATTTTACTGATTTGTCCTAACTTTGTCCTATATCTTTCATAGTGATACGAGAAAATAATGTGTGTATGATCCAAAAAAAACTACTTTATAGAATACTGCTAGCACTCGATTTGAAGTTAAATCTTTTTCTTCTCTTCTGTTAGTATAGGAACTATTTCATATCACGTAGCACATAAGTATTAAATGTGGTGAATACATTTTAATGTAAACTACGAACGTTATAAACGTCTCTTCCTGCCATTACAAAATCTGTCTACTTTTCTATTCCTTAGACAGGACTACAAAACTCTACAAGAGAAGAACTATTCATTGAATAAATCAGCCTTCAAAACCATAAATCTCACTGTTTTACGAGGTGAGAAGAATTATATATCAGGTGAGCAATACGAAATGAGATTGAAGTTTTTCAGAATTTATTAGAATGTACCTTCGCGGTATTCGAATTCGTCCACTGCCCGAAATAATAATAATAATAATTAGAATGATCTCTTTGTCATCTTTCAATGTTATTAATTTCTTACATAAGGAATAGTCACTAGTTCTTATAACTGGGAGATAGCAGGAAAACCTATATTATCTACAAAAAGAATAATAATAGTTAATTCTTTAAAGGAAAACGCTACAAGATTAAGTAAACCTGGTTAATGAAATAAAAATGTGGAAACACTGTAATTATAAATTTAAACGAGTTAGTAAAAACTATTGAACTACAAACTTTAAAAATAAGCTTAGCAACAATACGATAAGTAAAAAAACTCAGTAATTAAAACTTTTGCAAATCAAGGTATATCCCCTACTCTGTGAATAGATCCAGCCAGACACCACCCTCCTGACAGACAATTCCCAACTCTTTCAGTGTGTAAATAAGGGGAAAGTAAATACCACACCACTCCCTGAACCTGTCCACAAAATATAACGTCATTAACATACAACGCGTCCCGGGTAGGCGTACTTACAACGAGTTATGGTAATTTTATTTCAGACAGGTCCTAAGCACATGTTATGGGCAATTAATTTGTTCAGTAGCTAAAATTTTTGGAAACTTCGGTGAGTGGATAAGTTTTCGGTTAATAAAGTTCTCGAAACACGTTATGAAAATTTTCATTTTGCGTAAGAACCGTCGTTTAGTAATATTTTTACTGATAGCAGTTATGTTTTTTCATAACTTGTTCAAAACATGATAAACTAAATAAATAGGCTAAAATACAAGCAATTTCCCAAAATATCTAAATAATATTAGTTGGCTGGTTAACTACTAGGATTCCAGTCTGCTGACTGCCCAGGATGACAGAGTAAAGGTTCTTTGACGTCTAAGTTACCAATTTACATGCTTTATGAAGTCCAGGTCACTTAGCGTACAAGCTGGTGGACGGAAGACGGTGTCTATTTTCATTTTGATGGTCCGACTATCACAAACTTTATTTCGGCTATTACGTAAAATGAAGGTACTTGTTACATGCGTAATGAATTGGCAGAATGCTCACAATACGTTGTGTGTACTAATTCACCCACTATCCAACTTTGTTGATGATTCCGGCTTTATTTATCTGGAAATCAGGTTTTAACGATAATTTAATTCTAGAATTGGGTGTATTCAAGTTATTCTTCCCGTATTAGTTTACCCTCACTAACCGATATTATCTGACATATAGCCTTATAGTGTTATCTTAATCACATTTCAGTGTTGAATGAATAGATTTGTAACATACGAAACCGGTCTGCAAACTAAAACAGCCGTGGTTCATTCTTCAAATACATTCAGATGTCTCACTCAGTTACCAACTAAGTGATTACTATTAATACATTAATTTCCCTAAGATATAACTGATTTTGGTTATAAATAACGCTACCTACCCTTTACTCTGCGTATAATTAGTTTCTTTACCTTAAAACACACACTTTGTAATTACCATGAGTACATTAATTTCCCTAAGACATAACTGATATGAACTATTACACCACTACAATAGTGATAAATATTAATAGTAAGTTCTATCTCATGTTACTGTTACGAAGACTTATTGTACCACCAGTAATTTAATAGTCCTAGTCCATGTTACTATTCACGTGGACCATTAACATAATATAACAGCCCTATACCACGTTATTGGTAGGATAAGACTTATTGTACCATTATCAATGTTATAAAACCCAAAGTGGACTCACTTCCGGCTAGTTAATAGCTTGAAGTAGAACCTGTTGGGTTAAGCAAAACCGATGTTGTCACTTTACACCTTGGCAACTCAATGTCCAGAAGCGTAATATCTCTGACCGCATATGGTTTGCAGATTACCTCCTTATCGAAAACTCACCCAGTCAGTCTTTGATAGTTCAATTACAAATAATGTTTCTTCCACATTTTTAGTATTTTGGCTCGCCTCCAATAAGCAACATATAGAAGGGCAACATTAATGTTACCGTTAATGTGTTATAAGAACTATCAAAGATTTTCAATACGTATGGACTAACGCATATCTAGAAAACTATGTTGATACAATAAATAACTATACTTTCAGCGTTATCTAGTCAGCTAAAGCGGACCTATTATTCACTTTACTATTTATTTATTATTACGAACCTGATGGTTGGATTTAAGTAAATCTGAAAGACTATCTCTTAATGAATTCATCATCTCTACGTTTAAACCTTTAAAACTGTTAACTCTTTCATTCTGACCTCGATCAAAACCGAGCCTGGCAGTTAGTTCATTTTCTACGGAACATTTCACTACCTATTTCAAATAAAGCAGGTTGTATTTTTTTAATTAAAATTATTTTTCATCTCCTGTTCTAGTATGTTTAATTTTGCCTGGACTACTGTTTTAGAAACTGCCAATTATTAACATACACTTTCATTGAGTGCGAGGTGGAGATCTTTTTATCTAGATTTGGGTTGGAGGGTGATATTCAGTTATGTAGGCCCGGAAATTAAGACCGTAATTAATGGTTTAATGTGATATAAATGTTATAGATAAGCCAACTTAAAATAACTAAGGTCCAATGATTTAGATGCAAAGTATACTGCGGGGTGTATGTACTGGGCAACTTATACCACACATACGTCTATTTGGTCTGCAGGCTAAACGAATGTTTTGTTCCATGTACTCGTGAAAGTAATGAGTTAGGAATTATGGGTTCAATCTCAAAAATATCTTATCGGTAAAATATTAAAAATTGCTGTAAAATTCGTAACAGTGCTGGAACAAGCCTAAGTTTACAAGAAATATTGCATAATTATTTATCATTCAAGTAGCAATATGTATACAAATGTTCGTGTTTTGATAAATATTGCAATATACAATTTGACTGATTTCTTTAGCTAATTTGAATAAAATTATATAATGTTAATAACCTTATGCATGAAGCTTCTTATTTATCCGCATTATTCCATATTTTCACTGCTTCTGTTATTCAAGCAGTCTAATAAAACTGCATGTTTTCAATTGTACTTTGTGCATCTACTGAAAATCAAAAGACTGTCCGAAGTTAAGTCTATTGCCGGAGAGCAACTGCTTAACGGGTGTATGGCGTGACCTTTCAGCATAAAGTGTGTCCGGGCCTGTCTATATGTCCTGGTATCGCCAGACCGACTGACATTCGTCTGACCTAGCCTCATTACGGGACCTCAAACTTCTTTACGACCTTTATCTGCTGAGTATATCAATTACGTAACTTTTCCTTTGAATACCATTACTGTCTGAATTCATAAACTAATGTTTTCAGCTGTTTACTTTTCATAAGTATTAAAAATAAGCAATGAATGTGTTGTTTCTTAACATATTTTGTGGTCATGCCGCTGGTCAGTGGACCTGAAAATTCAGCACCCTCAGCTCATATAGTCCGTAAAATAATTCCGATCTCGAGCGGAAAAAACTGTCAAAAGTGTTTGCGATGCAGCTAATCTACAGTAGGGACCACAAGAGAGTGCAGTTGAGGGAGGAGTCTCCTTGGCGCGTGACCTTGGAGCATCCAACGGGACTGAGCTAACCAATCTGTATGTGTCAGTGGCATCGCGCAGTTGTGTGCCAAGCGGCAGTTGTGTTGTGCCAACTGCACTCTTTCGTGGCCCCTACAATAACAGAATCTCATACACAAGGAAAGAACTCATTAACGGAACATTCTACGAAAGGCATTTTTCGTCAAAAATCTTAGACCTATACTGTTTGAAGATGTATGGAAAATACTAGAGTAAAATAGTACGAGTTAAAAACAGAATAATATTGAGCTCCTTTCACCCACATAATTTCATTATTTCAAAATTGCCCTCAAAAGAACTACCTTTGCATAGACGTCACTCCACATTTGTGTAACCTAGATACTGCTGATATACTCAAGATGGCTTTGAAACAAAGGTCTGCTAAACATTTATTTAGAATATTTGCAGTTGAGAATCTTTCAAACTGCAGATGAATAGATATCCGGTTAGGTTCAATTTCCTTCTATATTTCACACAACGCTTCTAACGTCTTGAAACAAGATCAGTCTGTAATCTAAGAGATCAGGATGATCCTGCACGATGCACTTTCGTCCGTTTGAATTGACAATGAAACTCAAAAATTCATTTGAAAAAAATTAACTTTATAAAAATTTGGGTTTGATTCATTAAAATGAGTTAAAATAAAATCTAAAATATTTTCCCAAAAAAGTGCCATGAGCAAACCTTCTAAGTTACCTTTTTTCTATAAGTCAAGGAACACATCAACATGACTCTTTCACAAAGCCACAGAATCAGCCACTGTTGATTACGATGGCAAGATTCCTAGAAACCAGAGTGAAGGACACTCCAACAGGAATAACAAAAGCACAGGAATACCACTAATGTGGTATGAATACAGAGATGCGTGATTGTTATCAATCTCGCGACATCAGTGAGTTCTGGATGTAACACAGTACAAGGTCAATTGATATGGGAGGAATGTGAACGATTGAAACGTTTGAGAATCGTCTATGTAAGATTTCTACTATCTCAAACTCCTCTAGATATTACATTTCGTCTTGAGATGTACGCAAGGTAAATACCCTCCAAACTTTGAGCACAAGATAGTAGAATCACTGACAATCCTCTCACTAAACTGTGAGGGCTGAGAGAGAATTGTCTAGACGCTGGATACCAGAGTTGGTAAATAGATTATATCCCTAATTTGGTCAGTTTAGACTATATATCGCTTTTAACTTTTTTTGAACGTTGTCTTCTACGCGTATACATAGGTTCAGGTGAATTTACTAAATTAGAAACACGGAATTGTTTCTGCGACAATGAATCAAAAATTAGTCATGATGAAAATATTAGAAGGTTTCCTCTAAGGGTATTCAAAAATGTTTAACAACGATAACAGCACATGTTGTAAGACTGGGGTATGTTTAAGTCTTAAACACCTGACTGGCTTTGTAGAATATATTGATGGTCATCTTGTACCATAATCCACGCTTAAAGGAGTGTATACTTCCCAGGATACAATTGCTCTATCATACTCGTACTTGTCCTGGACTGCTAATTAGCATTATGACACTTTCGTTTGCGAGGGAAATAAACTAACAAGATCCTTATTCCCTGCTAGGCCTAGAGTTTTATAGATAAATATAACACAAAAATAACAATGTCTGTCATAAAGAATACCTGAATTTAAAAACAATTGCGAATATTAAAATGGAATTTAACGGCAATGGAAAAATTATAAAGTTAGTAAGCAAAGGGTCATAATATATTTTTAGTTATGCAAAGGTATTTTGAGCAAATTATTTATTTTAGGATTATGAAAATCAATAGATTATTACAAGTAAAAACCATGTTTGTTTGTGGATAAACTGCATACGTTTTGAAACATAATTTTAACTTCATTAACTTGTATCATTAACACGTATTTTACAAGACGTGTCATTAGTAAATTTAGTACAAAGAGACGTTTCTTTAGAGTATTTTTGATTTTTCAACAAATAATAATACTTATGTTATAGCTTTCAATTATGGTGAAGCTCGTACATTTTTGAAATTTGGAATTTATTGCGTCAATAAAAAGATAAATTAGCTATATATAATAATTATGGAAACTAAAATATCCTATGTAATCTATTCGAGATTGAAAATATTTTGTTATTAATACACTACGCAATAACTTTCATGGACTCACAATAATCCAGATTCATTTGTAAGATTGTCGTGTGATTGGGCTAATTACTGATTAGGAAAGGTCGCAGATTTGACCCCACTAAGCCCACACAATGAGCAACGCCTAACCAATCTTTTGCGGAAAATTGTAGCCTACTTGACCTGTCTAGCCCATATCGTTTCTAGGGGAAGTTTTATAATTGTATATTTAGATGCCAAATTTACATTGCATTAACCAATATTTTCACTTCTCTTATTAATAAAGCATATATAAATTGACATTTTTATGTAATATTTTCGTCTAAATATTGTATTATTATATACAACACTACTATGTATAATTCATATTCTTTAACAAACAGTTCTAAATTTTGACCCTATATGTAGTAATTTATTAATTATTTAAGATTAAAACTATCTACATCCTTGAGGTTATCTTATTTATTTTCTAACTTTGAAAGTTCCTTTTTGGAATTTTATTTTAATAAATATAATTAATATACATTTAATTGGCATTAAACTTAAATCTCCTTCCCTTAAGTGTTTATGAAACTTAAAAATAAAATTCTTACCAGAATTTTATCCCACTTTGTGAATATTGCTGTGCACCAAATTTACCCATGTACGAAAGTTGGAGGTTTTTAGTTGAAATGTGCTTTTAAATGGAAAAACTAAAAGGTATAAAAATCCATTTACTTAAATGACAATGAAAAAGGATCATTTATATTTTATGACGTATAAACCATTTATTGCATTTAAGGTATTTGCACATTGCGAAACCCAACTCTATGAGGAAAACTGTAATTCTATAGCTGTAATGCGCTTGAAATTAGTCTTGAAATTTTGCGCGGCTTGTTTGATGTGGCTTAACTCAACTATTCAAATCTTAGGAGCAAATCAAGCAATTACGTAATTTTGAAATTAAATTCCAGAGTTAATGGTAATAGAAACGGCCTCGTTCTCTGACCTTTGAACTCCAGCACACTTAGCCTACCTTAAAAAACTAAGTATCCAATTGTTAAAATGTATACCTAGGCATGGAAATATCATCAAATAACCGTCACTTATCTCAAGGATGCTTTGTGCAATGTGTTGCACTTGCTTTAATCATTTTAAGCCGAAAAATACTTTTCTATGAGTAAAATATTATAGAAATAGTGTTTATAAAGAAGTTTTATTGTATAAGACAACGCATCATACACGATATACAGCGGTTTAACCGAGAACCTTCTTCGTTTTAACAAAAAACCCCATATTTTGACCCCAAATAATTCGGAAAGATAAATGTTAACATCCAGAAATACACTAACTTTTGGGGGGATGGGGCAGAATTAATTTTTTTAAGACGTTCAAATGTAGATACAATTTTCAAAGGTATGTCGATCTATACGTCATTTTATAGGCCATCCAAATTTTCATTATACGAAAGTTTTTTTTTAAGTAAGTGTCAGATAATTTTGAATACCCTAAGAAAAAGGTAGGAAAATACAACGGCGTACTAAATGCAACAGAAAGTCGTGGAAATTAGCATTGTTTTGAAGTATCCTAAAAAATTTGAAACGTGATAAAAAGTGAATATTTCAACATATTTTTAGGAAGAGTACTTCTTTGGTAACCTTGGATAAAAATTTAGATTCGCTAAATTTTTAACGAGGTAACAGTAACAAAAATAAAAGGTGTCAAACCATTTTACATGTTGGTCCCTCGTGTATACAAGAAGCGAAATAAGTTGAAAACCTGTTTCATTTGATCAATGAATAGATACTTTTACAATGAGGTACGACTTGAACTACCAAACATTTGAAAATATTTCATAAATTACACCCCCTCCGAAGGGGTATTTTGGGGTATTTTTGGGTGTTAAAAGTTATTTTCCTGAATTTGTGGGGTCAAAATATGGGGGTTTTCGTTAAAACGAAGAAAGTAGGTTTCTCAGTTCAGCTGCTATAAGTCGCTGACAGGTGTCCGCCTGATTCTATATAATTGTTTTACAATAATGCAACTGGAAAGGAGAGGGACGATCGTTGTCAATATCAATAATGAACGGATTACAACATGCAAAGACTGCTATAGAGGCGACTGTTGAGAAAGATGCTGTGCAGAAGAAGAGAGGAAGTAAATTTGTCGAAGACTAGGTCACAGTGGTCATCAGTGGCGCTTTGCTAGTTAGTCATGAAACAGAGGTCCAGTGTTCTGATCAACGACTCGTGATACTCACGAAATGTAGGCGAAATAAATGAAGGGTTGCATGTCCGCGAATTATAGGAGCCGGTAATTTATGCGTATAAACCATCCTACACAGACCGAAATTAGAGGTCAACCTACCTAGAAAAACATATGTAATTTTACTTCTAGATGTTGCATATTTACTGGTCTGGACAACTTTTATTCGTTTTTGTTTTATCCCATGTGATCTATGTCAAAATGGTTTCTAAAGTAAGTTATAAAACATTGAATATTACAGTGAGGATAAGACTTTGTTAACTCATATACGATACAACCTGAAAAGTTTTTGTGGAGAGGCAATTCCCCTCTTAGCCTTATTCTGTCCGTTCTCATGGGCCACTGGTATGTGCGAGGATCTTATCAAACATAATAAGGAGAAGAATCGGTGCAGTACAAGGTCAACAATACTTAAGAAAGTGCTTCAGGAAGAAAGTATTTTAACCTGCGTTATCTCTAGTTGAGATCCAAAGTCCGAAGACTTATCCCGTGCAGCCATCGACTCTTAAAGAGCTGGCGGAGTTCTGTGTTTATATAAATACTCTGTATAAAATACAGCGTAAAGTTTGTTAGAGAGTTATTAATTAATAACTTGATAATTAATTTTTAAATCTATTTTTGTTCATGAGCTTTGACAACAAGCGTACTTAGTTCATAAGGTAACATTTAACTTTTTAATCAAATAAAGTTGACTAACTTTTTAAACAGTTATTGTATTTATAAAATTAAAACATCTCAAATACAGCTAAATTTACCGCCAAGTTTGGGAATAAATCCTTTCATCAAATCATGTAGTTTGATCTAGTTAGACGTTATACACCAGAACATCCTGATGCATTCCGACATCCCATACTAGTTAGTTGGCGTACAACTATGCCATGCTGAGCCTTTTGAAGCTTGTCTATTCATGAACTCCGCCAGCCTCGTTCAATATTGAACCCACAGTATTCAGGTTCCCGCACTGTTGCAATGTGCAAGGTAATTACTTCCTACGTTACGTGCAGTTTTCATACTTTAGCACCATTTAACCCCATGAATTATCGACATTCTAGATTCTGGTCGACATTCCACACATTGCTATTGTTTTAAGTTTTCCTATTGCAGTTTAATTACAAATCATGTTTTCATTTCGTGTAATCAACGAAAATGTTATATATGTTTGATTTATACTGTTGACTGTATTACAATTCTTAAAAATAACTGTTATACCCTGTGAAGCAAATATACCAAAAGTCTTTTACATGTGTTTTTACAAGTTCTTATTCATAGAGTTTTCCGACAAAGAGTCGCTTCACTTCTGTAGCACATGTTCGTACTGGAACCTTTAATGGGATTTTTAACATAGTTCTAAGTTGCCTAACAATTAATCGATGTTTTCATTAAATATCGAAGCAATCATTACGTGGCATATTCTATTAAAACGGCGTAATAATATTTGCACGTAAATGCACTCAGGCACCATCCCTATAACGTAATGTCCCTGAATGAAAGGATCGATTTATACAATGTCTTACTATTCGTATTAGTCATATACATATTTTATATGATACCTAATCGTGTATTTTGCCTACCTAATAATCTGAGCTTTAGTGAAGTCTATCACTCGTGGGGCTGGAAAAGTTTACGTCTGTCTGTCTATCTGTCCTATAGACTTGAAATTGTGCTTGAACCTTCATCTCTATATAAGGAACACTGAGTTCGATGATGGTACATGTCATTTCATTTGATTTAGCTGAGCGTTAGCAAATATTTTTATGAATACCCATGATGGTAACGAGAAAATACCAGAATAAATTTGTAAACAGTTCCAACACTTACAACATCACTTTATAGTAACTTGATTTCTAGACTTTTATTATTTAAACACGGATATGACACCCAATTTAATTAATTGTAGTTGTATTGTCTGGCAAAATATATCGAGAAATATTTAATGTTTAGAATTTAAACTTTGCATTGAACTTAATTTATACAAGAAATATTTCTATGATGCGTCATTTTCGTGTCAACTTTTTTGTATGATTTTCCGCCTGTCTATCTGCCCGCAGGACATCTCGAGAATATAATGAGCTATATTTACAATGTTGCATCCAGCCTCATCGAAGCCTGTTACGCCATGTGGCGTGGCGTAGTTTTAACTTGTGTATTAATACATGTAAAAAACATGTATGTAATAAAATTCTAACAAACTTTCGAAACGGTGTTGCAATAACACGATGTTTAACCCTCGTTCATGATATCTATAGATTGAATCTATAAACTTATGAACGGCAATTATTTATTTGACTAATTTAGGGAAGAAAATTGTAAGGAAATTTCAATATGTAAATTAATTGTCTACAACCTATTAGCAACCAACTTTAGCGTATACAAGAGAACACAGCGACCTGGAAGTGGTCTGGTTACATATGGCAGGGGTGTCCCCCAACATTATGTTTTTGTTATATAGATATTAAAAATATCAATAATAAACTAGATAAAATTGTCATCCAATTTCAGTGCATAAAAACTTGTATACCTACACAACTAATCATATTCATACTTTGTACCTACTACTTCAAAAAATAAAACTACCGGAAAGCCAATAAAACGAAAGGCAATGTTCGAGAATACCTCAGTCGAGCGAAAAGTGCTGGTATAACATTGACAGCGAGACACACATGTTTACAAATTGCCTCTATAGCCAAGGATCAATAAGATGACCCTATAAATGAAGAAGAGTTGGCCCGGATCCACTGTCTGACCCTCCTCACCACATCATCCATAATCTGTCCATCACATTTTGCGTCTTCCTACCGCTGTATTTTTCCAATATTCATGTTATTGTTTTTTCCTGTCAGTTTCCTGATTTCTACACGTCTTTTGGGTAAATAGTTTTACATCGTAATATGATAGTTGAATGAAAGATCCTCTTACGTCACCACCTAGGTCACAAACTATTGTGTGGTTCATTATTCACACCTCATTCCACCTTCTAGTACTCACTATTGTTTGAATAATACTTGCTAAATGACTTACGACAATATTTAATGATCAGCTAATGATTTTTAAATTTTTCTGTTAAGCACCAACCGTAGAGTGAGAGGCGAATCCTAAATGCGGTTTTACTAAGTAGACAGATCTAGGTCGCCCTTGAAATTTTTAAATTCTATATGGACATTAATAAATAAGATACCTAATGATTTTCGGATTTTCAGCTTTAAGAGAAGGTTAATTTTTTGTGGCAGAAAGTTTTTTGTTCGAGAATATGAGGAAATCCCCTATTGTAATTAGTCCTAAAAGGACTTTTACGCTTCTTCCGGCAAGATATTCAAGATGGGTAAGGGTGGAGAGGGTATCAGCTGCCTCCTGTTAAGATCCCTTGATGAATCGGGCAAACTCTCAGTCATGTCACCTTGGAAGAAGGTGAAGCTACTCTGTTGCAGCTTCTTCTAGTCAAATTGTGCAGCGGAAGCGATATTTCCCCATGTTTAGAATTTTAAAAGCCCTTAAAATAAAGAAAGCTCCTTCCACTTTAATAGTCATGATCCGCAGTCAACTAAACCTTTCGACCAACCCTCTTTCCCATTATTTCGCCGTCTGCTGTTAGTGATATGGCACCAGCATCCATTGGGTTGTTGGGTAACACATCGGTTTTTGCCGTACCAGTGTTGTTCTACTAGGAGGTAAAAACCTGTCAGAAGACAACCGCCTTGGGGAAAAGAAAGTTTACCATTAAAAGTGAATCGGGGTACAATATGTTTTAGTAAGTTATATTTCAGTGACATTATACATCTCGGGACACCTTTCTAGGAAATATAAGTGAACTTGTTTTGTCACTGTTACAACTTTTCCCATTCCCCCCAAAATGTAATTTTGGGGAGCCTCAAAATTTTTAAATGCAAGAGACCATTACGTGACTCGGCCTTCGAAAGGTCTCGAACAGAATAAAAGTGGAAACTAGAGCTTTCTATCTCAAGTCAGTACAAAATTGCCGCTCATTGAAATTAATTAAAAATTAATTGAGGAAACACATGAACATCCACATTCAGAAAGTAAATAATTTCAATAGACAACTACTTTCCTTACAAACCCAAACCTTTTTTACAGTTATTAACTGCTGCAGGGCAGGTCTCCCTTATCCCTTGAGGTTAAGTGGTAGAGAGGACTTTATAGTCCTAACTTCGCCTCTAATAAAGTCATTTTTCATTTCATTTCATTTCATCCTATCAGTTTTGAGGAAGTCCAGTATCATGCGCAGTTTCTGGTTAGAATTAACAAAGACGTGTTTTTGTGATACTTTACATTGGAATGGAGTGTATAAATGAATAAAAGCGTATTATGATCCTGATGACGGGAGGCTACGGAGACCTGGTGGGATTTTATAACGATGTAAGGAATTTATTTATTTACACTTATCCTTGAAATCAGGTGTTATTTTTGAAATCAAGGGTTCAAAACACAATCCAACGTTTCCAGGAAACAGGCAGCATTAAAGACCGCCCCCAACCTGGACGGCCAAAATCGGCTACAGACGAAGCTTTGTCACTTGACGTTTTACAGTATGTTGCCGAAGACCTTCATTACTCAAAAAGAATCGTTTCTAAAATATTAGGTATATTTCAAACATCAGTTTGTAACATTTTAGTTCATCAGTATTCGTTTAGTTCATGAGTTAAGTGAGGACGATTTTAATCGTCATGTAATGATGATTGGAACATTAATACAATTAGATTAAAGAGCATTGCTTTTTCAGACGAAGCAACTTTTTTGCTACACGGTACCTTTAACAGAGACAATGCTCGTTAATGAAATGAAAATTAAATGAAAAATGTCTTCATTGAACACATAGAAAAATATATTCAATTGGCGAGGTTAGGACTGTTAAGTCCTCTCTTACACCTAACTATAAATTTATAAGCGAAACTCTTAGTTATGAAAATAAGGTTCTTCATGGAAGTAAAAATAAATAAATAAAATAAAAATTGGAAATAAATTAACAGATATTTACCCATCACTATTCATACAAAGCCATCGTCCCATACCCTAAGCCACGAATCATCAGGCCCGAAACAGATGGTCCTTAAGCACCCCCCTAAACCGCTCTACGAATACCTCTAATATGATCCGGAAGATTATTCAAGAGTCGACAAGCAGAGACTGTGACTGATAATGGGCTGAATTAAAGAGCAACATACCCATCACCCTACACAATTTTTTCTTGGCATTGTGAGGGATCAGTTTGTTGGGCCCTTTTTTATTGATGGAAACCTTAATGCCGAGGTATACCAGGAAATTTAACAAAATTAGGTTT
The DNA here is from genome assembly GCF_021130785.1 of Homalodisca vitripennis. Classification (NCBI taxonomy): domain Eukaryota; kingdom Metazoa; phylum Arthropoda; class Insecta; order Hemiptera; family Cicadellidae; genus Homalodisca; species Homalodisca vitripennis. The sequence continues at coordinate 174,601,750 of NC_060208.1, read as the reverse complement.
ATCCAGCTATCCAAGTAGCAGCCAACTTCCACATTATGGTCTGCATGTCCACGAGTATTTAAAAAATATTTTTCCAAATCGTTGGATAGGCAGATGAGGAAGTATCGAGTGTCCACCAAGATTGCCATATCTATCTCCACTTGACTACTTTGTGTGGAGCAAGATGTATCAAATGAGGTGTCACTTAATGAGTCTTTACATTTAAAAATTTAAAGTGTGTTCCAAACTTCATCTCTCAATCTTTAACCATAAAAAACTATATATATATATATATATATATATATATATATATATAAGCAAAACCAATAAGAGTGTTCATTAATTTGTACTAGTCAAATTGTTATTTAGGATCCAATACGGCCTTTTTAAGCTCTGTCCGTCTGTTCAATAACTCTTGATAAAAAAAGTCATATATGCATGAAACTTGGTACATAGATTCTTCAGGGTCCAAAAAACACTATAAATTTAAGGTTAAAATGACAAAATGGTCTTTGAATCAAATTATAACGTTTTTACTCGTATATTGTCTTACTATGATGGCCATCAGACACATATAATAAATAACTTTGTAAACAAACTAAGTACAATCATATGATACTGTGCCATATCACATAGTAACACATGTGATGAAGTTACATTTTTGGATTGGTACTAAGCCGTTTGTTACATTCTTTTGGGTGCTTATCCTTTGTATTGGTTTGATTGTAAATTATTCTGTGCGATGAGAGGTGCTGTTTAGAATGAGAGACGGAAGTGCATTTCTGATCAACCATCGTTGATCATACTTGCGGCTGGCTTTGACTGGAATGTAAAACCAAATTTCAAATTGCAATTTCAGTTTTAAATAATTTAGGTTCAAAGTAGTTTATGTATGTAACGTACTTTAAAAAATATCTTCATTTTTACTGAAAGTACAGTATGACACGTGACTCGGTGACACCAAGTTGATATCATCGTGACACAACTTTTGTACTGAATAATTAAACACCAGTACGTCACGAATAATGAAGCTATCTCAAAAGTTGGTAAATATTATTTTAGACGCCTTTAGAACAGTTCAAGGAGCACCTCGGGTTAAAATCTTGCTCTGCGATAAGCTTCAAGGTTGCTAACAGACAAACTTTAACAAAGAGGAATTTCTCATACAAATCACAAACCTATGTATAGTTTAATACTGCAACAGAACTGTTAACACGTTATCTCCATTATGCTTTACATCGACCAAAAGCACTGTTACGAGGTCTGTGTAAAATATTAAGCCACTTTAAAATACAACGTGTCTTAGAAAATGTCTAGAAATATTTTAAATTTGCTCTAAACGGTAAAAGATAAAATATTACTTACAAACTTTGCTGAATTGTATGGAGAATTTTAACTGTTATTGTACAAAAAACTTCACAGTGAGAAGTGTCGCCGAAATTAACACCCATGTTTATAGGCTTTTATTCTTTGTTTGAAGTTAATTTTTTATTTTTCCGGACATTTAGATCTAAACAAAAGATCACACTTCGTTTCGAGATCTGCAATCTGATTTCTTCTTCAGGTAAATAACTAACCTAACACATAATAACAAACTAAAATAAACTGCTTTTATTGTTAGAGGATAATTCCGCAAATCACACTTCATAAGCTTTATTAATTACAAAATGGTCACTGTGTAAGATCAATATTGAAACTATTAACGATCGCCATTTTGTATAGAATAAACGTTTAAGAAATCACTCTATCAGGAAATAGAGCGCTTTGGGCGATTAAAGTACTGTATGTGCGTAATTTTGCAAAAGTGTTGGAACTTTGCGTGTTTTGGTTATTAAAAGAATATTTGGGTATTTCCAGATATTGTACACACCCTGTATATTGAAGAATAGATCTTTTTGCTATAAACAATATTAGTCTTTTCAAAAGATTGTTGCGTTTTGCACAATTTATCTGAAGCTCAATAAGTTCTAATTCCTTGATCATCTTGGCCATTCTGAGCACTCTCTACATCACCAGGTTGTACCGATTTCGCTGCCATTGTCGTGTAATCTTGTATCCTCCAATAAGACAGAGTTAGGAGCTGTGCTTTTAAAGGAGAGCGAAATATCCTTAACGATCACGGCGGTTATGGATATACCAGCAACCCACCTTGCCTCACCGCAACAGTCCTGAAATTTTGAAACTCGACCGCCATAAAAAGCACTTACTTGGACAATAGTTGTGTGCTCGTAGCACAAGAATAGCAAACTGCGTAGTTTGCTCTCCAAGCCACATTCACACACATAAATCAGAGATATTAAATAAGAGTGTCCATGAGAAGACAGGTAGAGTATTTTAAAAGTTAAATACTTTGAGCTATCTTCATAAAGTATAATTAAGGAAACAGACAATTTATTTTATTAACTACTCTGCGATATTATAAAAACTGACATATTAGCTGCAATTGTTTGAAAGCGAACCTCAAACGGCTAGATCAATAATCGTGACTCCGTGACTCCCGCCGACCCATAACAGTACACTACTAGCTTTACGAGCATTCTGTCTATCGCGTCATGATCTAAATCGACGTCATCATCTACCGATTATACATCATCCGTTCGAATACAAGTTCCATAGTCATAGACAATATTAGTGATAATTTTACTCTTTTCCCCTACTCTTATTCTGACCTATGCAATTAGAGTTTACTATGGTGTACTCGATTTACATATCATCAGTCTATCGCGTCATCATCTACGTCGATGTCATCAACGGGTCGCATAAAGTTTCATAGTAATGGACAATATCACTGATAACTTTTATTCTATATATCTCTCTTGTTGTATTTTGTACATAATAAAAAATAATATCGGCGATACATTCTACCAGCCCTCGTTCTTTTATTCTAACCTGTACTAAAGTTCATTATCGTTTACACGATTTGACAGATTTCAATCAACTAATTCCCGATTTTCATCGCTGTGATCATCTGCTGATTATAGGCCTTCATTATTCGTTCGAATTAACATATCCAATAGTCTGAACGGATTCATAATTCTTTCTATAAAACTAATAGATAGTATTAGTAGATTATATTTTTAATAATACGTGGAACCTTATTATAAAAGTAATCTGATCATTTCGGTACAACGAAGTGTAAGTTTCGTTACGTTTGATATTTTAAAACAATTTTTAAATGTCCGTATAGATTGGGATTTTATGAAGATACCGTGAACGTCCATAGGTACGTGCGTTAGGATTCAAAGGGTTAGTCAATGTTATTAAATAAAGGATGTTACACCTTCATTAGAAAAAAACTAACAAACAATACAACATTTGAAAGTCAGAGTCTATAAGTATGACAGAAGCTTTTTATAGCATAATCCATTTGTAGCTTAAGAGTGGTATTTTTATTAAATTTTCCAACGCTAAATAGAATACGGTACCAAAAGACAGTCTATCACAGTAATTTCAACATATTCAATTAGCCATTTTGTTGTGAACTAAACCGTGATACTTGCAGATCGAGTGGATGGACATGCGACCAGAGGACCTACCTCTTCCTTTAATTAGAGTTGTAGGTCCCTCGTTGTAGGATGAGGACTGTGAACTTCACTGGACCTTTGAGTGCAAGAGGTCGGTGGTCCATCTACATTCCCATCACACAACCAATCAGCGTTTATTTAAACATACTCTCAGGTCTTTAGTTGTATTAATATAATGATATTATTTCGCAAATTAAATTACTTTAGTGTTCCATTAAACAAGATTATAACGTGTATATAAATTATTATAGTGCAACTAAACCTAGATGTTGAACCACAAATTTGGATTCTCGTGATTTATAACAACACGTTATAATTTTTACAATGGCATTTTTCTTTAGCTAATTTAATGTTTTATTTATGTCTTACGTTTATATCGCAAAATTTACTTTTTATCAATATCTTATGTAAGGTATTAAACGTGTTAAAACTTTAATGCAGGTTTGATTGTTTTATAAATCTAAAAAGAAATCCGTTAAATTTTGTGTATCAAAAAGATTGTCTATTTGTTGGAGTTTGATGAAGATGAGCAAGAATACAAGAATACTCGTATTAATGTTAGATCAAGAATATTCATACCCGCCACTGTCATTGCCAATACATCATTATTCCCATTATCCCTCATTGATATCCAACTGCTGCAGACAAAACACTGACGCATCTAACAAACTGATTCTAAGAAGTTGATTGGCGTGTTACAAAGTTGTTTAATGACATTGTTCATTAAATTGAACAGTAGCTTAGGGTTTGTTGGTATTACCTGCAACGACTTGATATACACAAATTTAAAGCTGAACGAAATTCTATACTGTAAATGTACGGTTTATACAACAAAATTGAACTTACACTTAACATATGGGCTCAACATATATGTAGTAAACACCCACCATTTCTTCTACTCCTCACATTACTGGTCTGAGAAAATCTTTGCATATTTGCTTTAAGAGATGCTGATTCCATTGTAAGCTTTATTTTGACCCGGGGGGGGGGGGCTCATTCTATCACTGGCCTAAGTAATCATCGATTGAAGATAGGTAAAAGTACGATTTTGGACAAGCAGCATAACCTTTGAAAAACGTTACATAGTTTACATGTGGGGGTTTCAAAATGTGTTAACAAAATTTTGAGAAAACTCTACTTCTGTTCCACTTTAAACGCTTATATTCATTGATAGTGAGTAGATCCATAATTTTGTAACTGAAATGGCATGTTCAATATACGAGTGAACGTTGAGAGATTTTAAAGGCCCATCATTTCTACCGTAGACATTAAAATTTGATTTCTTTACACATTGTCCCATAAAATACAAAAATAAAATGTGTGGAAAGTGAATGTTAAATTTTTATGCAAGCATTTAACTTTCAGTCCCATTATATACAGTTATTTGTCTGACTGGGATATATCTATTATTTACGTCTAGACGGTCGGTTTTAAGGTAAAACATTTTGATCTGAAAAACTAGAGTTTGATATTTTAACCCTTTCGACACCGTTCTATCTTCCCTCCAGCCAAAACTAACACGGAAGATGATTTCTTTCTAAAGAGAAATTTCTGTATCGATTTCAACAACATTCAGTTGATGTACTTTACAATGTATACTATATCACAGCCCCTAGAGTATTAGATCAATTATTTACCTCACCAGGGTGGTTTTACGAATAAGTCTACATCATTTTTTTGACATTACTTATAGTAACACCATAAATAGATGCAAGCACGGGCTTTTAATTGCCAATTAAGTAAACAAATGTTACAATAGTTCTGACAACGCTTAATGGAGCTTAAATCTATGTGATAAATTATAATTTAAAAGATTGATAATTATAGATTTAGAAATCAAGAAACGATCAACATGTAGGCCTAGTTTGCGATAAAATTATATACAATCTTAATATATTACTTATTCTCCAACCCACCTTTCGATGATTAAATTAAAATATAACAAACCAAAGAATTATTCTCAGAGTGCGTTACATATTAGTTATACATACACATGTATTACATAAGTTACATACTATGTATAACACTTATGTATTATTATTAAAATAATAATAGTAATAAATAAATACAGTTTTACGTTGTAAATGTTCATTTACAATGTTAACGTTTACTCCAGTAATATATTTGGTCACTTATCTATATTTATATTATTTTCAACGATACTAATTTCCCATGTGTATATTAAAATACTGTAGTTAGTGGAACTACTATTTACCTGTCGAGTTCACAAATTAACCGTTTAATAAACATCTCACCAAACGTGCAAGTATGACACTTCATTTACTCGCCCTTTAGTCTCTTTGCTGAATGTCCCTCTATTCATGGAAAAAGTGTTAATAAACCACCACACACATTTTATTACATAAGTTTCGGAAATACGTTTGATCTTCAAAAATGAACGAGCAAAATGTTTTAATTCTCTTTATTACGTAATAACGAAGACGTAAGACGTTTATTCTTTTTTATTGCATTTTAAACATATTATAACAAATATGCTACGCTTTTTACTTGGATATTTTAAGTCATCTTTGATTTTAAACAAATATTTAGCTCAAAACCTCCTAATAAGGGCTATTTTTATTAAGACAGAAGTTTTAAGTGGATTAGCGTTTTGTAATTTGTAGATTTTACTGTTCCCTTTCATTCTAGTCTCAGAGTGTGTACTACATTTATCGTCATTAAACCCACGCTATCGTACTACAAGCGTTATCATCTCAAGCCCACACATTCAAACTTCCTGCTAGATTTTTTCATGCTTCTCTCTTGTTTATTTTATTTACTCGACCCATATAATAAAATTAATCATAGCTAAATCCGTTACTAAGCGGTAATCTCGAGAACGGCTGAACCAATTCGGCTAATTATTTTTTTAATATGAAGTTCGAGGAGGTTGTTAAAAAAAATATCGAAAAATGTTCCTCGTAAATTTTAGAATTTGTAAAAATAATGTTAGTATTTACGAAACACAATCAAAATTTAACTGACACCAAACACCTACTGACACTTTCAGTTGAAGATGGGCGAAGAGGCTGAAATATCACATTTAACGTTAAGAAACGATTAAATGTACAGTCTTAGTAAATTAGCGGTGTAATGCAGCATATAGCAAAAGAGAAAGCTACTATCGGACGTACAGATTGCGCCAGTGACAAATTTAAACTATTTAAATCATTGGAAATATCTTTTAACCGATGTTATAAAACATATCCAATAAACAAAAAGTTGTGAATGTTTAAACATAAGATAGTCGAAATTACTTGACTTCCATTGCGACAAGGCATTTTTACTGTGACTTAAGGAAAAACATAGGAATGAGCATCTACGAGCTATTCTTTGCCAGTTTACAAACCGTCAAACGACAAGACTCCTATACTACAAAACTAATTATAGACAATTATTTTGACTTTTCCATTATACCGGAAGTAGATGCTTTTTGAACGAAGTTAGCTCTCAGTCCTACGAGTGTATATTGACCAGTGCAACTAGATAAACTCAGCTGTGGCCTTGGACATATAAACCAGAAATGCTCCCATACGAGCAAAACCTAACATACGAGTCAGTCTCACTTATGCTTAATCTATTAACCATGAACACTTAAATAATTTATTTAATTAATGTGTGCCTACTTGAGTTTTACAAACATCACAGAATATTACTAACAAGGCTACGAACTTCATTTTTGAAAATCCTCTGCGATGCGAAGGTAAAAGTTAATATTTTAATAAATATATAAGTATATTTTAATTTTGCTTTTTTCACACTTTGATTGAAGTATTGTAAGCAGTTATTGTTTTTTCCCATTTCACTACTTTTTGTTATAACTGCAAGTTGCATTTTGTTAGATGGGCTTGCGTTCCATTATAACATTCTCTATTCTTTCACATCAAATTTTTTCATTAATAAAGTCCTTTTCCAGAAATATGGAACAAACTGAATTAAAATCATGAAGAGAACAGGGAATTAAATCAGTGTTAGATTTGTGGTGGGAAAATACCACTTCTAATACTTTTTCAAATTTTGAGACAATCATAAGAATGCAGAACATTATATTTCGAACTTATAACAAGAAACGCCTTACAACACAATATGAGAAAATTTCCCGACTACAAAGACTATCAAACATTATGTAATAAACAAAACGAAAATAATTATAATTTATACTCTATATATGGTTTTTTGTTGAGCTTAAAGTAAAATATAACATATCAAAGCTACGGTCTCTCTAGTTATAAGATAACTTAATCATAAGTAACCTATACTAAGAAATTTACCATAAAACTAACACACACACAACTCACGTAGGAAACGAAAATTCGTTCTAAAACCGAGATGGAATTTTGTTTAATCTGGCGTGTGAGGGAAGAGCTGTTAGAGAGGAAAGTAACTGTTGTAGTATTTACTCAAGTTTACAATACAAGATGAATTAATTATTTATATTTTTAAAAGTTAAGAATTTTCTTGTTCAACCTAACTTTTATAATCCATCTTTAACCTCGCATGTAAAACATTTTGTAAATGCTATTACAATTAACGGTGTGTTGATCCTTATACAATTTCTGTTTTATTGTAAGTCACAAATGGGAAGTGTAAGTCAAGATCGTTATATGATCTCAATGTGCAATCGATTTGTCTGTGCTTCAGATTCTTTCAAAACTAGGTCATTAAATAAATAGCTAGTTATTATAAACCTATATAAGTGATAAAACTTATATACTTTCGAAAACTAATAATACTGTATAAACAAAAAAATCCTATTGTCCCTGTTTCTTTTCAAGTCTACAAATTTAATAATTATCCATAACGACTACTATATTTACAAGGCTGTGTTAAATTGTAGCTCGGTAGTCAATTAAATAGCTTTGATATAAAATGTGAATTAATATTACAAGCAATCGTCGGCGAGCCTCAGTAATGATATTACATTAATATCAGAGGTTATGGCACAATCTATACTATTTAAGGATCCAGACGGGATGATTATAGCGTGCCAAAGAAGATAAGTACAAACCACTCACCGAGGGCATGAGCTGGTCCGTGCTGCGGACCCTGGTCACCTTGTTCTTGTACAGGTGCTTCTTCACGAACCGTTCCACGTTCTGGTTCCACTTCATGAAGCTGACGTAAGCCATGTAGATGCTGAAGAGTATGGCCGCTTCGTACCAGTAGATATGGTTGTCACGGAAGAACCAGATAAGAATGATCAACGAGGCCGAATAGAAGGTGCAGTCGCGAAAGAGAGGCCACCAGGTAAGAGTGAGGACGGTGCGGGAGAACAGGGCGCACATCCCGATGACGAAGAGGATGTTGAAGACCGCGCTACCCACGATGGTACCGATGCCGACGTCGTCGAACGACACGAACACGCCGATCACGGAGGTGAAGAGCTCCGGCGCGGAGCCCCCTGCGGCCATGAAGGTGGCCCCGGCCACGTCCTCGGCGATCCCTAACTTCTCTATCACAACGTCCAGGGACGGCACGAAGAACTCGTCGCACACGATGGCCAGGGCGACGAACATGTATATCACTCCGATAATGTGGAATATGACCGCCCCGTTGCGCCGCTGCTCCATCGTGAACAGATCCTCCGGGAAGAGAGGGTCCTTTTCGACGACTTTGGTCTCGTTGGTGGGCTCCGGCTCCGAGGTGTTGTCATGCTGGAGAGAATGTCTGCAGAGGGTCAGCAGCAGTAGGCAGCCCAGGACCCTCATCGTAACACGACTAGGCGCGCACTGACGGGTCGATAGCCGGGGCGCAGATCTCCGCGCAGCGCTCCCTCCCACCCTAGACGGCGCTAATTACTCTGGTTCTCGAGGTGTCGGAGCGGAAGACGACACCATCAATGGTCTCTGTGAATGAGTCCTGATGGAGGTTCGGCTGAATGAGTTACAGGACTATGTGAAAGGTTTGGTGGAAATAGTAGCTAAGGGGCTGTATCGTTCACAAATCCCAACCCCACACTCTTAGACACCCGGAAATACAAATTAATACCCTAATGTATATTTATTTATCATGATCAAGCAGGAAAATTGTGTAATAGTTAATGTCCAAAATATACCTTGGAAAATAAACGTTTATGCTATAAAATTTAAATTACAATATCTTACTTTGGGAGCTTTGCCTTATAAGCTAAAGTAGCAAAACTTATTGGGTAACATTAAAGCTCCAATATATAATCCATTCCTTAATGTTTTTTTTTTTTTTTATTCAATATTTGTTACATCTCAAAACAAAATTATTAGTACTCCAACAGATCGAGTCTTTTCAACCAACGAAAAAGTTTAAAGAACTAAATAAAATTATAACTAACTACCACCAGCTAACGGTGTGATCGCAGTAAGGAAGTTTAGTGCACTTAAGTGCTCCAAATGCCGCCTCACGGTGATTTGTGCCTCTCCTGTCTCCTATTAGTTTTGGAATTCTAGTTGGAATTTGGTATCCATAAATTAGTTCTTATCGTATATGTTTCTTTTGGTTAAGAAATAGTGAAAATTTAAAATATATTGAATTCTATCACAGTTAAATCTCGAGTTTAACATTATGTTATTAACCCCTTAAATCAGAAGCACACGTATTCTTGCATTCTTTAGTGAGGAGGAGGGATAAACTCATGAGTTTCCCCTCCCTGGATACGCCCCCAGTCCCTAACCTGATATTCCGGAACCAAATGTTAAATATTTTATTACTAGAACATCCTCTAATGGATATTTCACCATAAAATCTCAGCCAAACTGACGATATACGTATTGCTCAAAACTATGAATCGTCAAGTTTTGCCTTTCAACCTTAAAAACCAAAATTAATTATTTCACACTGAGAGAAAAGTGGTTTTAGCCACACAATCTAAATAGTATCAATAATATACGCGTATTTCACCTGTAAAGTTTATATGATCAAGAATCTACTATAATAAGTCTCTCTGTATGATGCCTTGCCTGAGTATGATTCAACGAAACCAATATTAAATATAAATAATTATTTTTAAGATGTGCAATCATTTCTATAGTCTTAACGAACCAATCCAGATGCTTTATTTGTGAGTAAATGTTGTCATGTTTAAGACCACAGACTTGTTTAACTATGATAAACGTGCGTGCTCACGGTCACACACACTTTTGAAAAAAAACCATAGTCACATCTAGTACGCCACCAGAGCCATCGCTATATTGAAGCACGAACTACGTGAGCACACAATTCTCTACATTATTTTACTAAGCACAAAACTGTCATCATACTCATGCGAAGTTGAAATTTCAAAGGTATTCACGTTAGTTGAAAAATACAAATGGCTGTCTTCATCCACCACCCAAAAGTGTAAATATATATTTGATGATATGTTTCGATAAGCTGTCTCATCATTAGTTTTGAATAAAAATATCGCCTCTCTAAATTTGTGCAGGTAGTTGCAATCAAATTTACCCACAAACCCCTGATTTTTTTAACGTTTTGGTGTACCCTGTACATAAGCGGCAAGATAGGTTCAAACTTTTTGCATCAAAATTATCAGTGAAGAAATACCTTTAAAATGAGGTATAACTCAACATACCTTTACATTCGAAAATTTTCCGAAAATCACCCCTACCCCCAAAAAACTACCCTTTTGGGGAGTTTTAGAGATTTCAAAATAATTTCTTCAAATTCTTTGGGGTGGAAATAGGGGGGTTGTTAAGTTGTTACCAATAATCTACCTCGTTTGGTTTGGCCGCTATACGTACTGTACGGGTGGTCTGCCTCACCCTGTATTGTACTCTCAAAACGAATTTTGAGTGCTTAATTACACCGAAATAGAAATAAAAGCCGGGTTATACTTAAATAATGCCTTATTGATATTGGATTATGCGAAGCTAACAATATGTTAACTCATTTTCCCTAATTAAATAGCTTAAGACCAGGGTCCCCCAGCTTTCATAGTGAACCCACGATGTAGGTTGGGTGCATTGTTGGATGCAAGTTCGTTGAAATATTGTCGACAGCTCTGCAACACTGGACCAACCTATGCTTGTATAATTTTACATTATTTTAACATATTTTAACATATTAACATCACTGACTACCTGGACTGTTCGGTACAAATTTTTCAGTGCATACTATACTAATATCCTTATGAGAGTTGAAACGTATATAAAAGAACTATTCTAATCCTAAGTAATATTATAAGTTCAAAAGTTAATTTTCTTGATTATTACGCTTTCACACCTAAACTATTCAACCGATAGTACTGAGATTTTATATGGATATTCTTAGGGTCTCTGGTTGACATATAGGCCTATTCCTACTTTGACAAACCCTCCGGGCTACATCCCACTGAGCTTTAACATTGCGAAAGATATGTTATTAATTGAAAGAGCCTGTTAAATGAAAACAACGTTCTGTGTAAACATTATTTTATGACAGCACAACCACAACAAGTGGTTTAATTAATTTAACCACTATTTTCAATTTGTTCACATTTATACTGTGAAAGCATGGAGTCAGCTTGTTACAATAGTTCTTCAATCAACGTTTTCTGTAACCGCTGTTGAGCATAGAGTCAGAAAATATTCAGATAAGAAAATTAAACAAATTCTTTACTATTGTAGCACATATTAAATATGCAGTTGCCCGGTCAGTACCATAATACAGATATAAAAGACAAAGTTACTATCCAACTTTTACTATAAATTAGAGCCTGTTATAAAACCCATCTTAGTTGTCTTTTGACATAATTAGGCTTCTCATATCTGTGTTTATAAATATATATTTTCTTGATCTCGAAACAAGGCAAAATCAACAATAAAACAAAAATACTAATATCAGAGTAATTTACAACGGCTATAAATATACACTTTTTGACAAATTTTCTTGATCGTGGCAACAAAGAAAACTCATCATCGGCGTCGCAGATATAACTCACTCGAACCGGAAGTGCTCATACACGTACAAAGCCTACGAAAATGCGTGCGAAGCCGCGTGTTAGTACCATATAAATGTAATATCCATTACTAGATAATCTTTCTTCATTACTAGATACTAGGAATAATCTTTCATATTTTCCAACTGTTATTTATAATTGTGTTCTTTAAACAGGTGCTCTACAGAAATAAAACAAAATACAGCACAACTAGGTAAACGTTTAGCTTGAAATAGATATAGCATTAGTTTTGTTAATTATATAATTTTGGTTTATTTTACACATAATGTTAAAGTTTTCCTATTTTTACCCTGTATAAGCACAATTTCACAATTCTAATCAATAGCTTCAATAGTTATTAGTCCAAATATCTTCTATAGTTAAGGATACAACCTCCCAATGTAAGCGAAGAACGCCTAGCAAAAACGAAACGCTTCAACGGGGATCGTAAGCGAGTATTCCTGCGAGATTAGACTACCCGATGGAGTAAGCGAACAGGTGAAGTTTCCCAGTAATAAAGGCAGTGTCGAACGTGTTAATGCCATAGAACGAAGAGCTCAAGCGAGATCGATTGAGACAGCTGGAGAACTTATCTCGCAAATGGAAGGAGATCGATTTTGGATTAAACAAATATTATGTGGGTGTAAGATCTAACCTCAACACATGCCTTCAAGATAACAAAAGTAGAGATGATTTCCCAAATTTGAAATTATTTTAATGTTCTATTAATTCTTATACTTATGGAAACAAGTTATAATAGTGAAGAAAGCGCCAAAATGTCCGGAAAGAGCAATAACCAACTTATTAGTCTGGCATACACTACTGAGAATTAGAAATATCCTAACTCTTCTACGTGCCCCATTCTTTCAAATGCAGACTGATTCTGAAAATTGCTATAACTTGCTCTTACGATTTGTATAACTTTCCTCGGAGGATGAATTTATTTGTACATCAAATTAATGCAAACCTTTAAATACAATATAATCTCAGACAGACTATTATTTTTAATACATCAGCATTAAGTCACGTATATCATTCATCCTTGTTGAAAAACCAGAACTTAACTTGGCAAAACTTAAACATTACATTATAGATCAAACAATCATGAAATTCTTAATTTCAAAAATCGAGAAGTATTCAAAATTTTAGTTGCGGTATCCAGGATAAAATAAATACATCCGACTTGTATCAGAAATAATGTCACCGGAGATGTTGGAGGAGTCAAAACATTAACATTCACTGCACTGAAGAACAAGCAGCTTTTATGCAACCATAGAAAAGGATTTCCAGTTACATTTCAGAAAGGAGTTAACATTGATGTTTGACCTATATCATGGCAGGACTTTGTTGGTGAAACAAGCTACATACATTTAGTATTAGTAGTTTGCGAGAATACTGTTGGAGGATTAGCGACATTCAATGGTAATATTTAATAATTATATGAAATCAGTGCAAATACTTTATATTCTTTTTTATTAATGAGACTTCCGTTACTACTTAATTTCTTATTCATTCAATAAATTTTTAGAAGTAAACTGTTTAATTTTTTAGAAGTATAATTCATTATTACAAAATGTTATTCATAAATGTATGTCATCGTTATTTGTAACAGTAAACAAATAAAATCTGTTTATAAAACTATCACAGAAGTACAATTTCAATACGACGAAATTTACCCATATCTGCGTTATAACCTATCAAATATGATTGAAATTAGTTGTAATATTTCACTCACACAAGAATTTAAATCTTTATACAGGGTGATTCAAAACTAAACGGCAATCTCTCGGGAGCTATTCTATAGCTAAAAACAAGTAAAAAAGTTCATATAACCATATGCCCGGAAACGCTTCGTCGTTAGCGACTTACGCCTAGCGAAAGATTTCGCCCGGATTTCAGAACCCTTGGTGAAGTCAGGCCGTAATAAAAATGGTAAAGGTAGTTACAAAGATACAAATACGATTGTTTTTTATGTTTTTATATCTGACAAATTTATTAAAATTCGTCCCAGAGCTGTAAATGCAATACATTTCAGAGATATCTATACGTAAAACACAAGAATTGGTGCAAAGAAATAACACATTTTTGTGTTTAACGTAATATTACTTCCATAAATGTTAAATAAAGGTCATTTTTTTTTCTTAAACAGATTTGTAGAACATTTTAATTCTGAAAAGATTCATGTGAATTACTTAGGAAAAAAAATTAATAATAGGTATTGAAATTTACTTTATTTAAAAATAAAACAGACGCACAAAAATGCATATCTTATCTGCATAAAATATTAACTAATGTTTAGGTTGTGAGTAACAGCTTGATCATTTATTCTAGACTGAGCATTAACATAAAATGTATTTACCTTTATAAAACTGTTAATAATCACCTATAATAGTTGCTCAAAGTGTCCCTCCGTTGTTAGCAATGCACGTTTTCGCACGACGAATCCACTCTTTTTCTAGCGCGTTTCATAACGTTTGGAGCATTCTTGATAGTTTTCTGCTGCCTCTGTAATGCGATTACGTAACTCATCTATGGTGTTAATCCGTTTTGAATAAAACAATTGACTTCATCCAACCCCATAAGAAAAAGTCTGCTGGCGTGAGGTCAGGAGAACGTGGTGGCCATTTTACTGTCCATTTCGACCAATCCATTGTCTACCGTATGTATCATTTAAATAGTTTTTCACATCATTAGAAAAATGTGGAGGTGCTCCGTCGTGCATAAACCATGCATTTATTCTGTTTTGAACAGGAATATCTACCAAGAGGGTAGGCAGGTTTGTTTCTTAAAAAATTTAAGTACGCTACTCCATTAAGTCGATTAGGGAGGAAAAATGGACCAATCAAATTATCACCCAGAACACCAAGCCATACATTGACTGAAAATGTATGTTGAAAATGCCTCGTCGCAGTTTCATGTGGGTTGTCGTACGCCCAAGTATGGGTATTACGAAAATTTACAATTCCATTTCTAGTAAAACAGGATTCATCAGTAAACGAGAATACGCCGAAGAAAATACTGATGTCGTAAACAATTTCTTCTTAACCAGCGGCAGAACATCTTCCGTTTATTAAGATCTTGCGGTAATAAGTCTTGAACACGTATTATATGGAATGGGTACAACTGTGCTTCATGAAGTGTCCCGCCATATACGCTTGACTGGCAAATATTTAACTGACGTGATAATCGTCTGGTGCTTGTAGTTGGGTGATAATTCTACAGCATTTATTATTGCTTGTTCATTATTATAGTTCCTTGCGCTAACGTTGACGACCAGTATCTATTCGTTTCGGTTTAAAGCTACCAGTTTCTCTAAGTCGTCTCTCCACAGCTTCAAATGTTTTGCGATCAGGTGTTCTTCGATGTGGAAAAGTATCACGATATTCCTGAACTGCAGCTAAACCATTCTTGTTAACTTTACCGTAAATCAGTATCATGTCCGTATACTCTTCAAACGAATACATTAACCATTTACATTATCTGCCATTATTTACTAAGATAATTACATACACTTTTATAAAAATATTTAATAAAATATTTTAAAAATAAATATTTAATAAAATATTTTATACACTTATATGAAATATTTCCAAATAATCACAGGATCTCACAAAATACAATCTTCACACGCCACAATACAAAAACCTCCATAAAGTTTATTCAAATATTACTTCATGAACTTAATTGTTGATCAGCTGATATTGCCAACCTTTGCAAAGAAAATATGACGATAAAAAGTGTTGAATAAATGATCAGCTGTTACTCACAACCTAAACATTAGTTTAGTATTTAATGCAGATAAGAATATGCATTTTGTGCGTCTGTTTTATTTTTAAATAAAGCTAAAATTTCAATACCTATTATTAATTTTTTTCCTAAGTAATTCACATGAATCTTTTCAGAATTAAATGTTCTACAAATCTGTTTAAGAAAAAAATGACCTTTATTTAACATTTATGGAAGTAATCTTACGTTAAACACAAAAATGTGTTATTTCTTTGCACCAATTCTTGTGTTTTACGTAAGATATCTCTGAAAGTATTGCATTTACAGCTCTGGGACGAATTTAAATAAATTTGTCCAGATATAAAAACATAAAAAACAATCGTATTTGTATCTTTGTAACTACCTTTACCATTTTTATATACGGCCTGACTTCACCAAGGGTTCTGAAATCCGGGGCGAAATCTTTCGCTAGGCTAACTCGCTAACGAAGCGTTTTCCGGGCATATGGTTATATGAACTTTTTTTACTTGTTTTTAGCTATAGAATAAGCTCTCGAGAGATTGCCGTTTAGTTTGAATCACCCTGTATATAGATAACACATTTATGGCACCAGACCGCAAGATATTTAGACCGCATTAAAACACTTTGGCCATAAAATGCCTACTCCTTTTCTAAACTACATAGATCCCCGTCATCTATCGCTAAAAAGATAGGGACTTCGACATTAGGGTTCTTCCACGCTGGCCTAAAATAATTCAGTTGTTACTAAAACCATTGAAGCTGCTCAATAAAAGATCATGGAATTTTTTTACATAAATTTATTTAGTTTTAATTTAAGTGTATGAGCACTTCTTGTTCTAGTGAATTATATTTCATATGCTATAGTACAGTTTGCCTTGTTGCCATGATCAAAAAAATCTGTCAAAGAGTGTACATTTATGGCCACTGTAATTTACTCCGGCCTTAGTAGTTTTTGTTCTATGATTGATTTTGCCTTGTTTCCCGGTCACAAAAATATATATATACAATCCATATCAGAGAAGCCTACTTATGTCACAAGACAACTAAGGGAGGTTTTATAACATTAAAGTTATATACATGTTAGATAGTAACTTTGTCTTTTATATCTGGATATAAGTTCAAACCAAGCACTGCATTGTATATTTTTACTAAAACTTTTCATTTTCTTGACTGGATATATTCTTATTCTGTGCTCAACAGTGGTTGAATAAAAGTTTAAAATAAGATGTGTTGTTGCCTTCAAGCTTACTCTATATTTTCACACTATAACTTCGTGTTTACACAGAATGGTTGATTACATTTAACAGACCCTTTAAATTAATATTTGTTTGCTATAATGCAACTTTAAAGACTAGTGACACGTAACCTGGAGAGTTCTGAAATAAGAATAGGCCTATATGTTAACCAGGGATCCTAAGAATGTCCAGGTAAAATTTCAGTACAATTGGTTAGAAAGTTTACACGCAAAGCGCAACAAACAAACTCACTTTCGCATTTATATTATTAGTTAGGATTATGTTTTCTAGCCCCATTCGGATTTCTAACTCATACATATTGTCCTCAAAACTATATTGTATATTAAAAAATAGGAACGAACCCCCTTGTGCAATTACACATTACAACATTTAGGCCTAGGGCATTGCCATGGGTTAAACTGATAATGGAATGTTGTGAACTGAAACAACAATCACAAAAAATTACTCACTATCCTGAAAAGCCTGAATATCTTAGAAATAAGTTTCACACATGAAAATAAAAGGTTGCAGCACTCGACAAGATGGCTATTTTGTACTTACCTAATGACTAATTTAACTAAGAAAAGAGCCGTTTCCATTTTCGATATAAAAAATATAATGCATTGCCCCCTGCTGTAAAAGTCTTAAATTAGGAGAAGTAAACAATTTTAGTTGTAATTGATTGGTATTAATAATTACATTTATTAAGTATGAAAATATTTCATTATGATTGACCAGAACTGTCTTGAAAATCAAATATATGTAACTATGAAAAATATATTTTGTGTAATAAAGAGATTATTTATTATTTACATTTAGGTTGCCTAGATGTAAGAGACGTCATATTTTATCGTACCAATGCGGTCTTAAAAGACAGCGAGCAAGCAGTTCCCCTTCTGGGGAATGAAACTGTAAAGTAATAGACTATAAAACAATAAAACCTTGATATAGAGTAGTATATACATTATCGATTCACATTTGTTTTCAAGAACTCCATACAACTACATTCTGTTCCAATTGAAACATTCACAATCAATCACTATTTTCTAAAATATGTTTATCCCTGCAAGGAGTATTAATTACTTGTCATCCCATGTTAGGCACTATAAAGTGAGTGGAATAGAAAATCCGTATTGGATTCGTGTAAACATCGGTTCCTATAAACCCCTACCACGGCCATAGCCAATCCAGCCTGATTACGCTCTTAGAGGCTATATCCTGCTTTGAAATTGCAGCCATATTTGGGTCACAGGTGCACCCGTGCTATTTCCCGTTATAAACGAAAATCGGCAAACAAGGTTCTTCATTTCATCGTTTTTTATCACCGATAAAAGTGGAAAATTAAAAAAAAAGAAAAAAATTATTGATTACACAAAATTGCAGTCTTTAGCGTAATTGATTGTTTCTGATGACTGTACGTCATTCTCGATGTTAATTTCCTGACACATGGAAAAGAACAGAATGCCTACAGATTATACAGAATTTTGTTCATAAACATTGTCTTAAAAAGTATTGTAATGAATTACAAATTTGAAATTTGACATGGAACCTCAGCGCAGCCTGACATATGGTGCAGCATGCATCTATTTACCTTGTTGTAGCTTAACTATTGCGTAAATTGACACGTTTTATACGATACGATATTTGTTATTACATATATTATGAAACTAACATGTTATTTAATTTATTTCATAACAAGTCTACAAAAATAAGATGATGTAGTTAAAATTTGTTGTTAAGATAATACTCATTGTTCTGAGTTCAATGTCTAAACATACGTCTTAAAAACTTAAATTTCAATTATCACTACTGAAACATAATAGATCCCTATAACCATTGTTTTCCTTATTGTTTAAGTTTTTGCCAACATTATGTTACATACACACATATTTATGTTTTTAATTTATTAAAAACATGTGTACTGTAATTAAAACTCGATATTCAAATATTGCGTTGTGTAGAAAATAGTTCACATAAATCACTTTCTATTCCATAGATATATTTTTATTTTAAATTTAGTGTGAATAAAAATAACAATACAATATAACTGCGAAATTTTTACATTTCATCTTATGTCTCTTGTCACTGTCGTTTTATATTTTTCAAACCAACCTTTTTTACACATGTTTCATACATTTTTAATTATTTTTAAACAAAAAAATAAATAAATGAGGTATTTCAACTAGATCATACAATCAGGTCCTTGTAAAAAAGTTAATAACGTGGACATTGTTATGAATAGTCCTAGTACAATAGGTAGTTTACGGTATACGGCCAGATTCATGTTTACCTATACTAGGTCAGAACATTGAAGTATTTACAAATTCATCATGGTAATTCCTATGCTTCATCGAACAATTAAATAGGCACCCACTTTGTTTATGAATACATTTGTAAAACTATTTATTTTAATGTAAATACCTCACTGTATTTTGATAACTATAATTTGTAAGTTGTATTTACGTAACTTCAAATAAACTATATCTTAAACTATATCCCAAGGGTGTTAAGGGCGATTTACCTTGAGATTATATCTCAAATGTTGATGGTTGATGGTCAAATGTAAAAGTAACACGTCTAGCTATAGACATTTGGCATACAATCCAAGCGAAATCTGCTGTGTCTGATGTACGGTTTATCCTACTCCTACGTTGTCGATACAAGAGGTGTTAAGGGTGATGCCCTTGAGATTAGATCTCAAATGTTGATGGTTGATGGTCAAATGTAAAAGTAACACGTCTAGCTATAGACATTTGGCATGCGATCCAAGCGAAATTGAGATTAGATCTCAAATGTTGATGGTTGATGGTCAAATGTAAAAGTAACACGTCTAGCTATAGACATTTGGCATGCAATCCAAGAGTAATCTGTTGTGTCTGATGTATGGTTTATCCTACTCCTACGTTGTCAATACAAGAGGTGTTAAGGGTGATGCCCTTGAGATTAAATCTCAAATGTTGGTGGTTGATGGTCAAATGTAAAAGTAACACGTCTAGCTATAGACATTTGGCATACAATCCAAGCGAAATCTGCTGTGTCTGATGTACGGTTTATCCTACTCCTACGTTGTCGATACAAGAGGTGTTAAGGGTGATGCCCTTGAGATTAGATCTCAAATGTTGATGGTTGATGGTCAAATGTAAAAGTAACACGTCTAGCTATAGACATTTGGCATGCGATCCAAGCGAAATTGAGATTAGATCTCAAATGTTGATGGTTGATGGTCAAATGTAAAAGTAACACGTCTAGCTATAGACATTTGGCATGCAATCCAAGAGTAATCTGTTGTGTCTGATGTATGGTTTATCCTACTCCTACGTTGTCAATACAAGAGGTGTTAAGGGTGATGCCCTTGAGATTAAATCTCAAATGTTGGTGGTTGATGGTCAAATGTAAAAGTAACACGTCTAGCTATAGACATTTGGCATACAATCCAAGCGAAATCTGCTGTGTCTGATGTACGGTTTATCCTACTCCTACGTTGTCGAATACAAGAGGTGTTAAGAGTGATGCCCTTGAGATTAGATCTCAAATGTTGATGGTTGATGGTCAAATGTAAAAGTAACACGTCTAGCTATAGACATTTGGCATGCGAGAAATCTGTTGTGTCTGAAGCGAAATTTATGAGATTTGAGATTAAATCTCAAATGTTGATGGTTGATGGTCAAATATAAAAGTAACACGTCTAGCTATAGACATTTGGCATGCAATCCAAGAGTAAATCTGTTGTGTCTGATGTATGGTTTATCCTACTCCTACGTTGTCAATACAAGAGGTGTTAAGGGTGATGCCCTTGAGATTAAATCTCAAATGTTGATGGTTGATGGTCAAATGTAAAAGTAACACGTCTAGCTATAGACATTTGGCATACAATCCAAGCGAAATCTGCTGTGTCTGATGTATGGTTTATCCTACTCCTACGTTGTCGATACAAGAGGTGTTAAGGGTGATGCCCTTGAGATTAAATCTCAAATGTTGATGGTTGATGGTCAAATGTAAGCGTTTCATTTATTGTTTTTCTTGTGCCTTACAGTTTTGTTAATGTAATAAGATATTGTCTCACTTTTTAGTTGTATGTTTCTTGTGCGTGTTTAACCATATGTATTAGATTGCTTAATCAACTGAAAAAGAGATTGAACGTCTGTTTTGAAACGCAGTGTTCTATTTTTGTAACACATCACGATTGTAAAATCCGAATCCTGCTGTCCTTTTTAAAAGATTATCCTAAATTTATTTTCTATTCCAAGTGTATCCCTGCATATATCTCAGCATGTTATGCCTCAACGACTAACACACGAACACGGACTCACTTGTGTCCAGCACACTTGAATGTGTTAATTCCGGCAAACATTTTAAGTAATATTAATGAAAGTTTGCGTAAGAGGACGTAACTCCACCTCTTTATCAGTGGTATCTCCCTGCTACAAAGATGTAATATTATTTTCCTCTTTTTACTGTGTATTGAAACTGTCTTACGTCTTGACATAGGAATCTTTTGGTGTCACACTTATGAACCCATAAACAAAAACCAACACACCTTTTAAAATACAGGATGTATATACGAGGATTGGGATTAAGCATTTCCTTGTCCAAAAAAAGCAACCTATGTGAATGAAACTCAGTGCGAGTATACACTTTTATTTAGAGGAAACGGGTGAATTCTAAGGCCACCATGAGTACTTTATGTACCTTTTAAATTTTCAAAATCTTAATAAGAACATACACTCTCAAAAAGAATATCAGCTATTCTTTTAAATAAGCAATTATGGTGGCATTCCAGTCAATTGGTGTTCAAAACGGAATTTTTCATAACAAAATTATAGAAGTTTTTCTCGGTGATTCTGTATAATTTTGGAGCTATGAATCCGAATTCCTAGTATGTTTCCTATATTTGCATCACAAAAACTACAAATTCCATGCACTTTTTCATTTATAGGTAGTAAAGACATACTTTGCTAGAACGCTCTGAAAAACGGCGTTTACAGTCCTTCTACAAAAATGATGCAACGTTCATAAAAATCGTTCACCTGCATCTTAAGAAATATACAATTTATTAAACAATCTCTTGTACCACATCAAGTTATAACAAATTAGATCATAATAAAATAAAACCTTAAATACCTTAGGCCTACATGTTACAATTGGATGATAACATATAGCATTTAATAACTTTTTAAATCATCGTAAAAATTGTGTGAATTTACTTAAAATTGATTGCACAAGAGCATTAAAATAAAATTGTCTACCCATTAAAACTTTTTGAAATAATGATATAACAAAATGATATATATTTAATGAATTTTATTTTATTCAGCCCAATTTTGATATCATATTGCAGTATTAATGCTACATATGACTGAAATGTTGCATTCAATTTTAGACTAAATTCAAAATTTTCTTAAAAAGTAAAATTATATAAATTTCGTAATTTAAAAATAAAACATTTATTCCATAGTCATTACTTGAAATCCGAGGTTAGCTTTCAAATCAGTCTCGGGTAACACGTGTAGGCCTACTGTCAGTACAAGGTGCGAGAACACGACGCGCGTGTCACTTAACAGGCTCATCTATATCTATATTTAAATTAAGTTTCATGCAAAGTTTAAAGTCTACAGATAAAATCTTTCTCGAATTATCGTTTATGGATACTTGGGCTACATGCATTATTATTAAGTCACTGGTAAAATGTCATATTATTGTACTCAGTGTGTTTACAAATTTATTTATTCAACGATTTTCCCATGACCATCATTGTGGTCAATAAGACAAAAGCAAACATATTCGCTAATGCTCAGCCAAAACTCCCGGAACTACATGAACCATTATCGAGCTCGATATTGCTTACATAGAAATGAAGCTTTCCTGCAAGATTTAAGACTATAGGTCAGTTCGTTCACGAGATACCTGCGGGCAGACTTACAGAATAGAAATTTTCCAGCTCCTCCTGAACGTAACCAGGAAAAAATATTGGGGGGGGGGGGTATCCAGACAACTGATATTTTCAAGCAGTTGACAGAGAGTAAGGCCCCATTTTGTTCCTTAAAAAGTTCTTCGCCCTTTCGTTCCTTGAGAACGATCTTTCAGCAGTACATGTCAGTAATACTAAATTATTTAAATAATAAGAATACCTAGAGAAGTAATTGACAAATTTACAGATTGGGGGGTGTCCGGACCCTTTGGACCCCTCGCTGGCTACGTCCTTGGATAGGCTTCGCTGACGTTCACCCGAACAATATAAACATTTCTCTTAACTTTTTTCGCAATAAACTCGTATATTTACCTCTCGTACATTAAACAATTGTTAGCTAAATAAAGAATTTTATTTTACAAATTTGTATTTCTTATCAAATTATTTTTTTTTAGTTTTTGTGAAGCTGCTATTCAAACAATGACATTTATAATGAAATCCGCACAAGTTTGATTTGTACTCTCAGTTGAGAATCGCATTATTTTAAAACCCTGGACGAGGCATGAGTTAAAATGTTGGATGGAATTGCCACGATTCCGTCAAATAATTTTATAACCACCAAGCCGAGACACCAGCCTGTCTTGCGCAGTAACCACATAAACCAACAGAGACTTCGTTAGATAACCCAATAAACACCAAAGCCTTATTAAATTATAGGGTCACCGTGCCGCAAATACACTATGTATTTTATAAAGGACAATCCATCATTTCGTAGTTGCTATAAACCTACATCAGTATTCCGTTCGCATCCTTCTTATCTTTATTCCCATCAGCAAGAAGCTACTGGGCAATCTTTGTGCACTGGAAACCTGCATATAGGAACTGTGAGCAGTTATTATAAATACTCTTGCATGTAAATTCTCCAAAAACGAAAAATATAAATTACTGATTCTAAATATTTTTTAAAATCAATTAACCTTAAAAACTTTGAGGTGGTTGTAAGGCGCTATGTATTAAATTACTGTTACATTAAGTATTTAATGTAATCACATATTATTGTTTAAAACTTTTATTTTTATTTTTATTCGTGTATTAGCTTATACTGTTATTTTTTTTATAAATAATGATGCTTTACAATTCATTAATTCATTGTATTACAACTACTGTTATTTTAAGATTGTAATTGCACATTGAATACTGACTGACTATAAATCTATCATTCTAATTGCCACTGTGTAAGTAATTTGCTCCTTTTTTTGCCTTTAGTGTTGTTTATGTAAACATAGTGGAACCGAAGATATAAAAATAATTAATAAATCAACAATATGATTGAAAACTCCTTAGTGAATATATTTTCTATATTTTTATATTTACTTTACTACCAAATCACAGATTTTTGAAGTGACTTCTTCTTTTAGTGGGCTATGGATTTATGTTTTGCACGGGGAAAAAAATTTCGTTTTTTGTCACGGAACGTTTTGCATCACGCATGTTCGCTCTGTAGTTGCTAGGGGCGGAACTATCACAGCCATTTTGATGCCAGTGCGTTTCTCCATCTCCGTTCAGTGGTTTTTCATATCCATAACAGAATTGTTATGGCAAGGAAGCTAAAAACAGTATATCTCTACTCTTGCATCCAGAAAAGCTCGGTGACATAAAAGTAACTTTCAGCTCAAGACAGTTTGACTACTTTGGATGAGAACCTTGTATCTTTGTTCTTACTGCACTAAAAAAGATAAACAAACTAATTTTCTAATGCTGCCTTTATATTTTTATTGCGTTGATTTGTCTCATAATCATAAAGTGCACAGACAACTCCTGTTAGATCTACATAACTAAGCAACGCTTAAAATATTGGGCGTTGTGACATATTATTAGGTTGGGTCCATTTGGATTATTTTCAGTTGCTATAAATTGGAGAAATTATATTTTAACGGAATCCGTTTTTGAAAAATATGTCCAGAGATCTTTCAAAGCAATTTCTTTTAAAACAACTAAAGTCACATCAGCTGATTTTCCCTTGCTGAGGTTTAGATTAATGCTTTCTCTCTAGCGGCGCTGCATTCCAATACAGTTATTTGTTCTTTGTTTTAAATTTGTCATTGAAGATGGATAATTAAAAAATGATAATATGATTTTGGAAATTTGCTACTGTTATATGTTACAAAAATAGAGCACTAAGTTTTGAGGATTGGAATCTACCCTCGTTATCAGGTGTAAAAACCTTAAGACAAAACTTTTGTACGTGTGGTGTTATATTTTTATCACACATATTTTATACGTTGTTTATATTAACACTTCAGTTATATTACGTGGCACAGTACATACGATGTGTTGTGTGATCAAATTTTGTAAGCTATGGTGGGAGGGGGTAAACGTTTAGGCTGTATATCGATACTGCTCTAGGTGTGGTATGCAACATTATATATCGACACTACCCTAGCTATATACTCTACCCCCCTCCCCCTAGCTGTATCGACTCTCCCTTATTGTATGATAAGGTTCTCGCACAGACCAGTGGCTCATGAGGACGGGCAGAATGAAGCTAAGATCTACCTCTCTTAAAAAAAAAACATGTTAAATACCCGACACTATTTTAGCTTATCTGTAGTATACACGTTAAAAAACAATACAACTTTAGCTATAATGTATCATGTTACAATGTAATGACACTACACTAGGTATAGTACGGTAAAATTTTGGCTCTTAAATGGCTCAATGTATAAGATTAGCTGTGCGGTATAGTTCGCTTAAGTAAGTATAAGTACCTATATTTATGTACTTTATACTATTTTTATTAGCTTAGACTCCAAATTACTAAAGTTCACGCATCATCAAAAAGAATTCTTTTGGTACTAAAAATGAAGTATACTGTTCACGTTTGTCACTGTGTGTGTTTGTGCGTTCATACTGAATTGAGCCAGTGAGAGGAAAAGTGGTACAAGTCACTTTTTTATAGTTTTGAGATTCTGAAGGGTTTACTAAAAGGAGTACTATAAATCTATTTCATCATAATAGCTTTTTACTCTATGACAAAATTGGTTACTCATATCCTGATTTATCATTTCATATATCAAAATATGTACTTAATGAATGCAATCGACTAGTAACAATTTGCAGCTTTTTTCAAAATTGACTTGTACCACTTTTCCAAAACATATTTCGGGTAAATAATTGTTTTACAATGTAATAAACTGAAAGAACTCATTTATTTTGCCATTAGTTAGCTACAAAAACATTGAACAATGATAAGTTAGCCTATCCTTTAGTCCTTTTCATCATCGGATTCTGATTCACTGCAACGATCGATGATGGGGGTTGTCGTCAATTCCTTCAGGCTGATTTCCAACTGTCAGGTCTGTGTAGAAACTATGGTGGATGGGAGGAATGAAGGCTAGGAGATCCATCATGTCCTTCTTCTTCGCTGCTGTAACCGGACGAGGTGACGAGTACAGAGCTTCAGTTGTGATACTTGCGAGGGGATACCATTTCGCCTTCCTTTTTTTGCTGGGGTGATGTGTCAAGACAATCAAAGGGAATGTCCATCATTCATGTCTCCTTGTAAAAGATCTTGAAGGGTTGGTCCCTAACATACTTCAACCATTGGATACTAAACCAAGATACTTTGTGTTTATCTACATTGGTTTTTTCTTCTAGTAATTGATCTTTCGAGCGCCTGAGTGGAATTAAAGTCTTCTCGGTTAATGATTTTAACCACAAAGGGCTTCTTCTTCTTTGACTTTGTTATGGTATCGTACCAATCACGAGGAGAGTACATTGTTTTTCCTTTAGAATACTTTTTCTATAATGCCAAAATCTGCGTCATTAGGCAGAAAATGAGTGTCCGCTGACCATAAATTTTATGATCTACTGTCTGAATTTTACAATTCTCTTGTTGAATAAACTGCATCATGGTGAGAGCAAGCTTGATGTTGCGGTTTTGCCCGCCACAGCTATCGCTGAACATTATTACATGACTAACATCATTGAAACATTGTGACTTAAGTGCTCTGTAATACAAGAAGCAACCTCGAGATCCTTGGGAACCTTCAACTTCATTCCAAACATACATGAAAGCTGAACTATCTGCTAGCTGATGACAGCCCAGATTGTACACATACATGTTTCTTTTGTAGTATGCAATTGAACATGTCAAATTTGGAAAAGCTAACGCCTTCTGAAGATCAAACGTAAATGAATAAACGTTGGAATTGTTCTTGTATTCTTCTTTCGCTGCGTCTAGTTTCTCCCTTGCAAGGTCCTGCTTTTCTCAAATGTATTTCCTTCATACGTTCAATATTTCTCTTTTCTTCTTCATCTTCAGCTATGGCTAGTTTCATTTTGAACGTGTCACATTTCACACACGTAATCCTTGTGAGGCTGATGAAAGTGCAAATTTGAATTCAAAATTGAACACTTTTCTGTACATTGACTCTGATAGAGTTGTGTGTTCAAAGTATAGCAATGATTCTTGTACAGATTGTACATCTCTCTAATGTTAAGAGATTCTGGTAAATACTTGCGGTTCGGATTGTGACTTCTTGTATAATGTGATTCATACGAGGGAAATGAAGAAATATGATCTCTGAGTATTTTCAGTCTACCTTCATCGGTTTTTGTTAACAGAAACCTGCTTCCCCCTTAAATCGCTACCCGGCTCTTTTCCATCTGTAACCTTTTTGAGGGCTCTAAGAAGCTCTTCCTTTTGAGATTTGAAATGTACCTAAAATACTGCTTGCACACTTTAACGTTTTTGGTAGGTAATTGTAAGTGGTACCTTACTGTTCGATTTTTTATTCCTCTAGAGCCATCTCTTATTCGATGAGTAATCGGTGTTGACTGCTGGCAAAGTCCACAAATATAAGCATTTTGTGCTTGAAAACTGGCCATATCGTAAAACTTCTGGAATAAAATCTTCCTTTCTTCTTCGGCTACCAATTCATTGCATTATTTATTTCTGCAAGAAGGCTGACATGGTTCATTTACGAATATTTTTTGCGCCACCTTTTTGCCTTTTGCTGTGAAATAACTCCTTCCCATAAGCACGTTTCATTTTCCGCTCTGGTTTTTTTTGTTAATATTCCTTTTACGTTTTCTTGTTTTTGGCATCAGCAACAACTGCGATATTGTGTTCTGTAACAAAACAAATTCTTTGTAGGCCAACAATAGTATTTCAACTAAAAGAAAACAAAATATGTTAGTTTTCGAGCTATTATAGGTGGTTTGTCACGTACTTTATCTCATAGCTTTGGAATAGCTTACACACTTTGGGATAACAGTTTTTTCTAAAGATAAGATTTTAAATAGGCTACTCCAAATAACCAATACAATGTTTTAAAATTTGTGAGGCCTTTCGCCAGGTAGGCTGACATCTACGGACAACTCAAAATGGTAAAACATTGTATTGGCTATTTGAGTATTTTAAACCTTATCTTTTTATTATTTACCAATACTACAGCACAATCTGCAATATAACAGTTTTTTATGTTGATTAATGTATAAGAAGAGATAATAAAAAATAATTATGAAATATCCGCACCTGAATTTTCACTGACAGAAGAGATGTTCTGTGGTAATCGCTGCGCCTGCGTTTTCATGATCTAAAAAAATAAACTCAAATTAGGATTTGGCAGTATAATTGGATGGTAATTATATCCTAATATTGTATGGCCTATAGGCATCTGCCCAAAATCATGGCCTATCTCATATGCAGAGATAGGCATAGGCATGGCCTATCTCTGCTTGTGTAAACAACAGCCCACTAACTTAGTGATAGCCCAAAGCTAAGGTTAATTTTCTAACTTTGCTAGACAATTGGAATTCTCAATCCACTATAAATAATCTCTTTAAAGTACAATAATATTACAGGCCAAGTAATATTCAAAATACAATAAGTAGGGCCTATTGCCTATTGAGGTTATAAAAAGTGAGGTTAGAGATAGATTAGAAAGCATAGTTACCTGTACTTTCAGCATCAGATGGAATGTATTCTGATCCTGAATCCAATAGAATTGAAGGAGTTGAATCTTCAGATTCACTTTCCATACTGGTTTCGTTAAATAAACTATTTGAACAAAAATTCAAAACTATCACTGTGTTAAGTCTGCAGAGGAAGCAAAAGCACATAACAAGACACACCACATGGAAAAGTGAAGTAAGTCAAGCACCTTCATGGAAAAAGTGGTATAAGTCAGACTTGTACCACTTTTGCTTTCAGTATCTCACCTATTCCGTTGGCCAATGATTATTCACTGCCATCTAAATCAAAAAAAAAAAAACAGGATTTGACTTGGATCACTTTTGCATGTGATAGAATGACTTACAAACAATATGTTACACAAATAATCTCAAATTAAAAAAAAATTGACTTAGACCACTTTTCCTCTCAGCGGCTCAATTATATTCTTATCTTCAAAATAATACATATATCACGTATCTGAGTTTTTTTTATAAAATGTAACAGTTCAAAACATGCGTACAAGTTTTTTTATGAACTCTGTGCTGTGTATGCAGAATAGAATCATAACATGGAGGTCTACATCAAATTACAGTAGGCCTATCTTACCATGACATTTCATAAAACAATACGTTAATTCGTTGTATCGTGATCAAATTTAACTATTGACAGTTATATCGTCAACTGCCAAGAGTTTAAATGGTGCAGAATATTCGCATGGTGAATATTGTTAATTCGTTGTATCGTGATCAAATTTAACTATTAACAGTTAAATCGTCAATTGCCAAGAGTTTAAACGGTGCAGAATATTCGCATGGTGAAAGTCACGGCCAGAGAAGAGCCTGTGTGATTTAATCAAATTGTCGGCGACAAAAACTTTCCAACTTGGTCCCTTCTCTAATGGCTCCACTGCTTCACACTTTTTACTTACCGCTATTAAGTGGAAGTCCCTTGTGAATTAAAAAAAGTCCTAAATATAGTATTAAAAATTCATAAGTCCTTAAAGTTACAAACATATTTTTAGTGTTTTAATCTTGCATGTAAGGGAGCATTGATTACTTCTAACACTTCCATATACGATACTAAAATCACAGTAAATACATAAATATTACTAGATGCTCCTAACCGTTACACCAAAAATAATTCATAAATATAATAAAGTACAAAAACGTTTCAATTATTTCTGAATAACCAATAAACACATCTAGAACACTAAAGACCGGTTGTATGCGTATTAATAATATTTTTAATATGAGATATATCGCATGGTTCTATAATTAAAAATAACATCGTAAGAATGCTTGAAATTTAAAATTGTTCTTATGAGGCTAAAATCAAGGTTGCCAGGATAACTCAGCATCACTAATTCAAATCTTTTTTTATTTGTATATTTTTTAATTTATCTGAAAATTTTAAAGCATTTTTGTATTTTGACATTTAAATATTTAATATATATAAACTGTACAGAAAAACTTGAAAGTGTTCGGATGGATACAAATGACTAAAATTAAATATATACAGAATGTTTAATAAATGGTGAATCCTAATCTGCTCGTTATTTATTTCTATATTTGCTTCAATGCTGGAAACGATGACATGTATATGAAGAATTAACAGAGGGAAAAAATTAATTTTTTTAATAGGCATTAATAATTTCAATAGTGTATGGGGAAATAATACTGTACGTTTACATTGTATTGCCAAATTCTCAATGAACTCCATTATGGCAGTTCAAATTGATTCGTTCCAGATGAATTACTAAGGGGAACAAAACCTTCAGTTTACTGAGTTTTTTATTTTAAAATTGTGTATTTATTAAAAATATTAGATTTCCTTGTCTGATACTGTCAAACTTCTTCAATATTTTTTCAACCAAAATTGTCCAAAACATATTCAAAACTAGATGCTTACTACAATTTATTTTGTGGTTGACCTTCCTATAAAAATACAATAATGAACTTTCAATCCTTAACAGGCAGTAAACTTCAGACATACCGAAAGTAATACAATAACCTATTTAATTTATTTTATAACAAATTTTGATCAAATATTAATAAAAAAACTTTAAATTCACAACCAAAGTAAAGAAACCAATTTAAATAATATTTGATTTGAAGTTTGAATTTTTGTAATGTTTCATTATGCACATTAGAATATGTGGTGTTTTCATTCAGCAATTCCACGAATACAATATTAATAAATGATAATAAAAAATATTATTATAAATAATAATGTTACGCTTGTATTAAAATTAACTCGAAAACTTCATGCAAACTCGAAAATGCCTTTCCCACCAGAAAGTCATAATTTTGGATAGTTTAATAATTTAGGACCAAATTAAAGAAATTAATTTTTGTAATTGTTCTCAAATATTAAAAAAATGTTGAGTAATCAATTTGTTGTCTATAAAATTTAAAATATCAATTTTTGCTCATTTTCAAATCATTTGAAAAAACAATCTGAGTGTTTAAAGATTTGAACAAAACAGTGAAGTAAGGGGGATAGCTCAAAAACATTGATTGTCTAGTGAAGAGACAAAAGAGTTTGAATTTTAAAAGTTTTTTTAAGAGAGCTGAATACATTCAGAGATGAAAAGTAACTGGATTTTGTTTAAGTAAAATTGCACTAAATATATTCGTAATGGGAAATTTTAAAGATTGAGCAGTGGTAAGACTGGCCTGTTTACTGGAATAAATCCTGTTAATTTAGCACGGTTGTTGAGCACGTAGTTAAAACTGTAGAAATGTCTTGGAGATTGTGTGTGATAACCCCATTGAGTTTCAAATTACCCACATCACGATTGGATGACGAAGATTATAAACTAAAATTAACATTCCAGGTTACCCTCCAAGGGTTCCACAATCAAGCCCCTGACATAATCAAATGTTACCGCAGCAAGAAGTTGAAGTTTCATGTTCACTCTTCTTTAATTTTTAATTAGTGTTTAATTCTGATGGACCTTTGATCTGTAAAGTATGAGCATCTTGAAGTTCTTGTCTGTTATTCTAATTCTATGGTTAAACCACTGCTACCTAGAATAAATTAGTGTGAACATATTAGTGTGTATTAGTGTGTTTTTCTAATACACTCATGTTGAGTAGTGAATCAAAGGGAACTCTTTGTTTCTCTGAAAGATGTCTATATAAAAATAAATGAACTGCCTTACATCTATTTCATTGAATACAAAATTAAAATTTTCATGTGCAATGTGTTTTAATAGTTTTCTTACTAAGATTAACACTTTTTCAGGTTTCTAAGAGACTGCCAAAGAAAAGGCTATTTTCTTATATAAAATATTGAAAAATGTTGTTTATACGTGTTGTTTATATCCCCTGTCAGTTCTCAAGTTGATGCTTGTAAACGTTTGTCTAAAACTTTGACCGAACAGATACCTAATATGGCATTATAGTCTTTGTTATGACTAGTAGGATGATATGAAAATCACAACAAATAAATTAGATTTTTTTCTCGATTTATATTCGTGTATGTTCATTAATTGCTCGTCTTAGGATAATTAATTATTTACCGATCGCTAAACGTGGTTCTGCTACACTTTGTAAAAAAGCAAAAGTTGGATGATCGAAGTAACAAAATATTGTGCTTTGTAAATAATATTTAATTTTAAATTCATATTTTCTGTCTATATTTGCCTGCCGCGCCTGTGCGAAATGTATGCAGTGAACGTCAACCGCTCAGCGGCGGCAAAAACAGACAATTTCATATGTACCTCAAATTTTGTGTATTAATATAACAATAAATATCCCCTCTGTAAAAACACATGTCCATTTATATCCCATCATTTTTTATCAGAGATGTCATGGTTGGGTATTAAAAATTATTAAAACGTAAAATGCATATTATTTAAATAATACAAATACACACCCATATTTGCAAGTAAAAATATTTATCCTAGAATCCCATTTTATCATCTATAAATTCTAAGTAAAAGGTGGAAAATGTGTCTTGTAGTTCTTAAAATATAGCAATTTTGGAGCCTCTGTTATTCTCTTTAATATAGTGTCGTTTTCTTGAAATGCTATTGTGTTATCGGGCGGCCTTCAAAAGTTTATATTTTTGCTTAGGCTATAACAGTTTTTGTAGATCATAAAATTAAATTAATATGCTCTCATTCTGCTGTCAAACATACAGTTTTTAATATCATTAGCATTTATTATATTGTAGGGCAGTGCTCCCATACCCCAGCTTCACAAGAAGGTACAAAACATTTGTAGTGGTACCCCCCTCCCTTCTTAATCATCCTAGGATGCCTATGCATGTGCCACCAGTATTGTTGAATTTATTTGTTATTAAAACTACTCCTTCTTAAACTAAATATGAATAACTGTAACGCAATGAACGTTTCAAAAGTTAATAAGTTCATATTTAGTATTAGTGAACATTATAAATAAGTTATAAAATCATGGTAATCACATTAAAAATTACTAGGGTAATCTCAGGGAGAGACGCACACCTGAAAGTGGAACTAAGTTTGAATAGTGTAGTAGGAAGGTTATTTTTGACGATGGAAGGATTGTGAAGGAAACAGGATTTTTCCGGACATTTGCCATCGTTAAGTGAAACAAGAAAACAGTAACACTACGTTTCGAGTGCTCAGAGCTTCGAGTTATAAGAGCTTGTGCTCAGATAAAGATGGACTAAAAGAAGAATTTAAGAAAATTGAATCGGATCTCAGAAGCAATGGATACCCTCAATTAGTAATTAATAAGTGCAAACGAACCAGAAGAATCATTCCTGAGTCAGAAAAACAGAATTGTGATAAATTTGCGTTTATGTCAATCCCTTATGTGCCGGGATTATCGGAGAAAATTAGAAGAGTAGGTAGAAAGTACAACATTAGAACCGCGTTTAAAACACACAACACTCTTAGACAAAGTCTCGTAAAAACAAAACCAAAAAATGGCACACAGGATTCCAAAAACTGTGTTTACAGTATAAAATGTAGCTGCAATAGGGAATACATAGGCGAGACAAAAAGACCACTAAACATAAGGATAAAAGAACACAAAGAAAACACGAGAAAGGGTTTCACAGAAAAGTCAAAAATTGCACACCATTGTTGGTCCGAAGACCATCATATGAATTGGGATGAAGCCCACATAATACATCGGGAACCACATTTCTTCAAAAGGAAATTAATTGAGGCAACATACATTAAATTGGCAGACCAACCAATCAGTCAACCATCAGTCGAGATTAGGCCGCTTTGGTTGCCAATTCTAAAAAATGAACTAAAGAGAATACCAAAAGTATCAAACGGATCGGATATTTGCAATAAACCAATGCGGAGTCACAATATGGTTTTAAGAAGTTCATCTCGCATGAACCAATAATAACGAAAGGGCCCATTCCTGTTCCCCTTCCCTTGTATTTCCGCCATCTTGTTTTAGCCGGCCGTCACGATTACCATTGGCTACCCCCTCTGGTCAGTCGTAAATGGTTAGTAGACGAGTGAAGACATATTGTGACCTGTATTCCGTAGTTTAGTTTAATGATTGGTGTTTTGTATAGTTTTGTTATTAAGTGCATGTCTTTAGTGTTAGTGAAGTTGACATACAACATGTAGGTTGTGATTCCTGACTCAGGCGTGCCACAACGCTTTAGTAAGATTTGTTTATTTTAACCTAGTTTGTAATTATGTATTAGGTTAGTTCTTTACCTGAAGAAGAGATCAGATTGCAGATCTCGAAACGTAGTGTTACTGTTTTCTTGTTTCACTTAACGATGGCAAATGTCCGGAAAAATCCTGTTTCCTTCAGTGTAGTAGGACATGGTGCATTAGCGAAGCCTTTGACACAGTAGGCTGGGCAAATTTCTCTTTTGTCAGCCAGAGGATGTAAAAATTTCTTCCTGTACAGTTTGAATTTTCTTGTCTGTCTTCTAACTTTCGCATATAACCTCACAAAGGCTGTTCATGTACAATTAGTCTCGTGTAAAGGATTATAACAATCTTGGATATTATTATTTTTTCTTATCAATGAAATTCATTTATTTTCAAAGACATTAAGATTGGAGCCTTACTTTTCTGCTTTACCCTGACGGCAATCACTCACAATCTATTCACTCCTACGTTGTCTAATTATGTTTTATTATATTGGCAATAACAATATAGAACAAGTCTTAAAGTAAGGCATGTGTAAGCTTAACTTTTCATTTAAAATTAAAGCAACTTAAGGCCAAAAGTAAACAGGTGAGTGGGTTTCAGCAAATTCATTGAGTTTGCTTCAGATTGTGAGAATTTTTACTAATGATTGCGAGAAATTTTGTCTATTACGTACGTAATTCAACTGCTGAGTAAAGAGTCGTCAACTGTCCTGTCAAACGGTCATGTATACCTTGCAATGTCAGTTGAAATACTGCACAGGTACTAAGTTAGATTGCCTCAAACTGCAATAAGAATTCTGAAGTAAAACTAGGTATTTAACTGCTATGAATGTACTAATAGTTATATAAATCCTTTCCAAATAAACTTCTTCATCATTGACAAATTTCTGTCAAATAATACCCAAGTATGTTTGTTCCTGAACAGTGTTATTGAAAGGTAATCATTCACTGGTGCCCTCTACTTATTTTAATAGTTTATCGTTTCGTAATAAATCAATTTAAAACATTTATTTATATACATATTTTTAATGAACTATAAGAATGTGGTAATAAACAATTACTGCATAGACTATACAGGATGAGGCAAACAACCCATTCACGATGTTTAGCGCCTGAACCAAATAACCTAACTTGCATTTTAATGAAACCCCCGATATTTTGACCTCAAAGAATTACACAAAAATAACTTTAACACCCATAAATACCCCAAAATGGTACTTTTAGGCTGGTAGATGTCATCTTTTTACATTTTCAAATGTCAAGGTACCTCATGTTCCAAAAGAGTCTGGAAGAAACTCTGCACTAATGTTAACACTGTATGGGATTGTAGGTGCAGATTCTTCTCTTGGCCGTGATTCTTCTGGAACCATGCGTTTATACAGTTCCAGCACCTCGAGATAGGTCGCCCAAATAACTTAAGTTTTTGCTCTCTTGAACGGGGCCCTGTGACTCTTCCTCAATGAAGTCGTTTCAGAGCTCCACCAGGCTACCTTAAACTTCTGTCTCAATGATAGGACAGCTATCCTCAAAAGAATTCACAACGAAAGAGATCAGGTTGTCACAATATGTTTCCAATTGGCCTGTATTTCATGAGCAAGGTTACACAAATTACTGGCAAAAGGCCCAACTTCACCGCTTGGTAGCCTCGAGGATGCCAAAGCAGATATATTACAGAATCAGAAGTAGTACAAAATATAATGGTAGGTATTCACTTTCCAGACTGCATCATTTATAACGAGAATCAAAACATAGCCTGGCACAGCTGTGGAAGATTTGCAGGACGTGCCAGTCAAATTCACAATGGAGTTTGGTGCACCAGATATAGCTTTCAGAAGGATTAAGTGGATGATAAATTATTTTAGACCTTTTAAATCATGTGATGGTAATGGGTAAACCAGTCTGCATGCAACAGGGGTTGAATCCTCCTACCCCGATTATGTGGAATGTTCAATGCATTTGTAGTCCTTAGGTGTATTCCATTGTCCTGGAGACTGTCCAGGATGGTATTTATACCAAAATAGGGGAGTTCTGCTTCCTAAATCTTTTAGCTTTAGACCTATCTGTTTGTTCTCTCTTTCAACAGCTATGGAATCGATGGTTGCAGTATTTGTTTGGGATGAGCCTCTTTTTGAGTGTCCACTTCATCTAAATCAGTATGCTCTCACTCTAGGAAAGTCATGTGACTCATATCCTATATGAATTAATAAGCGAGATAAAAAAATCACTGGCAGCACAAGAAGTGGCAGTATGTGTTTTTGTAGACATTGAGGAACTTTTGACAACACAGGTGCTCAGACAATTGTTGATCCAGTTTTGGAACATGACATTGATTGTCAGATTTTTTATTGGAAAAGGACCTTCTCATGGATAGAATGTTTACTACCACTCTTTTGATCAGCGCAAAAAACTACTATGTGCTGCTCCCAGGGTGAATTCCTTTATTCACCTGTGGAATTTCTTCTTGGACGACCTGCTTAGGTTACTCACTATATAGTAGTGTATTGTTTTGGTTAAATAATACAGAGATAATTTATTTATGTAGCCTTGCAACTTTGTTTTGATTCATACGCAAAATAGTGCCAGTACCTAGATCCACAACTGCATACACATGGATTGAATCAGTTAATAAGCCACATGGCAGTGCCAACTATGAGTATTTATGAGTATATTCCTTTTTCATGTGAACTGCAGTTTACAAAGGCAACATTGTACCAGTTTCACTAATTCCGAGCAGTCATTAGTCTCCCACAGTACCATGGGGTACTTTCTTCTGGAAGTTGTTTTAAAGTATGACATTGGTCTCTTAACAAATTTTACTAATCATTTTATTGTTCTGGATAAATCTATAACTTGCAGATTATAAAAGTAGTCTCTTGTGCACTATAGTTCAAAACAGCAACACTGCTTCACTGCACCAGTTATGAGCAGTTATGCATCTTTCCAAAAGCACCAATGTGTCAGTCACTTTCCTTAATGTAGAACCGTCTGTTTTAACATGTTACTATATGATACTTGTCAATTTCTGCTGAAAATTGGTATCTTAACTTTACAAATTCAATGAAGTGCATTATTTTTCTGGAAAATTCTATAAACAATATACTTGTATTATGTTCTAAAAGCTTCACTGTGTTATGGGAATCAGAATAAGACAAAAAGTAGGAACTCAAAACTCATTTTTATTACATAATAAATCTTTTAGTTAAGTAGTACTTAACACTAACAAACAAATCTTAAAAAGTAACTATAACTAAAAGTAACTATATTTTAACACGTTCACGTCGATGTGGGGCTCTAGAGCCCAACGCTTTGTATAATTTGTATGGGGATATTAAACCACCTGTGTTTTCAATATATTTATCAAATGTATCATCCAGCGTTTTGGAATGGCTTTTAATGTTTTTCATATCTAGTACAAAATACAAATTACAAATGAAAAATCAGTAAAAACCTGATCGTCGCAAACGTGTTAAAAACACTTAGGCATTAAACTCTATATTATAAAAAAAGAGTTTACATAATTCTACATTTTAATGTAAAAAGTGTACAAATACTTGTCATGAGAAACCTGTATCCATAAATATATATAAATGTCTCAGATAAAAATCAGTCTGCTTTATAAAATACAGTCTTCATTATCACTTTTTGATTTAGGTACAAGGTGGTATCAAAGTCAGACTATTTAATAAAACCGTATTATACAGAGTACATCACATTCACTTTGGTAATGGGCACAGGATGGTTTATAGACATAAAAGTATAATTCCCATAGATCGGTAAGCCCATCAGTTAATGTGTTATAATGTTAGCACGTTTGCTACTGAGCACTAACTATAGTTGGCGCAACACTTTTTCTCACTGACTGGTGCACCAGAGACCAACCATTGTGAACCTTCAGCATCTGACCCTCTAAACCTCTTCATTTCTACTGGAGGGTTAGTGACTGGGATGTCACTGATCCTTCAGAACCTGATTCTTAAAACCTCTGTTTCTACTGGAGGGTTAGTGACTGGGATGTCACTGATCCTTCAGAACCTAATTTTTAAAACCTCTTCATTTCTACTGAAGCTGGAGGGATCATTTGACATTAACGATCTAGTTATTTGGCCTGTTTCGTTTTAACTGCTAAATTTAATGAAATCATCCTAAAGGACCCTTTGCAAGTAATATATTTTAGTTTTCTTAAAAACTCAGAAAAAATACATTACAAAAGAGGCTAAGTATTACAAAAGAGTCATAAGAAACAGAGAATAGATGCATAGGCAATTGTTAGTATACAGTAAAGCTAGCGACAAGGCGTTTTGTTTTTGCTGTAAGTTATTTGGTAACAAGACTGGGTCTCAACTATCTTGCAAAGGTTATAGTGATTGAGCACTTCTTGGCAGAGGACTTGAATCCCATGAGATGTCACCAAAGCATGTTGAGAACGTTAGAAAGTGGAAGAAATGTCAAATGATTTAAACAAAGCTTTAACAATTGTTAGAGAGGGCTTCTTAGCCCTAACTTCACCTGGTAAAATAAGACATCTTTACTTTACTTTACTTTACTTTAACAATCGATACAAAGCACAGTAAACTGACAATAAAAGCACTGGTGTGAGGTTTGGAAAAGAATTGTTAATGTTACTGAATATTTAGCACAACACAACATTGCATTCAGAGGATAAAACAGCAAAATATACAAGCAAAACAACAGAAACTTTTTGGGACTGATTGAAATGTTGGCTACGTTCAACCCTGTCATTCAAAAGCATGTTAGGCGAATTGTATCGTATGAAATTCATCACTACCTCAGGGCGAACATTCAAAACGAATTAATAAACTGCTGTCTGAAATGGTGAAATCTAAGAACGTTGTGGACATAAAAGCAGCTAAGTATTTCTCAGTAATACTAGACTACACAACTGATCTTAGCCAGAAGGAGCAGTTATCCTTGGTGATAAGATTTATAAAAATTTATATGAATGAAAGATCTCTTGATAATAAAAATGAAGGTGTAAGCATCGAAGAAAATTTCCTTGGATCTTAGGCATTAAATCAACAACAGGAAACAATCTAACTGATGTTCTTCCACAAGAGTTAGATGAAGTTGGATTACAAATCAAGGACTGCAAGGGACAAGGGTATAACAACAGGTCCAATATGAAAAGTATCCTCTGGAGTAGAGGCACGAATCTTAGAAATAAATCCAAAGGCATTTTACATGCCCTGCAGTAGCCATAGCCAACCTCTTAATTTGTGACGCTGCAAAATGTTCCCCAAAAGCTATGACATTTTTTGGTGTTGTGCAAATAATTTATAAATACTTTTTTCTGCGTCAACAATGCAATGGGAAATTTTTATGAAACACGTACCAAACCTGAATGTAAAAAGGTCCTGTGACACTTGTTGGTTAAGTAAACTAGAGCATAAAACACTTTGATATCAAATTAAGGATATTCATACTGCATTAGATGATAGTTGAGGTCACTGAGGATCCAAAAGCCACTAGTGCAGCACGATCGATTATGAATTAAATAAGTAGCTATGAATTCTTACTAGCCCTATGTATTTGGTATGATGTGCTGTTTGCAGTTAACAGTGTTAGCAAAAGCCTACAGGCTCAAAAAAATGCTCCTTGGAGATGTGTCGCAGTTACTTCAAGGGCTAGTTCAGTTTCTTCAGAAATGTATAGCTGAAGGTTTTGTGGCAGCAACACTGGTAGCAAGAGAACTTAATGAAACTTAGGGTGTAGAGCCAAATTTCAAAGTCAGGCAAAGAAAGAAAAGAAGAGTTTGAGTACAAGGGAGATGATCCTATGGCAGAATCCGGCAAGCAAATGTTTAAAGTGAAGTATTTCTTTGTTATTGGATAACACAAAAAAGGTTATCAGCACAGTCCTTGAAAAGATTTGAACGAATTGCCAATCACAATAATATATTTGGATTTTGGTATCATGTAAAAGAACTAAAAGCAGTAAAAGAAGACAAATTGTTTCAAAAATGTAAAGACCTAGAATCGTTCCTATGTTTTGAAGAAAAGGATGTTTGTGGACATGAACTTATTTCTGAACTTAAGGTTCTTCATGAACTCCTATCAGCTGAGGTGAAAACAGCTGTTGGGATTATTAGATTAATTTATTAACAGGATTCAAAACCCATTT
Organism: Homalodisca vitripennis; assembly: GCF_021130785.1. Taxonomy (NCBI): domain Eukaryota; kingdom Metazoa; phylum Arthropoda; class Insecta; order Hemiptera; family Cicadellidae; genus Homalodisca; species Homalodisca vitripennis. Next base: position 174,560,754 of record NC_060208.1, on the reverse strand, counting down.
CCCAACCATTCATTGCATATAGAATTTTACTGACTATACCTGTTACTGTGGCAAGCACAGAAAGGAGTTTTTCCCACTTTAAACTTATCAAAACATATTTGTAAAATCATCCATGGGTTAAGAAATACTATCATCCCTGGCAATGTTATCATTTGAATCCGACACAGCAGCCAAAATCAATTTTGATGACATTATTGACAGCTTCGCTGGAATGAAAGCGATAAAAGTACAGTTAATAAAGGGTGAGGTTTATAATTCCTTTAACACAATATAAAAAATGATCTAACCATGGACTATTGACAATTGCATTTACAATATTATTTTTGTTATCGCTTTCAACTCATATTTTACCTGGGGTTCTAATGTAAAATTAAGTGCAATTATTTTACAGATGTAAACACTTATTACATAATATCTACCTACCTATGAGCACCATTCAGACCGATTGTCAAAAATATTATAAATGCAGTAATAATATGTGCAAATAACATTAATATTTTGTAATAATATGTTTGTAATGATAATTAATTATTAAATTAAATACCCAATAAAAAAAATTTAGTTGTTATTCTAATTTATTTATTTTCTATCAGACCAAAATTATTATTTATTTTACATTTTTCTGCCTATAATAACTTTTAAAATAAACTTTGTTATTATTCTAGGTTATTTTACAAAACACTTTAGTTCTTTTTATAAACCTACAAGAAAATAACTAAAAGTAATACCAACCCGAATAGGAGTTTTGCATCTACACAGCCCCTTTTCAGACTGTAAGAGATTAAACTTTTTTTCTTCGTCAAAGTGCTTAAAATAACTACTTTGCAAGTACAATTTTTCAAAAATTTCCGGAGGAGGATCCCTGGACCCTCCACTCCCCTGTGGAGTAACCCAAACCCCCCCCCCCCCTAGAAATCGTTGATCAAGGCCTCACAAAAATGTTTTGCTCCAGACCTCACATTTTCTAAGGACAGCTCTGAAGATAAGGATGACAAAATACCAGTAAACATAATCCCAATGAGAGACCAAGTGGTCAGCATAATTTTCAAATATTCCTGCAGGCTGAAAAACAAAATCTGTCAAAACATAGATGAAATGGTTTAAGAGATACTAAAACAACATTGTATTCGCATCAACAATAGTTGACGTTGGTCCAGTTCATTCAGCCTGAGTGTCACCTATAGTTGACATCGGTGTATGGAGAGAGTTTGGCACATTACTTATAACTGACACTGGGCTGAGGTGATGGTTATTACATGTCTGTAGCGAACGTATTAAATCATGGAACTCATAAAACAATGGAAATCCAAAATACTTAAACACGCAATATTGTTACATTACACTATTACAAATATGTTAAATGTCTTCATTGCAGATATCCAATACGTAACACGGCTTAGTTGAAGCTGTCAAGAATTCGGTAATTACAAAATAATTTTGACATTTTTGAAAACATCTTGATGTGGTTTGCCGTAACTATTATACACGATGAATTCCCCTACCGCTGTGGATTGACCAGTACTGATTTTTATTCTACATATTCTATATGAAAATAAATTAGAAATAAATAGCTGTTCAGAAACTCTTTATTACAAAATTTCTAAGAGTAATGTATAGCGTCAAATGTATTGTTGTTTACAGTCAACTGTTTGTACTGCTCATCATGGATTGTAAGCACAGGAATTATTCCACTTGGAGTTTATATTTTCTTTACTGTGTAAATGTTCATTATAATACAGCTTTGTTGTACAGTGGAGTTTATTAAGATGCTGTTAATTTTACTAAATCCTATAAAACACACTAAAATCAACTATACCAATAATAAATTATTGTGCTCCTCTAGTTATTTTAAAGTAAAAAAAAAAGTAAAGTAAAGAATGTCTTATTTTACCAGGCGAAGTTAGGGCTAAGAAGCCCTCTCTAACACTTAACCTAAAGCAAGATTATAATTAGATAATTTTTTACAAAAATAAAATATTGTTTAATAAGCATTACAAAATTTTGCCAAAAACTCTGAGAAACTCCTGTGGCTCAAGGTCGCCTCTGTAAACTTTTGTTACAACCTTGTACATTTTAATGTAACAGGGAGAGTACATTATTTTTTTTAAACTATTGTAAAATACAACTACTAACAATAATTACACTTAGTGTACATAGTATTTTTGTGTAAATGGTTTTTGGTTATTGCCAAAAAGAGTTATCACTCTTTTACAGTTCTCAAAGTAAATTATAAAATATTCTTGTAAATTTTACGAAAATGCCACTACCTACTACTGTTCATTTACAAAACAGTTACTCCAATGATTGGTAACAATACCCACAAATAACAAAAACATAAGTAACAGATATAAATTCTTTGTAATGAAAAATAGTTTTCTGGATGATAGTCTTTTACGGGTACATACCTATTACTAGATAACAAGACAGCCCAATTAGATAATTTAAAAGTAAGTTTATATGTGTACATTTTGTTCATCTAAACAAAACACATGATAGCATTATCTTGTCCAGTAGCAATTTATTTTAAATTTACACAGCTTAATGTAGATTTATAATATTTTTTTTATAATAATGTTTAAAAAAAACCAGTGAATTATTACAAGAATTTTAAAATTAAAAATATGCCTAAAATTGTATTAATTATACTATAAATTTAGAAAAATTATAATATACATATTTTAAAACAATAATGTTTTAAACTAGAATAAGTTGATCTGATCGATTAATGCCAGTACCACTGATATATCTGGCCTTATAGATAGAATTATAAATTTGTATCCAATATAGCATTATATTATTATCAACAATTATTCAATATATGTAAAAAAAATAACAAGAAACAGTAAATAAAATTTAACACTTTGGCTACCAAGACTCTCATCATCCACTGATGTGCCCTTCGGTAGTGAGTATGTTATGTGCCATTACAACTCTAGCTATAGTACATATCAATCAGCTAAAATCAACACTGTAACACTCCTGGCAAGTATAAAGACATGTGTGTATTAAAGCAGTCTTTTAAAAGTACTGATCTTAAGTATTACATTTTTTCTTTAGGTATAAATCTAATATTCTATAGTAACACACATTAATTAGCTTTGTGCCCTGGATAACCAACAATATTTTGAGTGCTATATGCATCTGGCCATTTTAGTGCGTACATCTGACTGTACTAACGTTACGCCTGAAGTATATAAGAAAGGTTATGTTTGATTTAAAGGATAGTATACAATAAATACAAAAACGGCAGAGTAAATATTCCAAGGCTAATGGAAACTGGCCAACAATGTGCGTCCACACAGCCATTTCCTGTAGGAACACTTTACCGTCTACTCCAGCATTACTCCACAAGAGAGCACCAGAGGTCAAATGTTAGACATGAAGGTTTGTAACAGAACATCAGGAGTAATATTATTGATGACATAACATAAAATGTACCTTAAACAGTGCTGCTCTTTTAAAAATAATAACATTAAAACGTAACAGTAGCAATATTGTACAGAGATATAAAACATACTTGTCATGTAAAGACAAACTAAAATTATTAGAGTGGGAATTACTGTTACATACTTTATAGAATTGTATTTGAGACAATGAGACAATTTTATAAACATAGTTATGTTAACATTGAGCATAACATTATTTTATATTCAAAAGTATGTGCCTGAAGAATAAAAAGTACAAATCATTAAAATCAAGAAAACAGAATGATATTTAGAATTTGTTCTTAAGTCATAAACTAATTGATTAATGTGGTTTGGAGCTATTCAGAAGGAATATAATATACACACTATATAGAAATCTAAAATGACAATATATGCAACATCAAGTCTGTTTATTAACAGTCTTCTAACAATCTAAAATGACACTTTATTTGTATACGAAAAATTAAAAGTCAATATAATTTGAAGGCACTTGTTAAGGCACTACTAAATTGACAGATCTTAATTGCATTAAATACCAACTAGAAAACTGAACAAAGTACAATTACGGTGCATCAAATCACTTAACCCTTAAGGAGTGCGTGTAAAAGCTACATAATGAATAAGGACGTCATATGACGTATATTCTCATAGTGGACCATAGGAGTACGGACTTCATATGACGTTTAGCCTCTGCATATTTGTATTATCGTAAATGCATTGCTATTACTGATTGCCTTTAGGTAGATTAGTCTGTAAAATGGTTCCATCTATCGTCAACATATTTAACTTCCAAGTTTGTGCTCGTATTCACTTGTAATCTGATTTTACCACCAGATCACAGTAGACACCCGGTAGAAGCCACCGACTCAAGGTCGCGTCGCACGTGCATCGCTTTGCTGTTAGAGTATGCCGCCACATTATACTAGCCATTCCTTGAATACTGCATACTGTGGCCATATTTATCTTGTGAGAGTGATATATTTGTTAAACAACCATCTAGTTTGTTACTGTTGTCCAAATAGCAGACAATACTGATTGAGTCTGCCGTAGTGAGGAAGACATTTGATTTTGAAAAAGTACTGAAATATTGACTTGTAGAACATGTAGTCCTTTTTTATTAAGCTTTTAAATGTAAATAAATATGTTTTAAGACATTTTAAAGATTTTAATTTTTTACTCCTTTTGGTATTTTTTGGGATTTCATTCATTACTCATTTTAGACTATCAAAGGAAGACGTCATATGACGTCCATATTCCTTAAAGGGTTAAGATACAATACATAAGATGTGCACAGTGATCGTCGTATACAACACAGTATATTGAAATTTAAATAAACATTGTAACATATCCTTGTTGCTATGCTCATTTAAATGTTACACATATCATTCATTTTTTGACCCTGGATTAAGTAATACATTAGGGGGAAAACTTACATTACATTGCATTGGAGTGATAAGGTAGGCCGACAATAAATTAAAAAACCATTATTCTGATGTATTATTCTTGTCTCGCAGGTCTGAAATATTGCAATGTACACTGTTTGAAATGATGAGTAAAATTTTAAACTGCAATGGCACTGAGTATCCCATAAAAATTTAAAAATATAAATCATATAATTTCATTGTATTTAGTTACACAGTTTTGGATATATCACATTTTATAGGTACTTCTTTCACCTAAATCCATTCGCTTTTAGAGTTGTGTAAAGTTTATAGTCAGAGACACCACAATGTAAGGGGCCCTTTCTATCTGTAAATAAACAGATTGATATGAAAATGAAAAAAATAAAAAATAATAATGTAATAAGAAATTTGATTATCAGCAGAAAAATTGTTTTAAAATAGGTTGTCCAACATTTAGCTGATATGCACAACATTACAATATTTCGCCCTTTACAGACCCTACAATTTGATTATAGAGTATCAAGTTTGGTGAAGCTTTATAAATTTACTCACTGTGGAGAACAAGTAATTGTTGAATTCATGCTGGTTGGGAAGTTAACTGTACCTGAATTCAAAGTATCAAAAACTAAGACTACAAAAAATATATTGATAGTATAAACAGTAAGAATTAGTTTAAGATGATTAAATCATACTACTAGTACTATATACTACACACTACAGTAGTTGCTACTTATTAGCAAAGCTGCTTGTATCGAATATCTCTTTTTTGTTAAAATATTCTATATAACAAACAATGTAAAAATATCATCTAACTCACACACAAAATTTCAACCTACCTACGATGTAGGTACTGAAGACAATACAACTATACTCTTATAATTACAATCAGCCATAAACACAAAATCCAACTAAAATACATACTTCAATATTTTTTCAAATTTATTGATAATTATATTTTATATAAGTAAAGTATATAACAGAAAAACTTTAAGTTATTCATTATTTTTGTTAACGTGCAGAAGTGAAAATGGCTAGATTCAATAAAATAAAACACTCCATTTAATAAGATATCTGAGACAAAATATCTTCAAGAAACATTACTGATAAACATGCATGCCACTAGCATATTATAGCTTTGGGTGGCTTGTCTCATAAAGTGTATTTTTGTTTGTCCCGTTGTTGCAAACACAACAGCAACAAAACTTTTAGTTGGATCCTACATAAAATACATCTAAAAGCAACTAAGTCTAATTGAAATACTGTAACTAAGAAAATCAGTGTCAATTTCTTTAACTTCTCTTGAAAGGTTCAACGAGAGCCACTGGTTTTTTGGCTCCACACTTTGTATCAGATGTGTTCTTGTTCTGGATAAATCTGCAAATATAAATACTATATAGTGAGAATTCTAAGTAACGAAATATGAGATAGTTATTAAGGCTGGTTTTATAGTAAAGTATAATACAGCTAATAGTAAATAGGTCCAGACATATAAAAACATGCAAATAGGTTTAGGAGCAGGTATTAATTTAAATACTAATTGTTATAAAAGGATTATATATTTAAAATCAAGTGTAGGCGTTGTTTTGTATTAGTTAGGATATAATGATCATTATTGTTTTTGCATCTTTTTATTTATAGGAGGGGCCAATCCCTTTTTAGGCCTAATTCTGCCCATCATCCTGGCCAACTGGCCTATGTGAGGATCTTATTGAATAGAAAGAATAAAGAGGACAGCTGATATAGTACAAGGTCAATGGTATGGATAAAAAGAACTATGGTTACAGACATGGTGCTATCTGTAATTCAGATCCAAAGTCCAACATGTCAGTGGAAACATAGGTTCTCTAGGGATTTCACCCTTACAATTCTTACTTGCAGTTAATTACAAATCTGAGGTTGCATTCATAGACAATTATTAGTAATTTATTCAACTAACCTAATTAATAAAGGTAAAAAGTAAATCAATATCAGAAGGAATTTATACAGGTTGAATTTTTGTATAACTATTACCACCCACTCAACCCCTCTCCAGAGCCACTGACTGTTTTTCATCTCCATACACCTCAGTGTTTAAAATAATGCCATATTTCTGTAATTAGGCATTGCCCATCAACAGTTTTTACTTGATAAAATCTATATATTTTCCAAAATAGTTTGAGATGATTACTTTTATACAATTTTATATTTATTAGCTGAGTGTTAGCGAAGCCTTTCACTTGAGGGATGGAAAAATTACATTTCTGTTTGTCTGTATGCATGATATCTCGAGAACGAACTGACCTAAACACTTGAAATTGTGCGTTAAACTTCCGGAATGTATGAGGAACACTGAGTTTGTTGATGATGGTCTGAGATCACCATGAGATTTGTCTGAGCATTAGCAAATATTATTACATTGGTCTTTAGGGTAACCATGATGGCAATGAAAAAATAGCAAAATAAATAAGTTTGTAAACAAGCTCAGTATACTCATAAAATATTTTAACATGCGACACATTAATACATTTAGCCTAATTATCCCAACTCATACATCATTAATACATTTAGCCTAATTATCCCAACTCATACATAATTAATACATTTAGCCTAATTATCCCATCTCATACACCATTAATACATTTAGCCTAATTATCCCAACTCATACATCATTAACCTGTTGACGAGTGCCGCAAAACATACCCAAATGAGTGCGCACGGCATTTGCCGTTTGGTCCCATATGAGGGAGCACGGCATTTTCCGTTGAAGACTAATGACTGTCAGTTCGTTCTCACTGACTTACTGTGACGTCTAGCAGAGATTTTTGGAACTTTTTAGTTGTTCCTAATAGTGTCGCTCTACAGTGTTGCTAGTCCTGTATCGTGGTGGCACCTGGTGATAACTTTTAAAACTATTTTACGGAGGCGGGACACAAGACCCGCTAAGCCTCCAAGGTCGTCATTTTATAAGTCCACTCCCCAGAATGACAAAAAGAAGCGTAAACTACTCAGGCAGTGCTATGTGTGCAAACACACCACTCGAACTGGACAAAGAAGAACAGAAACCAGCTATGAATGTTGAACATGTAAGGTCACCCTTTGTATACGGTATATCCTTGTTTTGAGCAGTATCACACACTAGGAAAGTTTTAAAACGAGATTATTGCTTTTAACAATCTACAATGTATTTTTATATACATTTAAACTATAATAAACAAGTTTATTAACATTTAAAAGTTATTTTTATTTTATTCCCTAAAATTCTGTCACTGGTCAATGAGGCACTCAGTATGGACCGTCATAGCGGCACGGCAAAATGCCGTGCGCACTCGTCAACAGGTTAATACATTTAGCCTAATTATCCCAACTCATACATCATTTTGGTGACTTGGTGTGTAGACTTTTATTATTTAAACACTGATATAAACTCCAATTTAATGAAAAAAAATGTGAATGTATCATGCAGCAAGATATCTCAAGAAAGATTTCATCAGTGGGCTTGATGTTGGTTTCATTTCTACATAGACAATAATTAGTTCTCTATCATGGTGCATGTACAACCATGGAATTTGGCCGAGTGCCACTGAAGCGTATCACTTAATAGGCTAACACAATTTCTCTTTTGTTTGCCAAGGGATGTAAAAATATCTTTTCCATCAATACAATATATGTATAATGTAGGTCTTTTTATAGATAAAGGGTTGAATTCACTTCTACAGCCAGTTTAATGTAATCAACTGTTCTGTGTAAACGTAGATTTATGACAGCACAACCATACGTTTGATTAATTTAACAACAATTTTTCAATTTGTTTACAATTATAGTCTTGAGAGCATAGATTAAACATAATAGTAACATCACTTCTTATATCAACCTTTTCTGCAAACGTGTTTAGCTTAGAGTTAGAAAATATCCAGGTAAGATAATAAAACATTTTAGTAAAAATGTACTTTTAACTTAGATTTTAGCAAATGTTAAGTATGCAGTGCACAGTTAGTACTGTAATGTGATATAAAAGACAAAGTTACTGTATGTATTTTACTACTATATCCTTAAAGTCTTATATAACCCATCTTAGTTGTCTTTTGAAGTAGGCTTCTCTGTCCTATGTATGTATATATATTTTCTCAATCGAGAAACCAGGCAAAATCAACTATAGAACAAAAAATCCACAGACCAGAGTAAATTACAATAGGGCCATAATAAGTATATACTTTTTGAAAAATTGACTTGAGCGTGGCAGCAAGGCTAACTCAACATTGGCAACAGAAATATAATTCATTTGAACCAGAAATTCTCATACACGTGCAAAGTCTACAAAATTGTGGGGGAATAATGGGTAACTGCTAGCATCTACATACATTTAAAGAATGAAACTGAGAAAGACAGAAAATCAGCTGCGCAGTTGGATATATTAATCGTATAATAACCATGCTACAACAAAGTGTGGCCGTGTGAGCTAGTATTTTATAATGCTTGGAAATATTATTGCAAATTTTTTTGAGGTGATAAAATTATATTGTGAATGGTACTGAATAGGAGCATTAAATTATAAACGAGTGTTGGTGTTTTTCTTAAAGTAGAATTTTCTGCTTCTTCATTTCGGGACGTCAAGTCGTCTAGACTTGAAACTGTCTCAAATTCTCTTGATCTCTACTTTGATTTTAAGCTTCACACGAATATACTAACTAATACATAAAAATTATGTAATACATATGTAAAAGGTATTAGAACCCGGAATCTTCAGTATGTGATCATATGTTTTATGTATTTATCATTAGAAGCGTACTTGATTTTAATTTTCAGGTAAATCTAATAGTAAATTTTTAAAAGTTGAAATTTTTAGTGATAGGATTAGAATCCATTACCTTCAAATTTAATTGACATGGACTGAATTTATTAGAAATCTTTAGTTGCAAGCAGGAGACAGATTTTACAACAAACTCCCAGATTGTACTAAAATTAGAAACCAATGACAAATCTTATAAAAGAAAAATGAAAGAGCATTCTACACAATGGACAAATTCATTGAACATAACATAGTATAAGTGACTACTGTAAATTCGTTAATTTTTAAGTCTGAGTTTAGATAATTATTTTATAACCTTTTATCATATTTTTAGCTACAATTAATTGGATATCTCAAAGGTTAAACTCAGTTTTATTTTGTTTTATTTCTTTTTTAAATATTAATATATTAGTAGAAATACTTTTAAATTTAAACTATATTGTATTACAGTATTGACAATTACGACACAACTTAAATGTTGTTACATCAATAATATAGTTCATTTAAAAATGGTTATTTTATTTGAGGTTTAAAGCCCAGTATAAGCTTATTTTGTTCAAGTACACTTTGGTTTTAAATTTAAAGCATATCAAACAACTAATACAAAAGTTGTAAATTATAGCAAAAAGATTTCTCAGGTCTTCCGTTATTACAAATAATAAAAACACTTTTCATTGGTTGAAATGTAATGCTTAATAGTAAATATTGAGATGTACTATAAGGGTTTATTTCGTTTACTGATATAATAAGTATCTAAAGTGACCTTAGTAATCCTAAGGCCAATTCTAAATATCACATCCTAGCTTTAGCATTTTTCAATAAATTAATGGTTCTTATTAGTAACTTATAGGTAATTGTAGTTGACAATGAATTTTTGCAGTATTAAAAACATCACATTGCCTATTTCGCTTGGTCTTGTATGGTTTCAGTGTATTTAAGAGCTTTCATAATAATGCACACAACAATAATCTTAGGCTACATAAAAGTTATTACTTGAATCAAAATGATACCTACACATGACTGGCTGGATCACTTGATGTAGTGATGGTGGCATCAGTCCGGTAAGTCAAAGATGGTACATTTGTAGTGGTTCGAAAAAGGTGATTGGATGAGGATGTGCTTGTCTATAGAACAAAGAAATAATGTTGATACGCACAACTGGTACATTTGTAGTGGTTCGAAAAAGGTGATTAGATGAGGATGTGCTTGTCTATAGAACAAAGAAATAATGTTGATACGCACAACTAAGTCTCTACACCACTATATTTGTATTTAGTTAAGCCATATTATATTTAGTTTAAAAGTAATTAAAGTGATATGAAACATTATAACTTATGGGTAAAAATTTACACGATAGTAATAAAATATTTTTCCTTCATTTATGTATAAGACAAACAAAAGGGAGCTAGCATGACTAGCTTAAATGGAATTTTGAGAAAGTTACACACAAAAGTCACAATGACATCATTAAAATTTAATTATTCAACGCATGGAAAAAATGCATTGTAATTAATTTTTTTATGTATCATTGTTTAGAGTAATTAGTATACCCTTTACAGAATAGTATAACAATTTTGATAATGGAATTTTATGTTTCCTTTTCTGTTTGTAACTGTGTTTAAATATTGGAAATGAAGTAAATAACGCATTCATTTATTCATTCATTAACCACTCTATTGGTATTTAAAAACTGAAGTTTACACTTACATGTTCTATAGCTCCAAACTGTGACTGCATCACTGGTTGATGAGATGTGGAAGGATGAAATGTACCAAAGGATTTCCTTATATTTGGATACATGTTGGTATCTGAAGGTATATATTGTGATGAACTACTTAGTCCAGGCATGTTCAAACTGTTTTGGGCTTGTCCAGAGCTGTAAGACATGTTCGAATGCACAGCTAACTTTGTAGATGAATATTCAGAAGCGGATGGACTTGGTAATATAATTTTGTTTACATCTGAACTTGTTCCCCTCAAATGCATTGTCTTATTCAACTGTGAAGGAAAATTTCTTGAATAAGTAAATCTATCTGGATTCATTGGTAAGAAAATTTGAGAGCCTTGACTGGAAGATACATTTTTAGACAGATTAAGAGGTGTGAAAGAATTTGGTACACGGTAGGTATTTCCGGTGTGGAATGATTCTCGATGATTTGAATCCATATTTTGTTGTAGGCATACATATTTTGGCAATTGACCATGGTTCTTTTCATGTTGATGCTTTCCAATGCTTGTAGGATAAAAAGATTTAGCCCTGGAATTTCTGCCCTGTTGATCTGCAGATGATCTGTTATGAGAGGTGTATGAGGGTGGTTCACACAGTTTCTGAGAGAATCGTGGTCTCTTGGGTCTATCCAACTCTGTGTCTCTATATAATACTGTGATTCCATCCAACTTTGTGTCACCATCCAACTTTGTGTCACCATCCAAGTTTGTGTCACCATCCAACTTTGTGTCACCATCCAAGTTTGTGTCACTATCCAACTCTGTGTCACTATCCAACTCTGTGGCTATATTCAACTTTGTGGCTCTAGAAGACGAAATCGGATAAGCACCACTGCAACCGATGGGCTCTTTGCAGACGGGACACTGAGATTCTTCAACAGGTTTTCCACACTCCCCAACAAGATAAATATGGCCTTCAGAACATTTGTAGGCATGTTTCTGAGATCTTCCACCCGCTAAAAAGTAACATACACATTACTTTATTTCTATTCACACTATGAATTAATTGGAGAAAATAATAGAATAATAATAATAGAATCCCTAAATGCCATCTCATTAATTCAAACATCGATTTTATTGTGGTTAACACATAAAACTGGTCAATAATTTATTACGTCAAGAGGTAAAATATATGTTTATAAATTTTGTGGAGAAATTGAGGAAAACACACAAAATTTAAACAATACTTACTACTAAACTTTGAAAATGTAATAAGCAAACTAAATTCAAAATAATCCACAAATAGTCCAGGAGAAATAGCAGTTAAAAATGGTCAAATAAATAAATGTTTTCTTACAGCAAACTAATGGCACAATTTAGTCAAATACATCATAAATAAATAAAAAAAACCATTCCGAACCAAAATCGTCTATTAGGGGGTATAGGAGGGGTGGTTTTTAGGGGTGAAAATGGTTTTTTGAAATTTGTGAGTAAACAATAGAATAGAATAGAATAGAATAATTTATTGGCCACAAGATATTTCACACAAATACATAGGCAGGTCAGTATAATTTATAATTGTACTTCACTAGTTAAAGAAGTCATTGTCAGTCCATTGACTCAATAAAAACTCACTTATTGAATAAAATGCATTATTTAACAAGAAATTATATAATTTTGATTTAAAAGAACAGTCTTTTAATTTTTTCATTTCCATAGGCAATTTATTCATGAATTTAGATGCAATGTGCAGAGGGTTTTTTTCACTTTTGCTAAGTCTATGTGGAGGTAAATTTATTAAATGGCTATTTCTTGTATTGTACGAGTGGATTTCATTTCTGAGCATAATTCTGTCTTCATTTTTTCTAAGATACAACAAGCATTGCATTATATACAGACAAGGTAGAGTGAGAATCCTGAGCTGTACAAAAATATCCCTACAGTGATCAAGCCTACCAGCTCCAGCAATGATACGGATAGCCTTTTTCTGTAGTATAAATACCTCTTCGGCATGGGAGGCTCCACCCCATACAACAAGACCATAGGTAATATGTGATTGGAAAATACCAAAATAGGCAGTGCGGATCCCGTTCTGGTCCAATTCACCACATAAGCGTTTTAAGGCATAAATGCTTCTGCTAAGTTTAATTTTGAGACCAATTATGTGTTGATGCCAACATAATGTTGGATCAAGGGTTAAGCCCAAAAAAGTTGGATTTTCTGTGTGTTGTTCTGGTTTTTCTTTAAGGCCAAAAAAGGTTGTCACTGTTTTATTTGTATTTAATACCAATTCATTAGCAGTCAACCAATTTTGAATGAGATTTTGATTTGATTTAGCATGTGCCAATGCTAGACTGCTACTAGGTTGTTTATTTATGATTGTAGTGTCATCAGCATAGAGGACGACATCCGCAGGTACACATTCACTTAAATCATTGATCATAATAATGAAAAGTATGGGGCCAAGCACTGACCCTTGCGGGACACCACAATTTACATCTAGGCTGCTTGATTCCTTGTTGTTGCTTACTACATATTGTTTGCGATTTTTCAGGTAACTTTGGAAAATTTTTAAGGCAGAGCCTTCAATTTTATAGTGCTGAAGTTTATTTACTAAAAGCTCGTGAGACACACAGTCAAAGGCCTTGCTGAGGTCACAAAAGGTGACCGCAGCAAGTTCCTTTTCTTCAAAGCAGCCTAGAATTTGTTCCACCAATTTTATTAAGGCATTGGCTGTAGAAAGTCCTTTTCTAAAACCAAATTGTGAACTACAGATTAACTTGTTAAACTCCATGTAATGCATAAGCTGTTTGCTGATTATAATTTCTATTACCTTAGATAAGACAGGAACAATTGCAATAGGTCTAAAGTTGTTAAGTTGATCTTTTTTACCCTTTTTAAAAACAGGAATCACCTTAGTAACCTTTAAAATGTTAGGAAATTCACCTTGAGACAGACACTTATTAATTAGAGCAGTAAGAGGAGTGATGTAACAGCAGATGGTATCTTTTACCAGTCTGTTTGAGAAACCAAAATGATCTTTGCTTGACTTATTGGACAACTGTTTAACTACATTTAATACATCATTTTCAGAGACATCATTAAAACTAAAACAAGTTACAGTCTCAGGAACATCTCTACGAACTAAAAAATCTAAAGCACAATGAGTTGTATTTTGACTAGTCAGGGTCTGTTTGATTTCTTTTGAAACATTTACAAAATAATTATTAAATTCATCTGGAGTAAAAACATTATTATCAAACCTAAGAGTTCCACTTGAACCCTTCTTAGACTTATTTACAATATTCCACAATGATTTAGTTTGGTTTTCTGAACACTTTATTTTTAACATATTTGCCTCCTTTTTGGCTTCTCTTATTTTGTTCCTATAACATGCTTTAAGCCTATTATAACTGGTTCTAAAGAGATTGCAATTTTGCTGTTCACTCCCATTTTTAGCTAGTGAGTAGAGAAAGTCTAGCCTATTCTTTATTTCTCCAAGCTCAGGAGTGTACCAATGTGTACCTCCTGTAGGCCTATTGGGTTTCTTAGTGTTTCCAGGGTTTATTCTAATATGTTTAGTAAAACTTATGTCATAATAATATTTAAAACTATTTACAAAGTTGTTAAAATTCTCATTAATACTTTCGTCAATAAAAACATCAGACCAGCTTTCCTTACTTAACAGATACTTAAACAGATTGATGGTTTCAATGCATCCTATTGAAAAAAGTCAAATGTAAAAGTTGTTGGAAATAAAAAAATCTACAACTTATGTAGTAATAATTTTTGCCCTAACCTCAATAATTTCCCAAAAAATTCGAAAAACCGTTTTATTGGTTTTTAATTTTTTTCTTTTACAAAAATGGTTCGATTGAGCTGAAAGTTTGATCAAATATACTTTGTGCTATTCTAAAAATATTGTATTTTTTTCATTAAGAAATATTCAGCTGTTATCATAAAATTTTACTTTAAAAAAATATTTTGATAATTTTCAGTCACCATTTTGAAACATTTTTTTTATCAAAAAAGGTTCTCTGACGGCTCAATAATTTTCGTTTTTTTGTCTATTTTGAAGAAATTAAATAAAAATTATGTAGTTTAATTGAAAAAACTGCAGAAAAATTGAAAATAAACAAAATATTGACATTTTTCATTATACAATGTATTATTTACGTGGAAAAATTGTTATTATTTATTTAAATTATAATTTTTTTTATACCAGTGCTATTTGTAAGCATTAAGCAAAATAATAATGAATCATACATATTCAACAATTACGTGGAAATTTTTAAACAAATCAAAAAACAGAATTCGAGTTTTAGTAAATTTTTTTTTAATTTGTATTTTTCATCATATATTTTTTATTTCTGTACAATATTTTTTACAATTCTTATTTAAATTGAATCAAGAAACCACTATTTCTTTCCAAAAGTTTTTTTTTAATATTTATCTATTTTTTTCAGTAAACGTAAAAATATCTTTTTTTCATATTCTACGTCATCTGATCGTGATTCATACCATATTCTACTCAATTTTTTCCCTGCTTTTTTTAAATGTAATGATTGTATCTCCTTTCATTGCCTTCAATGAACACAAGATCGTTATCAAAACTATCACTCAATTTTTAAAAAAATGTATTTAATGTTGGGATATCACCATTAAAATCTTCTTTAATGTCGTTAAGGGAAAATTGGCACTCGGATGAATTTTTTTTAAGTAATACACGCAGTAACTTATAAATCTTTAGAATCTACACTCGACGTATGTCTACAAGATGTTGAGCTTGTCCCATCATAAAAAGATGACATGCACCTATTATGATAATAAGCTTGAACTTCATCTGATTCTTTTAGAAAATTCAGTCTAACTAACAGACTTTTATTAAATGATTCTGAAACTTCTCTTCCCTTTAAAGTTGATAAAATTTTTCTTTAGTCTCAACCTTCTGCATGCCGCGAAATGCTCTATTTTGGTTACAAGGTTCTTCACAAAAAACACAATGATGCTCAAAATCAAAATCACATGCTTCTTTAATAATCTTCTTCCCAATAGATTTTTTCTTGTTTGTTCTTTGGAAGCTGTAACAATTGATCGAGGTCTATTGTATGCTTAGAAACATACTGAGACCCGTATAATAGAAGAATAGGATTGACCCCGCCCTTTTGTTTCAAGAACACTATTTAGTACGGTGTTATTAACTTAAAAAAAGGCCTAACCTTGACATCCAAAGTAAAAGTTTTATTCCAACTCCAAATTGTTCTATATAACCCTCTTATTGTTTGGTAAAAAGTTACACCATTTTGAGCGTCGGGTTTGGGGGGAGGGGGAGAAAAAGTAGGAAATTTAGTAGTTTTTTTAGTTTTTTTGGAAATTGGTTGAAAACTAAGCTGTTTAGCACAAAGAGTGTTATATACAAAAATATTCTACATGAAATTTTAAACAAAAAATGTCCTATGCATATTCTTGGTACGCATATAAAATTTACGGTTCATGAGTTGCAGACGGTTTAAAAATAAAAATGATATAATTTTTAAGGTTTTTTTTTTCCAAATAAAGCTATATAGAAATAAGTAAATGATTTAATTAAAGAGTAATAATATACTACAGTATTATAGTCAAAAAGAGGCTAAGAGGCACCATAGAAGGTTGAAAAAATAAGTAAAAATAATTGTTAGGAGAAACGTGGTAGTACAAGCAGGCGTGGCCGCCATCATAGTGACCTTGGACCGCGGGCCGCAACCAATGGCGGTTCTGTCTTCTGCACCTGTTGTCTGCCCCCTCCATTCCACCCCTCCCTCACGCACTGTCACAGATCGATCGATATTCTTCTTCAGTCGTCTTAGGAGACAAGTTGAGTACGTTTGTGCGTGGTACTTCTAGTGCAGTTTTGCAGTAAATTTTTTATGGTTGGTGTTTATAGTAACGTGCGAATTATGTGAAAATCACTTGAGATAGTGTGTTAGTTATGGCGGAGTGTGTGTTAAAACCTTGTAAGGACAAGGGTGGTGAACTAATTACTCTGACTAGAAAGGCGGTGGACAAAATAATTCAGTGCAGTGAAATACGTAAAGATGGCGTCAAAGCCAAGTTCCTGCAGAATGATTCGCTTCAAGTACATAGTAAGTGTCGACAAACCTATATATTACGTCCAAAACCACCTGAAA
The DNA here is from genome assembly GCF_021130785.1 of Homalodisca vitripennis. Taxonomy (NCBI): domain Eukaryota; kingdom Metazoa; phylum Arthropoda; class Insecta; order Hemiptera; family Cicadellidae; genus Homalodisca; species Homalodisca vitripennis. The sequence continues at coordinate 174,543,326 of NC_060208.1, read as the reverse complement.
TGGAAAAAGAACCTCCAGCAAAGATACCACGTGAATCATTTGATTTTAAAGCCTTATGTTTTCTTTGTGGTCGCAAGTGTGTAGATGTATCTAAATGCAGGAATCCTGCTCAAGAAAAGTGGAGTTTAGTGCAGAAACTTGAACTGATTGAAAGCATCAGAACGGAAGCAAATAACAGGCATGACAAGTGGGGAGATGAGGTAAGTGTGAGGCTCTCTCAGGTCATAGATCTCGTAAGTTCTGATGGGAGGTACCACTGGCATTGTTATCAGACATTTCAAAAGCCAGGATCGTCACGGCCCGAAAAAGGAGTAGCAACCAGTAAAGGTGGGTCTAGTGCTGATGCCAAAAGAGAAGACGCTTTTGAAAAGCTATGTGATTATTTGGAGGAAAACAATGAATGTCAATACGACTTTGAAGAACTACAAAATATATTCCTTCGTCTGAGCCCTGAAGTTGAGCCATATACTGTCACACATTTCAAAAGAAAACTTATCCAGCGTTATGGTAATAGTTTAAATTTTGCAGTTTTACCAGGAAAAAGAAGTGTGATTTGTTTTTCTGGAGCATCAACTAATATTTTATCAGACAACTGGTATAAAAATCGGAACTGTGATAATGAAGCTGAAGAGGAACTGAGATTGATCAAAACTGCAGCAGCAATTATTCGACGTGAGATAAAGTCCAAAAGTTACGACTATTCCCAGTTTCCAACAATTGAAGATATTTGTAAAGGGGGATCTGAACTGGTACCTGAGTTGCTCAATGTCTTGATAACTGAAATCATTCAGCCTACTTGTACAAGACAAACATCCGAGAAAATCCAGAGGGCAAAACAAATTATGGAAAGGAAAAAAACAGCAATATGTCACAGTATAATACGCGCTGCTCGTCCAAGATCGTTTTTATCCCCAACCCAACTTGGAACGGGTGTTTTGTTACACAGAAAATTTGGTTCGAAGGTCTTGATTGACACCCTGTGCAATATGGGTGTTTGTGTACCTTACCAGGAAGTGTTGAGATATGAGAGATCCGTCACTTGCCAAGAGAACACAAGAATAGAGAACGGTTATGTGCAATTCGTGTTCGATAATGCAGACTACAATGTTCACACACTAGATGGTCATAACACCTTCCACGTCATGGGTGGAATTGCTTGCATTACACCTAAAACAGCTCTTCAGGTTGAGGAAAATGTACCTCGAAAGAATGTTGCTGCTGAAGCTGTTGAAAACAAAGGCCTGTTTGACTTGCAAATTTACAAAGCCCCGGCTACATCTGGATATTCTAAAATAGTCGCTACAAACCTTGCTTCCCTAGAAGACAAACCATCACTTTCATACAAAAATGGACGAACACTTAATATGTTTTGGTTGAGTGGCACCTGGTTAGAAGGTCCAGAAGAATGTAAACCTGGTTGGAGTGGCTGCATGGAAAAGCTTTATGCGAAGGAACAGTTCCAAACTTCGGCTGTAGTTCCTCTTCCATTTATCAACTTAGCTCCTTCAAATCCATCAACAATTTATACAGCTCTTCTTCAAGCTGCCAAACAAGGGGCTAGCAATGGTCAAACGATAACAATGGTGACTTTTGATCACCCATTGTATGCTAAAGCTCGTGAAATAGTAGCCGCAGCATCTCATGACAGCCCGTTGAAGTCACTCTTCATTAGACTAGGAGGATTTCATTTGTTGATGTCCTTTTTGTCAGCGATTGGATTCATCATGGCAGGTAATGGTTTGGAGGAGCTGTATAGTACTGTGTATGCTAAAAACAGTGTTCAACAAATGATGAACGGGAAAGCTTACTCTCGGGTCATTCGTGCTCTCTGCCTAGTCGAAGAAGCACTGATGACTGTATTTTTGAAAAATAATGAAACTCTCATAAGTGTGAATAAAGATGAGCTTAATAATGTCTATTCCAATTTCAAGCTTGGAAATGCCTCTCCTGAAGAGATTGCACAGTCAACCGTGGTAAAGAGCTTTGTAGACATTTTAGAAAACCAGCTTAGGCGTTCAAATGAATCTGGACGAACACAAAAACTGTGGATTCAGTTCATAGAAATGGTTGAAATCGTTCGAATGTTTATAAGAGCAGAGAGGAGTGGGGACTTTCTCCTTCACCTTCATTGTGTCCATCAAATGCTTCCCATTTTCCATGCATCTGGTCACTTTAACTACGCTAAATCTGCACACGTTTACCTACAAGACTCGCTGGAACTTCTCAACACATTGCACCAAGAAAACGATTTATTTGTTAATTGTGGTTATTTCACCATCCGACGAACTGAAAAGTTTTGGTCTGGAGTATGGAGTGATATGACCATAGAACAGGTTTTGATGAGGTCCTTAAAAAGCATTGGTGGATTGACTGGAGGTAGAGGAATCACAGCGACAACTATTGCCACTTGGATCAATTCCATGCCGACTTGTTCTTGGGTGTGCGAAGCAATGGAAGAGTTTGCAGGTGTTCGCAGCCTCTCTTCAGAGCAGCACGTGGAGCTACGAGATGCAAGGCAAAAAAGAAACAGTAAGGACTTGCAAACCTTCATTTCTTGGATTGAAGAAGATAATCCGTTCTCTAAATCACCTGAACTCTCTTCCTTGTCAACAGGGGTTATAGGTGATGAAACTGTAAACTGCGATAAAGCATTTGAAATAGGAGCCATATCCATCAAAGCTATTGAAAACAAAACATTTAAAGAAATACACATGAAAAGAAAGTTTGCTGTCAAGTCTCTAGCCTCTATAACGAAGTCGGTGAAAATTAACAACGACATGGTATGTGTAAATCCTAACACTCTCTTACATCGGATGGTGTGTACAGTAAGGAGTGATGAGAGATTAGAGGAAATTTTTCAGTTTGAACTCTGTGTATACCCTCCATCACTGTTTGACGAATCTGGCTTGATGAGGAAGGGGAAAAATCATCAATGGTGACGGTTTTGGTTTCAGATTCAAAAGAATCATCAAACATCGATGACCCAGTGAAAGTGTCCTATATAATTGACGGAGGCCATCTCCTACATCGTGTTGTCTGGCAACAGCCTGCTACATTTAAACAGATTTGCGAGCAATATAGTGATTACGTATGTACTCATTATGGAAAAGCGACTGTTGTTTTTGATGGTTACGAACGAAGTAACACAAAGGATCAAGAACACCTACGAAGATCACGTTCCAACATTGTGGTCAAAGTAGAAGACTCAATCCATGTCAACATAAATCAAAATGAATTTTTAGCTAGTGCTAAAAACAAGATGGGTCTAATAACCCTCCTTTCATCGCACTTGCAACAATGTGGTTGCACAGTTCTTCAAGCATCGGGTGATGCTGACCTATTAGTAGTCTTAACAGCTATTGATGAAGCGAAGAAAGATGTTCAAACGTGTGTTATTGGTGATAACACGGACTTATTAGTACTGTTGACTGTCCACGCACCTTCAGGGAATAAACTGAAAATGGTCGTACCTAAAAAAGGAAATCACCAGGAAAAAGTGTACATTATTTCTGACATTCAGCAAGGCATTGGGGATATGAAAGATGTACTTCTGGTTACATACGCCTTCACAGGATGTGACACTGTGTCTGCTGTCTATAAGAAGGGAAAAATTGCACCTTATAGGAAAGTTCAAGCCAACAACGTTCTTTGTGAAAAACTTCTGGTCTTCAACAACCCCAAAGCCGACCCCAGTGCAGTGGCTGATGCAGGAAATTACTTCCTACTTGCAATGTTTGGAGCCAAGAACACTGAAGATCTAGATTGTCTCCGCTACCAGTCCTACTTGAAAGCGATTGCAAAGCAGCCTATACATGCATTACTGAAGTTGGATGCACTACCCCCCACTTCAGGAGCGTCCAGACAGCATTCATTTAGGACCTACCACCAGGTACAACAGTGGCTGAATGAAGATAAGGATCCACTCGAGTGGGGTTGGAAGAAGATTGGCGACCACCTGACACCAATTACAACAGCACGTCCTGCAGCCCCCCAGGAATTACTGTCCCTTATAATGTGTACTTGCAAAGATGAATGCGTTCGTAATTGTGAATGCAGAAGGAGTGGTCTAAAATGCACTAGCATATGCAGCAATTGCTCAGGCCAAGCATGTGATAACATGGACAATAATAACATCTTAGACGACGAGCTAGAGGAGGAGGATAATGTGCTGGAGGATGAGTGAAGTTAATAAAGACATTGAACATTCCAAATTTGAAAGATATTTATGCTTAAGAAGTGAATTTATGTTGCAATGTTCGTAGAAAGTTCAGGGTGGGTTTCTCCGTACCACAGGTTTATATGGCCTAGGCCTGTGGAAGCCTCTTTTCCCTTAAAAAAGAGTGCCCCTTGATAAGGTGGTGAGGTTGTCGTTCCTTCAAGGGCTTATCACTAACATACCACCGGCCACTGAAATAGCAACATTCTTTTACGAAGCTTATTTTTTAAAAAAAATTATCAAAATTACGAAAAAGTTAACATTTACACCGTCTGTAACTCTTGAACCGTACAATTTAGAGTGATTATGAAAAGGACCATTCTTATTTAAAATTTAACGTAGAACATTTTTGTATATAACAATGTTTAGGATAAACCGCTTAGTTTTTGAAATATTTACGATAAACTAAAAAAACTAGTAATTTTTTTAAATTCCCCCCCCTCACCCCCAAACCCGACGCTCAAAATGGTGTAACTTTTTACCATAGAATAAGGGGATTATGTAGAGCAATTTGGTGTTGGAGGAAAACTTTTACTTTGGATGTTGAGGTTTAGGTCTAATTACACCGTACTAATTATATACCTGTACTATATATACCTGTAATCCAACTTTCACATTCAACAATGTTTCTAAACTTTTCAAAATATTCAAAAATTCTTCAACATTAAAAAAAATTATAATTTAAATAAATAATAACAATTTTTCCATGTAAATAATACAATGTATAATGAAAAATGTCAATATTTTGTTTATTTTCAATTTTTCTGCAGTTTTTTCAATTAAACTACATAATTTTTATTTAATTTCTTCAAAATAGACAAAAAACTAAAATAATGAGCCGTCAGAGAACCTTTTTTGATAAAAAAAAATGTTTCAAAATGGTGACTGAAAATTATCAAAATATTTTTTTAAAGTAAAATTTTATAACAGCTGAATATTTCTTAATGAAAAAATACAATATTTTTAGAATAGCACAAAGTATATTTGATCAAACTTTCAGCTCAATCGAACCATTTTTGTAAAAGAAAAAAATTAAAAACCAAAAAAACTGTTTTTCGAATTTTTTTGGGAAATTATTGAGGTTAGGGCAAAAATTATTACTACATAAGTTGTAGATTTTTTTATTTCCAACAACTTTTACATTTGACTTTTTTCAATAGGATGCATTGTTTACTCACAAATTGCAAAAAACCATTTTCACCCCTAAAAACCACCCCTCCTATACACCCTAATAGATGATTTTGGTTCGGAATGTTTTTTTTATTTATTTATGATGTATTTGACTAAATTGTGCCATTAGTTTGCTGTAAGAAAATATTTATTTTTTCAATCAGGTAATACGACTGGACTAAAACCTAATGGATAATTAATAGACAAAAATGTTTATTTTTTTTCATTAATGACAGAATTGGCGTCATAAACTATTACACAAGAATTTAAATTTAAGTAAACTAAAACAGTATACTTAACACAGATGTTTATAATAAATGGAACCTTTACATAATTCAATTAGCAATATTCTTGAACACTTCAAGGCTATTTAACACTACCACCAAAACCCAGTCTCATAGACCGCAAAGGAATTTTATTTACCAATAGTGGCAACACTGTCTATTGAAGGTTGCCCACCTAAACAGTACCTTCCTCTCCCCTCCACGGCATGCATGTCATTTTTTGTTCAATTTCAGCGGGGCATTATTCTCACTGTATCAATCGATATTGAAAAATATGCCGGTCTCAGTGACCGATGGTTTCGGTTGTCAATATGAGGTCTGACATACGGGTAGTTTTGATTTGTGTGTACTTCCTGTTTTTGTTATTACTATTTTACAATGATCCAGTTCCGGTATTTATCTGTTTTTGTCTAAGTACTTGTATACATTATTAGATTTTTAAACGTTTGGTTAGTAAGTAGTAAACTACAATTGATCAGTCAAATCGACAACCAAAAAACTTGGATCCGCATGGTCCAAATTTTAGTGATCCCATCTGAGGTCTGCTTCAGAAGATTCCGAAGATAACAGCAATGTAATAGATGACTTAGAAGCGGACCCAAATTTTGTTCTCTCTGATAATGAAGGTATTGTAATAGAAGAATCAAATTCAGGAGAAGAGGAACAGGATAATGATCTACTGGAAGCTCTTGGGAACGGGCCAGTTGTAGTGGGGAAGATGTTACAAGTGAATGATGAACAGAATATGTACTATTTAAAAAGGTCAATCAAAACGCAACATAGTGCCCCAAATGCATGGAATAGCAAAGAGCCTTCAAGAAATGTCAGAACTCCCGCTATAAATATAATTAGAACATTACCTGGAACAAAAGGACTAGCAATGACTCTGGGAAATCAGCTCACCAAAGAAGAGGTATGGAATCTTTTATTTGATGATACTATCATACACACAGTGGTAACAAATACTAAGAAAAAGCTAGCAAGTGAGAGATCAAAGTTGTCTCAACAGACCAAACGAGACAACTATAGGGATACAGATGTTGAAGAAATAAATGCCCTTATAGTTTTACATATATTGTCTTCCATTTTCAGATCAAATGATGAAAAAATACCATCATTGTTTGCTAAAGGTCCTTTAAGCCGCCCTATATATAGAGCCATCATGTCGATAAAGCAGTATGAAATCCTCCTAATGTGCCTCAGATTTGATGATGCAGCAACACGTGATTAGAGGAAAATAACAGATGAGACAGCTGCTGAAATACGTCAAACGTTTATTTCCAATAGCAAAAGTGTATACTCAGCTTCGTCAAATGTCACTATTGATGACATGCTCATGCCATTCCAGGGAAGGTGTTGCTTCTGAGTATATATGCCACAGAAACCAAAGAAATATGGACTAAAAATCGTGTTTGTGTGACTCAAAAACATCTTGTCTTCTGAATGCTTACATTTACACTGATAAAGGTAGTGACTCTTTAGGTCTCAGTGAAAGAGAAAAAACACTCAGTATTCCTTCACAATCTGTGATTCAGCTGATTCACCCTATTGTTACTAGCAACAGAAATATCACAGGTGATAATTACTTTTCATAAATAGAAGTTGTACATGAACTGCAAAGAGCAGCTGACCTACGTTGGAACCATGAGAAAAAATAAAATAAAAACAAATTCTTGAAGAGTTCTTACAACATCCTGAAAGACCAGTTATGTCTTCCCTTTATGGTTTAAGGGGAAATATGAGTCTTCTCAGCTTTGTTCCAAAAAACACAGAGCTGTTGTACTAGTATCCTCAATGCACCACACCATTGAGACTAATGAGGAAAAGGAAAAACCAGAAATGATATGTTATTACAATAGCACAAAATGTGGTGTGGATTTACTCGACATGAAATGTGCATCAACACAGAAAGATCAGGTGATGGTTTGCAGCTTCATTTTGTACATGAGCTGCAGAGACACACCTGTAATAACTCGCTTTGAATTTGTCAAAGAACTAGGATACAGAATGATTGTTCCACACCTTCAGAAGAGAGGTGCTGTAAGAGAAGCCATAAAGAAGACTTTATGAGATAACCTGCCACGTGAACATCGAGAGAGAGAGAGAGAGAGAGAGAGAGAGAGAGAGAGAGAGAGAGAGAGAGAGAGAGAGACGTCCAAGGAGAAGAGGGCCCCAGTGACCGCCTTGAGAAGAGAAAATCTTGTTCCCTTCTGAAAAAAAAAACGGAAAACTGCATACCAGTGCATTAAAAGTAACAAGGCTTCTTGACAAAAAGAGCTGAATAATGTGATGGGAGACTAAAATCACTGGGCTGGATTAGTTCCAAACTCAGCCACCACAAAGAAGAACCAATATGAAATAAATTAATGTTTTCTGCTTTTAACCTCAATTATCAACCGATTTGAATTTTAAATACTTTTGGAAGTTACAATATACAGTGTTTATTTCTTTAGTATGTGTCATCACCGGCCCACCAACATAGCCAGCAGTGCCTCCTGGCATCAACAGTGCTTGAATATCACTCAAAATAGATAAACCAGTACTACTTTAACTGTAGTATACAATGTTAGTTGATACCAGTGTCTGATATTACAAATATCGCCATTTTCCATCTCCGGTCCTCTCGGTAGCGAATGTGTAAAAAATGGAATTGTTATTAATAAAAAATAAAATAGAGTTTTTTTTCTGTTTTCTGCTTGTAGTAACTGTGTATATATTCAAATAACAGGATGATGGTTTTGATCAAATAAAACATTTTTTTATCCAATTACTTGATGTTTGATAACAAACAGCTTTGGGATTAAACAGCTATTGATTTATAGGGCTAAACTATTTCAATTTCAGTTATAAAATATTACAACTGATACAACAGGTGGTAATCGGACCAAACGCCGGAGTCATAACATATTTAAAAAAATGATGTTAATTGTTTTATTTTAATCTTTGTTTTTGAGATATCCTGTAGACAGATGGACAGACAGACAGATAGAAAAGAAATTTTTACCAGTCCCAAGTTATAGGTTTTGCGAACATTCAACTAATAAATTGAAATATTATACATTATTACAATTTATTACGTTACAATCCTGTTAATTATAACACTACTTAAAACTAAAGCTATATAGAGGAATGTGGTACTTAAATTATTATTAGTTTCCACTTGAATGAGCAAATCTTAGAGAAGGTTTAATATTGCATACAGCTTGAAATCGGAACAGGTAGATCTGTGTGCTTAGTCGTGGACTGAGGAGCACTTTTGATACATGCTTAGTACTGGAAAAGATTGATTTGGGCTGTTAGTCCGGGAACCACAGCACAGTCTTTGACCCACAACATTATTTGTTGATACAAATGATAAAGAATGTAACAAAACTAGTTAACAAGTTTACAACAAAGGTTTATTTCCGGGCTTTTTTATTGGCCGTCCATTTTTCAACAATAATGGCAAAAAACTGTAATTGTTTTTTTAAGTTAAACGTTTAAATATAACAAGAAAAGTATGTAGGCTTTTACAATGTTTCTAAGTGAATCCTAAGGAGTACCTAAAAAATTAATGTACCTTATGCAATTGTGCACCCAACGGAGTACACGATAGTCTGAGGTGTTTATTTAATCACAGGATCAATTTTAACAAGCCAGCAAGATAGGCAAATAATAAAAACGCAGTAAGGAAATACATAGTTAACATGTACCACATCAGGCGCACAACACGCTTTACGAAAGCCCAGAGTGTACCCCACTGGGTGCACGACGGCAGTTGTGAAAGATCGTGTGTACCCTATGGGGTACATGGCGTCGAGAACATGTTGAAGATGTTTTTATTAAGACACCATGTCATCAAGGTGGAAACAGCCGATATCAGCAGCAATATGCCAACACTACATCAAATATCATCAGACTATTTTAGCATGGGCTACTTTAATGGTCTTTTATATAGTCATGCATTAAAATTTTACATCCAAATAAGTGAAAAAAATATGAAAATGAAACCAATGAATTCAATTTTTCAAATTCTATAATAGAATCAGGTAAACAGTTTCTAAAATTTAAAATAATTTTTTCTTTAAAATTGATTACTACTCACATTTTAAAGAGCTTCTTATAAACCAGTAATATTTCTAATAACTTAAATAAATATTTAATCAAGCATTCTCACCAGTCTTAAAGTGTTCGGGAAAAGCTGTTAAAATAATTTCCTTTTCTTCCACAGAGATACTGGGAGCGGCAATGATCCTCTTCTTGAGCTCATTTAATTCAAGTTCAACCTCTTTATGTATTGTGTAAGGTTTCGGGTCCAGGATGCTTCGGGTAAACCGCAGCACCTCCTGAATTTCAGGTTTGTCTTTGTTCACTTTGTAACCTGGCTTGTTATAGAGATAAATCAGTTCAGCAAAGTGAACAAAACGTCTGGACTCATAAGAAAAGTCACAGTGCTGTTGTTTGCCAAATCGCGTTATATTTTTCAACATTTGTTTCATCAGGAAAATGAATTGCGACTTGATAGTTAATTGATGTATGTCTTCATAACAATTCCAATGGCTTGTCACACATGTCAATATATTTTGCAAGCAGCACAGCACAAATGAGAAGGCAGAATACCCATTCTTGTCCAGCTCATTGCTTTTCAAGTACTTCAACAGAAAATATTCTTCTGCTTGAGTGAAAAGTTGAACTGAAATCAAAATCAATATTCATTTTTAATTATTATAATGTTTTATTCATAGCTCAAATCACTGGTGATAGATTATCAATCTAAAGTTACACAATGTTTATATGCCAATTTTCAGTATTACAAAAAATATTTTGGTGCTAATATAGTAACTTACAAAAAGTATAGATACCAGAGTTTGAAAGTTAACCATTTACTAGTACAGCTGCAAAGATGGGAGTTACATTGAGATTTAGCTTGTTTATTTTTTAATTTAAAATATTAAGCAAATAGTTTACAAACAATAACTTCCAGTTTTTATATTGATAAAAGCGAAAAAGAATATATGTTTTTGGCACTTTTCACAACCAAACTATAAAATGAAAATTGATACATTGATACATTTAAAAATTCATTAACACGAAGACTTGTGATTTAATTAAGAACATGTTATATAAATTATACAAGTGCACTGTTTTTCAGTTTGTAAATCTGGCATTGAATTACCTTCTTAACGTTTATTCATGGCTGGCCCAGTCAAAAAATATACCATTGGTCTCATTATGGGATCTTATAAGAGTGTAATTTTAGGTGTGTATTTTTGTAAACATTATTTAAAAAGTTTAATTTTTCAATTACATTTAATTGAACAGGTTTTGTTAACTTACTATGGCTGGCACCTGCTCAACAGGCATACCATTCTGGGTAGTCTGGCTTTACACGTTCATGGAGAAAAACAATGAGCAGTAGGCCTCTGCAAATCCAAAATAAGAACTTTCTAGCAGAAAGACGGGCCCTTGCTCCAAGGTCGGTGTGCGTGGCTCTTGTTTTCCACTGACTCTTGGCCATTATAAAATTGTTTGTGACTTGGATCCTTCAAAGTGTTTTGTCAGTGAACTGTGCAGTTAGCCAACTCAAAGTTTTGGCAGACTTCTCATGACAAATTTGATAACAAACCATTATTCAATATGCTTGTGCATCTCTTGCACAGACATAATGATATTAATAGCACATCTGATCTGATGTGCCGCACCATACTCCTCCCCTTTTCTTGACATCCCCACCCAACACAGATAATGCTCTTGTGCCACCAATTTAACCTTTGGAGTCTTGAAAAGAAAAGTACAGTTAATATTTGATTCATCTTCATAGCACCATCTTCCACACCCTTCTTGCTCTTCATTTTCTCACACCTTAACAAAATGAGATACACTATTTCAGTTAAAGGTTACTAATAGCTGTTGCTTGTGTAGTAGTTAGTTCTTGTTGCACATCCAAAGTGAACAAACCAATTCTTCTTTCAGCTTAGCCATAGAAACTAAGTTTTTCTTTTTCTGAACATTGGGTTTTATTTTTGAATCCAGAAAATTATTGTAGGCTAACAGACTGTTAACTTCAAGTTTAAAGAATAAGTTCTTTTCCCATTTTGTTGAATAATTGTGTTGTTTTTTTGCACAGCAGTGCTACAGTATGACATCTGAACTGAAATATCAATTCCAACTTTTGAACCTTATTATAAGAAATATTTAGGACTTGAATATTGGTGGTCCACCAACAATGTTTCGACTTGAGGTCACCCATCAAACCTGAGGTACTCAAGCCTGTGGAATGTGTACTTCACTCTTATCTAGCTAACCTTTTGGTAGTATATATATATATATATATATATATATATATATATATATATATATACGTTAAATTGTATAATTGGCAATAGCCTTATTTAATTTCAATAAACATTGACAGATACGGCCAAATACAAAATAATTGAATCGGAAAAAGTAAGCGCTCTGTGGTGTAATGGTAGCACATTCATCCGGCAAGTGAGAGATCCGGGTTCGACTCCCGGCGGAGCAAGTACTTTTTGCGATTCAATGTTTATTGAAATTATATATATATATATATATATATATGGATAATTGTTTAAATTGGGATGCTCAAGTAAGTTTTCTACGTAAAACATTAGCTAAGATTACATACCCTATCAGGAAATTAAAGTACAGTATCAGCAGTGAAATAATTATTAATCGAAGCATATTACGCCTTTTTCCATTCAAAGTCAAAGTATCTTTATTAAATGATCATTAAGAACAGTAATTTGTCAGATTATAATACAAAGTTATTATATTACAATTGTAATATAATAGTTGTGAATTAAAAATTGTTTAAATGTTGAAGGTCATGGTAGTTCTTGGATTTGCAGATTCCAGAAACTCTTATATAGTTTAGACAGGATTCTTAAGTAGAAATTCTCTAAGCGAGTTCTTCAGTCTGTTGCCTGTCAGGTTTCGGAGGAAGTCTGGAAGGAGGTTTTTTAATTTTCGACCTATGTATGATGGTTTTTTTTTTTCAAAGAGGGCTGTTCTGTGATGCGGAATGGTAAGCCTTGAGGCATGGCGAGTGGGGTAATAATTGTGAACGTGAGTCTGCAGGTGTAATTTGTCGACGTGTAAGATCACTTCATAAATGTACAGTGCAGGAACTGTAAGTATGCCTAGGGCCTGGTAGGCCTGTCGGCAGCTTTGCAGCGGCTCAAGGTTTGCAAGGGTCCTGACTGCCTTCTTTTGTAGTACAAGCACTCTCTTAAGGTTCCCCAGATTATGAGGCTGTATCTAATGTGAGACTCTACTAATGCATAGTAGGTTACTTTTGCTGCTTCCAGAGTGCCAAGCCATTTTATACGTTTAACAACGTAGATACCTGTACTGATCTGTCTGCAAATGTTGTTTACGTGATCTGTCCAAGTGAGGCCGCTGTCTAGAGTTACACCTAAAAACCTAGTCTGATTAAGCACTGATATATTGGAGATGCTTGCAGGTAGGACTTTTTTCTTGCTAAAATGCACTTTTATAGTTTTGTCAGGATTTATCGCCAAGTCATTTAATTTGCTGTAGGCAATGGCATTTTGTGGAGAATGAACAGAGTTATTATACAATTCTTCATCCTTTGGAACTCTGATAGAGTTGTAGATTGTACACCACCTCAGTTCAGCTTCTTGATTTCATGACAAATTTCATAATGGTAAGCTTTCATGATTTTTACATTTTTATACCAATAATTATAGTAGCTTTTTATGCTATATATTATGATAAAATTGAGATCATAAGTTCATAAAATATTATTAAGTATTATTATTTATGTGTTGCATAATATAAAAGGTGAAAATATTTAAATTTTAACAAAAATGGTAAAACAATGTTTATTTTTTTAATTACCTTTTTTATTAACACAGGTGCGAGAGGGTCCAGCTTTCAGGTCGGTTCTGAACTTCTGCAGCTTTATAATGGCACATTCATTCTCCATTTTTTTGTAGTTCAGCACCTCCGGCGCACCATGGATTTTTATCATGGCCTCCCTTATATTGGAAAAGCTGTCTTTAACAAGTGGCAAGTTACGATTGCTGATGATAGATCGGCATATGGGACAGGTATTTACAACTATCTTCTGAACACTTCCCCCTGATGTCATCGACAGCCACTTGTCCAGACTTTTCACTTCCACACAGTGTTTACAAGGGAGCAGCACAACAAACCTGGGGAAAACAGCAAATCAGTTCATCCACAGTAACATAATGTTATTTAGATATCCATCACCATCATCAAGTACTCCTATTTGGTTAAGAAAACATCAAATACAAGAGACAATATCTTCAGGATAAGACATGGCTCTCCAAAAGTCAAAATATTCTGATCAAAGAGTTTTGCTCAATTTTAATATAGTACAATGTTTCTGATGACAATGAGGATACTTTGAAATTGGATTGCTAAATAGTCTATATATGGTTAGTTGATTTAACATTACTGATTTAACATTTGTTTACATGTTTGACAGATGATATAAGTGTGTCAAGATAATAAGATATTATGATTTGGGACAAAATTATTATTTCACATTTTTAACTCCCTTGATACCTGCCTAATTCCACCTTCAATAAAACTAGCACTAACAACAATTCATTATTTTCTTTAAGGGTCATTTTTGTATGGATTTTAAGAAAAGCTCTCCTCTGTAAAATTCTTAAAAATCAACCAATATCTACTATTTTACACATTACAAGCAGTTACGATGCAACAAAGACAGTTGTCCAGACTCTAATATCATGCTGATAAAAATCCAGATATTCTATTTGTCTGTTGAAAAACTATATGATAATACATCATGCATCCTATTTGCAATGTTTACATTATTTACATCAATAATAAGGCTATGGTGTAAAGCCAGAGGTTTTTGGTGTTTCAGTGGCTGTGTTACTACCTCTGCAATACTACACAGAAAGGGCAAGAATCATCAAGGTATGAGATCAACAAACTGCAATCAAACTGCTTCTGCTACCAATGCTATTCAATACACAGTAAAAAAGGCAAGGAAAAATGTTACTATGTGCATACTACTCCCCATCCAATAAAATATTGGTACTCTATATTCTTTAAGTTCACCAAAAATACGAAGCATGTCTTGCCTTCCCTTCAAGCAACCACAAAAGCACCAAAGCAGCACTCTTACAGAGCATATTATCAGGTGCAGGAATGACTAGAAAACCAACTGTTCCCTCGGAAATGGACCAAAAAACGAGGAAATAGGGGAAATTTGGGACATACCTTGGCAACTCCAGCTTCTGACACAATGTTGATTCTGCACTAAATGATGTGGAGGTAAATATGGTTGCCTAAAAACCAGAATGTTGTGTAATTTAATGTACAGCTGCTGTCATTGTACTTGTAGCAATTATAGCACCCATAGGCAGTAGTAGATGGCAACTATTATGATAACAATTATACATAAAAGGGTTTTAATCTATTTACTGCCATGCTGTTTTAATATATAAAATGTACTTGCGCTTCACTATTTTAAATGGTTAAAAATAAAAATTCAACATTTTTATGGGTCTGTCTAGACTGTAGAAAATATCGGTAAGGCATTTTTGCATGCAAATTTTATTTTATTATATACTGAACAGTTTTTGCACTAAACTTAATAGGTATTCAGATATATACGAATAACTGAAATACTATACCTTTGAGACTTTCTCCCCTCCTTCACTCACCCACCACAACGGACTTTTAGTTTGTTTACTAGGATCTTTTAACATGCGAGCACACGGGCCAGTTGCAAATTGCAAATTGTTTTATAAATATTATATGTAGGGGTAGGTTTTTCATCAAAGAAGACTAAGTAACCAGATAATACTCTGTCAACTAAACCTCTACATCACCTTAAACTGGATTAGTCACAAAGGCATGCTTTTCCTTCCTACACTCAAACACTATCTGATTTTGAGCAATTTGCTAATGTACATATTGTAACATTTTTACTATTAAAACTACGAGTAATTTGCTCATATACGTACTATGACATGATTTCTTTTTAAATTAAGTGCTATTCTAAATGACGTGGTTCAGAAATCTGTTGCAATGTAGTTTGTTTTAAGAAAGCCAAATATCCTCTTGTCAATAGCTATATTCATAGACGCAGCAATTTGTTAACGGTAGTTTATTTAACTGCCAAGAAGGTAGTTAAATAATACTACAATTTCACATGATGTTGTGATAATATTTATAAAATACTAGCTGTTTCCCGCGGCTTCGCACGCTTTTCGTAAGCGTTACCCGTGGATGTGCACTTCTGGCTCAAGTAAATTATATTTCCAACGCCGATGTAGAGTTTGCTTTGTTGCTACGATCAAGAAAATCTGTATATGTTTATAGCCATTGTACACGTACATGTGTTTTATTATAAAGTGGTCTAATACTCAAGCTTTAAGTTCAACCAGAAATTTATCTTCAAGACAAATATACATCACAACTTAGTGCCTTCAAATAGTGTTTGGCTATTAAATATTCGTAACTGTCTCGTAATTGCAGTTTATAATTATTGCAGGAGCTTTGAAAACTATTATCTTTGGCAATGCCACCTGGAGGCAAGTTACATCAATAGACATAGCATAGAAACCTTCTTCGTGAAAAAATACATATACATACAAATTTTCGTAATGATCGGTCAAATAGTTTACGATTCCATAAAGGACAAACACACAAACATTCATTTATATATATATATACTAGCGGGCCCGGCGCGCTTTGCTGCGCATTTCAATAATTTTTTGCAAAAGTTGCCCGCGGCTTCGCACGCAATTTCCCGTTGAAAACAGTACACTATATTCACTTATTCTTTTTCTATCACATTCTAAACATTGCTGAGATAATTGATAGTCGTTCCATCGTGAGCCTCTTGGGCGTATTATGAAGGTATGTACCATATTCCTGCCTCTATCTAGCTGTTACCCACGGCTTCGCACGCAAATCTTAAGAACCGAAGTCCTTATATTACTTAGTAAATTTTTTTTTTACTATAATAAATTTTAGATTAAATTAGTTATATCTCCGATGCCACGATTGAGCTTGCTTTGTTGTCTCGATCGAGAGAATATGTACACACGGAGTTTTGAGAACCATACTTCTGTCAAAAAAAACAACTAAGGTTGATTTTATAACATTCTTTATATTTGTAGCCAACGTAAGATAGTAATTATGATATCTGCATTACTCTTCTGATCAAGCATGAGCATGGTTTATATTAAATAAATATTGCAGTTAAAGGTGAATTTTTTACGTCAAATTTGAATTGTATTATCTGGATAGTAAAGTCTATGTTTAACAGTGATTGCAAAAACAGTTTAAACAAAATTTGTCGTTTCTCTTAAGCTTACTCTATGCTTTAAAACTATAAGTGTAATATATGTTTACAAAGAACAGCTGATTAAAAATTTGAAAAGACGTTAACATATGTTTGCTGCAATGCATTTCTTATGGGTATTTCTGTAACCAGTGGGGCGGAATCCTGAATCGGGAAAGGGATGGGCATAGCTTATAAACCTTCTCCGTGGAAAAATACATATACGTACAAATTTTCATCATGATCGGTCCAATAGTTCACGATTCCATAAAGGACAAACATACAAACATTCATTTTTATATATATAGATAGATTATTTAATAAACATTACTGATGAATACTAACACATATACTAAGGTAAGAAACCAAATATTACTAAAAAATATTATTATATTACAAGAATTAATATTACGAGGGTAAGAAATAATCTAACAAGATTTGAGCAAATTGCTACTGTGCGTGCTATTGCAGAAATAAACAAGCATGTGTGTTCATGTGATAAATTACAAATGTACCAGTTTTCAAAACTTACGCAGTCAAACTGGCCTTTGAAAATGTAATTAGGAGGGAAAATTCTATTAGTTTGAATTAGATGAAGCTATAATAATCATATTCAAGGAATTTACGACTTTATGGCAGTTTCCTCCACATATATCAAGAATAATAATAAATTTACACCAAACATAAATGAGACCTTTTTGTGAACACAATTTTATTCTTTTTTATTTAAATGTTTTTTTTTTCTAAATAATATATTTTGATATAATTGCGAAACATTGTTAAACTATACCTTTGAACTGGCCCTTCTCCCTTAGCTCACCCACCACCCACAGGGGAATTTTAGTATGTTCAAGGCAAGAATGTACTAATTTTCAAAAGTATTAGAATTTCTTCTTCTGATCACTGTTTTAATGTTTAATATGACTAGACTATTCAGAAATGGTCCACCAACAAGAATGTTGATCATTGCAAGAAAGAACGTTGAATAATATAATACCTTGTAATAAAAGTACAAATAGAAAACTAAAAAGTATCAACAACCTAGATATGCAACAAGAGTTTCTACTACCTGGCATTTTTTGCCTCCTCTTCATCTGTAAAGAAGATCGCAGGGAAGGACTCGGGGCTGCAGGTGCGACATGGAGGACAGAGTTCCCCACACACACCCACGCAGGAATGTCCGCAGGGTAGCTGTATATGGCACCACATGGGGCATAGATATCGGTCACAAGGTGCACTACATATCTGGGTGCACCACAGATGATCACACCTCCACTCGCACGGTTTCTGTACATAATGGGTGACTTTCCATTGTGCATGATGTACTCACAAAACATAAAATATGTATTAGTGTTGACAAAAACAAAAAAATGCTACTTACTCTTAGGCAAAATTTTGGTTTGGTACATTATGTATGTATATATATATATATATATATATATATATATATATATATATATATATATATATATACATACATACATAATGTACCAAACCAAAATTTTGCCTAAGAGTAAGTAGCATTTTTTTGTTATATATAAATAAATGTATATATATAAATACATACATAATGTCATATATATATATATATGACTTGATAATTTAGACACATAAAAATCCAAATTTTCTAAATTTTTAAACACAAAACTCATAAACACAACACTTGTAATTGGAGCCTTTTGTTTAAACAAAACTCTAACAGGTCATATTGTAGTGTCTTTAAAAATGTATTTATTATGCAACTTTTTGGAGAAAAAGATTTGCTTTATATTTCTAAACATAAGTTCTATTCCTGGTTGTTGGAGAATCCAGTTTACAATTTAAATAACTTCAAATTCAAAAGTAAGAATTTCAGTCATTAATGATTTGATGATGAACCTTTATATCTACTTTCATTTGTGTACATTTTGTACTTGGGGACTTGGCTGTATCAATAAGCTGTATACCACGACTTTGTCAATAAGTTTTATGGCAAATAAAGATCATTAATATTATAAGAAAAATATTTTAAGGATTGAACATGTCTCCCTATACATTCCCTTCTTTCAAAACAGAAAAAATCATTGACTGACAAGTAGTTTAACTCTGGCTCGGCCATAATTTATAAACATTTATGCAATATCACACTTATCACCCTTCTTTACAAACAGCATAATTTCCTCTCTTTCTCTCCACCAATCAGACTAACGAGAGATACATTATAATTACAAGAAGGCGTGTTTTAAAAACTATGTCATACAAGTGCAATACAGTTATATGTTTAGTTCTAAAATATAAAAAAAAATAAAAAAGTACAAAAAATTGTTAATAGTGTTAAGGAACATATCAAATATAAGTTTAACTACTTAATATTATAAATTTATTAAAAGATTATCAAATAAATATTCACTGAAAAATATAATAATACAGTAAGATATAAATTTTGCACATTTTTATTCACTGTAACTAATTTTGTTTTGATATCTTTGTGAAGATTAAAAGATGTACATATTTCTCTGTTAATGTTTTACAGAATATATAAAGAAGTTGTTTATATAGTAAGCGTGAGTAGCACAATATTAATAATATTAAATGACTGAGTATAAAGATGAAAATCCAATTCTACCCAAACTGTAAAAACCTCATACTTTGTAAGTGTTTTTTTTTTATAGATGTCATCAATTGATGGTTAAATATATGAACAACAAAATTATTTAAGACAAGATTTTTTGAACTACATTAATTAAAGTGTAATAATTCATATTACCTCACAACGATCACATGGAAGACCACAGATCTTAGTGCATGTACCATGTGGACAACTCCTGAAGCATCTACGATTACACGGAGGGCAGTAATCCTTGCAGGGTACATTGCATCTGAAATCAGTCATGGTTCTATTTAGAGGATTGACCTGCTTGTAGGTAAAAACTGCCTGATATTTTAACAACAACTATTGGAATCTATATGGTCTGCAATGTAGTTCAACTTGATAAAATATATCCCTTTCAGCTTAGTCAGAAGAAAGATAGATTACAAATGTGACTATCATCTGGGAATATCAAACTGAAGATGCATCAGGTCTGATGGGTCACTTAAGAAATTAATTTGTACCAAATACTTGTAACACTCAAGCCTACAAGACTAAAACTCGTTGACCATATACTCGTACATTTATTTCTAAGATCTTACAATTGGTTTAACTGCAATAAATAAGAAACTATTTTTGTAAAAATATTCACTTACAATGGATTAGTTTCTAAATAATATTTAATTTTTTGTTCGTGTTGTGAAATACATAAAACAATTTGTACAGAAGTGAATGGTCACAATCTTGAATAATTTTCTTAGTTTATGGCCAACGAACTTATCCGATGTTAGTATTATCACTGTAATAAGTGTATTTTGAAATGGCTAGAAATTACAGCAATTATCGTTTTTAAACTCATATCCTCAATGTTATTGTTTACTTCTCAAAACTATGTAAGGCTGTTATCTTGAAATGATTTTATATAAGAAGAAACACATAAGAACAAATTCTGACAGTAAATGGCCTCAAAATTCTAAAACATTTTTTTTTGCACCGTGATACATGAAATCTGCGATTTATCTATGCCTTTTCCAAACTTTGATCAGCCATCATCTTTAAACCATAAGGGATTCAAAAATTTTGTAAGAACAATAGTTTATTGAAACTACATCATAACTTTGTAAATTATGTCATTATGTACCTAGTACATTGGACATTATATGAGTTAAATTATTTCACAAATCCAACTCTCACCATTTTAAAATGTTTAAATTGGTTGAAACCAGCTAACAAACTCATAACAGCTATGTCAAAATACTATAACTGTATCAAGTTTAGTCTAAATATTTTAATGATTATGGATTATGATGGTTATCGTGTTAACAATTATTTTGACAATATTATTGTATATCACTCAATACTTTGTTGCATGGCCTCCATCATTAAGGTGTCTGGTAGCAATAAGTACTCTGACGTGATCAAGCACTTCAAATGTTTGAAATCTTCTGATTTTAAATATTTTGAAAGTGGGATGGTCTAAAAGAATTGTGATTTGGTAAAGTTTTCTGTTTTTAAAATAATCAAACTATACTTTTAGTCTAATTTTTCCATATTATACATTTTTGAATCTTATAATGAAACCTAACCTAAGATCAAGTTTGTAAAAGAATATATTTTATATCAATAACTAACACTGCATGACAAGTAAGGCAGGGATTCCCCAATTTTAATGAATTGTTCATACTGTTTCAAAATAAATATTTATTTTTTAGTGCATCTCTAGGACATCTCTTCTATACCCCTCCCACACACCATTGTAGAAATTTCAGTTGACCTTAAAATTTGGAATCAAAATACAGATTGTTGTTGTTCAATTTTCGTTGGGGGATTTCTCCGCCCATGCGTGTTATGGTGTAACAGTTTTGTTTGTGACTTTTATGTTGTTTTACTGGTTTCCATGCCTTTCTGTTTTAGGTTCATACGAAATTAGTAAAGAATAAACTCGTATCAGAAATTTAATTATACAATTAAAGAACAAAAGTGGAGGACAGGATTTTGAATTGTGCACAAAAATTGTGAATTAAAGAAGTGTGGTAATGCCAACTGCACGTGTTACTGTATTGCATTACTAATCGTAACAGAGAATGATATGGTTTGTTAATTTATTTTATTCCATAAGTTTACTTGCTATAATTACTGTATTAAATATACTAATGCATAAACCCTTATGTAATAACAAGGGTACTTATTGTACTATTCAATAAACCTTTATATTTAACCCTTTGGCTGCACAGAATGTTTTGACATGTTATCCCAAAAATGCTCAGGTTTTTATCGGATTTTATCCCAAAAGTGCTCAGGTTTTTATCGGATTTAATCCCAAAAGTGGTAAGCCTAAAATGGTGAATTTGTAGAGTTTTACTACAAAAATCATAAGTTTCTCAAATTTTAACCTATTTCATTGATTTATGTTTTTTTTTTTTTGTAGTATAATATATGGAAAAAAATAAAAAATAATACATTTTGAAAATACAAAACTATGTAAACAAATAAATAAATATTATTTATTTATTTATTTTTTAACTTTGACACAAAAAAACAATTAAATTTAACTTTTATTTTTTTAAAATACATTTTTACCTAAAACCATATGTTGTTTTGAGTACATACTGAAATTTTCATGCAAAAATATAGATTTTTACTTATGTAATGAAAAAACCTTACCCTCGTGTAGATTAGTGTCAAGAAACTGGAAAACTGTGAGTCTAATCAAATTTATATTGATTTTGATCACCCATAATTCACTAAATCTATAAAACACCAACCATAAAATAGAACTTGATTGTAAACAACGTCGCATAACCTTACAAATAAACATCGGAACAACCATAACAATAACAGCTGTCAGCTGTCTGCTCCAACTGCGCAGAACACACAACACTCTGTGCTATCTAGATCACAGCTGTTTTTGTCGTTAGTGTACTATATAAAAACCAGCAAATACAAGTATTGTTATTATTTTTAGGGAAAAGTAAAATTATTCAACTGTCATTTACCGCAATCCGTGTGTAAATAACATAATATTTAGCACTGGGAAAAAAAGATTCGCAACAACGAAATATCGTTCCATAGCATTTTTCGGAACAAAGGCCAACTACGATATATCGTTGCATAGCATTTTTCGGCACGATTACCGAAAATGACATATCGTTGCATAGCAGCCAAGGGGTTGAAAGGATACAAACAAGAAACTGAAAGTGAGTGAATTCGCACTGCAAGGAAGGTGAACTGGAGTAAACTCGTCATTAACATATTCAATGGAAATATAATTTTACATACAGTACTAAATACGTTAAAGTAATAATAATAAAATAAAAAATAAGTTTAAAATGCGATATTGCTAAGCATTACTGAATGAATGTTCCTTTTAGCTTGGATGATAAAGAGCATCCCATTGTAAGGAAATATATAACTCATGCAAAGACTTTAATTATGTTTGCTCTTTATGACAAGAGTTTTCACCAAAATAAGAGGGTATCAGCCCTTGCCGGCCTACATTTACAAAATATAAAACACTAAATTATAACTGGAGTTTTTTTGGCACAAATTAAATTATACAATGTAAGGAAAGTGATTTGTTCCCTCACCAGACATATAAGAATGAGATTATACTCATGAAGAAACTACCTTCAAATAAAGGAGGTGGGAAATTAATCTCCTTTAAATATTAGGAAAGAAAATCTTGAAATTTACTAATTTTACCCTATACATGATGGTCTATTAATGTGAAAACAGTATTTTAAGTGAAATCACATCAAAACTAGAATTTGAAAAAAGAGGGTGGTAACTTTATTGTGTTTATCACATGAATAATCACTTGAGATGTGTCAGAAACTTAACGAGTACATAAAAAAAAACCTTAAAGATATTCTTAGTCTAAAAAATGACATTAAAGTCAATGAAAAGTAAATGAATAAACTGAAACTAATCCTGGATTAAAATAAGGATAAACAACTGTATCATTTGTCACCAAAAATGATGTATGGAAAAGAAATGTTAATTACAAAACTGAAAGATGCTATTGATGAGTTAAATTATACATTGAGACAGATTAAAATTTCTGCCCTGGCTAGTTCTTTGGTAGAAAAGTACTTAACACGTTAACTGTGGCAGACGCCTTATAGCACAGAGGCTGCCTATCTATCCAATCTCACTCAATATAAAGCCACAGAGAAGGCGTTAACATGCTAACATCCTTTGACAAGTTTACAGCAAGCATAAGGTGCATCATGGATAAAAGGCAATAAAACTTTTAGAAATTATTCTAGAAATGAGAAACATGAAATCCAAAGTGCAAATCCCTTCTTGTCTGTCTCAGTAAATGAATGAGAACCCCTCTCCCCCCATGTATCATAGAAGGATAAACAAAGAGGGAACGAATACATATAATAAAGAAAATAAAGTAAATAAAGCTCCACAGCACTTACTTAAATCCCAGCTTTTCATACTCACTGACAGCCATGGTAAGAACTTGGGTACCTTGGTTTAACAGAGGTCAAACCCTAATGTCATGTCCTATGTTTGAACCGGAACCAATTTCAGTGGAGTCAAAAGGGATCTTAATAAACTTGGCAAAGACATGACTAAGGGAGAACATATATCACAGAGTGAGCAACATGAGCGCCAAGTGAGACCGGTTGCACAGGTGTTTTCACAACCTTACAGCTGGCACTGACCGTAGTTTCGAGCCTGCTTGTGCAGTATTGTCAGAGCCTTGACTGCGCTGTGTGAGGCATGGTGCGATCGTTCTAAAGAGAGAAAAACTGTTACAAAGTTCAGATTTCAAACAATTTTTAACATTAGGTCATGGGTAAATCTTACTTTTCAGACAATCAGTTTTGTGTATATTTTCTGGGAAAGAATGGCACATTTAGGCATTTAGGTGTTTTCCTTTAGCCAATCTAGAACTCAAGGAATGTTAGAAAAATCCAAGAAGAAGTCTTATATCCTCATAACATATATGATACCACAATTTTTATGGAGGAAACAGATACATAATCTCAAAGGTACAATTAGAACTTACAATTTATAATCTAAGAGGATTTGTCATAGGTATTCTTGGACTTATAGTGTTGATAAAGAGTGCACTAGCAAATTACCTTGGAAAAAATGAGTCTGCACTGTTCTTGTTTTGAATAAGGCTGTGATGTTTAGTGTTTAGTGCAAACAGGAATGAGTTAAATTATATAAATTCATCAAAACTAATTGGAGGTCACTTAACATTGAAGATCAAAGTTTCATCTTGAATAGAGAAGGAAACGATATTGAAAATACTTCCCTATTTTCATTTCATACAACAGTTTGTCACATTATAGTACATATGGATAGTGTTTAAAGATAATTATTGAATTCTTGTTTTAAAAAATCATAGAAAACAAGAATGTTACAATTAGATTTTATCATGTAGTAAGCCTACTTAATGATGATGCTATACACAGAAACAAAATTATGAAACACAAATAAAACTAACATTTTTAGAATAACAAATTAAGGTTTAATTCAGATATTAAACTATTCATAGTGGGTTTACAAATCTTGACTTTATTTACTAAATCACAAGAGGAAGCCTTGGATTCAAATAAATTATTTAAACCACAACAATGTTTATATTAATGCTGCTTTGTTTTAGCTTTTATAAAGTCATTCCACATGTTTTACAGTATTTTTGGAAGTTCTACTTTAGAGTAATATTTTCAAGAAGTCTGAACTTGAAAAACCATCATATCACAAAATCATACAACTAAACAATGTCAAGCTTTTATACAATAGACAAATAGCAAAACAAGGAATAAGTAAATGGTATGCTAATAAAATAAAATACTACATATTTCTGTATATATATGCTTTATCACAACATTTTTAACAAAATGCCTATTTCAAATGTTGTAAAAAGTATTTTTATTTTGGGTGGGCACTAATTTTGAAATATATATCTGTGTATATATTTTTTTTATTTTTTATTTACTTAAGGTACATACAATATTTTATGAACAAGAAAATATATAACATGTTATACTTTGCTTTATTTTTATGAATTTCATGGATCTTAAAAAAAGCTTTAATTATGTCAAAAGTGGGGCAGCATTCTAGACTGAAATGATAGTAAGCTTGAAGGATAAATTTTATCTCAAGGTATTCAATCACAGTCTAAATGAAACAAGACATTTAGAAATTTGCTGGTTCTGGCAGTCGAATTCTTACCCAATTCCCACATCCTATTGTGAAATTGGCCTCACATTGGTGAATACATGGCTTTACGACCCTGCCCGTTCAATAGTGCTCTGTGTTGAAGATCACATCATAACAGGTACAAATTATGAAAAATCCTAATTCCGAAGTTGAATGAAGTTGATAGCAAGATAAAATTTACATACCTTATCTTGGCAAGGGTTTCCATAGGGATGACATCTTAAAATAACATAAATAGACTTTGAAATTGAGAAAACCGAACATTAAGCTACCCCATTCACATGAGCTCTACCAAATTGTAGCCTATGTTTTAACAAGAATGTAAATGGATCTCTGAGCTAACAAATTGGCTAACAAACAGGAGCACTAACCACACTTCTAACAAACTGGAACAATAAAACTGATATCCATTAAACTGATTTGTAGAATCTGATATGGACACTTCTAGATACACTTAATTTGCCAAAACTGGTCTGGAACACCTGTTTCTTCTTTATTATAAACTTAATTATACTAGAACATATTCCCAATTCGTAACACACTTACACATGGCCACAAATGAGTAGTTTGCCACATGGTTCGGTGCAAGGAACATGAATTCGACCCTGGCTGCATGCATGGCAGTTACCACTACAGATGTCACCACACATCAACAGTGTGTTGCATGGCATAAGACACAAACCATCTGGAACATGTTTGTTCATGTTGTTTTACGTGGCTTTTGAATACAAAAACAGTTAACACGATTAAAAAGAAATCTATTTATAACATCAAAAGACACTGTAAAGATTAAAATATCTTAATCGAATCAGTGATAACAAGGCTAACAATTTTTAAGATTCAAGATGTTTATTGGTGTTTAAACACATTCAACATTGCAATAGACTTTGTAAAGTTACTAAAATAATCTAAACTAAAACTAAAATTAAAAATTCGGATTCTATCTTATCAATCCAGTCTACCAGTAAATATATAGATCTATATAGTTAATAACAACAACCAAACAACCAACAGATCTATAATATAAATTAACAATAATAACTAACTAACTATTAACATATTTAACATGGATAAAATTTTAAAACTCAAAAATAGCAGAACGGAAAATATTAATCCATTGAGAGACAAAAATTAATGTGATATCACAATTTAAGGATTCGTCTACATAATAAAATTTATTAACTTTTAACCAGCACTTTAAAACTGTTTTAAATTTGACTAAAGATACATACCTAGTGTGTAATGGTAACTTAAACAATTTAATTTTTATAAACAAATTACTATATTTTGTTTTGGTTAATTTAACTGGTAAGTGTTGTAACAAATGCTTTTTTCTACTATGATAATCATGAATATCCTGTCTGGTTGTAAATTTTGTAAATTGTTCCTTTACAGTAGAATATGTACATATTAGGAATAGTCATTATTTTAAGTTCTAAAAAAATTGGAACACAAGTCTCTCTTTTTGAAACATTTTTCATGACACATAATGTATTTTTTTTGCCATTTCAATACTCTTACTGCACCATTACTGTTCCCCATATAGTTATACCACAACTTAAATGTGAATGGAAAAATGCATAATAGGAGGCTAAAGTATATCCATAGTTATACAATTTTTCAATTTACTTGAAAGATAGACTACTCTAGATAATTTTTTACACAATTGATCTATGTGATGATCTCAACTTAATTTGCTGTCGAGGTATACTCCTAATGGTTTTACAGGTTTACTAACTTCATAATTCCTATTTAAAGTAAAAAGTATTTTCTCAGTCTTTTGGTCATTTACTACTAAGTAGTTTGTCTCAAACCATTCCATAGTTGATTTTAATGCATGGTTTTCTTCCATAATGAGATTTCCATAACTTTCATTGAAATTCAAGAGTGTGGTGTCATCTGCATATAATATTGAGGAGCATGGTACATTAAATGAGAAATCATTAACAGCAATCATTAACTAACAAAAAGGGGCCCAGAACAGAACCTTAGTAGTAATAACTCACGATCTATGTAGTCAAATGCTTTGGTCAAATCAATTAATACTGCAGATGATAACACCCCTCTTTCAAAATTCGCTAAAATTTTATCTATAATATTTTCAATTGCTTGTATTATACTTCAGTTTTATATGAACTCAAACTATTCCTTACAAAATAGATTATTATTAACATTACTAAAAATGAATTTAGTTGCCATTTTATACATGTCTCAAATATTTTACTAAAAATTGGTACTAACAAAATCGGCCTCTAGCTACATGGGCTAAATTTGTCTTTTTTTGTACAAAGGAGTGACCTTAAGGGCATGTGGGAATACACTTTGTTCTCTCACCATATTAACCAATAATGACAATGAATCAGCTATTTCATTGATAATTTTCTTTACAAGCATATTAGAAATACCATAATAGTCTTCACTACATGATAGGCTTAGATTGGCAACAACTTTTAATACATCAACTGTTGTAATTCTTTGCCATGTTACAGTGTCACAATCATTAAAATTAGATATATAGTTTTCTACCAACTCTATGGCACGGTTTTGAGGTTGTCTCATATTGGATTTAAGATCTACCTCACTTACTAAATTACTAAAATAGTTATTAAAAGAACTGGATTTATTACTGTGTCACTGTAATTTATTCTATTGCCTGTTTCACTCTTAATAACTTTCCATTCAGCCTTGTGTTTATTAGAAGAGTTTTTAATATATTCTTCATTTACTATTTTTTAATTTAATTTATCCTATTTCTATAGTTTCTTTAACATTTATATAATCCTTTTTTAACTACTTTCATTACTTGTTCCTTTACTATTTTTAAATTTATCATAAAATGTTACAACAAAATTTTTCATTTCTTGTAATTCCAGTGTATAACATTTAATATTAGGCCTTTCAACATTGTTTATCTTAATTTCCTTTAATGTACAGCACTCATTGAGAGAGTTTGTCACTAATAACATAAAATTGTCAAAAATTAGTTCTGCATCAGTATGTTTATTCAGTTGTGATAAGCTAGACTGACGTAAATATTCTCCAAACTTAAATATTGCTCTTGGTGTCAGATCTCTTATAGTTCTAGTTTTGTACATAGGGCGGTTATCTGAGAGAGATAATCTATCAAACTTAGCAAAAACTCCAGCATGGTCTGACAAGTGAGATTCAACAATTTGACACTCGATTTGATCTCTAGATATAGTAGTTATTATATTGTCTAAACATGCATCCCCTCTAGTGGATACTCCATTCAGACAGTAAGTGTTGTAGGATCTCAATAAATTTTACAAGGACTCAGTTTGTATTTAATTTATACTAATATTTAAAACCTGCAGATATTATATATTCAAAACTATTGTATTTTTTGTTGAGAAAACTGAGGACTCTAATAGTATTAAACATTCATTTTTATCAGAATCTGGTGTTTTATAAAGAGTGACAACAACTGCTTTAATATTTAGAAGAGCTACTGCTGTAACTTTAAATGTAAGATCATCATAACATTTATACTTCAAAATTCAATATCCTCCTTAACATATATTATGCTGCCACCTCCTCTGGTACATAGATTTTTCCTACAGTAAACAGCAGCTAAACTAAAACCACAAGGAACATAAAATGAAATTTCTTGTTCACACATCCAATGTTTATTAAGTGTTAAAACATTTCAATTTATACTACTTACAAATAAAGTCTAACTTCTTTTTAATCGACAGCATATTTAAATGCAGAATACTAAGAGGTATAGCAGAAAGTTCCTCTAAAGGTTTTAGCCTAGAAACGCTGAGCTGGAGTTTCCCGATGGAGTCTTGGTGCCTGGTGGTGGAGGCTGCTCATCCGTCAGATGTGGGTGTTGTGACTGCGTCTTTCTTCCTGTTGCTGCTTTCACAATAAGTTTGGCAAGCCATTCCTTTCCCATTCCAAGCCATTTGAGATTGCTGGATCTGAGGTCAATGCGATTGTGACCTGAATGATTGTAAGAATTGTGAGTATGAGGTTGTGTGAATGTGTGGATGAACTCGTGTAAATAGACTTATAAAAACTGTTGACGATTGCGATACGATGTAGAAATTGTTAAAAGAATGCAATAAAGAGATTATTATTATTATTTCCTGCATCATTGTAGTGTACCCCAAGATGTGAATGGAATCGCCTTTCAGCTTTGCTGGCCTCTACAAGAGTAACATTAGGAAACCTGTTGCACAGACTTTTATATGTGCGTTGGTCTTTAGTATTTCAGATTCAGACAAGACCATCCTTTCTTTTAGACAAATCTATCAAAACAATATCTGGTTGTGTAGTACTATTTAGAGTTACTTCTATTTCTTCAAGAGCTTCGTTAGCCTCGTTTTTAGCACATCATTCGAGCCACACGTGATCACTAAAAAATCATTTTTATTCAGATTCTCTTGAAGTAAGTTGCCACTATTTAAAAATTGTTAAGCGTCCTCCGGCTTAACAAAACCAACAGCTTCACAGGATTTTTGCACTACATTTATATGCCAGTTTAAGTCCCGACCATAGCTGTCTGCACAAATTAACATTTTATTTGAGTTACTCAAACTGTTTCCATTTTATTCACCTACGTCTTCCACTTCCTCCTCACTTCTTACAAGAATCTCATAAGGATTTTAATAAATAAAAGAGTTTATCTTATTTGTTACATTTCTGGTCTCTTTGCGTGATTTTTTCCCTTTAACAACAAGAGAACAAATCTAAATGATTTGTAGTAGAAATCCCCCTTTTGTCTTCTCTACAATTATATTTTGTAATTGGAGTTGAATATGATATGTTTATAAGTTTGTTGGTTCACTAAGTTTTGCATTTAACTGATAAATTTTGTTTCTTAACTGGATTACTTTCTCTCTTTCTCTATTACCAGAATTTCAAGATTAGCAGTGCGATTTTTAAGCTTAATAATTTCTTGATTTACAGCTTTTAAATCGTCATTTAAAGTCTTTATTATTTCTGTTTGAGATTCTATCTCCTGGATGATATCCTGGAGGATATCCACATCAGCAGTCTTTTTTGTCATTATTACAAGAGAGGAAATAACTATAAATCCATTTTTCATCAGATTTCTCTGGAAGATTTTTGTACTCAGCGGTGGTTAAGGAAGTACACTTTAAATGAAACCACTTAAAACACGTGCATCTATACAACACAGCTTGACTGCTTTTGCTAACATTTTTAGCGCACTTACCACAAGTGTATTTGGGAGTTTTATTCATTCTAATCTATTTAAAATTGTAAATGTAAAATAAATTAATAATATCTCAAATATTTTATTTATTTTCAGAGTTGAAAAATATTATTTTAAAAATTGCTTAAATTTCAAATGTTAGCACAAAGATAAGCCAGCCAGGTGATTTAAACCACTGACCCCAAATTTATTAGACCAATTCTCTATCCACTGAGCTATCAGAAGTATTGATATTGTGGTCTAAAACCTCCTACCAATTCCAGACAGATACTAGTGGACAGACAGATTTAAACAGGTAGCTTGGAATGAACTGTTGTTACTACAAAGTATATTGATAACTTAAACTTGAAAACATAAACTATGTGGAATAAAATAACCAGTAAAAATGTATTATTGGCACTTTCAACATTGTAGCAGTTTATTGGTTACTTCAAAGCAGGTAATTATTTTATAAGAATTACAAAAATATCACCAAACAAAAACTAAAAACTAAGTGATCCAGAGTTACTATTCAGTTCATGCTTTACTTTTACTGCCAAATGACACATTTAATCTCTGAAAAATCAATTACCACCCAAACACAACTACTTATACAACAGACAACAAGGCAAAACCTTTCTTGTAACGTCTTTATTTCAATAAGAATGAAACTCTATACTTTTAGAAGAACCATCATAATATAATTTTAAATTACTTTCATAAACATACCTACAAACTTTGAAGAGTCATGTCCACAATTTAAAGCATAATTCTTCAAAAGTACTTCTTCAGGTGTATCTGCAAGTAAAAATATGTTGTTTAAAATAACAGCAATTAAAATTAAATATTATATTCTACTTTGGTTAAATTTAACATCAACATATTATTATGATATATCAGAAGTTATCTTTACTGGCAAAATGACTATAACTATATCCATTAGCAAGTTTATATCCATTAGCAAGTTTGTACCCACTTCAATTGCTTAAATCAGTATAAAGAAGAGTATCAATTTTATTTAAAAGTACTATCAAATTTTATATTTATTCTGACAATGAATTAGAATTAGTTCCTATTGAACATAATTATATAGTTACAAGTACCTATCATTAAATAATAACAACCCTTTTCTCCAAAATGACAACTTAAAATAACCATAAAATTTTCTCAATTTTATGTAAAAATAAAAAACATCCTTTTTAAAACACTGGAAGACACGTGTTTTTATTTCAATCAAAATTTTTGTCAAGATATCTAACATTTGGTTAAGCAATGTTCCAGCAAGAATTTCAAATAGACACAAAAGTAGAATACTAAAAATCTGACTATATGACAACTAATTAAGTACGTTAGTTCTTACAAACTGAAATGTTGATCGGCTGATGTAGATCAACATTTGCCTAAAGAAAAGTTACATCCTTTTTTTATGTTATTTTTCTTATATTTATGATATAAAATGTAACTTCATAACCTTGCCCTCATTATCACACTTGTATAAGTTTAAACATATTTCCCTTCATTTTTTCAGCACAAACGCCATTGACCCTTGGTCCCTGTTCTTATTGTTAACTGTAGTCCTTGGATTATTAATTGCACTCACCTATGGTACACTGATTATCAACTGCCAAATAAATTATTTCAGGCACTTTCTTCCCAGCGATTGTATCATCTGATAGCTCTATATCTGTATCTGTGTCTTCTGTAAGATCTATTACGCCACTAGTTATTTGGTGTCTTTGAAATATCTTACGTTCTAATATGAGATGATCCATTGATGCTACCTTTGCAGTTAGCTCGTTATTAGCTGTGGTAGAAACTAAAGGCTCTGTTTTTATTGCTCTACCACTAGAGCTCCTGTGAGCGAATTCAAAAGCCATTTCTTTATTTATATCTTCACACTGCAATCAGAACACAATAAGTCATTTCAAGTTATCAAAATAATAAAATATTTGTAAGTAATATGGTTAATAAACGTTTATGTGGTGAACTTGAGGAGGCTCTTATACAATCTTATTTCGGACTTTTTCACTGTCACTTAAATTATGGTTTGATTTGTTGGGGCTCTTCTCCTTATGCAAATGAAGTATTCATCATCCAAAAAAAAGTTGTCAGAATATTGGCAGGAGTCAATAAATATCATAGTTGCAGAGAACTTTTTAAACGTTTTAAAATTTTGAAATTATTCTCTTTACATATACAACAATGTCTACTTTACCTCCAAGCTAATATAGATAAAGTAAACCTAAGGAAAAATGTTCACAATTATGAAACAAGAAGTCGTAACAATATCAACTTACCTCAAACTAGACTAGCTAAAACCGACAAAAGCCCAATGATGATGGCTATTAGACTATACAATAAGTTACCATTAGATATAAGGATGCTAAGTGATATGGAATTCAAAGCTAAACTAAATTATTTTCTATGTAAAAGATCATTTTATTCAGTGGAAGAGTACATCTCAACAGTGTGGACGAAGCAAGACTTTTAGAATGTTCATTGTATTACAAAAGTTGTAACATAGTATTGACATGCCAATGTATTTTGTGGAATATTTTCTGGCAGTTAAGGAATATCTAGGTTTCATGATATTTTATTTGTTTATCTTTAAGCTCAATGAATTTATACATACAGTATAAAATAATTAAAGTTAACTATATCTGTACACCATATTAGCTTCTGTAACCATGAAAATAAAAACAAAAGCTTTAAGAGATGTTTATTTGACCACTTGGAAGATCTGTTGAAACATTTTGTATTAGTCCCTTCTTAATATGATGGAGGAGTAAAGATCAACTTTGACCCATTTGCTACATTAAATCCTTTCATTGGTCAAGCTGTTAAGAGTTCTAAATGAGTATGATTACTTTTTGGAAAACTTAAATTTAAATGATCGTGACTATCTAATTGTGCCAATTAATGATGCTCAATGTTGACAACTACCAGAGGTCCACACTAGTGTACAACAAAATCACAAATACCTACTACTATTATAACCCAACGAATAACTACAATGTTGACATCAGTGGTTCACACTAGTGTACAACAGATTCACAAATACTTACTAATACTAGCAGTTTCCTGCGCCTTCGCACGCAATTTCCTGTTGAAAAACAGTACACTATATTTACGTATTCTTTTTCTGTCACATTCTTAAACACTCCTGAGATAATTGATAGTCGTTCCTTTGTGAACCTCTTGGGCGCATTATGAAGGTATGAACCATATTTTCTGCATCTGTCTTTCGTGGTTTTTGCTAGGTGTTGATAAGTTATTCAGTAAAATTACTTTATATAGATGAATGTTGATAAACTAATTTGGTTATAAAGAATCAAATTCGGTTTGTTAAAATTAATTTTCTGTCTAAGATATTTCCAGTATTATTGTGGAGTTTGCCTTGTGCTCCGATCAAGAAAATATATCATTGAAAACCAGTTTCGATCATAAAGTGTCTTCTTTCGGCTCTTTTCATTTACCTTTGATCTAACCAAATTCAATTACCTTATGTACAAACTTTCACGGCTTTGTACAATGAGGTTGTTTTTATAACAGCGTTCAATAGTATTTTCATTGCATTAGGTAGTTTATCGACCATTGGTGCAATCTAAATTTAAAATTAGGTAATAACTTCGTCTATGGAATCTGCACTACACTACTAATCAAGCACTTTACAATAATAATTTTCTAAATTTTTAATGTAAACAAATATTTCTGCCTCTTTGATAAACTTCTGTTAAGTATCAGTTCATTTTGTATTACTGTCGCAGCGCATTCTGCCGGATCGAAGGTAAAACATTCTAAAATCAACAACTACTTATAAATTGAAACTTAATAAAAAAACATATTCCAGTGGACCAAATTGTGAATTTAAACCATTCTTGAATTCCATTGAAAACACACACAAAATTTCATCAAAATCGGTCCAGTTGTTTAGGAGGAGTTCAGTCACATACACACGAACACAAGAAATATATATATATATATATATATATATATATATATATATATATATATATATATATATATATATATATATATATATATATATACATACATAGTCCAGCTAATAAATAGCTATGATTGCTCCATTCACTCTGTATTTTTGTGGAAAGAATTATTTTGGATATATTGAATACAGAATTATCCAATGTTAAATATATTGAAAGAACGCAAATTGAAAATATTTATACTGTCTCAAAATGTTGTTCTTAACGTATGAACTTGAAGAAGTCCTTAATTAGTAAGCTAAAATTAAATTATAAACTAAATTTTAACACTAGCCCAAAGCAAATAAAAACGTTTCAATCAAAGCATAAAATGGAAAATTACAATAGCGAAACTTCAAGAAACTAATTTTAAAAAGCAATTAACCCTAGAACTGGCAATGGTGTCACTCTGTACTGGCGGCTCTATTTTAACAGCCTCACAGACGTTTCTTATAATGTATCACATTTCATAACTGTTAGTCCAAATATAAACTATTATACGTAAATGTATTAACAACTATATGGAGAGCATTATAATAACAATATCTTATTGTTTCCATGGAAACATATTTTTATTTTTTTTTTTACAAAATGTAAGAAAAATGTTTTTTGGACATTATTTTTGTAAATCTTCCGTTGTGTAACTGCTTAGCAATAAGCTTTACATAAAAACTGTAAATGTATAACCTATTCAAAATTTTGTCCTGATTCCAAAAATATATAATTGTTGTAACTTTTACCTCAAAATGTGTGTGTTACAGGGCTTTGTATGAAAAAACACACGTATTTACTTATTTTCAAAAATGCGTAGATTTCTAAATAAATATTATTGTTTGTGGGTAAACATAATCTCATGATTGCATTTATACTTATATAAGTATGACAGATAAAACAAAATAAAATAAAATAATAAATTTTAATCTTACCTTATTTACATATGTACAATATATACAAAGTTTCATTTTTCACTCAGCGTCACTAGATCCCGCCCTGCGAGATCATTTGATCGGTCTCTAAAGTTTTCACCCATACTGTGTTAACAACACTAAAACACTATAAAATACAATTTCCACAAATACTATTGGATTCGTAACCTCAAACAAAAAACCCGGTACTTGTTTACAGTTTCACAACAATGTGGTTGACCCGTACTACGTTCACGTCAGCTGTCCATACAGAACGATGTTTTATGGTAAACAAAGAAGACAATAATCGAATTAAGAACAGTAAATAGGTACTATAGTTAATGCTCTTCTAGAATATATCAAATAAAAATCATTTATATGACCTTAATTGCCTAAAATTTCAATAACTGTACATGTCTACTTTGGCGACGAATATTCGTTTCATACCAGCTGGAGGGTTAAGTAAGAAATGAAAGTAGAACATTATGCTGACAGCCAAGGAAAAGGGCTTCATGAGATTATTGGTAAATTCAGCAAAGGTAGAATTAATATGAATGACTACTATTCCATGTACTATTCCTACACCTGGTGCAGGAACCCTTAGAATATCAGGCTACAAAATCCCTTCATCACCTCCTTATATTGTTAGTGGGAACAAATGATATGATTAGATCTCCTAGCATCATTTACAAAAAAATGGAAAATAAACTAAAAATTTTAAAATACAGGGTGATTCAAAACTAAACGGCAATCTCTCGGGAGCTTATTCTATAGCTAAAAACAAGTAAAAAAGTTCATATAACCATATGCCCGGAAACGCTTCGTTAGCGAGTTACGCCTAGCGAAAGATTTCACCCGGATTTCAGAACCCTTGGTGAAGTCAGGCCGTATAAAAATGGTAAAGGTAGTTACAAAGATACAAATACGATTGTTTTTTATGTTTTTATATCTGACAAATTTATTAAAATTCGTCCCAGAGCTGTAAATGCAATACTTTCATAGATATCTTACGTAAAACACAAGAATTGGTGCAAAGAAATAACACATTTTTGTGTTTAACGTAAGATTACTTCCATAAATGTTAAATAAAGGTCATTTTTTTCTTAAACAGATTTGTAGAACATTTAATTCTGAAAAGATTCATGTGAATTACTTAGGAAAAAAATTAATAATAGGTATTGAAATTTAGCTTTATTTAAAAATAAAACAGACGCACAAAAATGCATATTCTTATCTGCATAAAATATTAACTAATGTTTAGGTTGTGAGTAATCCTAAGTAATTATATCTCTGAAAGTATTGCATTTACAGCTCTGGGACGAATTTTAATAAATTTGTCAGATATAAAAACATAAAAAACAATCGTATTTGTATCTTTGTAACTACCTTTACCATTTTTATACGGCCTGACTTCACCAAGGGTTCTGAAATCCGGGCGAAATCTTTAGGAAAAAAAATTAATAATAGGTATTGAAATTTAGCTTTATTTAAAAATAAAACAGACGCACAAAAATGCATATTCTTATCTGCATAAAATATTAACTAATGTTTAGGTTGTGAGTAACAGCTGATCATTTATTCTAGACTGAACATTAACATAAAATGTATTTACCTTTATAAAACTGTAATAATCACCTATAATAGTTGCTCAAAGTGTCCTCCGTTGTTAGCAATGCACGTTTTCGCACGACGAATCCACTCTTTTCTAGCGCGTTTCATAACGTTTGGAGCATTCTTGATAGTTTCTGCCGCCTCTGTAATGCGATTACGTAACTCCTCTATGGTGTTAATCCGTTTTGAATAAACAATTGACTTCATCCAACCCCATAAGAAAAAGACTGCTGGCGTGAGGTCAGGAGAACGTGGTGGCCATTTTACTGGTCCATTTCGACCAATCCATTGTCTACCGTATGTATCATTTAAATAGTTTTTCACATCATTAGAAAAATGTGGAGGTGCTCCGTCGTGCATAAACCATGCATTTATTCTGTTTTGAACAGGAATATCTTCCAAGAGGGTAGGCAGGTTTGTTCTTAAAAAATTTAAGTACGCTACTCCATTAAGTCGATTAGGGAGGAAAAATGGACCAATCAAATTATCACCCAGAACACCAAGCCATACATTGACTGAAAATGTATGTTGAAAATGCCTCGTCGCAGTTTCATGTGGGTTGTCTTACGCCCAAGTATGGGTATTACGAAAATTTACAATTCCATTTCTAGTAAAACAGGATTCATCAGTAACGAGAATACGCCGAAGAAAATACTGATGTCGTAAACAATTTCTTCTTAACCAGCGGCAGAACATCTTCCGTTTATTAAGATCTTGCGGTAATAAGTCTTGAACACGTGTTATATGGAATGGATACAACTGTGCTTCATGAAGTGTCCGCCATACGCTTGACTGGCAAATATTTAACTGACGTGATAATCGTCTGGTGCTTGTGGTTGGTGATAATTCTACAGCATTTATTATTGCTTGTTCATTATTATAGTTCATTGCGCTACGTTGACGACCAGTATCTATTCGCTTCGGTTTAAAGCTACCAGTTTCTCTAAGTCGTCTCTCCACAGCTTCAAATGTTTTGCGATCAGGTGTTCTTCGATGTGGAAAAGTATCACGATATTCCTGAACTGCAGCTAAACCATTCTTGTTAACTTTGCCGTAAATCAGTATCATGTCCGTATACTCTTCAAACGAATACATACCATTTACATTATCTGCCATTATTTACTAAGATAATTACATACACTTTTATAAAAATATTTAATAAAATATTTTAAAAATAAATATTTAATAAAATATTTTATACACTTGTATAAAATATTTCCAAATAATCACAGGATCTCACAAAATACAATCTTCACACGCCACAATACAAAAACCTCCATAAAGGTTATTCAAATATTACTTCATGAACTTAATTGTTGATCAGCTGATATTGCCAACCTTTGCAAAGAAAATATGACGATAAAAAGTGTTGAATAAATGATCAGCTGTTACTCACAACCTAAACATTAGTTAATATTTTATGCAGATAAGAATATGCATTTTTGTGCGTCTGTTTTATTTTTAAATAAAGCTAAATTTCAATACCTATTATTAATTTTTTTTCCTAAGTAATTCACA
Source organism: Homalodisca vitripennis (assembly GCF_021130785.1). Classification (NCBI taxonomy): domain Eukaryota; kingdom Metazoa; phylum Arthropoda; class Insecta; order Hemiptera; family Cicadellidae; genus Homalodisca; species Homalodisca vitripennis. The sequence goes on along the minus strand of NC_060208.1, from coordinate 174,504,376 downwards.
TGAATCTTTTCAGAATTAAATGTTCTACAAATCTGTTTAAGAAAAAAATGACCTTTATTTAATATTTATGGAAGTAATCTTACGTTAAACACAAAAATGTGTTATTTCTTTGCACCAATTCTTGTGTTTTACGTAAGATATCTCTGAAAGTATTGCATTTACAGCTCTGGGACGAATTTTAATAAATTTGTCAGATATAAAAACATAAAAAACAATCGTATTTGTATCTTTGTAACTACCTTTACCATTTTTATACAGCCTGACTTCACCAAGGGTTCTGAAATCCGGGCGAAATCTTTCGCTAGGCGTAACTCGCTAACGAAGCGTTTCCGGGCATATGGTTATATGAACTTTTTTACTTGTTTTTAGCTATAGAATAAGCTCTCGAGAGATTGCCGTTTAGTTTTGAATCACCCTGTATATCGATATTTATTACCAATATTTATTACTAAAATATCTCCCCGCTTTGGTGTATTTTAGAACAGGCCATTACATGATGACTTCGCAATGTTTAATAATTATATACAAGCAAGAGAAATTGTGGTGAAGTTGAATCAAGTTCATCTCATTGATTTGGATACTTTTAAAAGAATTGTTTCACCCACCACAATTTACATCTGAATTACAAAGAAAAAAAGAAGCTTGGTCTGATGAAAATTGGTACCATTCTTTCCAACAACTACAAGTTGGAAGAGGAAACCAATGCGGATTTAATATCTGATGATTTGTGGACACCTGGTATCCAGTCTGATGTGAGAAAAATCACGAGTTGCATCAAAGAATCCCTCATAGAATCCGCAAAACCCAACTAGCACAGCACTGATATGATTGACACGATTACAGAATATAGTTATGATAAAAATGTACCTATTTCACACTGTATTTCTGCTGATTTTGGTACAGAAAAGCAAATAAACGCTGGGGTACCTATTGCATTTTGTGATCAACTTCGCAATCCACTATTTACAGACTGCTCGAATTCACATTTAGCTTTTCAGGTAGTAAAGGAGGGAGCCGGCATGTATAGCTTGGATACCAAACCCCAGTTCAATCAGAAACCAACAATATTTGACTACAATTCTTCGTTTGATACCCTTACAAACACTTAAAAAAGAAATACAAATCTCTCATATAGTCCCCAATGGAGTGCATTCGAGATAAAATATCAATTGAACACTTCAGTTTCTAAAATATGTAAATTGCAGATATTAACAGAAGTAAAATGTTACCATTGTTGCATACAATGAAAAGACAAAGCAGATTGTGAGGAATTGATTATCATTATCCTGAGTAAGCTCCAGTACTCAGTTTCAAAAGAATGTCAAAAAATTAGGGCTTCTTTTCAGGGTCCTGAAGAGTTAGTTCAACAGAGTGAGCCTTTCTTGGAATCCTAGGGATGATGTATGCTCAAGAAGACTGCTTTGTGATCACTGATTTAACCCTCACCTCCAGTACTCAGTTGAAACAACCATCACATACTGCAAAAAATGTATTCTAGTGCCCACTAATCTTGTAACTTAGTAGATGAGTTTTGCTTAGCTACTAAGTTTTACTTGTAATATATTAGTAAACATAATAAAATTCGAAAACAAACTGAATCATTAAATAAAAATCATAAGAATGCAAGTAACTCTGTACAAATGTATCATCAAAACATTAAGTACTTGCCTTCAACACTGGAATGCTTGGAAATTACAATAAGTGAATTGAATCCTGACTTAATACTCTTGAATGGACAAAAATTAACATGATGGAATTAACTAGGCTAAATATAAAGCAATATAAAATACATTTATTATTTGTACAATCAAAGACAGTTGATCATATAGTATTGATTCTTGGTACAAATAAAATTACAACATATACAAACCTTGAACTTGCTATTTTGAAAACTTTCATTGAAGAAAAGGAATCACAAAGGGAAATTAATACTATCTGATTTCATTCCTGTTTTTTGTCCTAAACCTCACACCATAACATTGAGGTCAAGAACAAAAACATGAGGCCGAAGATGGCTGCCATTTTACCCCTCCCCATCCTTCCTGTTCTCTGTTTCAGATGATGTGCGCTGCGATATTACAAGAAATGCCGACATTGAGTACCTCAGCATTGCTTAGCCTTTGTTAGATGGATATGACATGTTTGTGCTATTGGCTCCCATGCAGTGATATCGCTTCTGTTCATTCTCTCCAGTGTGGACTTCATGTAGTTACAAAAATTTTAAAAAAAACTACTTTTAACAGCAGAATAGTAAAATAGATTTTAAGTGATTTGATGCCGCATATTCAGCATTATTTTTTTAGCATCTAACGATTGAATAAAAGCTTACAATGGAAATACAACAGTACCTCACTGTTTTATCACAGGTTCCACCAATGTTGTAACAGGTCAAATTACGACATTTGAATATTCGCGGGGAATTGGCAGACTGTGACGTCAGTGAATCGGCAGACTGTGACGTCAGTGAATCACATGTTGTCGGAATTGAGATTTATTTAATTAATAACGAAGAAATATATTAAACTTTATACGGGAAAAGATTTGATTAATTAAAATGAAGTAAACATAACCAAAATTCGTGTTTTACAAAAGTACTAAATAGAATTACGCAGAAAAGCCAATTGTGGGATAAATGACTTGTATATTGATGACGTCATAAAGCACATGTTGCTAAAAATTTAAATAAAAAGCTTTGAAAAAATAATAAACAAAAATAGAAAGACTTAAATTGATTAATTATAGTAAACGTGATAAATTTCGACAATTATAAGAAAAGAATCAAATTATATTTAGTCGTGAAGACGCTGATTTGAACGGGAGAGGGGATGAGTATTGTTTTGAGTCGGTATGTGTAGTTTTATACGGAGATTCCGTCTTCTCTTTCCAGACTTGAAGCAAGGAGGTTGTGTGGATTCTCCTGAGATAGTAGTGGTGAAATTAATAGGAAACTGTAATATGGTGTATTGAAATTTTAATGAAGGATGGGATATTATGTTAGACTCTTAAATTATCAAAGCAAGGTGGCAGAGTTTCAAGCAGTACCAAGGGAACGCAGCTAGCTTTGGGCAGATTTTGAGCAAGATGGCGACCAACACCATCCGGAGCAAAATGGTACAGCAACGTGGGACTGGTAACAAAAAGGCGCACAACTACATGGGGCGTCAACAACACTAAAAAACCGACACAGCAAATTGACACAACTACGACGGGCAGATCTCGCGACAAATTGATGCAGTCAACGTAGGGCGATCTTCAGCAATGTTTAATCAACATGTTGTACTGAGTGCTAACTGGAGATATCAAACAACTGTTTGGAAAAAACTAGTATGATATAGTATTTGAACACCATTTACTCTACATGTACCATCCCAAAGCTTTTCCTTTAAATTGTATATACATACACTTATATTACAGTAATCTAAACCTATTATTAAACCATTTAGATAAAATTTTTACAATGGAAAAAAATAACTACATTTGATGAAGTAATAGTTACATCATATTTAATAAAATTGGATGAAAATAAAAAACTACAGGTGAGCCATTTCAATCGGAATGTTTATTTCATTGAGAAGTTAATTTATTAAAATGTTTGGGACATTATTAATAAGGGAATACAGGTAAAACGTCAGAAATATGGTAAATTAAATTGTAGCGAGCCCAGTGACTCATGAATGCTTTCAGGTTAACATGAAATTCTAAAAATACTGACTGATTGTACCTGAAAATCATTCAGAATAATATGGCATTCAGATTACTGAGGGTTCGGATTAACAAGGTCTGTCTGTGTAAAGAAAATAAGTTATTTTGCATGATAAAAATATTCATTTTTATGAAGAAACTAGCGGGCCCGGCGCGCTTTGCTGCGCATTTCAATAATTTTTTTGCAAAAGTTGCCCGCGGCTTCGCACGCAATTTCCCGTTGAAAACAGTACACTTATATTCACTTATTCTTTTTCTATCACATTCTAAACATTGCTGAGATAATTGATAGTCGTTCCATCGTGAGCCTCTTGGGCGTATTATGAAGGTATGTACCATATTCCTGCCTCTATCTAGCTGTTACCCACGGCTTCGCACGCAAATCTTAAGAACCGAAGTCCTTATATTACTTAGTAAATTTTTTTTTTTACTATAATAAATTTTAGATTAAATTAGTTATATCTCCGATGCCACGATTGAGCTTGCTTTGTTGTCTCGATCGAGAGAATATGTACACACGGAGTTTTGAGAACCATACTTCTGTCAAAAAAAACAACTAAGGTTGATTTTATAACATTCTTTATATTTGTAGCCAACGTAAGATAGTAATTATGATATCTGCATTACTCTTCTGATCAAGCATGAGCATGGTTTATATTAAATAAATATTGCAGTTAAAGGTGAATTTTTACGTCAAATTTGAATTGTATTATCTGGATAGTAAAGTCTATGTTTAACAGTGATTGCAAAAACAGTTTAAACAAAATTTGTCGTTTCTCTTAAGCTTACTCTATGCTTTAAAACTATAAGTGTAATATATGTTTACAAAGAACAGCTGATTAAAAATTTGAAAAGACGTTAACATATGTTTGCTGCAATGCATTTCTTATGGGTATTTCTGTAACCAGTGGGGCGGAATCCTGAATCGGGAAAGGGATGGGCATAGCTTATAAACCTTCTCCGTGGAAAAATACATATACGTACAAATTTTCATCATGATCGGTCCAATAGTTCACGATTCCATAAAGGACAAACATACAAACATTCATTTTTATATATATAGATTAAAAACACAGAAATTAGAAATAAATACTCACAGTTTCATGACAAGGAAATCATGAGATAAACACACTAAACGCATGACTAAACACAGCATTCACAACATAATAATTTAAAGAAAAAATACACTATTCGCAATATTTACAAAAACACGGAAATCTCCTATTTCATAATAAACACACTTGTTAGTTTCTGTTTTATGGTCCCACGGGGATAAAAACAGACTAAAATACATTTAAACAAAGTTTCCACAATTAAGTAACATAAATGTTCATACAAATCTGCTTATTTCGACTTTGAAAAGAACATGATTGAACAATATACCATCCACTGGTATTCAAATAATTTAGTTTAAAAACAATTTTAATCAGTTCTCTAAAATAAAAAAATGTCTTTATTTTATTACATTCTAAAAACTAGTACAAAACATCTTCAGACAGTAAGGATACAATCAGCTCTAAGACGTCTATAATAAACAATTGGTGTGCAACTAATACATTGTGTGTTAATGGCAGTTAAGTTCAAGGTCTGCTACTCAGTTTATCACGGACCTAATGATAACCTAAACTCAATTTTAAAGTTTCATGGAATTTTTATTCAGTCAGACCTCAAGTAGCATTATCATAAAGGATAGATTATCATACAGCCTCTAAGATGTCTATAGGCCTTTTTTAAGTAGATCTTCATATGATACTACCTCAATTAATTTGTTATGAACATACTGTGTCTACATTCATTATAGTTATGTAATGTATGGAATAACTTTATGTAGTAATACATAACTTGCACAAAAGAGCTGTTAGAACAATTGCAAATGTGTCCAATTAAGACTGTTGAAGATCCTTTTTTTGGAGTTACATATTTTAACACGGTCATATCTTTTCATTGTAAATGTTTTACTACGTATTAAACATAATTTATTATTCAAGGAATATAAGTTATGTCCATATACATTGCACTACAAATTATAATAATTTGATCCTAGCTAATTTTAAATATCAGGATAAATTTAAATGCATTGACCTAATATGTTACACTTATGAGTCCTGAAATAAACAATTGGTTGTAACATTCATAAGAGCATAAACACAAAATTTTTTAATAATACATTAATGCAATCTTATTTCTTATAGAACCACAAGATTTATTACAAAAATATATATAAATATGGTTTGTATGTTTCAATATATTTAGATTAACCTATTTAATTTAATTTCAATACATATTGAATCACGAAAGTACTTACTTTGCCGGGACAAATATATATATATATATATATATATATATATATATATATATATATATATATATAATGGGTGATTCAAAAAGAGCGCCGGTTTTGAAAAGACCGGTAAATTTTATTTTATCGGTTGGCAACAAAGTTTGACCTTGATTCTATTTCTGAGTACATTCCGATTATTGACGCAGCTGATATTTCTCTCATTAGTGCATTCTGTGTCTAACCATGGAGAAGTTTACTTGTGCGCAACGAGTGTTAATAGTGAAAACGTTTTATCAGAGTGGAGAGAGTTATGCGGCTACTGTTAGGCGACTTCCCGGTACTCTAGGACGTAATGAAGCACCGAATGAATCAACAGTTCGCAGACTCATGAAAAAGTTTCAAGAAACGGGTTCAACAGTCGACCTCAAAAGTTCTGGACGTCGTCGTTGTGCCCGAACTGAACAGAACATTGAGGTGGTTCGTGACAGTGTGGCTGTTAGCCCAGCGAAATCAATACATCGCTGTTCTCAACAATTGGGTTTAAGATGTTCTTCTGTACGGAGAATTCTTCGGTACGATCTCAAATATCACCCCTATAAAATTCAGCTGACGCAACAATTGAAAGTGGCAGATCACCAGAAGAGACGACAGTTTGTTGATTGGGTATTGAAAAATTCGCAGGAAGAAGAAAACTTCGCAATGAAAATAATTTTCAGTGATGAAGCGCACTTCCAATTCAATGGATTTGTTAATAAACAGAACTGCCGTATCTGGGGTTCAGAAAACCCTCGCATGATTAACGAAAGGGAAATGTATCCACAACGAGTGACAGTTTGGTGCGGCTTTTGGTCGGGCGGCGTCATCGGCCCTTATTTTTTTGAAGATCAGGAAGGGCAAGCTGTGACAGTGAATGGAGACCGATACCGTACGATGATTAGGGAGTTTTTGTGGCCTCATTTGGATAACATAGACATTGACCAGTTGTGGTTTCAGCAGAATGGTGCCCGTGAAACAATTGTGTTGCTCCGTGACCGCTTTCAGGATCGCGTCATTTCTCGTAATTCCAACCATCAATGGCCACCAAGGTCGTGTGACTTAACACCTTGTGACTTTCATCTTTGGGGTTATCTAAAGTCATTAGTTTATGCCAATAAACCCCGAACCATCAATGAGTTGAAGGAAGAAATTCGACGGGTTGTCGCCCAAATTGAAGTGGAAACTTGTCGTGCAGTCATGGCTAATTTCATGGACAGAGTTGTTGCGTGCCAGCGTAGCAGAGGAGGACACATGCATGATATTAATTATCATGAATGAAATCGGAAGGTTATATGAACATATTTATGTATTTGATTTCAGATTTTCATTAAAATAAATCTCTTAATTTGATATATCAAAACCGGCGCTCTTTTTGAATCACCCTTTATATATATATATATATATATACAAACACGCACGCACGCGCACACACACACACACACACACACACACACACACACACACACACACATGTAAACATTTTTATGCCATGTAAGCCAGCTTTTCAAGCTAGTCACTGTCATAAAACTTTGAAGCCATATGAAAGGTGTGTTTAGAAAAAAGGGTAATTCATGTCTCGGGTCAAGTAATTATATGAGGAATTTTCCACGAGATAGGCACCTGAATCAGTGTGGAGTGAACATTACTCATTTCGTCGCAAAGAACTGTTAATGACTGTAATCAATAATCTAAAGTCTATTGAGTTTGATTTTACAAAGTTTATAACTTTTACGGGTTCATTAAGTACTTCTTTTAATGAGTTTGGCAACTTTCTGGATGCTAGGCTCTGCCTGTGGATGCAACAGTGGGTCCATGCTGCATGGGGAGCAATTTCTAGCCCACAAAGTTCAACATATCGGCCAGACATAGATTTTCCATCTCTTTCACAAAACCATGAATTACACTGGATATGACTCCTCCTTTAGTTAGTTCAGTCACACATAGACGGCAGGGTAGAATTCGCTTTGAGCTCCTGTTCTTGTACCCTGCGGCCTGCTCCAGGTTTAATGTGAAATCCACTTATCACAACAACACATCATCCCACACAACGCATCAAATTTTAGATTTTATTCCTTGTTATGAGCTTCAATTGCTTACCTACACCAATATACAGTCCTGATTTGTCACCTTATGTTCCCCTTTCTGATAACGAAAACAAAACTTTGGGAAGTTATTTTAAGAGCCTGAATAAACTGGTCTAGATTCAACAACCTAGATTCCATTGTCCACTACAGAGCAAGACTGGATAGCTGACATCTTGATTTTGTGGGAAACATTCCAAAAGGAGCCACTCCTGAGATATAACAACATGAAAAGGTAAGTAACGATAGTCTTCTTGCCAATGTAAGAGAAATTGTGTTTAGTTACAGTGCCTTAATATCAATTAATTTCAAAGCTTATTCTGCTAAATTAGTTAAATTAAAATTGTTATCTATAAAGTGATTGTCATAATGTATTTAATTTAAAATTTGGAAAGACTTTCATTGAATATCATCAACTCTAATTTGAGTAATGTGAGCTTAAACATGATCATTTGAAGTTAGTGGAGTAAATTAATTATAATACCCTTCTATTCAAAATAATATACTGGTTTAGTAGTTAGACAGTCAATGTGAAATTCCTGAGTGTATTGAACCTGATGGCTAAATAGAAATTATTGTATTAATTGCAAAAAGTCCTAAGATAACAACAGTAGTCAAAATTAAAGTTAATTAAAATAACTAATTAAATTATAATTTTAGACAAATGTCGTCCTCATACATTGAAAGCAAAAAACTGGAACATTTGAACTCATGTAATCCACAATGTCAGCATTATCATACAGTATGTTATTAGACACGTGTATCTCTGTAGAAAGTTACAACACTGATGAAAACCAATGTCACCACAAACAATGTGGGAGCAATAATCAAATATCATTATCATAAATCTTACATAAAACAAATAAATTCAGTAGGCTGTTGACACAAGTGTATGTATAATGTATGTATCATCCATGAGTTAATACGTTACATTCACCTTACAAGAACACGTGGTCTAGTTATTTCAAGACTATTTCTTTTTTTCAGTAACTTTTATTCCCACTCTTTAAAACATACTAGGAATATTTTTAATTTAGCATCTAGTCTATACCCCTTTATTTTATTTCACCATTAGTGTTGGTCAACTTCAGGCAACTTTCATGAAAAAGTACAAACATGGCTCTATGTATATAACCTGTGTGAACTCCTCTCCATGACGTTTTACGATAAAAAGATTATAAATTCAAAAACTATGTCTGAGGTGCAGTCTGCAAACATTCCTCATCAGATTTTTGAAATGCTTCATTCTAATGGCAAATTGAACACAGGTGCTAACAATGGATCAGAGTTCAAAGTCAGCTATGAAAATATTCATGACAGCTTAGTTAGCTTGTCTAACTCTGATCATAGACTATTTGGTACCTGAAATGTCAAAATTAGTGAAGAATCACAATAAGCAGTCCTTTCGTGGAATTTCCTCAAGTATGTATGAGTCAGTACTTCAAGGAGAGTTTGGAAACATTATATAAATTCAATTTATGTGGTAAATTATACTACAAAATAATACACTCTATATCACATAATCAATCCACTCAACAGTATTGACATGTCACGTTGTAAATACGTAAAACTTTTATAAGACTTTAAATTTCATATTCAACCATAAATCTGGTAAAGATTAATTAAATGAATGGTAGAAACCACTTTAATGGCAGCAATTATTCATTCAATGAATGTTTGAACACAACATTTTTCTAACAACATTTTAGTACTGATAATTAATGTAGTCTTAATTTTAAATATCAATAAATTCAGAATGATCCAGAGTTTCAAATTATAGTATTTGTTTTTATTATAAAACAAGGTAGAAGTATGCCACATCACATGCCATAGTAGACAATGTATCATACCTTGGTGGAACTTCACATCAGACATGCCCTGAGTGTGAACCTCCGAGCACAACCTCAAAAGAATACTTGTCCTTCAAAAAAAGTCATAAAGCTGTTGCCAACTTCACCCCAATGGAAAGCTGTAGACAGCCTTACAATATTCTCAAAAGCCTGCTAGTCACAGTTCTGTATATTCATACAGTGGTTGTGTATATTGATCAACTGGAATTTCCAAGATGTGAGGACATCCAACACTAGAAGAGCTGCTGACTACCAACTTCCTCCTCATCATACTACTAAATACACCCAAAAACCATCATATGTAGAACGGAAAATCTAAAAGTCACTACCAGAAAATCTTAACACCTACAAGGAGTAACACTTTGAAGATAACTGTACAACTGGCTTGTGGAACAGCCAGTCTGCACGATTCAAGAATTATTCACCCTGACACTGTAAATCAAGAATTCAATCTATTTTATTGTAATCTAGATGCCATTGATTCAGTACCATGTCTGAAAATGGTGTAACTATTTTGTGCAACAACAAAAATACAACTTGTATTATTGGGGTGTTTGTTTAAAAATTAAAAAATTCAAATAAGAAAGGAGCTTCTACAATGAAACTACTTTTGTTTATTTGACATAGTAATATTGAGTTTTGAATGTTTTCATAAGTGTTGCTGTAACAATCAGCTCTTTTCTTTCATGACTCATCAATTCCAGCTGTTTCTGATAATTTTTTACACTTATAAAAAAATTTTTTAGAATGCATTTTAGTACATTTTTATAATTAATAGCAAACATTTATTAATAATAAATCTAAGGTGTCTCTTTATTTTGTAATGCACGTGTTTTACTTACAACATTTAAATATCAAAAATATTTTAGCCTAAGGATCTTTCCCTTTTTTCCATAAAAAGTGTTCCAACTAAAGACAGTCAAGTCAAAAGACCTTTATTAATTTTTGTTTACAAATGTATACAAATTAATAGTTTCAGATATAATATATGATGACTCACAAATCAATTTTCAACACATTTTGAAATATTCTATAAGGATAGAAACTATAGTTGAGTATAAATAATTATACACTAATTTAAGTTTCTAAAATACATAGACTATTTTTATTACAGAAATGGATAGGACATTACATAAATTGAAATAAATTCTTCAAGTAAAGGAGGAATGTTCTTAACAAAAGTAGACTGCTAAGTTAATTAAATATTCCTTCAATAGATTTTTTTATTTTTATTAGTTGTAATTTTCATGTTATTGTTTGGAATTAATTTTAAAAACTTGTTCCCCATGTAAGTAGGTTTTTTAACTTCAGTCTATGAACTGAGTGATAACATGCTTGTTCCTGGTATTGTATGTATGGGTATTTAAACAATGGGTACAATAGTATTTAAATCGAGAACATACATTTTTGCAAGTAAGGATGGATGGTTTCAAATATATATTGACCAACAACAGTCAATATTTTTAAATTCCGAAAATGAAGTTTTGTTGATTCATCATTGTTTAGGTTTAACATCATTCTAATCACTCTATTTTATTGTTTAAAAATATTATTCATATTTATTATTTTTAACCATCTGACATTTTTCTGCTCTGTGCTTTGTGAGTCATAAGTTATTATTGGTTCCATTAATTTAGTATTTTGCTTAGTTTTAAAACATACTCCTTTTTTGTGGGTTCAGAATGAGATTTTTACCTTTCAGAAATTACCCAATACTTTCCAGATCTACAAAAGAACAAATTTTGGTCTCTTCATCAGAATTTGTAGATAGTAATGAATTCAAATCATCTGCAAAGAGACAAAGTTTGCTATTTAAATTACATATCAGTGAGATATTTATCCCTCTCTGATAGCATATGAATAGCATAGGGTCCAGAATAGAGTCTTGGGGTACTCCGAACTAAGTTGCTTGCTATCTCATCATGTTTTAATAATTTTTTAGTCAAGTGTGTAATTTCTACATATTGTGATCTATTAGAGATACAGGAACTGAACCAACTCAATGATTTTTTTAGTTTTAGTTAATAATAAAAACAGTGCAGGTTTTAAGATGATTAGACAATGTTTCACAAATCTAAAATTTACCTCATTTTTGGTCTTTTTAATCCTAAATATTTTTTATTCTAAAAAAATGTAAAGTTATGTAAAACAATATTTAACAACACTATTTGCTATCTCACATTTTCTATAGGCCAAAAATGGAAGTTTTTGTTCACAAATATTACATTTGCAATGTCCAACCTCATAAAACTAATGTTTAACGAGACGTGTATATTGTTATATAAATAAACTTCGGAATGTTCTGAATACAACAATAAAAATACTCTAGAGAATGAGTGTAAAAATATTGTACTAGGAATTTAGAAAAAGTTTGCAAAAAATAAAAAAAGTGCTTTGCCACTATAGAAACTTCTAATTGCCAGATCTAGGCACTTCAGTTTTAAAGGAAATATTAATTATAACCATCAAAAATTACAAATTAGAAATGGCAATTTTGTTCCTCAAAATCCTATTATGAAAACATAAATGGTGAAATAATTCTTGTTTCAAATCCTGATGCAAATGATACAAAATTTGTGTTGATTAAATTATACAAACACTTTGGAAGTTGTTAAAGAAAAATTAACCTGTTTAATGCCAAAAAGCCATAAAGCACAATTCACATTTGTTTGAGAAGTACTGAAAGGACCAATCTGTGACACATTACATGTACATGCTTAAAGTGCTGGATTTCTCCATTGACACTCGTTACACTTAATATAATACCTACAGTTGTGTGATGAAACAGTTATTAAAATTAAAATAAAAACGCTTGATTTTTAAAAACAGAAATTAAAGAAGCAAATGCATAAGAAATATAGAAATAACTTTTTACCAATGTATGAAGTGTAAAAGGTGTTGAAGTGTATTTTCGTATGTAAGTATTTTTAAACTATTCAAGTACAATCATTTATAGTGCTAAACAAAATTATGTGTAAGTTTTAAACTTAGTTTCCAACATTTTTTAAAATAGTTTAATAGGAGGAAATTTGTTTGTATTGCACATCATTGTGTACAACATTATTGAAATATACAAAATAAAATTTATATAGTATGTCTAGAAGTTTTAAAATATTTGAAATGTACAAGAATTTTTTTGCCACAGATCTTTTGTATATTGTTTATTTTTAACTATGCAGAAAAATTTAAGCAATTAGTTATCAATACACTATAACTGTAACAAGTTTCTAAATTGATTTCCTAATGTAATCTTGTTTGAAGCACAAGCTGGCAGTGTACAAATTTTTAGTTAAATTCCCAAAATATAATAAAATGTTTTTCTTTAATTTCAACAAATCAAATACTCATGCGAGATAAAATGTTAATTTCTTTGTCTTTTGTTAGGTATATGGTACTTACTTGGGGCACTGGCTTGGAGCAACTGACAGTGCACTTACAACACTACTGCTAAGCTGTTATTCAACTACATCTAACCCCACCACCTACTCATCTTGGGAGTGTTTGAGTTTTACTACTTTTGAGGAAATTCAATTACTCATAATGCAAATATATAACACACTTATTTTTATTAACCTGGATCTTTGACTAGTTATTGATAATATAGGAGCTGGATAAACTCTGATTTAAATACACCAAAAACAAATAATTTTATTTAAATAAAAAAGATCTCAAGTAACTTTCCAATCAGGCAAACTCTTTAAAACTGTTTTTATATGTTATTTCTACACCAGACTTCTACCAGACAGTTTTTAAAACTTTATCCCCAAGGTGTGTGTACTACCCAACAGGTGTAAATATCCTTACTATCAATCTCCACAATGTGCTGAGAGTATTAAAACTGATTAATTTATTATAAACATAAATTAATATTTATGCTATATTTAATACAAACTGTATAAGGTTAAAAACAATGACAGCAATTCTAAATATCTGCGCTCTGGGGCCAAAATAATAACCCAAAAGCCGATAGCCAATTTGCATTGTATAAGCTAACATGTGTTCTTCTGCAGTTACCTAAACGTCATAGTGACCCAAGGAAACAAGGGAAAAGTTATAAAAATATCAACCTGTTCAAATACAAGAGAATACTATTTTCATGTTCAAAACAGTCCCCAAATGACAGAAACATTACTTAAAGACAAGTAAAAAAATTCTTTTCAAGAAATACATGAAAGAAATCTCAAAACATTTAATGGAAACATTAGAAACCAGTTCAAACTACAATAATCAGTACACCATGCAATATTTTTAGAAGATCCTCATTTTTCAGTGAGGAACATACACTGAATTCACCAGAACATACAAGAAATTGTAACAAATGTAGAAAAATAGACAGATTACTGTGTCTAATTGACGAATCATACCCAAAGTGGTTAGACCCAGTGTTAAACAAAATTAAGTATGTGTAAAATATCTAAAAATTGCATTACAGTATTATTTTAATAATAATTGAAGGAATTTTATGTATATTGCATATTATTGCTTACAAAATGATATACGCTGAGCAAATAGTGCAACTTCCACTGCCTGTTTCTGAAAAATTAAATCTAATTTCTGTCTGTCTGTTTATATAAGTGTCAAACGAGTTGACCTAGAGGGTTGATATAGTGTGGAATTCTAACTCCAATTTATATCACCATTGAATATGGTAAACATCAATCTATTGCAAATTCTGATTTCTGTTAGCAAAAAAGTAACTTGTTACATTGGTCTTATGGGTAACCATGTTGGCAATGAAAAAATGTAATAAACAAATTAGTAAACAGTATATATTATGAAGATTAATGATATAACATTTTCAGTGACTTATCAACACATGGGATGAAGTTACTTTATCGGATTGATTAATTTTTTATAAAGCTCGAAAATTTTAGTATAAAACCTTCACTGCGGCTCTATAATGAGGAAGACAGACTATTCTCTACCCCCCTCTGTACCGTAAGGCATCTGCCGCGATCAACGTGTTAACAACTTCACTGCGGCTCTATAATGAGGAAGGAGACAGACTACTCTTTATCCTCTCTCTTTACCAGAAGCTAGTGCTCTTAAAACAGAGTAAATGCATTCTGCTACCTAAAAATCAATATATATGTTCGACACTTTATAATTTTTTATAAGTTTTTATTTATTTGCATGCTTTTACAGACGCAAGTGAACTCCATGTGAATGTTGACTCCAGGCCACTATGTGGCAAACCCAATTCTCCACAATGATCAGAATATAGTGTGCGTTTAATCTACTCAGTGAACACAGATTGAGAGAAAATCAAATAAAGCAGTTGACTCTAATGTGCAGATGGCACAACGTACAGAGCTCAGTGTTAACACTTTCCAGAATACTGTACACAAGAAATTACAGAACTGACTCTGAACTGAACTCTTGAGAACTGACTCTTTGCAAATGGTCTTATCCTCATTGCCCTGATAAGTCTCAGGTAATAAATTTCAGTGTTAATTTCTAAGCAATCCCTTATATTATAACACGTTTGCTGCAGCAAAGGGTCTCCATTATTTTGGGACAACTCTGTCAATCATAATTAATATTCAAACAGATAAAGCTATAAAAAACAAATGCTAAAGTTCCACCTAGAACTACTTGCAAAAACACAATAAAAAAATAACAATTTTTGATATTTTATTATAAATATATATTGGAAATATCATATTAGATCAAAGAGAATCTGTCCACATTTCTGGAAAAGACCAATCATAGTCATTACACACCAGACACAGGAAGTGTATTAAACCTTTAAGTCATAGATTTTTAATATTTCATCTATTTCCTCAATATGTAGAGCTAAAAACTGTTTATAAATTATCAATATAACATATTCTGATTTCTGAAACTATCACAAAATGTAGATTTCTATGACTTGGTTAAAAACATTTTATTCAGTAGGAGATTGTTTAAATAGCGATATCCTAATATCAAATTTAATAGAATTGGTTACACATAGTATATACAGGGTGTTTATAAAATGCGTGGAATTATTTTGAGATATGGTTCAATTACTGAAAATAAACAATAATGTTCCTCTAACACTATAATATATTTTGCTTTTTTTGCACATCTGACTATCTATGTTTTAAATATTTTTACAAGGTGTGTTCAAAATGTAATAGGAATTTTAAAGTTTCACGGGTTTGGAGAGTCATAGTGTCAAGATTTTTTTATTGTTTGTACTCATTGCTCCTGAAGTATAATAAAATTTCCAGATGTATTCATTGTTTACTTTATCAGTGGCAGCTACTAAGGTTAGACGTGTTTTAAGTACTCAGCAATTTTTGTTTCTTAAAAAAATAGATAAAAGAATATGTATCAAAAATTGTGTCAAAAATGAAATAAAGTGTAAAAAAGTGTGGAAAATTTTAACAAATGTGTATGGTGGGTTTGCTATAAGTAAAACAATGGTTTACAAGTGGTATAAATGGTTCAAAGATGGATGTGAAGACATTGAAGATTACGAATGCTCTGGACACTCCAGCACATCAACCGATGAAAACTTGAAAAATAGGGAAGAAGTAATTATGAACGATCATCATATTACAAAGTCACTGATGATATTGTTATAACAATTGGCTCATGTCACGACATTTTTTAGAATATTTTGGGTATGAAACATGTGGTAGGAAAATATGATCCAAAATTTTGAATTTTTAACAAAAACAGCAATGAATAGAAGTTGCTCAGAGGTTACTAAATGAAGTCAATGACGATGCAGAATTACTGAAACATGTTATAACAGATAACGAAACATGGGTTTACGGATATGATGTTGTAACTAATAGACAATAGACAATAGACAATATACTTTATTCATTATCATTGAGACAAGAATGGTGTCATTAAGCAAAATACAATTTTTTTTTTTTTAAGTTGAGATAAATCACAGTGGTTCGAGAGATGTGGTTAGGCAGTTAGTCCTCCAGTTCAGGAATTCTTCTATTGTATAAAAAGGCCGGTCAAGAAGCCAGTCGATCAGTTTTCGTCGGAGTTGTTGCTGTTCTGTGGTGTTCTTGAACTCTTGTGGCAGGATGTTAAGAAATTTTGCACCAGCATAGGTGGGTTGTTTTTCGTAGAGAGTCAGACGATGGGTGGGAAGTATGTAGTCATGTGCGGATCTTGTGTTGAGGGTGTGAACGTCATTTCCTCTTGTCAGACGTTGTTGACTTGCATATGCAACTACTTCTAAGATGTACAGGGCTACTGAGGTTAGTATTCTTAGCTGTTTAAAAGCGCCTCTACACGATTCTAGAGGTCCTGTTCCCATTAGTATACGGATTGATTTTTTCTGAAGCACTAGTACCCTTTGGGTGTTAAATTTAAGGGAGTTGCCCCAGACAGTTATTGCGTAGGCCTACCTCAGGTGACTCTCGAAAAGAGCATAGTATGCACATTTTACTATTTCTGGGCTAGCAACTTGTTTTAAGCGCCTTAGAACATATAAAACTGTGCTAAGTTTCCCACATAGTTGGTTGATATGGTCACTCCAAGAAAGAGATTCGTCAATTAATATTCCTAGGTACTTTACGTTGTCCATTCTTTCAGCAAACAAACAATAGCACAACATTTCTCCACCATTTCACAAACAACCAATGAAGAGGTAATGTCCATTATATCAAAATTAAAGTCAAAAAATTCAGCAGGAATCGATGAGATCTCTTCCAGAATGCTAAAAATATGCATGAACGAGCTGACACCCCCTTTGGTCTCAATTTTTAATAAATCATTTAAGCAGGGCAAATTTCCATCAGGAATGAAAGTTTCAAAAATTTACCCAAAGTATAAAGGTGGAGACAAAACCATACCTACTAACTACAGACCAATCTCCCTCATCTCAACCTTTTCTAAAATATGTGAAAAAATCGTTCTTTCAAGGCTCCTAGATCACTGCTCTCAACATGACCTACTAACAAACAACCAACATGGATTTCAAAAAGAAAAGTCAACAACTACTGCCATGATCAAGCTGATTGAAACCGTGATTGACAGCCTTGAGGAGGGTGAACTACAGATGTCAATTTTTCTGGACTTCAGCAAGGCGTTTGACTGCCTTAGTCATAGTCTTATAATACAAAAACTGGAGAGGCTAGGTGTGAACAATAGTGCAAAACAATGGTTCAAAAGTTACCTACAAGGAAGAAGACAACTTGTTGAAATAAGACATACAAGCAGAGATATCACCTCAGAAATTAGATCAGACCTACTACCCATAGACAGAGGAGTACCACAGAGATCAGTGATGGGTCCAGTCCTATTCATCCTATTTATAAATGACATGCCACAATACCTTGGTGAATACTGCACACCCTTGCTTTATGCCGACGACACCACACTGCTCCTAAAAGGGAAGACATCGGACAAAATTGCGGTATCATCCTACACGGCCTTAAACATGGCCTATCAGTACTGTTATGGCAATGATCTGGCAGTTAATCCATCAAAAACAAAACAAGTTGCATTTGGAAGACGAGCAGCAGAGGTACCTGTCCTTCCTGATATAGAAGCAGATTCACAAGCAAAGTTCCTTGGCATAATACTGGATGAAAACCTCACCTGGACACCACATCTTGATAACATAAGCAAAAAACTGAACTCTGGCCTATATGTCATTAAACAAATTAAAACAATCAGCGGCAACCAAACTGCAAAAACTGCCTACTTCGCTATATTTGAAACACATCTGCGATACGGACTAATAGTTTGGGGCACATCCGCTAAAAATTTAACAAGAACTCTCCTCCTGCAAAAAAAAGCTATTAGGGCTCTATCTGACCTACAGAGTCGGGAATCATGCAGAGAAGCCTTCATAGCTCAAAAAGTCCTAACTGTGGTTGCGATGTACATTCAAGAGGTAATTCTCTATGTTGATGGGGAAGATCTACCAAGGCTCAGCAGCACCCATGAACATAACACAAGACATGCCACGAAGTACATCCTACCCAACCACCATCTCTCACTGTACGAGAAAAAACCTTCGTATATGGGTAGAAAGCTATTCAACCACCTCCCACAAGACCTCCGTTCTAAAAGGGGCAAAGCGCTGAGGACTTCGCTGCAGAGGTGGCTCTTGGAACGGCCCTACTACAGCCTGGAGGAATTCCTACAAAGACGACTCTAGACTGGCATCTATCTTATATCTACCTTTCAATTGTATGACACTATCTGTAATCTTAATGATGACAAATAAAGATGAATCTGAATCTGAATCTGAATCAGCGTCCAGCAATTCCAGCACTTCTTCTTTCTTCCTTCCCATTATTAGTTGCTGAGTCTTTGTTTGATTCAATACCAAGTCGTTTGCTTGACATTATTCTATTGCCATATTTATGGCAATGTATGTGTCTATTTCCAAGGCCGAAGGTTGTTTATTTTGTAGCAGGAGTGTCGTGTCATCTGCATACATGAGCATGAAGCAATACCTTTTTAAGTAACCAGGAAAGTCACTCACAAAGATAATGTAAAGGATAGGGCCCAGGACTGATCCCTGCGGAACACCTCTGTCAACAGGCAAAGGTCTGGAGGTTGTTGTTTTTTTCTTTCCTTGGTCTGTACTTTTTATTTCTACTGACTGAGTTCTCCCTGATAAGTAGCTCCGAAACCAATCTGCAGTTTTTCCTGTGATCCCTCGGCTTTCTAGTTTTTTGAGGAGTTTGTCATGACTAAGGCAATCAAACGCTTTAGTGAAGTCTAGAAAGATAGCAGTTGTGTCGCCCTTATCTAGTGCTCTTATTAGATACTCAACGATTCTAACCAGAGCAGTTGATGTTGATTTACCTTCTATAAAACCGTGTTGATTATCAGGGAACAGGTTATGTTTTTAAAAAAAATCTAACAGTCTAGACAGTACAATTTTCTCTATGATTTTTGAAATTGAAGGAAGTAGAGAGATTGGGCGGTAGTTAGCGACCTGGGTTGGGTCTCCTTTTTTTAGTTTCGGATAGACTTTTGCCAGTTTTAGTTTTGGTGGAAAAATTCCTTCTGCAAATGAGTAGTTAGGGGTTTAATAGGGGCTCACTGCAAGTTTTTAATAATCTTGTGGAAATGTTATCAAAGCCAGCTGAGTTTTTCGTTTTCAATGTTCTTATAGTCGTCTTAACTTCCTTTTGAGATGTTGGCCAAAGAATAAGAGAGTCATTTACTTGAAGTCTGTAATCTGGAGTAACAGGATTCCCATCGTAGACAGCTTGTGCTAGTGTTTCGTTGGCAATGTTTACAAAGTATTCATTTAGGTGTGTTGCTACATCCAGGGGAGCCGATATTAGTGTGTCATTAGATTTAAGATGTATTTGTTTCATTGGTGTTGTTGTTTTTTACATCGTTCTTTATTAATAACACTCCATATTGCTTTACTTTTATTTTCAGAATTATTTATGAACTCAGATGTCATAAGTTTTCTTTGGGCCTTGAGGTTAAGGTCATAGATTTTCTTCTTCTCTGTTGTTCTAGCTTTGTTTTCTTCTGTCCCATTCAGTAGATATTCCTCTTGAGCCGCTAGATATTGGTTGCGCTTTTCTATCGTTTCTTGGTCATTCTTAATAGGTTGTCTTTTTTTCGACTTTTTGCGAGTACGGATGTAAGGGCATGCTATATCCATATGGTATGTCAAAGTATTCAGAAACTTGTTATAGGATTCCTCCGCTGATCTGGGGGTTAGCATGTCACACCATGTTTCTTGGTGATCTTAAAGCTCAATCATCCAAGTGGAGGCATTCTGGATCGCCAAGAGAGAAAAAATGGTCAATAAGTGCAGTCAAATGTGAAGGTTATGCTCAGTTTGTTCTTCGATTTTAGTGGCATAATGCATTATGAATTCTTGCCACACAGTCAAACGATCAATAAGGAGTATTAACTACAAGTTCAATGTATATTGTTAAAAGTTTCAAAATCGCTGCTTTTACAACATTTTACAGCAAATGTTTTAAAAACTGACAAAATAAAATGAAAATTGTCAGGACACATAAAAGCTGGCATATAAAGAGAAAAAAATGTTGATACCTTATTTGTTATGAATGTAAGATTTAAATAATGTAATAATTGCGTATTTAATACTCTTGTGCAATCCACTTCTGTCAATAAATGTACAGATACAGATTACACAAGAGTAGTACACACACATTTGTTCTGATATTTATCATTCATTCATAACAAATAAATTACCAATTTTTTTATACATCTGTCTCAACAATTTTTATTTCATATTTCATTGGTTTTAATTAAATTTTCTTTTTAATATTTAAAAGGCTGCCATTTTAAAACTATTGATTTCTTTCAGCAAAAAGTGATATCCAAATTATACAATTAAACATGCAAAGTTATAAGCCATAACTTTAATTGTTTCTAAGTCTTGATTACTTTTATTAAAACACACTCAGGCAGACACAGTAATCAAAATGCAATAGTTCATATTCACTTACTACACTATACCCAAAAAAATATCCCCACAGTGTGTATATTTAATTTTTTAACATGAATATTTTATAACTGACGACTGTCGAATCATGTATAAATGGAGTAATAACATGACATAAATAAATACATACACAAGACCATTTCACTCCCTTACGAAGCAGAATATATGAAATATGTAAAACCTATGAACATCTCTGAACAACACTTTATAAATGACAGACAACATAACATGGTTGAATTGCCTCTGCCCGGAACCACCTCCATACTATACTGGGTGTCCCAAAATTACAGGACCAAACTTCACCAAATTATTCAGGAGGTAAAACTGAACGAAAAATGTTATATAATGAATGTATAGTCCTATCTAGCTTCGTTTACCTTAGATCGGCCATTTTGTTTTTTACATACAAGTAATTTTATTTTCAATACGGATTTACCGATTTTGTTGAAACTTGGCATAAATATTATAAACATGAACATAAGTTGTAACAAAAATATTTTTTTTAAATCTTATGTGTATTTTCAAAATGGCGGCCATTTAAAATATTAAAACCTAAATAACTTGAAAACCAACCGTTTTTGTAATATCCACCATTTTGAAAATATACATAAGATATTTTTTACATACATAATTAATTTTTACATACATAATTTAATTACATATACGTAATTTTTACATACATAATTTTTACTTTTTTATACATTACATAACATTTTTTGTTCAGTTTGACCTCCTGAACAATTTGGTGAAGTTTGGTCCTGTAATTTTGGGACACCCAGTATATCTTCCTAGATTTCATAAGCTCATATCAGCACTAGAAAGAAAATCCATAATACTTAAGTTTAATGGAAACCATAATTGATGGAATAAAGGTCAAAGACTCAATGAAATTGAATAAAGGTTTTTCTTGTTTCGATGATCAGACCATAAGCGTATCCAGGGGGGGTTTTGGGAGTTGTAAACACCCTTCCCCCATTGTACAAATATTCAAGGTATATTTTCACTCTCATTAAACTGAAAGTATACTCACAGTCGAACAATGTATCATCATCACCGGTCATCCCTTTCAACAGCTAATTTGTAATAGCCTTAAAATAGTTCTCATTGCTTTTGTTGTTAGCATTAATCGTGTATTAGTGACTTGTGCTATTAATGAACACAGATAGTGGTAGTAACAAAACAAAAAATAAAAGTACAAAACTCTAGTTCGCTGATTTTACTATTTACAAATATTTTATTTCTTATAAGTGATTAAATTTGACTTAATGTTACAGTTCCATTTCTTCAATATTGTTTCAACCGAAATTGTGTAAGACACATAAAAAATTAGATGTTCGTCAAAATGTGCAGCTAATGTAAAAAAAACTGTCAATTCTTTGGTGGTGAACTTCTGATATATCGGAAGTGACGTAATAACCCCCTTAATTTACTTTATAACATATTTTAATCGAATGTTCACAAAAACTGTTAAGTCCACAAGTCATTTAAATAATATCTGATGTTAAGTTGATACTTTTTATGTTTTATTTTACACAGTAGAATATTTTTGTTTACATCAATTCCAAAAATAAAACCTAAATAAATAATAATAACAAAATAGTTTTAGAAAGTAAATTTAAGCTCATATTAAAATAAACCTTAACGCACACAGTAAAATGCTTTTTTGACCAGATAACGTCCTAGTGCTGAATAGTTAAATAATATAGAACCAAAACAAAGAACTGAATTTTTATAAATGAAACAAAATCAATGCTATAATGAATTGATAAAGAGGGGCTCTTTATATGAAGGAAAATATTCTCTGAAACTCACTCGTGGTCCAAGCCCTCAGACAGCCACCACAGAGAACATAAATTCTATTAAAATTCTCAAGACTCAAATATTCCACTTAAAGCTGCTGTGAGAGTCTCGTGGTCAACAACATCAAAAGCCTTATTTAAATCTATAGCCTAGCATGGTAAAGTTTTACTCTAGCATTAAGTTTTAAGTTTAAACCTCTTTAATTTATAATAAGTATTAATTATCGTCGGACATTGATCTGTATAATATAAGCATATTGAAGTTCTTGTCTGTTAACTTCAAGATTCAAGATTCAAGATTCAAACATTCTTTATTCATATTATGTACAAAGGTACAATAAATAGCGTCAAATTACAAATGGTCAAGACTTAATACTAGATAGGACTTTAATATAGATTTTATTTATATTAAAATATATTATGTTATACCAAACATAGAATGGCCCCTCCTAGATTCCTTACAACAGTTAGGTCAGAATTGCTTAATTCTAGCTGAGAAAATATTCATCTAGCGAATAAAGAGATAAATTTATTAAATAATCTTTCGCTTTAGATTTGAATTTAGATAAATTATTTTCCAGTAAAATATGCCTTGGTAGCATATACAACAACTTTGTTCCCATATATTTAGTTTTTTTCTTAAAAAAATCTAAATGATGTGTTTCAACCTGTCTATTTAATCGAGTGTTGTGAATATGATTATTTACAGATAAAATCGGGTCAAAGTTCTGTTTTACGTAAGTCATAGTTTCTAAAATATAGAGCCCATATACAGTTAATATTTTTAGATTAGCAAAAAGATGTTTAACTGAGTCTTCTCTTTTTAATTTGCACATAATTCTTAATGATTTCTTTTGTTGTATTAAAATTCTATCTAAATTTCCCTTTTTTGTTGCTCCATATATGCTTATCCCATAAGCAAGATGTGAGTGAACTAAAGAAAAATATATTATTTTTAATGTTTCCA
The DNA here is from genome assembly GCF_021130785.1 of Homalodisca vitripennis. NCBI lineage: Eukaryota > Metazoa > Arthropoda > Insecta > Hemiptera > Cicadellidae > Homalodisca > Homalodisca vitripennis. The sequence goes on along the minus strand of NC_060208.1, from coordinate 174,480,247 downwards.
AGCTACAGTACTTTGCCAATTGTCTCAGAGCAAATAAGCCTGTTGACATTTTGCCTACCACATGATCAGTGTGCTTATCCCAACTTAGGTTTTCGTCAATTAAAAGCCCTAAAAATTTTGTTACTTCAACTTGTTCTATTATTTCGTTATTTATAGCTACTTGTGGGTTTATTTTATTCCTTGTTTGTTTTGTACAAAATGATATAAAATTAGATTTACTTGAGTTTAGTAGGAGATTTTTATGATCCAAAAATTCTTTGACAATTGACAAAGTAATAAATGATGAAACTTCAACATTTTCTTTAGTGTCTCCTGATATTGTTATATTCGAATCGTCAGCAAACAAACAAATAGTACTACCAACAGGGATCGCTCCAGGTAAACCCTTCAAGTAGCAAAGAAACAAGAGAGGTCCCAGGACAGACCCCTGCGGCACACCATGTTTAATTATTCGTCTCTGGGAATTGAACTTGCGGATGTAATTGTATTTTTCTGAAAATTCTGATATTGAATGTTCAATCTCAACATACTGCTGTCTATTTTTGAGATAAGATTCAAACCATTCCAATTGTTTTCCAGTAATCCCTAGTTTTTCTAATGACTTTAAAAGTTTTTTATGAGACACACTGTCAAAGGCTCTAGTCATATCTAAAAATACACCTAAAACTTTTTCCCCTTTATCAACTGATTCGATTATTGTTTGGATGAACTCAATTCCTGCAGTAATTGTTGATCGACCTGACTGAAAACCGTGTTGTTCTTTATCTAGGAGTTGGTGTTCTACTAAATAATCTACTAGCTGAAAGTGAACAACTCTTTCAAGTATTTTTGAAAAGATGGGTAGCAATGACACAGGACGATAGCATGACACATCATTAGGATTTCCTTTTTTAAAAATGGGAACTACTCTAGCAATTTTTAATGATTCAGGGAATATTCCAGAGATAATAGAAGAGTTTATCACATGCAATAAGGGTTTCAATATAACAGGGAGGACTTTTTTTACAATATCAATGGAAATATCATCATTGCCAGCAGAAAATTTATTTTCAAAAGAGTTAACTATTTTTTTAAGATTTTCTTCTGTTATGGTTTTAAACTTAAACCTAGATTGGGTTGAAAAATTGTCTTCTAACAGTAAGTTACTATTACCCTGAGGAATCTTTGGTAAAACAGATTTTTCAACTACTGATACAAAGAAATCATTGAATAAATTTGCTATCTGAATAGGGTTCTTTACTAAAATTCCATCTTGTTCAATGTTAATATTATGCTTTGCAGTTGATTCTTTATTTATCTCAGTTTTAATCAGATTCCAAGTCATTTTAGATTTGTTTTTAGAATTACTTAATTTATTATAAAAAAAATGTTTCTTATTCCTATTTATACAGTTTTTTAATTCTTGTTTGGAATGTTTGATTAAAAGTTTAGAATGTTCATCCTTATTTTTTCTAAATTCTTTTTCAAGTTGATGGATTTCGTTTTTCTTACATTTTATTTCGTCAGTGATCCATTGATCAATTTTTTTATCTTTGATATCTACCATAAGTTTTGGGAAACTATTACTAAAATGGTACATAAAAATATTTAAAAAGGTTTCATACTTAGTGTTAATTGTTGACTGATATACCTCCATAAAGGATTCCTGAGATAAACATTTACTAAAGGTAACAATATTATTTGGATTAAAATTCCTGCAATATTTTTTTGAAATTTTCTTTTTTATATTTAAGTTAAAAATCTCAAGTAATTGAGCATCATGGTCTGAGATGTGTGTTATGAGTCCTGTTACTTGCTGTTCATAATCTTTAATATTACTAATTATATTATCTATAGCTGTCTCTGATTGTAATGTTACTCTTGTCGGAAAGTCAACTTTATATTCTAAATCAGGGGTGCCCAACCTTTTTTACCCAAGGGCCACATTATAAAGCCTTTATGGCCAGGCGGGCCAACATCCCAGGGGATTTGGAACCCCAAACAAAACGTATTGCCCGGGGTTTGTTCCAGAAATCTTGTGCAAAATATGAGTTTTAAGGTTATTTGGCCCTTGTTTCCTGATTATTGTAATTTCTTATTATTTATTAGTTGTTAGGTAAAGGTTTATAATATATTATGATTTTAGGTTCTTTTAGTAGAAATAAATATAAACCCGGACTTTTGGACGTTTGCTCTAATTCTGAGGGAACAATAAAAAAGTCACCAATAAATTGAATACATTGATTTTAATTAATCCTACTAGGATACTAGGACATACAAATTACGTGGCGAGTGGTGACCTTCAGTTGGGTAGGGGTTACGTCGCCGCACCGTGCGCTGTGCCGTGCTTTACGCGCGCTCTATTCGTCAGCCGGCAGCCACCACCGTAGTCAGTGAAATCTGTCTGCAACTACTTTACTTCTTTCAACACTCATACTCCACCAAATGAATACGGCTCGTTCTACGTGAAATCGGCAGGACTGCTTGGTTCTCAAAATTTGTATTTATTTAATATTTTAAATGTTTGTAAACAAATTTGGTTGTTTTGGCAACAAGGCGGGCCACATAAAACTGACTCGCGGGCCGGATTCGGCCCGCGGGCCGTAGGTTGGGCAGCCCTGTTCTAAATTGTGTGATTTAAGTACACTCACAAAGTCTTTGTAATAATTATCTCTTTTTAAAACATTAATGTTCAGGTCCCCAGTTAATATTACATTTTTGTATTTGTTAGTTAAAATAGAACATAAAACTTCAAAATTTGACATAAAATTGTGGAAAAACATTGGTATTGGGGATCTGTAGATACAGCATAATACACAGTTAAAATTTTCTAGTAATACCTCAACCAGACAGCATTCAAATATTTTGTCAATCAACAAATTTTGAACTGAAGGAATTATTAATTTTTTAGTATTGAGATGTGTTTTGGATAATATCATTACTCCTCCGCCCACTGAAGATCTAGAATAATAAGAACATATATTATAACCCGGAACTTGTAATATATTTAGTTCGTTTTCACTCATTTTGTGCTCAGAAATTGCCATGATGTCTGGCTTTAATTCGTCCAAATTAATTCTTAAAATTTCCAACCGTGAGGGTAAATGTTGCACGTTTTGATGCATAATTGTAAAATTAATCTGAATGTTGTCTTGGTTGTTACAATTTAATGAGGGGCCATTTCCAGAGCTACATTGGCTAAAAAAGTTTCTGTGATGGTTGGTTGAGGAGTGCTGCACGAGTGAGAAGAGTCATTTTTGAGTAGAGAACTGTTAGACTCGTTTGAGTGAAGTTCTGATACCTCATCTTGAAGTGTTCTTCTTACTTTAATTAAAAATTCTTTATGTGTTAATCCATTTTTTTAATTTCTTGCTGATTCTTCATTGTATGTAACTATGGTAATTTTTGCCTCTGTACTTTTTTGAAATTTAATAATATTTTTTACAAAATGTTCAACTTGTATTTCATCCCTAACACAGCCCATGGGGGAGCAAATGAGGTGTTTAAGTTGCTTGTCTTTAAAGTCACTTGTTAGATTATGGAATGCTGAGTCGTAGTCATGTGAAGTTGGCTTTTGATGATAATTATTTTTTTGTAAGCAGACTATAGACTGTTGCTCCATCAGGCAGCTGTTGGTAGGCAAGATAATTAGATAAGGAATCTGTGGTATCAGGACGGCCAAATTCTTCTTTGAAGATTGCAGCCACGCCAGCACTCATATGCCCTTCACTGTGGAAGTCCCGTGAAATGCAGTGTGCAAAAGCCACTGATTTTTCCCCTTTGTGTTTTTTTATAGAAATTCTCATATTTTGGTCAAGGATTTCAATCTTATTTTCAATTTGTTTAAGATGGGCTTTATTTTTATTTTCATTTGTAGAATTGAGTTCACTCCTTGATTCTAAGCCAGATCCATGCAGTAGTTTGGCTATTATTTCTGCTACCTTATCTTTCCCTCTTCTATTCATGTGCAACCCATGTCTTGTAAAGTAATGTCGAGGCAGTTGATCAAGAGGAAGTATCTGAACATGTTGACATTTTTGAGCTATAATATTCTCTAGTTCTGAATTAATTTGTGCTATTTTTAGATCCAAATCATGTCTGTCATGTCTCATTGGAAGCTTAGCCAGGATAAGCTTGGAAAATGTTGAACTTTCTATCAGATTTTGCATGTTACTCAATATTTGTTCAATGCTACTGTTTTCAACATCATTTGTGCCCGCAATTACTAATAGGTAGTCTTTTTTATTTAAATCTTTGCCAAAACTTAGCACTTCCTCAACAACTGAGTTGAACTTGGCACCTGGACGGACACATGATGAAACGTTGTGGAGAGTTCTCCGCTGAACCAGACTACTCAATTGTTTTCCATGGCTATCAGCCAAGATTAGAACTTTAGATGTTTTTACATTTGCTGTACTACAAATTTTCCTGTGTAACATTGTTTTATTAATATTTATTCTATTATCACATGCAATTTCTTGATAAGCTGATGTGATGGCTGTCTCAATTTTCCTAGCCAATGGCGGAAAACAATGTACACAAGTACGGTTTTGATTTTTCATATCTTCAAGGTCCTTAGTTAGTTTTTTATTATCATTTTGTAAAATTTCCACAACAGCTTTTAGGTTTGTTCTTTCTAACTCTGATTTTTTTAACTCTTGAATCAGTATTTTTGTTTGAAAGTCTTGAGTTTTGTTATCTTCTGAAACTGTTTCAGAGTCAGAATTATTATTTTTATTTTTTCCTTCCATTAAACTTTGTTCTAGTTGTATACACCGTTCAGTAACAGCATTAAGTTGATAGTTTAAGTCTATATCCAATGTTGTATTTACAGCAGCATCCTTAGTGCAATTTGTGGTATCTTTTATATTATTTATTGGAGTAGATGTCAAGATGTTAGAAGTATTTAATCTATAGGGTGATTGAGAGCTACTGTTCACATAACTTGTTGCAAGTTTTTGTTGTTGCTTTCGAGACATACATTCATTTTCAATCTCCTTTAGGGCCAATGTAAACCCATGCTTTGTTGTTTGGACAAGTTTTGACTTATTTTCTTCATAATTATTCAGCTCACTAATTAACTACATGCTCCACTTCTAATTTTTCGATTAAACTACTTTAGTTTCTTATAAACTGATATTGTTTGGTGAATTAAAGGGAACACTTTGTTTGAATAGTCTCTAATAGAGTATATAAAAATTAATGATTTATCTTTCATTTAATCCTTTATTCCAATTTTCATGTTGCAATGTTTTTTGTTTAGCTTTATTAGCCTACTATAGATTATATTTTTTCAGATTCATCGTACTTGCTTCTAAGAAACTGCTAAATGAAAAGGTAATTAAATCTTGTCTACACCGTAACTACCCTGTCAGGTCTCAGGTGGATGTTTTTAATAGTTTGTCTAAAACTGTAAACATAAATAATATCTAATATGGATTCAGGATCTTTGTTACGACTAGTAGAATGAAATTAAATTCACCAACAAACAAGATACATATATTTTTCATTGATTAATGTTGCTGTATGTTCATAATTACGATAGTTATTTACTGGTCATTATAATGTGTTTCTATCACACTTTGTGTATGAAAACCCACAATTAGGCAAACAGAGTAACAAAATATTGTGCTTTGTAACTTTTGAAGTACTTACATATTTTCTAAGATCATATTTAACCTCCTAACTTTGGTGGACACATTTCTACTATCTCCAGTTTCCTAAAGTGGAAACAAAAGTCATGTTGTAGCGTAGGTATTAACAACATACAATGTAGCTAGAGATATATCATAGTTTAACACATTGACTATGGTGAACGCACATTGCTACTATCCTCACTGTTCTAAAGTCGGTAAATAACTCATGTCATAGCGAAGGTGTTAACAACATATAATATAGCTAGAGATGTATTGACATAGTTTAACACATTGACTGTGGTGACTGCTACTATCAATGTTCTAAAGTTGGTACACAACTCGTGCCATAGTGAAGGTGTTAGCAACATATAATATATATTATAGCTAGAGATGTATCATAGATTAACACATTGAAAGTCCTGAACCCACACTGCTACTGTCCCAACTGTCCTAAGGTCGGTACATAACACGTGTCGTATCGAAGTAGTTAACAACGGGTATAGTGCGATAAGCGGCCCTGGTTTTTTATATTGAAATTGAAAGTGATATTACTTAATTATAGCTATCGATAAAATGAACCGACACTGATTTTTAAACAATCACTAACTTGTATCAACTTTAAACACTTTCTCATATAAATATCTTTCATAGGCAATGACAAAGTCGATAGCTCGTGGAGGACCTTGAAATGATGTTTAAAAAATGGCATTTCAGACCTAATTGGGGATAACCTTTGTGAGTATTTGTACAGAAGAGAAGTACGGTTTCTAGAGAGGATGCTTTCAACAACTTCTTGCTGTTAATCATTGCTACGGTAGGGTACGATAAGAGGATCCGGTTTTTTATATCAAAATTGGTAAACGTTATTAATTAATCATAACCATCGATATAATAAATCGATACTAATTAATTATTTTGAACAATTAACTTAAATAATCTATATCAACAGCTGTAAACACTTTCAAATAATACGCGTAAGGTAATATTTCAATTTTACATATAAGTAACATTTGATTATTAAAAATGGCAGTAAATTTTAGAAAACTACACGACATTGCTTTGAAAGATGATAGGACGTGTTTTTCGTGGTTTCGACATGTTGGACTCGTACCGAAAAACCCATTTAATGAAATTTGCGGGAAAGAAACAACTGTAACTGTGAGAGGAGCAGATATGGTCGTCTTCAGTTTTCCTAATCTTGGTTATAATAATTTGTTTGATCACTGTAAATATTAAATTCATATTTTAATTTAAAACATATGATTGATAAATAAATAAAAAGGCCTTTATTCATGAGCGATTTTCAACATTGATGTTGTTTTACAAAATAACTCAGGTCATGTATAAACTAAACATACAATATACAACCAAATAATAAAAATAACTTCACAATTCCTTAAGCTAACATTTTTTTTAATTTGTCTTTAATACGCCCTCATACTTAAATATTTCATTTCAGGTGGCAGACCGTTGTACCGCTGGGGACCGAAGTAAGAAAAGCCAAATGGGATTGATATTGAGGACTATAGATACTTTTATATCGATTGATAGTCTAGGATTTGAGATGCGAATATTAGGTATCAATGATTACATTCTTCAATACCTATAAAAAAACCGGGTCCCCTAATCGTACCCTACCCCATTGCGGTAATTGTCACATTAACGGCCGGAGCGGCAAACTACGAGTTTCGCGTTATTAATTTATTGGAATTGTTCTACAGACCAAAACAATATAAGGTTTGACGGGGTAGAAATGAGAAATAACGAAGTTCTAGAACATCAAAAATGGTACAACTTTTCAAGCGTGGAGCTATATTTCCATGTTCTAAATCCACATCGGGCATCACGTGACTTTTTGTGACCATGATTCAACATCGTGATGACGTCATCGGATGCGATGCCATCTTTGCAAACGTAAATGAAAAAAATACTGAAATGAGCAGAATTTTGATCCAAATGAACAATGTTTTTCTTAAATTTTTAGCTACAAATTAATTAGTTGTTATCGAATTGAGACGAGTGCCTCCGGCCATCAGCACGGGCTTCGGCAGCACCTTCGGTGCTGCCCTGCAATAATGTCAAGGAAAGAAAAACATTCCTCGAGATAGTACCTATCAGTAAAATATCCAATTCTAGAGGGGCTGATCAGAAATATAAATTGAATTGTAATGGAAAGGCAATTATGTACCGTGTAAAAAACTTAATAAATCATGAATACCCCTAATATGAATACGTATATAAATGGAATCTAGAGAACACTTACCATTAGTGTGTTCCACAGAATGTACAGAAACTAAATAATCTCGTTTCAGTAGAAACGTAACCTCTAACATGCCCAACAAAACACTCCGACACACCAATTCACTACGATTGGTCGAACTAGTGGATGGTTGATCCATGATTGTCACACACTCACTCGATCCAAGCTACAGTACACGTTATCTCTGACTTCTGCCCCAGAGCGCTCAGATAACAGATACGCTATCAGTCCCACCTGCAGATAATATTTACAGATATCCAGACACAGCACACAACAGAACATTAAAACATTAAGAACTTAACTATTTATGTATATAACCCTCTAAAATCATGTAATTTGTCATTTGCACCCCTAAATACATGGTTTATTTTTTGTTCAGGAGGATGAGCAGAATACGTTGATAACGTCAAATTCGTGATTTCCCACCTCGACCTTTAATCTTATAATTTCCCCCATTGCTACCCAGGAGAAAACATAAATAGTTACGCATATTTCATATTTTCACTTATAAAATTTTGTTATGATTTCGTTATTATTTATGAGTCTTTCTTATTTCCAGTTCTAAATGTTTGTTTAATCGTTATATACCCTAGCTCCTTTATTGTTAACAAAGAGCATGCAGTGCAGTCACCGGCGACCGCCACACTAGTGATGTTTGGTGATCGCTGGTGACCGCACCACATGCAATGTCTTAATGAGATTGTTACTATGTGTAATGTATTAACTATTTTAATTTCAAACATAACGTTATTATGACTAGATATATATGTTGACATGACTGACATTGGATATATTCAATAAAGGTCGTATTGGATATACGAATATTATAGATGATTGTACAAAAACAATATAAAAACCAGATCCGCTTATCGTACTATACCACTATATCATAATATAGCTAGAGAGGTATCATAGTTTAACACATTGACTGTAGTGGATGCACACTGCTAGTATCCCCACAGTCCTAAAGTCGGTACATAACTCGTGTTACAGCGAAGTTATTAACAACATACAATATAGCTAAAGATGTATCATAGTTGAACACATTGACTGCAATCGATGCACACTACTACTATCCTCACTGACCTAAAGTCAGCATAAGCCTGTCATAGTACAGGTGTTAAAATTCATTGCTTACTAAAAAGCCAGTAAAAATAGATCACTAGAGGCCTATTTAGCTATATTATCAATTTTCTAAAAAGCAGAGGTAAAAGTTGTTAACACAGAGCAATAAACCACTGAGATCAGCAACCTTCTTAGGTAGCTAAGTCAACCAAAGGTGTAAGTAACATAACAGACAATAGAAAGATTTAAGTTATCCAGTAACTGTATAAAATTACTCAATGGTAATACTGCAATAAGTATGGATTTAGAAAAACAAAGCAGTAAGCCTAACAGGTTTTCCATTGCAGACAATTTAATACCAACAAAGCTATCAGAACAAAAATGTAATATTCAGGTACCTAACATGAATTCTTGCAACTTTTATCAACGACATCTTAAGTACCAATAACACGTTACAGTTCAATTTTAATATGAAAATTAGAGTTTTCAAACCAAAATTAATAGTATTTCATGTTTATTTGAACAATTAACTGTTTCAGATATAACATTTCACTAGTATAGGCTAGTTATCAATAAACAAACCTTGATACCCAGTGAACAGCCAAGTAGGCCTACCAACGAAATCCAGACTAGAGTGTACACAAACACGGTTTGTTGATACCACCACCACCTCCATGGCACAGAAAGAATGGCACTGTTTGTTTTCTTACGATGACTCATTCTCCGTCTGACTCACCAAACAGCTGCATCCTTTGTGATAACGAAAAATGGCTTATGCGGGACCGGCTAGCCAATTCTCTAAGTCATACCTTCATATTGTTGGATGACGTCAACAGTTGTTATATTCTATTCTGCTAAAACAGAAACAGAGGGTTAAAAATAGGGATACACTATTCTTAACACAGCAGCTAAAGGTAATGAATACATAGAAATATATTTTATTTCTTGCAGAATTATTTTGTTTTTTACGACCTGTAAACGTTATATCAAGTAAAATTTGTGTAGATCAATTGTGTATCAATTTTAGATTTTATGGCTAGCGATTTAAACTTGCTACCATTTTGTTTTTATCACTAACCAAAAAAAGGGCATCCGGATCCGTTTGTAAAGTAGATTTCATCCCATCTAGTGTACAAAGAGAAACTGTATAATGTGTATAACTAACTTGATTATAAAATATATCTATATGAAATATATTATACATTTTAGATACAGCTAAATGTTTTATTATGTTTATATTACATTTATTATAGCAGCAGTTAAAGTTTCAAAAAAAATAATGGATTTTATTTAAAAGTACGGAAAGAATCACCCTTTCGCTGTTCAACTTTTTGAAGCATTATGATATTGTTAATACGTTTACAATTTCCAAGTATGTTATGTTATATCGTAGTTTTTATTCTAGTATTTTATCATTTATTTTCGTATTTGATAAACGACAATCGATGAGTTATTAAAAAGCCAAAGTTATGATGAATCCATTAACTAGAAGGACAATAAACACACTCTCAATGTTGTGTAAAGTGAAAGGCTTAGAGGAGGATTCTCGAGAAGCTCCAAAGAATATTTTATTGCCCTATGTAGGACACATAAAATGTGGACAAATTTCTATTATTTAATGCCGTTGAAAGTGCAATAGGCTTCAGGCCCGGTTAACTTACATATGGTGATCTAGCCATGATTTGTTTTCTCCTTCTTCTTCCATGGGCTCTAGTGGAGTACTATACCACAGGGCAGCAACTAGTTTTCGTGGGGCCCGTTGCAAACATTTACTGCGTACTCCTCAATTTGACACCCATCTTCCATACCTTCTTCTCAGCGACTATAATTATGACCATATCGCACATAGGCGTAGTATTACACACAAATAATATGAGAAAACTTATATTATAATATTAATAATATTTAAGTATTAGCTAAAATTAGGAAATAAATTAAACCATTAATAAATTAAAACTAATTTGCTTCTATATTTTACATTTTAGTTTGTGTTTGTACCTATTAAATAAAATAAAAAAACGATGTTTAATATGATTTGCGATTTAAATTAAGAACAATAATTCATAAACAAAAGTCATGTTTGTTGACTGGTTAAACACATAAAATCTAAAATTTATATATTATATAAATTTTAAAATTGCTGTACACTGTATACTAAAATTCCTAAGAATGTTTATAGATGGTTTTAAGATATAAAAAATGTTGTGTTCCATTGTAATGGAGAAATATTAACAGAATACTCTATATTGTAGTATGATAATATACTAACTAACAATACTATCACACTAAACTTATTGCTGTTATAGTAGCAGTGTGCTTAGAAAATCCCTCTTTATTAATAATTTTTAATATATTATCTAGTAAATTTAAATAACTTTCAAGGTGGAAGCTCCCATATGCTTGAAGCCCGGTGCGACCGTGCCACACCTGTTTAAATCGGCCATGTTATACCGAAAAGAGCGCTCATCAATGTACCTTATCTTAATTGGCTGATAGTATTTTACTCTGAATGTCAAAGAGCTGCGATCAACAAATCAACACTATTAATCATTGTTGACGTTATTTACAGATTTCATTGTTGTTAACGATTTATTCACATTGCCACAATTATTTACCTACATTCTTATTCAATGTATTGCAATCCACGTGTTTGTCAGTAATCAATTATTTTTCAAAATTGTCACATCTTATTGCCACTTTTTATATTGTGCATGGCAATTAATGGAAGTAATATTTTTTTTAATGGACATTTTGACAGAATATCTAAAAACTCAGTGACAAGTGAATAGCCCGTTTCCATGTGTTAGGGAGGATACTAAAATGTTAGAGCGTGTGATAATTGAGTTTTAGAACTAACATGTAACATATAATTTCCACTCTATCTTTTCTATTGTTTACTATGACAGAAAGAGATAAATGTATTGAAAGCTTGGGATCAATATATAAACCTTAACAAATATTTTAAACAAGATTGGAGTTTGAAATATGTATTAGGATGGATGAAGAAAGTCTCTCCAATTAACGTTGTAATACGTTTGGAAAATCTAGTATAGTATTTTAATGGCGTGTGTAATTGTGATAAAATAGTTCGAGATAAATTTGCAAGAGAAACTGATTTTCCAAAATTTGAATTAGAAATACATCAACGATCATCATAAGTTTAAAAGGACAACTGTACAAAACTAAAATTAGAAGATTTTCTATAACTATGAACATCAATGGAAAGGAGATGTCGCGAAAAAGAAGGACTGACACATGTAGTGAATATTGGGAAAGTGAATAACAAATTCAGGGTTTAAAAACCCAATCAACCAAGTTTACATGCTCAGATAATACTTACAGTAAATGTGGATTCCAACTCAAAATTGTAAAATATTCTACAAAACCATAAAAATATTTCATTTATAAAGAAACTTGATAATTTCAAGGGTTTACAAGTTTAAAAAGGAAAGTAGAGTAGGTAAAGATTCAGAAATTATTCAGAGTTGAAAATAAAAGGAGAAAATCGAACATGTTCGTATCACGTTGCATAAATAACGTATACAAAATCTTCTGACAGTCTTCGTGGATTTTTCATTTTGAAAACACTTACCAAAACTAAAATTGGTCGAGGTACTGTTCCTGCAGCAGACTATCTAGGCGATGGCTCTAGTCAGTCTTTTTGGATGGATATCATGACCGATTAGGTGCAGTTTCTACAAGTTAAATTCTTGCATATACTGCTGACGACTCTTAACCATACATTTATTTTTAATTGGCTAAAAATTATTCAAGATATATTAATTTCATTAAGAAATAAAATTAATTCCCTAGCTATGTTTTGAATTTAAGTTTTGGGTTTTGACATAAACTACTAAATTTAGGATTATATTAATTTGGCAATTATTTAGAATAAGGTCAAGTTGGGGACAGAAACGAAATTACCAAATGTACCTTCAAATAGAAGTTGGCAATGAAAGCAGCCCCGCTCGTATATTACACCGTCCTCTTGCAGTGCTAGCTATCTGCTGGGCCTATTTGTAATTTTGGTTTATCAGACGTAAAACAAACATACGTCTCTATGCCATAGAGTAAAAAGAGATGGATACTATCTTGAGGTAGGTTTTTCGTGTGAAGCCGGCAGTATTTGTCAACACTAAGTTTAAAGGTAACACTAACTAATCTTACACACAATTTATACGATCCAATATACTCCTTTACATTCATATATACGCTCAATGGTGTGTTTAGTTACTAATCTGGAGCCTATTCCCGTTATTTTCGAATATTATCTATACCTTCCTATTGATATTACATTGACTTAGATTTTCGTTATTTCCTATCCTTATTAATAGTTTTCTTCTAATTGTTATATACTGCCTGTTATTTATTTTTTAAATGAGTACTCAATCTCTATCAATAAATAAGAGGTTAGTGTTTCCGAATTAGATGTGTGAGTCTTGGTGCGACCAACATCAAATCAGTTCACAATGAGGCTGTATGGAACAATAGGTCTCTAGTCTGTCTTGTGAACGTTAATATCTCTCACTTCTTCTTTTTTTCACGTTTTGTTTATTGAGAATGAGATTGAGAGTAAAATTATTTAGTTCTGTGTCTGTGTAGTGAATTGTTATTGACGCCTTCTTACCGGTTGTTTAGTGTTCCTGACTGAAATTTTTAATATAACCATTTGAGACAAAGGTAAATAAGTTAGTGATTTTTTATTTAATTAGTAATACTAGAATTAAAAATGTGTTGCATGACAATTAAAGTTTAGTACTGATTAAGGTTAGGACACTTGATGATATTTCTCTTCATCTTTGAATATTAATATTTAAAGCTAAGAAAAAAAAATAATAATTCAATTAACAAGACCTTTTACAAGCTCTGCTTTGCGTTTTTTGTTTATTTGTTGATTTTTGAATGAAGAGTGTTTAAGATGTTAATAGTATAGCAGGTTTTTCATATTGAAGTATGTACTGTAATCATCAATACCTATATTCGCACCTCAAATCCTAGACTATCAATCGATATAAAAGTATCTATAGTCCTCAATAACAATAATATGTTTTAAATTAAAGTATGAATTTAATATTTACAGTGATGAAACATTATTATAACCAAAATTAGGAAGACTGAAGAGGACCATATTTGCTCCTCTCAAAGTTACAGTTGTTTATTTCTCACAAATTTCACACAATGGGTTTTTCGGTACAAGTCCAACATGTTGAAGCCACGAAAAACATGTCTTATCATTTTTCAAAGCAATGTTGTGTAGTTTTCTAAAATTGACTGCCATTTTTAATAATCAAACGTTACTTATGTAAAATTGAAATATTACCTTACGTGTATTATTTGAAAGTGTTTACAGCTGTTAATATAGATTATAATTAATTATTCAAAATAATTAATCATTATTGATGGTTATGATTAAGTTATATCGTTTGCCAATTTCAATATAAAAAACCGCGTCCACTTGTACCCTGCCCTAGCAATATAATGAAATAAACGTGTGTAAAGGCCTAGGCTATAAGACTAAAGTAAATTATTTTATCTAAAAGGGAGAAAATTCTACTTGAGTGGGGCGGTAAGCCACCTGGTAGGGAGGTTATATGCTTGTATTTTATCAATACTATACCTCAAAGAAAATTTATAAAATAACTACAACAAATATTAGGATAAATTTGCATTTTACTGCTATCTACAAGCCTTATTACTAAAGTAAGGGCAGTCACCTTGTATTTAAATATTGGCAGGTTTCAAATGCTGCAGTGTAAGTGGCCATTATGACGATCAAACTGTTGATTAGAAATATCTAAACTATTGAATATTATAAACATTTAACCTATAGATATTTATAATTAGAATAATTAATAATTGCCAGCAGCTTTTATTTTACAGAAAATATTGTTCAAATTTATCCTAAGTTAATTGAAACAAAGTGGAATCATTTGCAAAGTGATTAGAGTAGACTTTAATAAGTGGCCTACACTCTTTATTCGGTTGTTCTTATCTTAATGAATAATTCCAGGAGACTTTAATAAGTGGCCTACACTCGTTATTCAATTGTTATTATCGATCTATTTGATATATTATCCAAATTCGATGTTATATATTAATCGTACAAAACAAGAGTTATAATCAATTTACAAGAATAATAAATTGCAATTTTTAATAAGATCAATTTAACAATAACATTAAAAAATAACAAATCCAACTATGGCCTAGAAATACACATCAGAAATAGTATACGTTTACAATTTTAATAGATTGCGCGGATAGCAGTTAGCTACCGCTTTTGTGATGGCAGTAGCCAAACCCACATGTATATCAAGAAATTTATCACACAATTTTCTCATATTCATTGTCATTTTCAAATTCTCAACAAATTGGTTACTTCTTGCTGTTTATTGTTCACATGACAAATGACTGTAATATTGAATTATTCATTAGGATAAAAAGAAACCATTCAATAAAAACAACCGACTAAAGAGTGTAGGCTGCTTATTAAAGTCTACCCAATAATTCAATATTCCAATTTATTTAACAAAACATAAGATTCCTACTTATTAATTACATTAATTTATTAGACAATACACAGCAAGAAGTAACTAATTTGTTGACAATTTGAAAAATGACAATGAATATGAGGAAATTAAGTGATAACTTTATATATATATATATATATATATATATATATATATATATTTCTTATTTTTCTTTTTACATATAAAAATATAGCTTCACTAAAATACAATCATTAAAGCCTCTACCGTTCTACATTATTGTTTCAAACTAATTAAAACAAAGTAAAATCATGTGTATGGTATTTGATTTATGGCCACAAGTAAAATGGTAATGTGGTCTACAAATGTTATTTGAGTCATAAAGTGTTGGCCATGTTTATACTTCAACATAGTAAAAAGTAACTAAATGTTATACTTTTTGGTTTGTTACATTTTATAAATATAGTTCTTTGTTCATCATTAAAATTATTACTGTTTAAGATATAAAAAATAGCTGAACTATAATTTAATTAATTTGAAATACCTATAATGAAATTTTGTTCGACATTTTGGTTTTAGTAGTTTTTAGACAATCCTTGGATATCAAGGATTCGATAATCATGAATATAAATAATTTGTATTATATGTTAATTAATTATAGTTTAGTTGTTCTTATATTACAAAAAGTAGTAATTTCTTATAAACAATATCTAGGCTATACGTGTATTAATGAAATGTAAAAAACAAAAGAACGTAACATAAGTGACTTTTTTACTATTTTGAAGTATAAATGTGTCCAACACCTTGTGACATAAATAACACATGTTCATTGCTATTTTAGTTATAGCCATTTATTACTCAAATGCCGTACAAATGATATTACTTTGTTTGGATTAATATGAGCTATGTTGTTATTAAATACATTAAAAAGAGCTGGCGATAATTAATTATAAATAACTATAATTATAGAATTTATTTTTATTTGATAGTTTAGGTATTCCTAATTGATAATTTGATATCACTGATTTGATTGTGGTTGTGACCACTTACTATACTGCAGCTGAGATCCCAAGAAAAGGATAACAGGTACTATATCAGTTCACCTTGAAAGAAAGGGAGGCTTCCATTCAAATTCTTCCTTTCAAAGCAGACAGGAGAATGGGGGTGGGGGGGGGGGGGGGTGGGGGGGGGGGGGGGTGGGGGGGGGGGGGGGTGGGGGGGGGGGGGGGTGGGGGGGGGGGGGGGTGGGGGGGGGGGGGACTCTCCATTTGACTGGGTTAATTAATAGACTAAGATTTGGGCACTAACCTAAAATTTGTTTTATTCCCCTTAAAACTAGTGCTTGGACCAGTAGACCAAATTTTATTAGGCTGCAAGACCCATAGCCAGTATTTCCCGTTTTAAAGACCTTTTGATAAAATTTATGTGCTGAAGAGTACACATTTTATGTGAGACCCAGTCAGAATTCTAGAGCCATAGATTTTCAACTTTTCCAATTCTAATTTTAAAAAAAACCTAATATTGTTCAACCCAAATCTGAATTTAGAAGAGATAAGTTTTTTAATTTATACAAATTCAGAAAACCACCCCTTTTTATGAACTAATAAACTTATTATAATATTAATAAAAAGCCGGCACAATCAACCACCGCCTAAGTGAAGATCTTGCTATTCTACCTGATAGCTGGCACACCATTATTGAAAGATTAATTTACTTCTATATTTATAACTTAAATTAAATTCTCAATTCCCACATTTCAGTATTTAACAGATGTAACACTGTAATTTAAAGTTTTTATACTTTGAACAATTGTATTATAATTAGCTATAATATATAATATATATATATATATATATGCTATAGTTTGAACTGAAGTAAGTAAACCTACCCACCTTTAATGGTTTATTGATAGTTCTCAGACAAAGTGTTACGGGTGTTGGTTTTGCGGTTTAAGGCAGTTAGGGAGCTGGTCATTACTTTGAGTATTTTTTTATAGATTTTTCTTGTTCAAACAGAGGTTACTGCCATTAGGGAATATGCTTGTAAGAATCTTCATATGTGGTTCAGTGACAAGACAAAAACTGGAAAGGCATTCGCGGGACTAACCGACAGAAGTGACTACTTCTTATAACGAGCTGTGAATATATATCTTGAAAAAGTACGTTTCCTAATTATCAAATGGTTATTTTTTATATTTTAAAATAATATTAGACACTCAAATCGTAAACGTAAAAAGTTTTACATTTTCTATTAGTTTTATACAAATTTTGACAACATTTTTTACATTTCACTTATTACAATGATCACTGAATGACCAAATTAAAGTAATAAATATTTATAAATTTCATTTTTATCCTTTATATTAATTTCTGTTATTAGGCCAGTATAATTTTCACTACAATCTTGTACTTTCGAAATAATTACTTAATTTTTTTGTCATCATATTCTAAAAATGAAATTATGGGTTTACGATAACTGAAATAAGAAATAAAAATTCTCAAATAAAATCTAGTTAAATATCTTCTAAACACAATATCTATTATTGTTCCATATCTCGTTGTACTTATGTTTTCATCGTTTGTTTTATTAACGTCAAATTTTGTTAGTTCAGATCAGATGTTTATATAACAGTTAGTTCATACCTCGTATTTCGGCAAAGCTGCCTATACTACTTTGAATGCACGTGGAAAACATAAACAGGCGTGACGCGATAAGAAAGTTTTTTATCCGTTCAAAACATACATCCATAGCCTGCCGAAAGAAGTAGTCACTTCAACAAGGAGCGACAGTTACCTCTCACTAGCACACCTGGATAGCCACTGAACGGAGAAATGCACTCCCATCTAGATGGCCGCGATAGGCCCGCCCCTAGTAGCTACAGAGCGAACAAAGCGTGATGCGTGACGTTCCGTGACGCGAAACAAAAGTTTTTCCTCCGTACAAAACATACATCCATACCTCGCCAAAAGAAATTAGTCACTTCAATTAACATATTCACTGACAGCTTTAAAGCCGTTTTTCAGTTATTTATTCATATTTAACTCCAAATATGTCTGTAACTGTTAACAGGTTTTATCTTCTCTTGATATCAACGCAGTCACTGTTTGTTGCGTTCCAGGCCATAAGAAAATCGGGGGAGACGAAGGGAGTAGATATTCGAAAACTTAGGATTGCTTTGAAACATAGCACGTATTAGAGATTTTAGTTGTCTTTGTCAATTTGACCATGTACGGGGAGTTTCTTCCAGAAGATCTGCTCGGTTAAAACCAGTGCTTTATGGTCATGTTGTTACTGTTAAGGTTTCTTTTCATTTTTCTGGGGCAGACAATCTGCTTTTTATGCTCAAGTGATTGGCTTGTCATCAGAAGAAGAAGAAGCAGTTGATTGATTCTACTTTTAAATATGTTCAGCCGCCCAGATCTTCATCTATAAACTGACGATAGTCTAATACTCTATAACTCCTACAGGTATGCAGTACATCTACAGAATGAACCGTACATTGCACTGTGGAGACCTGCAGGGAGTATCTGTGCTATATGAGAATGGACATTTGGTGGGGGCAGGTCTCATCACCTTCGGAGCTCCCAGCTATAGAGATGGGTACCGAGAATGGTACGAGAACCTGTCTCTCAGAAAGTTCAAGGTAAAGCTAGTTAATTACAATTATCATACCAGTAATTTTCCATCGATACTTACAAACCAAAACAGCAATTGAAATAAAAAATATCTTATTCTCAACTAGAAGAAAGTTTGAAGAAGCAAGTGCCCGAATGGGCCAAGGGAACTGCGCGCGCAAACCGGCCATCCGCCTGATCGGTAAGCGGGGAAAGAGCCTTTTCCAAGAACATTGGGCTTTCCCTTAGGGCCCATTTTCGGTATTCTCGTGACCCAAGAGCAAAAACTGAAATATTTACTGAATTATTCAGTTGTCTCGTGGTTAGATTCAAATAAAAGGTATTCGGATATTTCAGTTCTTTTAAATCAATTACAGAATGGCATTGCCTAGGTGAGGTAAACGTTTCGTGGATGGCTAGTAGAGCCGCGGCCGCGCGCTCAGATTCCTTGGTCCATCTGTATTCATTGCTGTATAACAGGAGAATAAATACTGTAGTGGCCAAATGAGTGTGAATCCTCATTATAGGGAACATAATTCAGACATATAATTATACACATCCAACTGATTTTAGTTTCCCCGTTATTGTCATTTGTTGCTCCTATCACATTTTCTATTTTTTTTTTTTGAAAACTTATTGACGTACAGCTTACTTACCTCACAGATGAATTTGACTTATTGTGAATGCTATCCTCTTTGAATACCAATAACTTTGTCAAACTCTGTCAGCACCACGTGATGCTGAATTAAAGAAGAAGGTCCCGTGTTTTGGCCTTATAAATCTAATTATGTAAGGGTTTTATATTTATAGACTATAACCTGTGAGAAACTTAACACATTTTGTAGTTTTCTCGTATGAAATGCCCTCTTCTAAACACACGTAACATTTTATCGTCGCTAATGTGGTAATTTTGTAGGATTTTGTATTATGATTAGTTGTAATACTTGTTAATGAATTCAAAAGTATATGTTAAACAGGTAAAATTGTATTACAAAACGAGATTTATCCTTATACACGTCTACTTTACATGAAAATAACTACCACTTTCCACAGATACAGGTTTGGTTGGGAAATGGAAAGTAAAATATACAAAAAAGTAAAATACCGATGTTTTAATGTTTTACTACTTAATTTGAATTTAATAATATAGACAATATTTTATTTTTAAACATTGAATATCATCCTTCGATTCCTTATTCTAAAATAGCTAGAGACTAACAGATGGTTTACATATACGCAGTATTTCTTTTCGACTTGACGTTCCCTTCCATAATTATTTTAGTACGGCTATTTCAACTTTATCAAAATATTAAATTTTTAAAGGCAACCAAATTTGGGTAAATATAGTTTGTTAATCATCACGTCCAGTCCAATGATTATAATTTAGTTTTTTTTTAATTTCTTTATTTCAAAAAGCATAGAAAGTATGGGTTTTTTTGTAAAACCTAAATCTTGTCTTTGGCTTTCCGTTCTAAAACGATTTTTGAAGAAAAGTTTTCACCACAATAATGTTTTAACCGGAGTTTTAAAACGTTGACTGTGTCTACATTTGAAAATGTTAAGATTTTGGGATATCAGGTTTTGTCACACTCAGTACATCTGATGAGACTTTTAATTGGATTCTCCGTATGTGACTTACGGTGATCAATTAGATTTATTTGTTATAGTTCTACTCATCCTAATGTTCAAGATTCTTATCTGAATCACACCGTATACAATGTGAGAATGTCTTTAACTAAACACGTTCATTCAAATATACAAACTTTATTACTCCCCAGTAGTTGGATTACGTCCACAATTCACGGGTTATTTAGCGCTTCTAAGAACACATTTGATGTACTGTAGTTAATGAACCTTTCCTAGTTTTAATGTAATGTATAAATCTAAGAAAACAAAACATGCATATAGCTATACTTTCCCTCTAAAGTATAGTTGTCCTACTACATTAAAACAATTATTTTATTTAGTTCAAAGCTCTAACCCTTTTGTTACAGAAAATGGTTCGAAATGGTCCCTTGTGCATGGTAGACTGGTACAAGAGGTATGGAGTGATATCTCTCCATTTTTACCTGAACAGGTTTCCTAGATTTGTTATGTGCAGTTGGCCATGGCAAAGAAAAAACAGGTGTAAGAGAAATTAAATGTTATAATTTAAAATGTGGATATATTTATTTCAACACCGTATAGCTGCCTAAATTATCAAAACAAGCAAAGTCTGATAACGAAGTTAGTAAAATAAAAACCTTAAACAATGAACAGGTCAAACTTTACAACATTACTTACTTCTGTAAATTATTGCGAAATGTACTTTAACTTTACGAAACAGGTGCATTTGAAACAACTTAAGTGCTTTGTTAAGAAATTATTGTAACAAAACATCACAAAAGTTATTCAGAAATTATTGTTTCTGTCTGAAAATTATTCAAGCCATAACTTGTAAGTCGGTGAATGGTTTCTCCATCAGCTATTTTATCAAAGTACTTAGCAACAACTCAGAAAGACAAGCTTTTGAAAAAGAATAAGAAAGTGAACTCTCTTTACTTAGCACTGACTTAGGTGGAGTGCGAATGGAAAACTTTACGAATCCAAATAAAACAAAGTTGTTATTTTTCACTCCAACTTTTTGTTTCCTCTGTGGAAAGGCTTTGGAACATAAATCGTAGCCGAGCTGCCTTATCTCGAACCTGCTGCTAAACAAGTTGGGTTTGTGCTCGGTCCTTTGTTCTTTCAACTTATCGTTCCCTTAGGGGACTGGTAAAACCTTTTCAAATAAACGCTTTAGTAGATACAGTAAATGGCTCGGTTTCATGTAATGAGATATATATTTTGGATATGTTGTAAACAAAATGGTCAAGTACTAAAACCTTGATTACTTTCAACTATCTATAAATATTTTTTTAATCTGTGACGTTTAAAGTCACAACACCAATAAAAGAATTTGCATTTAACTATAATTAAATCAAATTACAAAATTTTTGAAAACGTTACTGATTTATCTACAAAATGATAACTTTTAACCCAACACAGCTATAACAAATTAACGTCCAAAAAATACACCATAAATAAAAAAACCATATTTTAATAATTAAACTCTCAAGTTCAGTAGTAGTATTGATAAATAATTATGATTTTAACAGCAAATACTTATCTAAAAGTATATAATTTTCTATGCTTGAATTACTTGGTGTCGTAGAGATAACAGCGCATATTGATAATCAAGAGTCGTATCTACTTGTGTTTAAACATAAATCAAGACCACAGAGAAGTCGCATTTAAGGTCACTTCGAGAAGTGTGTAAGAAGGATTTCATTCTCAACTTTACAGTTTAGGACGATTTCCGCTTCCAACGGTCCAATTGAGGCTTCAAGCACTTGTAACTAATTCAGACCACAGGTTTTCATTTCCATTCATCACAGTCATCCCATTGGACATGGTACCAAACATGGATCAAGGTGTATCAGTTGATCCAGTTCCGTGGGGAATAACTCAACATAAGGATCGATGCGAGCAACGTAATCACCTATGCCTTTTATCTTAGACCGTTTCAAGAATGTATTGGAAAGATTTGTCCCTCAATTTTCCCAAGTTAGTTAGGCGGCCGTCAGAAGTCTCTAATTTAGCGCATGTTTTCTTTTTCAATCATCCCATTCAACAATATCAATAGATATTGTATAATATATATATATATATGTTTTATAATCGTTGGAGATTTTCATCATCCTGATAGACTGTCTTGAATTTTTCAAAAGTGCGTGTGGCCATTACGAATACGAGAACGGCAGACCTTCGCTTACCACATGAGTTTACATGTGCATATTCGTTTACAGACTATCTCCAAACATCAATTCTGACTATTTGTTATCGATCATACTTGGAATACAAGTGCGTGCTTCGTCCAATAACTTTGTATTAGTCACCGACCTCAGTCAATATTCTTTAGTAAAAACTAGTATCGCTCGCTATGCCGATAGCTTTCAATTCAATAAAAGGTGACCCACAAAGTCCCCCAAATTATCGTGGATTTAGCTTAGTTCCCGTGAGTTTTAACTGTGGAAATATTTATAAAGAGCCTTGAGACTTTTATGAAGCCTAAGCGTATTAAGCATCTTTACACCTCCTCCCAATATGGGTTTAGGACAGGCCTGTCTACTAGTGAGACAGTGAAATAGTATTATATCCACTGTTCTTGAGGTAAAAAGTAGTGTTTGTGTCACTTTACTAGAACTGTCAAGTCTTCGACATTGTGTTTTATTCTATTCTAGCAATGAAACTCAACTATTGTGGTGTGACTGGTAGAGAACTGACTGCTTAAATCCTATCTATGTAATAAATTAAAACCAATAATCAGACCTCCGATTTCCTGGACAACCCGTGCGAGATGCTGCTAGGCTCCGTGCTCGAGTCTTTTTGTTTACTATCTATCTTTGTAAACGATAGGCCAAAGATTCTTGCAACCTAATGCGTACTATATGCAGACAATACAACCACTCTAACTGAATATGTAGACACAAATGGCATTTTAAATTTAGGTAAAAATCCCCCTGGAAAGATCAGAGCTTTGTATCCAAATAAATAACCTACTTATAAATCAGGAACAAAACCAATATTATCTCGATTAGTTTAATTAGGCTATCTGAAAAAGAATTGGAATGATGCTTGGGATGCACTTGGATTATAGGCTTAGTTTGCAGATATTTTTGTATAAATGATTAGCAAGAGTGATACTTAAAAGACTAAAATTTTCTATGGGCCCTAAAACTTAAAAAAATGCATAATATGCTTTTTTCAACTACCATCTTACTTATTAACCTTTACTGTGGGGTGTTTCTCCAAATAGTTAGCAAGTTTTCATTTGGCATAAAAATGCAGTTAGGTGCATAAATAGTGTTTTAGACAATGGACAGACAAAGTTTATAGAATGTGAGATTTTAATATAAAATGTTTCAATGCTTACTCTGTGTAAAAGGAAACTTTGTCTAATTAAAAAAACACAGTATGTTCACAGCAATAACATCGTTTATAACCATAAGATTGACACTTCGTAAGTACGCCTCAGTAAAACACAAAACTGCTATAAGCAGTTAAGCCTAAGGATGTTTAAAAAAACCTCTCCAACACAGCAAAAACTGTTAGCATAAGACATATCAAACAATTCCTTGATACATAGTTAAAGAGGTAAGCGTTTAACAACTCTGATGCGTTCTTTGAACTGAATTATTTAGTCTTTTAGTATTAATCTTAAATAATTATATTTTAATAAGCAAAGAATGTTTACAACAATCTAAGTAGAATTCTAAAACTACCAAAAGAATGTCATTCTTTGTGTTGACTCTGCCTATTAAAACCATATTTGTTCAATGACAATAAACGTTTTTTATTTCGATTTTGATATCCTAAAATTTGGCATTACGGGTTAGCTAAAATGTTAAAGCCCTTGTACGTAAGAAAACAATCTCACAACGTAACTTCGTCACATTTGTTTGTAACTTACTTAATAGTATCATGTGATTGACCTTCGCATTACATTCTTGTTATTTATTAATATATTTTTTCCTTTAATTCTTATTTTTCTATATAGGAGGAGTTGTAATTTAAATTTGTATAGTCAACTAATGGTCAAAAGTTGAATCTAATTTTTATTATAAACATATTATTACAACTTCAATATAGATAATTGGCATATATCGTCGTGAAATATGAGTTAATTGGTCTTGGATCCCCAAATTCAATTCCTGGATACACCACTGGTGACAGCACATTTCATAAAAATATAGTCCAAAATAAATATATATTTTTTACATTGCCGGTCATATAAGATCCTTAAGAAACCCACCCAGGACATATAGTGCTGGCTTAATCAGCACTACATAGCTTTTAAGAGAATGTTCAAAAGCTTCTTTTGGCAGCTAATGTACATTTTGATTCAAATATCTTTCACTGAGTTTTAGAGAGAATTTATCAAGATGTTAACATTCCTTTGTGAAAATGTACTTAAGAAGAGATAAGTGTTACCAAGTTTAATGTGGAAATGTGGAACTTCTACCTTTGCTTTGCGGGATACTTTTGCACAGGCTAGATGATTATTTGTGGAGCAATATTGTTTTTATATTTTGTATTTGTAATATTAGTAATTTTTAATTTGTGAAAATAAGTTATTTTGGAGCTTAATATAAATTAACTATATTAACGAATTTTATGTTAATTAACTATATATAAAAACGTTTCACAAGAACGAATATTTAAGACTGAAAGCCCTCTATGAGCTGATTAATAAAAGACAAATTGATGGGAAAAAGCGTTGTAAATGTCAAGTTCTTCAGAAGTTGTATTTTGACTGTAACTGGTTTTAAAATTGTTCAGAAACCCCTTCATAGATTGAAGTTTTGAATACCATAAAATTAACTAAAATATCAACATCTGATGTAGAAGAGGAAACAGAAAAATAAATAAAAAAGTAATATAAATTTATTAGCAATGTATATCACTAAATAATTTAAATACTTAATTAATATTCAGTACAGTACCATAGGTATTTATTAGGTGTACAGCCCTATTGTTTATTACATCGGTCGCCTTTCTGCCAAGGCCAGCTGCAGATCGTCACCCGAGGAAACCTCTTGAAAAAGATGTGAAAAGACGTGGCTCCGTAATGGGTGACCCAGTCAGTCATACATTCTGGCCCGTTTGGTACAATGTCCTGTAATATGGACACATGGTTATTGGAAATAATTCAATGTTAATACATGTTTTAGAGAGGCATCATTAACACTTAGGGCTATAGTATGATAGAACCACTCTTGCTGACTATGTGGTAAGGAAAAAATTTGAAAATTGAAGTTAGCCATGGAGTGTAAGTAGTTAGTGCTGGAAGGAGGTTTCCCATCTCGTGCCACTTTCGTAGAATTAGAATTATTAGTAGTTGGTGGTGAAAGCAGGTTTTCCATATCATGGAAATTTTCTAGAATTAGAATTATTAGTACTTGGTGGTGAAAGCAGGTTTTCCATATCATAGTTTTTCCTAGGTTTAGAATTAGTGGTTGGCGGTGGTGGAGGGACTTTTCCCATCTTGTGACATTTTCCTTGAAATAGAATTAGTAGTTCATGGTGAAGGAAGGTTTTCCATCTTATTGTACTTTCTTATAAATATAGTTACTACTAGCTGGTGGTGAAGGGTGGTTTCTTATCACATACCACAATCCTGATACTACCAATTAAAACTCGTAGTAGCAATTGGTGGTTTATGAGTTTTCTCATCTCATGGCAATTTTCCTAGAGTTACAATTAGTAATCGTTGATGGT
Organism: Homalodisca vitripennis; assembly: GCF_021130785.1. Classification (NCBI taxonomy): domain Eukaryota; kingdom Metazoa; phylum Arthropoda; class Insecta; order Hemiptera; family Cicadellidae; genus Homalodisca; species Homalodisca vitripennis. The sequence continues at coordinate 174,453,909 of NC_060208.1, read as the reverse complement.
GAACGCAAGTTTTCTATCTCATGCCATCTTTATAGATAGTTAATGTGTTATATTTAATGCTAGACATAAAAAAATATAGTAAAAGATTTTATGTTCTTAAACCAATGTTTGCAGCTTTTAATACCTAATCTGGTTTTGTTGTTATTAACTCAAAAGTGGCCACATTGTTGTCTATAAGTGCTACACTATATCATGTTATGGTACTGATCGAGAATGTAGTTTAGAGTGGCTAATACACGTATACTGCTGTGCACCTCTTATTTCTTGTATGAACGCTTCTTAGTCACCTCACTTCTCTGTTCGCTGTATAGCAAGTACTTGAAAGTTAGTTAATAAATGCAGGTAGTGTGAATGCGATGTAAACTAAAAACTTGAAACGGAAAAGGTGAGCAGGAATATTCTCATTAAAAATATATTAAGCTAAATGTGTAGTGGTAGTTTGGTTTGAACCCCCTAAATGTATTTAAGGACCAGTATACAAGATATTTTAAATTGGTAGGTGTTTAACAATATATGTTCATTCACTATAAACATTCTAACACAGACTCTTTTAGTATTTAAAAATTTCACAGGTTCATCGTAGCTCTAATTTCGATATGTTGTTGTCAAGTTTAAAGAAATCTATTCAATAATAAATTACTAATAAGTATAATAAGAAGTATTAATTACATATTTTAGTTTTTATTGTACAGCTACCAGCAAACACGAGTGTGGACCATAAATTAAATATAAAAAAAACGAAGTAGTACATAATCACTTTTTATAAATAATTTTGAAGTTGATTAATAATGCTCTGGGCCTAGTGTGACTCGTTTAAGTTCTTATTTATAAAGTATGACATTGGTCATAAATGTGCCTGACATAACATATGTATTTTAATTATTATTTTAATCCATAATGACTTGTGATTAAATAAACAGTAAAAAGTAAAGCGGTATTAGATTTTATAATTTAATTTAAATTATTATTAAATCTAACTATCAAACATAATAATTAATGTAAAGTATTCATTAAAAAATTTAAAAGAATGTAATCTGGCACCACATCATGTAGCTTACTAAACAGGTACAGTTTATAACTAATAAAAATAGATTTTGACAATTAAACTACACTGCCATATTATATTGTCAACCTCAATCCTTATGGAAGATCCATAAGGATAAATCACCATCTTTCCATGGTGGTCTTTCCTTTTATCCATATCTCATGGATTTTAATTTTATAGTATAACTTATGTTTCATACTCTAGCGATAGATCTCTATTGAGTACTAAATCTGATGCTCAATCATATGAAGCCAACGATAAAAGTTCACTAATAATTTAAAAACTACAATACTGACTTCAGACTTATGTCTATGATGTGAATATATGATGTACTGCCATGTTAAGTGGGAGTGGGATGATTTATATGCACCTACCTTAACAACCTTTGGAGGGACGTCTTCAAACCACACTCTGTCTTTCGAGGTGAATGCTCCAAATGGATTGAATCCCAGGCCAATAAGTTTCCCTTGCTCATAAAGCAAAAATGTTCCTTGAAAATCTGCACATTCACTTGTGGGAGTCACTTTGTAAAAGTAGTGCATTCCTGAAAATAGAAGGGAGTATATGAAACAAGGTTGAGAGTTCACTCGTCAGAAAAACCTAAAAGAATTGTTTGATTCCTCAATACAGAAATTTAAAATGTAAGATGAAAGTGGTCTTATTTTTGAAAATTGTTTGCGGGTAGAAAGGTACACAGATTTGAAAATGACCTTTAGATAATTCTTAGTTGATTGGAATAAGACATTTAAATTGCCCAACCAAACCACAACATAACCATGAGTAAAAACGAAATCTTTAATCCGAGTATACTGTAGTAAAATAGATCACTTACCCATTCCTACAAAGCAAGCTTGTTTGGTAAATCCTTGGGCTTCAACATTACATTCTTCCTTAGATATACGAGTCCAAGTGCCATCAACCTTCAGGTAAATATCTTCTGCCACCAAACCTCCAGTCTCCGACCGACCTCCTGCCTTCAGTTTATCTGAAAACAACCACTATCAGCTAGCTACCTTTTTGTTTTAGGTATGGAATGAAACTCAATGCCATGAGTTGCATACAAAGAAGCCATTACAATTTTAGTAGTTTTAAAATTGAGAGGTTTAGAAATCCTAAAGAAAGAGGGACATATCTAAGATTTGATATCAAGGGACAGTAACAATATATATATATATATATATATATATATATATATATATAATATATATATATATACTCGCCTTCGGCTCGCTGGGGGCTACGCCCCCAGGGGCCCCCAAAGTAAACGCTTGCAAATTCGGGGATAAGCGGAATTCGGTGACTGGTTAAGTCGGACATTAAGTAAATGACAAGGGATTTAAAAATTGACCTTTTTCATAGATTTTTTTCCGGATTCGTAAAAACTTTTGACTTTGAGGGCATTTTGCGGTTAAAACCGTTAGAGATACGACAAAAAGTGACTGGACCTTTCTTGTTGGAAATTTAATTTTGTCTTTCGATTGTGCCCTCAGATCTGATCTACGACTATGGTTTAGCCAGAAATGAGCTCGGGAGAAAAGTCTGCACGGGTCAGCTATCTTGAATTGTTTAGTATAAACATAATAAAAACCGACCTCAAGGCAGTATTTTAAGTCGAACTGGGGGTTTAATATCACCAGGAGACTATCTAGTCAAGGCGAGAAATTCCCTGGGTGGGTGATTAATGTTAAGGAGGTTAAGACAAGAGGGGGTTTAATTTCGTCAGGATATTGTGCTGGTCATATGAACAAATTCCCAGGGGGGGGTTAACGTTACCGGGGGATAAAGTCTCCAGGGGGTTATCTGGTCATACCAGGATCTTCCCGGGGGGGGGGGGTTAAGAGGATTTGGTGACTGGTAAAATTCATGAGGTCATGGCAGGAAATTCCTGGGGGGGTTTTAATGTTACCAGGGGGGTTAACACATCAGGGGGTTGAATGTACAGGAGGTTATCAGGTCATACCAGGAAATCCCCGGGGGGGGGGGGTTAATATTTACCGGGGGTTAATGACACACTTGGGCCTTTTTTAGAGGGTATTGTGTCTGTGAACATAATAAATATTCCTCTGTCTCTATCTACTATTGACGCTTAGCTAACGCTCAGCCAAACTCCCGAAGTCACTGAACCTTTTCTGTAGATCACGTGATTTCCTAAATCCCGTTTAAAATTTGTTTTGAGTTACGACCAACCGTTTATCAAGTGTTAAATTTTATTTTGACCGAACGTTTAGCGCTATTTTTTAGGCGGAATTTGGTCAACAATATTTTCACTTAATCGCGTTTTTGCGGTTCAAACTAAGGGATATTAGTAAAAAGTCACTGGACCTTTTTTGTAGGTCATTTTCTTATTTCCTAAATAAAACGTTAGTCTTATTGTGACCTCCGACCAATGGTTTCGCCGCATATCGACCCCCAAATAAACAAAAGTTTCGCGTAAATAGTTACAACAAAATTGTACATAATCACGTTTTTTTTCGGCCAAACCAATCGAGATAGGGCAAAAGATTAACTGGACCTTTTCTGTAGAATTTGCTTAATTTGCATGAATTTTGATCAGATTTGAGCTAGGGACCAATCGGATTTGAGCTATCGGGCTTACCAAAAAACTATTATCGAAACAATCTTTTATGTTCGGCGTTTTTTTATAAGGGGTGGAAAATAGAAAAAATCTCTGGGATTTTCAAATGTCGTTCACGTGAGCGTTTTGTCGCTTAACCATTGGAAGATAGAGCAAAAAAGTCAGGACCATTTTTTGTAGTTCAGTCATTCTCCTGACCATGAATTTTTTTCCGTTCGGCTCGCTCGAGCTAGCTCCAACAGGTTCGCCCGCCTATCGGGGCTTACAAAAAATGCCTGCAGGGGTTGTGAAGAATGTGCGCGATTTTTTGGAATTTTTTTTTGGGTTGAAAATGAAAAATTCTCACTTTCGCGGGATTTTCCTGGTGGTTACACGTGGAAAAGCTATCTAGTGTAACCAAATTTCAAGTCTCTAACTCATCTGGAAGTAGGTTAGAATTAGCATTACGTGAGTGAGTCAGTCAGTCAGTCAGTTAACATGCGGTTACATGCGGTATATATTATATTAGACTCGCCTTCGGCTCGCTGGGGGCTACGCCCCAGGCCCCCAAAGTAAAGTGCCTTAAATTCGGGGATAAGAGGGATTTGGTGATGGGTTGGTATTATTCGGACATGAGGTCATGCCATGGAAATTCCCAGGGGGGGGGGTTAAAATGTTAAAGTGACCTGTGGTTAATACATCAGGGGGTTTAATTTACTCAGTTGGTTATCTTTTTAATACCAGGAAATTGCGGGGGGGAGGGTTAATATTACCGGGGTTAACGACACACCCCAGGCTCCCTTTCGGGGTGTTGGCCAAATTCAGGGATAAGCGGAATTCGGAATTAAATTGGACCTATACTTTATTGAATTTTTCAGTTTTAATCAAAGTTTTGGACTTTAATGGCATTTCACGGGTTAACCGTTAGAGATACAAGAAAAAGTGACTGGACCTTTCCTGTCGGAAATTTAATTTTATATCTTTCGATTGTGCCCTCAGAATTTGATGATTTAGATCTTACCTACCGTTATCAACACTATCAGGCAGAATGTTAAAGGGGGGTTTAAGACATCAGGGGATTTAATTTAGTCAGGATATTGCCTGGTCATATTAAACAAATTCCAGGGGGGTTAAAGTTACAAGGGGTTAATGGCACACGTGGGCCTATTTTAGAGGGTGTTGTGTCTGTGAACGTAATAAAAAACTCTGTCCCCTTTACTTTTTGAAGCTTCACTAACGCTCAGCCAAATCCCGATGTGGAGGGGGGTTGTAGTCATCGTTAAACGTATTAATACAAGGTCAATCTGGAAAACCAGCATGAATCGCACTAATTATTAGTTGCAAAGATTTAAAACCCCTAAATTGACGACAAAGAATTTGCCTTTTAGAGCATTTACCAGGCTTACGGGGATATACGATATAAAGCTGCTGAACCTTATTTGTAGATCCTATCAATAGACTAGTTACAAAAAATTTTACATTTAAGCTAGGGCCAACGGTTCCGGCCATAACCGAGCCCGGAAGGTAAGTTTTTAAAGTGAAATTTTCAAACATAATCACGTTTTACGGCTAAACCATAGAAGATAGGGTAACAGACCCACTGGACCTTTTTTGTAGATCGCAATATTTTGTATTAAAATCAAATTTTTTTAAATTGGCCTAAACCTAAAGGTTTTGTCTGCAACGGAGCCCAGAAAACAATATCTCACGTAAAACTTGTAAAATCGATACTTTAAACGCGTAATGCGGCCAAACAATTGGGGATAGGGCAAAAAATGTCAAAAGACCTTTATTGTTGATCGCGCGCTGTTTTCTAAATTCCATTGAAAAATTAGCTTTGACCCACACGACCAGCCGTTTACCGCTATCAAGCCCGGAATCGTAAATTTGTAGGCGAAAATTTCAAAATATTTTCACTTAATCGGCGGTTTGCGGTCAAATCTAATGAAGATATATGCGTAAAAAGTCACTTAACCTTTCTAGTAGTATTGATAATATTATTTTCCTAAGTCCAACCTTTGTTTTATTTTGACCTCCGACCACTTTAATTCGCCGCTATCGACTCCAAAAACAAAGTTTTCACGTGAAAATTACAAAAAACAATCTGGAACTTTAATTGTTAAAAACGTTTTCACTTTTCACGTTTTTCGGCCAAACAATGCAGATAAGGCAAAAGTCACTAGACCTTTTCTGTAGATCACGTAAATTTGCTAATTTGATGGCGTCCTTCCAGACCTACCGTTCGGCCCGCTATCGGGCTCGCCTCGAAACATTACTTTAAGCGAACAAATCTCTGGTCAAATGTTCGAGCGGATCGCTTTTTATCGCTTAACCATGGAAGATAGAAGCAAAAAAGTCACTAGACCTTTTTTGTAGTTCACTTCATTCCTGACCATGAATTTTTCGTCAGATCCGAGCTAGCTCCAACGGTTCGCCCGCTATCGGGCTTACAAAAAAAATGCCTGCAGGGGTAAAGAATGCGCGATTTTTTGGGAATTTTTTTGTAGGGGTTTAGAAGTAAAAAAAGTCCGGTTTTCAGACTTTTCCTCCGGGTCATATTGTGAAAGGTACCTGCGTGCCAAATTTTCAAGTTTCCAGCACTTCTAGAAACTATGTTAGAATTTGTATCTATATATCAGTGAGTGAGTCAGTCAGTCAGTTTCACATGCGGCTGTATAGTATATTAGATAACCGTTTGAGATACAAGAAAAAGTGAATGGACCTTTCTTGTCGAAAAAATTTGATTTTTTTTTTCGATTATGCCATCAGATTTAAGCTACGACTATAATTTAGGCAGTATCAGAGCTTAGGACAAAAGGCTGCACTGGGCAGTTTAAAAATATCACGTAAAACTTAAAAAATCAATACTTTGTAAAACGCGTTATGCAGCCAAACCGTTGAGGATAGGGCAAAATGTTACTGAACATTTTTTGTAGATCACGCAATTTCTTAAATCCTTTTAAAAATTTGTTTTGAGCTACGACCAAACCGTTTAGCCGCTTATCGAGCCGAAAGGAAAAAGTTTAGGCGAAAATTTCCAAATATTTTCACTTAATCACGTTTTGCGGCCCAAACCAATGGAGATAGAGTAAAGAGTTACTGGCACATTCTTGTAGATTACCTCATTTCCTAACTCCAACGTCCGTCTTATTTCGACCTCCGTCCAATGGTTTCGCCGCTATCGAGCCCGAAAAACAAAAGTTTCACGTAAAAATTACAAAACAATTGCACATAATCACGTTTTTCGGCCGAACCACTGGAGATAGAGCAAAAAAGTTACTGGACCTTTTCTGTAGATCGCGCAATTTGCTAACTTGATGGGTCAATCAGATTTGAGCTACGACCTACCGTTCGGCCACTATCAGGCTCGAAACTTTATTTTAAGCAAAAAAAATCTCTGGAATGTCAAACATTCCCGCGTTTTGTCGCTTAACCACACGAGATAGGACAAAAAGTCACTGGACCTTTTTTGTAGTTCACTTCCTTTCCTGACTAACGATTTTTTCGTCAGATTGAAGCTAGCTCCAAACGGTTCACCCGCTATCAGGCTTACAAGAAATGCCTGCAGGGGTAAAGAATGCGCTATTTTTGAGGGGGTTTTAAAAGTAAAAAAGTCCGGTTTTCAGACTTTTCCTCCGGGTCATATTGTGAAAGGTACCTGCGTGCCAAATTCAAGTTTCCAGCACTTCTAGAACTATGTTAGAATTTGTATCTATATATCAGTGATGAGTGAGTCAGTCAGTCAGTTTCACATGCGGCTGTATAGTATATTAGACTCGCCTTCGGCTCGCTGGGGGCTACGCCCCCAGGCCCCCATTGGTGTTGGCTAAATTCGGGGATAAGCGTAGTTCGGTGATTGGTTAAATTCAGACGTGAAGTTTCCAAATTTTATGTATCCGTTCTCGAGAATCTTACGGGTCGTAATGCTTCGCTAACGCTCAGCCTAAAGATGTGTGGTGTATAATATTAATCAATTGATGTGGTAGAAGAGTTAAGTTATGTGTTCGTGAAATTTGGAGACAAGAAGAATTTGGTTTTAACCAAGTCAGAGGACGTATGTATACCATAGTTTAATTTTCCGGATTTACCCAAACTTTTGACTTTGAGGGCGTTTTTGCGGCTTAAACCGTTAGAGATACGAGGAAAAAGTAACTGGACCTTTCCTGTCGGAAATTTAATTTTATCTTTCGATTCTGGTGTCCGATTTCAGCTACGACGTCTGGTTTAGCAGTACGGAGCTGTGGAGGAAAGGACTGCACTGGTGGGCTATTGTGAATTATTATAGTGTAAATATAACAAAAACCCAATCCTGAGTCATAATTTTAAAGTTGTTTAGGGTGTTTAATTTTCTCAAGAGGTTTATCTTGTCATGGCAGGAAAATTCCCCGGGGGGGGAGATATTAATTTTAAGGGTTTAGACCCCTCAGGGGGTTATCTGGTCATACCAGGAACTTCCCAAGGGGGTTAAAGGGATTTGGTGATTGGTAAAATTCGAACATGAGGTCATGCCAGAAAAATCCCTGGGGGGGGGTTTAAAGTTACTGGGGGGTTAAGACATCAGGGGGTTATATGGTTTATACAGGAAATTCCCAAAGGGAGTTTAAGAGATTTGGTGATTGTTAGGAATTCGGACATAAGGGTCATGCCAGGAAATTCCCTGGGGGGGATAATGTTACCAGGGGGTTAACACATCAGGGGGTTTAATTTCATTAAGTAAATGACAAGGGATTTTAAAATTGACCTTTTTCATAGATTTTTTTCCGGTTTCGTAAAAACTTTTGACTTTGAGGGCATTTTGCGGTTAAACCGTTAGAGATACGACAAAAGTGACTGGACCTTTCTTGTTGGAAATTTAATTTTGTCTTTCGATTGTGCCCTCAGTTATGATCTAACGACCTATGGTTTAGCCAAAATGTGCTCGGGAGAAAAGTCTGCAGGGTCAGCTATCTTGAATTGTTAGTATAAACATAATAAAAAACCGACCTCAAGGCAGTATTTTAAGTCGAACAGGGGGTTTAATATCACCAGGAGACTATCTAGTCAAGGCGAGAAATTCCCTGGGTGGTGTGATTAATGTTAAGGAGGTTAAGACATAGAGGGGGTTTAATTTCGTCAGGATATTGTCTGGTCATATGAACAAATATCCCAGGGGGGGTTAACGTTACCGGGGGATAAGTCTCCAGGGGGTTATCTGGTCATACCAGGATCTTCCCAGGGGGGGGGGTTTTAAGAGATTTGGTGACTGGTAAATTCGGACATGAGGTCATGGCAGGAAATTCCCTGGGGGGGTTTAATGTTACCAGGGGGGGTTAAACACATCAGGGGGTTGGAATGTACAGGAGGTTATCAGGTCATACCAGGAAATCCCGGGGGGGGGGTTAATATTAACGGGGGTTAAATGACCACAACTTGGGCCTTTTTTAGAGGGTATTGTGTCTGTTGAAACATAATAAATATTCCTCTGTCCCTCTATTCTACTATTGACGCTTAGCTATCAACGCTCAGCCAACTCCCGAAGTCACTGAACCTTTTCTGTAGGATCACGTGATTTCCTAAATCCCGTTTAAAATTTGTTTTGAGTTACGACCAACCGTTTAGCCGTATCAAGCCCGGAATGTAAATTTTTTAGGCGAAAATGTCCAATATTTTCACTTAATCGCGTTTTGCGGTCAAACTAAGGGAAATATAGTAAAAAGTCACTGGACCTTTTTTGTAGGTCATTCTTATTTCCTAAATAAAACGTTGGTCTTATTTTGACCTCCGACCAATGGTTTCGCGCTATCGACCCCAAATAAACAAAAGTTTCGCGTAAAAGTTTACAACAAAAATTGTACATAATCACTCGTTTTTCGGCCAAACCAAATCGGAGATTTTTAGGGCAAAAGATTACTGGACCTTTTCTGTAGATCGCGCAATTTGCTAATTTGATGGGTCAATCAGATTTGAGCTACGACCAACGGTTCACGGCCGCTATCGGGCTTGTGAAAACATTATTTTTATCGAAAAAATCTCTGGAATTTCATATGTTCGAGCGTTTTGTCGCTTAACCATGGAAGATAGAGCAAAAAAGTCATTAGACCTTTTTTGTAGTTCACTTCATTCCTGACCATGAATTTTTCGTCAGATCCGAGCTAGCTCCAACGGTTCGCCCGCTATCGGGCTTACAAAAAATGCCTGCAGGGGTGTGATGAATATGCGCGATTTTTTGGGAATTTTTTTGAGGGGTTTTGATAATGAAAAATTCTCACTTTTCGGGATTTTCCTGGTGGTTACACGTGGAAAGCTATCTGTTGTTTAGTACCAAATTTCAAGTCTCTAACTCATCTGGAAGTAGGTTAGAATTAGTATACGTGAGTGAGTGAGTGAGTCAGTCAGTCAGTTACACATGCGGTTGTATATATATTAGATAACCGTTAGAGATACAGAAAAAGTGAATGGACCTTTCTTGTCGAAAATTTGATTTTTTTTTCGATTATGCCATCAGATTTAAGCTACGACCTATAATTTAGGCAGCAGTACAGAGCTTAGGACAAAAGGCTGCACTGGGCAGTTTAAAAATATATCACGTAAAACTTAAAAATCAATACTTTAAAACGCGTTATGCAGCCAAAACCGTTGGAGGATTAGGGCAAAATGTAACTGAAACATTTTTTGTAGAGCACGCAATTTCTTAAATCCTTTTAAAAATTTGTTTTGAGCTACGACCAACCGTTTAGCCGCTATCGAGCCCGAAAGGTAATTTTTAGGCGAAAATTTCCAAATATTTTCACTTAATCACGTTTTGTGCGGCCAAACCAATGAAGATAGAGTAAAGAGTTACTGGCACATTCTTGTAGATTACATCATTTCCTAACTCCAACGTCTGTCTTTATTTCGACCTCCGTCCAATGGTTTCGCCGCTTAATCGAGCCCGAAAAACAAAAGTTTCACGTAAAAATTACAAACACAATTGCACTACATAATTCACGTTTTATCGGCCGAACACTGGAGATAGAGGAAAGAAAAAGTTACTTGACCTTTTCTGTAGATCGCGCAATTTGCTAACTTGATGGGTCAATCAGATTTTGAGCTACGACCTACGTTCGGCGGCCACTATCAGGCTCGAAACTTTATTTTAAGCAAAAAAATCTCTGGAATGTCAAACATTCCCGCGTTTTGTCGCTTAACCACACAAGATAGGACAAAAAGTCACTGGACCTTTTTTGTAGTTCACTTCATTCCTGACTAACGATTTTTCGTCAGATTTGAAGCTAGCTCCAATCGGTTCACCCGCTATCAGGCTTACAAGAAATGCCTGCAGGGGTAAAGAATGCGCTATTTTTGAGGGGTTTAAAAGTAAAAAAGTCCGGTTTTCAGACTTTTCCTCCGGGTCATATTGTGAAAGGTACCTGCGTGCCAAATTTCAAGTTTCCAGCACTTTCTAGAACTATGTTAGAAATTTGTATCTATATATCAGTGAGTGAGTCAGTTCAGTCAGTTTCACATGCGGCTGTATAGTATATTAGATTAGATATATATATATATATTATATATATATATATATATATATATATATATATATATATATATATCAATGGTTTATATTGTAAGAAACTGAAACTATATAATACCAAACATTATTGACAATTACAACAAATTCAGAATTATTTTATATATGTCGCTGTTCTTTGAAATGGGGCTATCTTAAATAATCAAATACGTTATTTTATTTGAGTATTACCAAAGATTTGATGTCAAACTGTTTGTGCACAAAAGAGATTATCTTTGTACCAGAATGGCTAAGACGCTGAAAACTCTTGGCTTAAGACCTGAGTCATAGTCAATTGCGACGTAAGCGCATGTGATAACATACTAAGAAACCGAGCACTGTAACTGACTGGGCACAGTGCAAATATTATTTTTATTTATAAAAAATGTAGTTTTTTCAAGAAAAATATTTAAAAAATTTGATTTTCATAAAGTATACTTGATTAAAACATACAATTGCTTTAAGTTATAAATCAATGAGTACATACCACTCTCTAAAGATATAATCTTTGTACAAACTGTACAAACTTTACAGTTTCATCTGCAGCAATTTTTCTTAAGACAAAATTTAACAAACTGTTAAAAATCCCTATATGAAATACCTGTAAGAGTTATAAAAATATTATTTATACATTTTCTGAATTCATGGAAGCTATCTTAAAGGGTTATAAATTTAACATAAATAAGGATTTTACAAACCCAAAATCGATTGTACCACCTTACTTTCTTTTCCATTTTTTTACAGGAACAGGAGAGTTGATACTTTTAAAGCAGCTTTACCTTTATGTTTTCAATGAAAATGACTACATTATTGCTATTATATTATGATAATCGCTATTTAATCGTCTATATTAAACTTTGGTGAACTTGCACTATCACAGCTTTTACAAGCTGACTGTTAAGCAAGTCCCAATATTTGTTATTGTGTCACACGCTAGTGTAATGCCAAACAAAGGGAAAAAGTCATAAACTTTGAAAGTTGTTGTTCTCTAATCTGTGACATTAGCATTTAATCGTTCATATATCCGCAAAGTAATAAAATTAACGATTAAGCTTTTTGAAGCAGAAAGTCGAGGCTCTTTATCATTTATTGTACTTATAGATTTTACCAAGTCCAAATTACTACTTTCGGAAATTGATAACCTGAGTAAATTATTCTCTTAAAAGTTCTTGCTCGAATTCCAGAATGTCTAACATTTGTGAACGTTCTAAAGGGAAAATATATTTTAGCAGCATTTCAATAGAGAGTACTATCTTTTTATTTTGTTCATTCTTTAAATTAGAATCACCTTTCGAAAATATATCTCAATCAAATAGGTTTAACAATTTAGAAACCCTCCTGCTAAAAGAGGAGAACTACTTGCATTCAGACCATACCTGGGTTAACAAACAGCACGCTTGTGTACCAGAGATCCTTCCCCCAGTAGTTACCGCTCGTGTACATCGGCTTGTTGTCATAGCTGTAGTTGAAACTCATGTTAAAAGATGCTGCTCTCTTCCCCACATCTTCCTTGATATACTGGAAATAAACATAAATAGCATTTCAAAAAAGTGTGTAGGTTTTCAATGTTTAATTCAATAAAACTTCTGAAAAACGCTTTGAATTTTTGAAAAATTTGAAATGAATACCGCGTTAGACGAGTTGTCTGGAAGGTTTGATCATTGTACGTAATATAAATTGATTTCTAACGTCTTAGAACAATCATAAGTAATTAATTTGTTTAAATTAGGAAATTATAATGAATAGCACTGAAAGAATATCAGATAATATGGTATGTATAAGATAAATGAACTTTCAAGATTAGATGTTAAAGCTCTAACTGAAAATATCTATATAAATCCATGCTTATAGATGCCTTGAAACTGTAATCCTAGACAAATGTTTGGTTCTTTACCACTTTCTTATTTTGGAACTGATGACAAAGTAAAGTATCATATATTTGTATTAAAAATATCTCTCTAAGACCTGGATTGATATACATGTTGTTTTAGTCTAATAGTAAAACATTGTACATCAAAAGGCCTATGGAAGGATAAAAGAATCAAAAAAAAAATCTGAAAAAAATATTTACACAGAATTTTACTATTTTTAAAATTTTTCAAAGTATGTACAGTATGTCAGTCGAAACCCAATTTTCTAAACAAATCTATTCAAATTATCATTAACCGCTTTATATATACCATTACAATCGTAACAGTACGTCGAATTAAGTTATTAATCTTCTATCCTTTCTTTTTGTGAATACACATCAGACAGCTTTAAGTTGTGTATAGTTATGTATGTACCATTTAATTTTAAATTAGACCAGGTTATATGTTTATAATTACTTATATCCTTTTTGGTATCAGAAAATGCTGAAATTTTAAACATGAGGCAAGAAATTGACTGTGATTTAATCAAATTATTTATGCTCATATACCAAACTTTTTCAGTTTATAACGCTTAATATTTTTGTAAATATAAAGAAATTTAGCTTGAAATAAAAAATAACCCACGTGAATAACCGAAAAACAATGGATTGAATTATAATTGAGATATATTTGTTATTCACTATGATAACTAATTCAGTTACAGTGACTTGGGGTGCAAGTGGTTGGCTGTAACTTGTGATGATATTGAACACATTTATCTTTGCCAAACCCTCAGGGCTTATGAAAGCCCCCAGGGCTTTATATTGGATTTGGTTTGATGTATGATATTAACAAACTTGATCTACAACTAAGCCTTTATTGAAAGTACATCTTTCTTTGAAAATTTGTTGTTTCGGCAACAATACACAAAATGGCACCACATTTTGACAAATACACGTAGCACTAGATTGTTTTCTGCAGTGGTTGGAAGAATAATTTCAAAATCATAAAGCACCATAATCAGTGGTGTAGTGGACAATTTTCCAGTGTGGGAACGCTAGGTCCATTTGAAAAATTATAAGGACATTTTAATTTATATGATTTCCTAGAATGCCTAAAATAGTTACGAGCATAAACTTGAATGAACCTAAGCTCACGAAAAAAAATTGAGCCTTCAGGAAGTTTATGTTAACATAGGCTATATTGAAAATTTTAGGAAACAAAATGAAATAAAATAATAGTAATTTTTTTATGGATTTAAATTATTTATTTTACAATACATTATTAAACGTATTCAAGAATTGTTATAAAGTCCATACAATAAAGGCTAACAATTCCATTTAAATTATAATCTTAAATACGTATTTTATTTGATCCACATGTTTATTAAAATACGTTATAATTTGCAAGGGGAATACTTACAGAAGTACGAAGCCCAGCGATGTTTCCGTAGGTATCAAAGAGCAAAGAAACCCGGGGGTCGTTAGGGTAAGAGTACAAGTCGACGTTGAGTTGTTCGTCATGAGACATCCTCACAAACTTGGGTGGGTTGTCCTCCTGTATCTCATGGATTGTCAAGGGAAGACTGTAGAAGCCGTCCCACAGGGCATATTTAACTGAAGCAAGTTAAATAAACTTTAAATTACCCTCAGAGAAAGATTTGTTTCAAAATGTAGTTTCGAGTTTGCACAGTTCTTGGCCCGAGGGGTTTGGCTACCAGCTGACTTTACCGCAAACTATCTCAATGGAAATTAGTGCTTGTTCTGCTGTAAAATAAGCTTATTTTCTTGCTTTGTACTGTGTAAAAATACGTAGACACAGTACAATTTGGAACCAATTACTAATTAATTTCAAATGCTATTTATATTCCATTCAGGAAAAAAACGTACGAAATTAATTTAATAATTTATAAATAGTATAAGCCAATACTCTATCCACTGAGCTGTCAGAGGCTTTCTTTTGTTATCTAGCAACAATAAACGTGTGCGGTCTCGCTGTATTATTGTTTTGCTACACGACCAAAAATGAATTCATTAGTAACTAGGTTCGTATTATCATAGATCCAAGTTGATACTTCAGCTCCTTAAATTCACTCCATAAATTTCGAACGTTTGAATTTTATGAATGATGTACAAAAATACACAATCACCGCCACAGTTAAATAGAGTTAAACAGGAAACTTACATCCTTTACACTGAATGAGGTATGTAACCTGAATCACATTAATGCACAGTATAAAGAACAGCAGACCAAAGAAAGAGAAGAGTGGGATTATGCGAGCGGTATGTGAAGGGTGAAGCCAGTTCAGAGAGGTTTCATCAATAAGGAGGATTGAGGAAATGCATGAGTCATTCACTCTACTGAACATGAGTGTCACTATTCAACTACTGAAAATTATATAAGTTGATATTATTTACACTTAAACATATTTAAATAGTTTAGTCCATGTGGAAAATAACAATACATTGACAATACATTAACATTTTACAAAACAACAACTATCAATTATTTGTTAATTGTGTTGTAGGTTGACGTATTTAAAACTTTTGTGATTAATCAAAACCTGTAAGATTAATACACTTCTTTGTAAAATATATCACTTAAGTATTATATATCTCTAACTGGTTTGTTATGGTACTGGCATTTTAAACAATCCATTACTACTATACGAAGTTATCAAAGTAGCATTTACTAATTTTTTCTTCACCTTAATTATTGGCACATGTACGTAAAAGTGTTTACTGCAGAAGACTTAATAGCCTTTATAGATAGGTACAAGTTTGAACAAACTGTCTCCTGACCGACTACTATCTCAGGGAGACTGGAATTTATCGGCCACGTGCAGAGCTTATCATTGGGTTATAGAACAGTCTTATCTTATCTCTCGCCCCATCCCACTCTCAATAACAAGTTGCTACACCCTGATCACAACATGCAAACACAAGTTAGTTATCTCATCAAGCTGCGAGCTCTAGCCACAAGTACTACATAGTACATTTGAATTAAATCTGTATGAGTGCATATTTGTAATACTCAAGTTTTTAATTATTTAAACATTTCTGGTATTGTATTGTAATTCAGATTACGCGGTATTGTGGTTTGCGGTTTGTGGTCAGATTATAGATGTTTTCAAACATTTTCTTTACACAATTCAATTTATTTATTGCCCAGACATCATATAAAATGTTAAGTTGCACAAACCTTTAAATCATTACAATGTGTATGTTAATTTAGGCTAACATGAACAGGAATAAAGCCATTTTTATTTGGGTCCAATAAAGAAACCAATGAACATAACATGTCGGTATATTAACAGAAAGCGTTAAGAATAATGTTGAGTCCAAGAATATTTTGTGGGACTTAAATAATTTAGTGCGTATAGGCAATATATTTTAACCCTTTATTGGTCATTGAAAATATTCTGACCTTATCTAATATATAAAATATACAACAAATAAAAACGGAGATAGGGACAACTCATTAGAAATCAAAATATGGGAATTAAATGTTGTAACAATCATGATAACAGACAAATATGATAAATAACTAAAATCATAAAGGATTTATAGAGTATTTGATAGACAAAGTAATCTATCCATTAAATAAATGTCATACCTTCAAAAAATAATAAATTTGAGCTTTTAATTTTCATAAACTTCATAGGAAATGCTTTAATAATAATTATAATAATAATTATAATACATTAAACTATTATATTAAAATATTACATTATATTGTAATGTAATCTGTTGTTTTGGCGCATAATTATATTCTGAAATCTTAAATGTTGTGTATGGTTAGTAACGTTTGTTTCCAGCATAGTTAAATATTAGATTATTTTACGCTTGTACAGGTTTCTATAAGTAAATTGTAATCTAGAAAAATATATACGTTTTTACATTAGAGGCGAAAAATATTCTAAGTAGGTAAAGTTTAAATACAGAATACGAGTAATAATATAAAGGGAATTAAATATGTCATAATACATTTTAAGATTCACTAAAAATATTGTAAAGCACATTGGCTCGCATCAAGATTTTATCCTTGAAGATAACATAATTAGAAACATAACTTATCGGGTATTTAAAGATAAAACTGCGCTTGACTTCTAACTATAAAGCTTACGAATGAAAGTAGGAAACAAAATAACGCACAGTGATTCTTCACAAGGCACATGTAAAAATAGCACATGAGTAATTAATAAGATTGGGGTGGATGGCTCAAAAGATGGGAGAGGAAAAGATAACCAAGAACTTGAAAGGCCAGATTGGAATAAGACAATAAATAAGACCTAGATATTACTATCCTGGGAGATGAAGAATAACAGTGTATGAAGGAGAATAGGTGGGGCTAGATCTACTCTTGAATATCAGTGGAAATGACTGTAGGATACATGATAAGATAATAGACCATTTCATTAACTACTGGTCTCGAAAGTGACCTATTGCGGAGAGATTCCATTTACGCCAGAGGAAAAGTCGAGCGTGGGAAAGTATATCTAGCCTCACAACAAAACTTTCGAGACGCGTATTGAACGATAATTTACATCACGATCGAAAAAAGTACAGGAAATCTGTTAAAAGATAATCTTACATTCATAGCTTATTAATTATTCTTCCATAATGAAACGTTACCGTACATCATTTCATAACTAATTTTAGTGTTAAATCAGCTGTCTGAACAGACAAACAAAACATTACGTAATCACACTAATGTGTTTACACATTACAAAAAGTCAACAAAAACTAATGTACCTGGTATTTACCGGGAATTTCAATAGTTTTTACAGGGAGATATGTTTAAGGAAAACATTTGGAGGAAGCAAATTAGTTGATTTAGCTGCAAAGGAAACGACGACTTTCGCAGATATTAGGCCTAGCTTTATTTTTAAAGTATCCCATTACCATACAGAGTCATGAAAAATAATTAATATAAACTTACCATGAAGATATTTCAAATCAGCTCCTAAAACACCTGAAAATAGAGAACAATTTTGTTAATAATATTTATTTCATTCCAAAAAATATATAAATATGCAAAATGCTATCAATAACTAACTGTATTGATTTCTTTTCGTAATATGTACATTCAAGCAGTAACCAAATTATATAATCCAAAATAAGCAAAATAACTGTATACTCTTCTGCTCAAGAATTCTTATAAAGATCTGTGCTAAAGCTTCTGTCCAACTTTATGATAAGAGCAATATAAAATATCAGCAATATCCCGAGATTAATTGTGTGAGCAGCGCTTTGTTAATGCTAAACTTAAAGACAAAATAATCCACTTTATAATTAAATTTTGAAGTAACAAATAGGTTTTTTTGTAGAACATATAAGTATTCGGAGTTAAAATAGTCTGAATAATATTTACCAAATTAAGGAGAATGCAATATTACCTGTGATAAAGATAGCAGCAAACACAATACACAGATGACGAGCCATTTCTTAGAATCCTGTAATGATAAAGTAGAGATTAGGCGGGCATGACACATAAACTGATAAAAGGTTCATAAAGTGATTCACGATTGTATTAGAAAATCATGCAGTGTACAAGTAGGTTTAGTTGTCAATTTAAAAAAGATTTGTATGCTTCTAACTTTTATTAAATAAATAACCATATAAATACAAACTGTCCAATAGTGTTATGTTTGGAAATAATAGCGTGAAACAAGAGTTGCTTTTAATATTTATAAAAAAATCTGTACATGTGTAACGTGAACCTACCTGTTGAATCTACACGAAGGAAGAACGGAAATGCAAGACCATGTTTACTATACAAAGTCAACACCTGTTGGGACTTTTAGTAACGTATAAACAACGAATTTACAACATAATTCATTGTTTAGAATTCAAATGTGCACCTATTCGTCAATAAACTTTGAACTTATTTCAAACAAACGACTGGATTCACAAAAGATTGGTTTACAGTTTATTGAATAGTTACATCAGTGGATTGATTATTATTAATACTTTAGTCCTAATAGGAAAATGAACTCAGAAAAAAATATTTTGGATTGTGTCAAAGTTATGACCATATTAAAAATATTCTGTGTTCATTCTTAAAAATTCCTGGAGTACAACGTTGAGCGGGGGTTGACTTTGAATGTCCATACTGATTCAGTATCAGCTTCAGGCATTTATGTATTGATATCTTTATCCAAATACTGCCCAACTCAGGTACCGATGATGACGTACGAGTTTTATGCTCTAATATTCCAATGTCCTTCATACGGAGTGGTTTTTGGGGAGCTTGCAGTAACAATCAATTTTGGAAAGTTTTCAAGCATCAAAAGAAAGCGATTCGAATAATTACTACATGAGTATTAGAGAGTCTTGTCGACCAGCTTTTCAAACAGTTGCAACCTTGACAATGCCAAATCTATACATTTTGGAGACACTATCATTCTGCTTATCTAAATGTGCCTTAAAATGGGGCTGAGACTAGAGTTAGGACAGGTACCGAACTGAGAGACACATACGAATACCTACTTGCCTTCGCAGGCAAGTGCCTACTTTATCAACCAGTTTCCAGATTTCATTAAAAATCCACTAACGCCCGAGGTATTACATACCTATTACAAACGGGTTTGAGCGTCATAGGCATTCTATAATGTCGGCAAACATTTAGAGTATGATTTGTAGACGATCCCCACCTGGAAAACCGTTGATTTTGGAGAACCCCACAGTGGAGAAATTTGGCGAAAGTATGATTTACAAATGCAAAGCTGAATGTGAATTGTGGAATACATAAAGGCTTTTGCCATATGATTTGTAAACGAAATAAAAAAATTTGAGTTCTTCAACAAACTGTCAAAAAAGTATAAACAAAATCTGTAAATATCAGAAATGTTCAAAGTGGTATTTTCTTGTTAGGGTGAAATAAAAAACAAATTATGGAAATAAATTACAATACAATTTTGTAACCGTATAAATTTACATAGATCTTATGTTTTTAAATAATAAACAAGCATTACTTACAATAACTTAGCCCAGCAACTTTAGTTGCAACACACCTATAATTATATTTCCGATTATTTATTAACTCTATTTCTAACACTTCTGAAAAAAATAAACATTTAAATTCTTGTAAATATTGTTGATTAGTTCTAATAAATAAATACGGAATAATTCTCAACAGACAGGAAAAATTACAATTCTGTGACTTAAAAAATGCGTCAGTTACGAATTTAAAAGTTAAAACTAAACATATGAGAAACAATGCATCTTAAATGTATATTTTTAATACGTCAGATTAGAAGAGAGAAAATTGTACATTCAACCGATACTTTATTTTAAATGATAAGCTCCTGCATACTAAACTCAAATAAATTCCAAAAAGTATTTTGTAAAATTAAGTTGATTGATTGATATTTTACTTTGATAATTCTACATTTTATTAATAAAGTAATACAACAAATAATGTACGGAGAAATTTAAATAATGATATACATACCTGTAACAATATCCCAATGATATAACCTTTCCCTTTGCACTCAAGTGTAAATAAGTTCCTTCTGTGCCTGTTAATCACATACAAACACTAAACAGCCTAAGCTAGAGAACAACGCATTGTGTGATGGAGGAGGGGGAAGTTACTGGGAACTGACTCAACACTTTCATTATCCACTTGACCCAAGTACATTGGGTTATCAGCGTCAACCTTGTTATCGCATTCTCCGTCATTCTCCTTACCTCTCCCCTCGCCTGCTCTTTCTCACTCTTTCTGTTGAAACTCTTATCTCACTGTGATAATTCTACGAGATATATAAAACAGTCTTTGGTCCATTTTAACCATTTAATAGTATTTAACCAAAGTAGTACCATTACAATGATAACAACAAATCTTTATTGATATATTCATTATGAATTGTAGTACATTTGTTTACAAAGTAAAATTAGTTTTCAGATATTAGTTAGGAACACCCTTTCAAATGACAAGTCTTTCTTGTATTCAGGGTTTTTAAATTCTTTGTAGGTATCTCTATTATAGTCCGTATACAGTAGTCAAGGGATTCATTTGCTCTGGAGTACGGATTCCCGAAATAGAACCTGACTGGAATTCTTGTTAACATATTTCTGGATTAAGGCAAGAATAGTTACATAAATTTAAACTTTAATCTCTTCAGGAACTATCACATTTTATTGTCCTATAGATAAATCACTGCAATACTAGGCCTTCAACAGACAGAATTAAATGTGAATGTTTTAATTGCAAATATGTAATTGTATGTTGATAAAGAAGACCTTTAATAAAATTTAAATAATCTATGATTTAACATTACTCGCAATGGATTCGTGGCTTTAATTTAATGTAATAATATAAATATTAATTTTTAAAGATATAAATATTATTGCTTTCATCTTAAGTACCAAACTCGCTTTAGAAACATTTAGTAAGTTGTTTTGCTCCGTTTTGTAGTAAAGGACAATTTTACTAACAAAGTTGGGATAACAAGTATAGTCTGTAACATGGTGTGTTAATATACCAACTTCTTATATTTTTTATAAATTTATGACATCTTTATCGTTGCTTGGAGATTTGTTCATTATTGCTTGTTGGACAGAATTTATTTAAGGATTTGTAGTTATTTTGTCTGGATATGATTTGTTATTATTGTTTCAGTGTGTGTCTATTAATTTTGGAATGTCTTTCAATTTTCGAGAGTGGAATTGAAACAAGGCGTTGGTGTTATTTTTATTTTTCGTTGTTAATTTCTTAGTTTTCCTGTTTCCTGTGGTCAGTAGTCTGAGTGTTGTGAAGTTGGTTTGCAGTTGTTGGTTACAGGTTTTAGAGGCTTCTGGTTAGGACATCAAGTTTTACTTTTATACCTAATATTTAAAAAAAGAATTTGGGTCCAGTTATCAGCATATTTGAGCATCTTGAGTAAGAGCTGTATTTGTTTCGTAAAATCTTTAAAACTTGTTTCATATTTATAATTAAGATTTTCTTTAGCTGCAATGTAATAGTGCTCAAATTGTCCTATTGTTTTTATACAAGTAGTAATAAATGAGTTGTTCCAGTTTAAAATCGAGCTCATAGTATTATTTTGTTTCTAGGTAAGTTTTCTTAGTTTCAGGAGTTAGGCTTGAAAATCTCTGTATTTAGCTGAAACAGAGGATGTTAAATTCTACGTATTTCCTTTCTTAACGTTGTTCTTCATTTCACTTCCATAATGGTAATTTTAGTGAGATATTAATATTTCGAAGTTCATTTTATTTACTGAAACCGATCTATTATTTAGAATCTCTAAATTGTTTCAATAGTTTAGAACATAAGGTTAAAGGATACTATTTATGAGTTTTTGAAAGGTGAATGAGCTATTGAAATCGGGTCTGAATTTCAATATTTAGTAAGAGTGGATATTTGTGCAACATACATCTTACGTATTGTTACTGACTACGACCATATTTAATGCGGAATCTACAGTATTTGGCAGTATCTTTCTATAAGATTTTAACTTCCTTTATGTATAACTTGACATTAAGCAGTACATGTTATATTTTAAAATCTGACTATACTACTGTAGATAACATATTATAGTTGTGAGCTTGTTTTGGATTCATCAAGGAGTAATCATTATAACTATTATTAATATTGAAGCAATTGAAATTGGAAATAAAAAAGTAATAGAATTTGGCGTTATGCTGTACCACAAGATAATATTAATACCACAAGATAGTTATCTGCAACCGCAGTGTCAATGAGTGACATCAGTACTCCAGTGTGGTTGACACACTTGCTGTATCTAGTTATCTGCCACCTGTTGGAGTTATGCTGTAGCACAAGTCAATGTTTATAGCTAGCGTGTCTGTGGTCAGTGTCAGTCAGTAAGTGACATCAGTACTCCAGTGTGGTTGACATACTTGCTGTAACTAGTTATGGGCCACCTGTTGGAGTTGTGCTGTAGCACAAGTCAATGAATGAATGAATGAATGAATGAATGTTTATTCCATCAACTGTACATGAAATACACAAATGACAATAGTAAAGAACTAAACAGAATTGTTTTGAATAACAATAGTTTACTAGTTATCTAGCTAAGATATTACTTAAATAATTAATAAGGAATAAAGCCTGCATGGGCATTCAGCCTGTGCGCAGGCTTCAGTTGATCGTCCGCCACGATAACTTAACATGAATCTTAACTTGATATCTTTAATAGCATTTAATAAATAGAATGTGCTAGAATTTTTAACATAAAATTTATAATTTAAAATAAAATAAAGAACACGATTTAATATGAGAGAACTGGCTTGTTACGTTTAGTAAAAAAGTAATTCAGTGTTAGTTTATCTATGATAATGCAACAGCGTCATATCATTGTGTTGGCCCAGGGGAGATCAAGTCAACATGGTTCTATGTAATAATAGTGTAGTAGTGTGGTGTGTACTAATGTAGCGTCTAGTATGAATGGTAGTGTAGTGTAGTGTAGTAGCAGTAGCAGTAGTAGTATGGTTTAGTAGTAGTATGGTTTAGTAGTAGTATAGTGGTCTAGTGGTCGGGTGTAATATTATAAAGTGCCTGAGGATGAGTGTTGCAGGTCAGGCCGCTCGGTAATCTGCAGATATAATGGACTCTGCTTGTGTGATACCTAATTGGAGTAGCCATTGTTTCACTCTATTTTTGAAAACAGGCAAGGAGGGGGATTCAAAGAGAGTGCAGCTATTTATGATGAAACACGAATATTTCTATATAGAATGTTAGATATATAAAAGGGGTTTGTTGTAGAATACTCTTTACGTAACTGTAAAGTAACAGTCCTAAACATTATGCGCATATCTAGTATCATGATGGTGGGGTGGGTAATTTCTGAAAAGATTGTGTTTAAATTAAGGTAAATGTACGTCAGGAGAGTCTTTTAAAAAAGTTGGCGAATAGTAAGAATAGCAGATTCTCTAAATAGAGTGTCAGTAGAATAACGTTGACTTTTGTTAAACCCTATTTTTAGTATGCGTTTTTGAGAAACAAAGAGGGGATATAGAATAGATGGTCTTGCCCCTCCCCAAGCAATTTATTCCGAAAGAAAGAAGTGATTGAATGTAAGCATAGTAAGCTAACTTAATTTCTTTTTCCATCAAAATTTCACTAATTTGTCTGAAAGCAAAAGCATATTTTTTAATATTTTGTACTAACATATCTATATGGTGGGTCCAGGTCATCCGAAAATCAAAAATTACTCCAAGGTATTTATAGTAATCCACCTTCTCTACTTCCTCGCAAGTGCACGTATTAATAAGATAGTTGTTACCACAACTATGAATAACCAAGTTTTGTAAATTATAATCTGTACTATTTCTTAGGGAAATCGGCATATAAGCTTTGTTTTTGTTATATTAAGAGAAAGGACATTTTGGTCAAACCAAGTTTTTAAAAGAGTAAGATCACTTGATGCTTTTGCCTGTACTTCTGGCCAAGACTTTCCTCTTAAAAAAACAAGGGTGTCATCAGCAAATTAAGAATAATTTACCATTTAAATTCAATTTTGATATATTGTTGATATAAATTAAAAATAAAATTGGAACCAAGAGTGCTGCCCTGGACCACACCGTATTCCACAGGTAGTGGATCACTGTTTATACCACCAATAGACACACATTGTAACCTATCGGTGAGATAGCTCCGAAACCATGAGAGAGCAGTGCCGCGCGAAACCCCAACATTTTTCAAGCTTCAATAGTAATTTGCTTCTGTCTACGGGAATCAAAAGCCTTTTTTAAAATCCAGAAAAATTAAACATTGAACGCGTTCCATCCGAAATGCTATCATTTATCTCTCTATTGATGTCAAAAAGAACGTTTGTGATGTTTTTGTCATTCACTAAACCCGTACTGAGAGTCCACACAGTATTTCGTTTTCTTGGAGATATGTAACTAGTTGATCTTTTACTATGCGCTCTAACACTTTTGAAAATACACTCAACAGGGAAATTGGGCGGAAGTTGTTTTTATCATTGAACTCGTTGAACTGATGTAGAGGGAAGACTTTTGCCAATTTGAAGAAATTTGGAAAAACGCCATTTAAGATACTTAAATTGATTAAATGAAGTAAGGGTGGAAGAAAAAAAATTGGATATTTAGTTTTAGAATATTAGCCGAAAAACATCATCGAGGCCCGGCGCAGACCCTCCCCGCAGTCCAGCCACCTGATGAATGATGTCCAATTCTGTCACAGTGTGAAATATAAAAGTCAGTGTTCTGTCTATAGTCAGCATCATTTATAACTGGATGACCTCCCGTATTGATTTCATTTGCTAGATTCTGTCCCACGGCCGCAAAGAAAAAAATTGAATTCGTTAGTTATTTGTTTTAATAAGTTCGGTGTGACAACAGATGCCGTAGACAAATATTTACTAATGGGAAATGATTCTCGACTTTTAGATCTCCCTGCTAATTCATTGACTATTCCCCAAAATAATTTGGGGATTGCCGTTGGAATGAATGATTTTGGTTCTATAATAGTCCCTTTTAGCTTTTTTCAGCGAAGAACTTAAAAATCTTCTATAGTTTTGATATTGATTGCGTAAAATAACATTAAATGGCTGTTTTTTTATTCTTCTACTCAACCCATCCCGAGTACGAATACAACGAACGAGATCAGAAGTAATCCATGGTTTTAGTTTTTTGTTTCTGGCAGAGTTAATTTTTATTGGGTTTTTTAGCAGTTGATATTGAATTTTTGAACTCTCTCCTTAAATATATTAGCACATTGATTAACATCACAAAACATGTTAAGACGGGGGTCCAGTCGACAAGTGACAAATTGTTAGTCAGCAGTGCGTGGTCGGTATAAGTGTGGGGCGTATAGTTGTCGGCGTGAATATCAGGGCAAGGCGGAGCCGCTTGCAGAGATAGTGAGTCCAGTGCTGTAGTGGTCAGTTATATTTGTCTGGATCACAGCTGATTTTACTCTATTTATATCGCTGATCCTCACAAATATATGATCCAGACAAGATTGAAGGTTGTTTGACACTCTAGTAGGTTTAGAAATACACTGTATGAGCCAAGCGCCATGCAGACAACTTAAATATCTATTAGTCATTGAATTAGTCTTCAATAAGTCTATATTAATATCTCCCAACAAATATGCATGTTTTATTTAGTCCAGTACTGTCATAGTAGTTTTCTAGTCCATCCAAAAATAAATCAAGATTACTGTCGTGGGTTCTGTATAAAGCAAGTAAGTTAAACATTTTATTTGAGTAAGTAAAGTCCAATCCGATACCATAAAACGTCACCTAACGCTTATCTGAGCAGCCTTTACTGATAACCGTTTGTTTACTAATATAATAAGTCCATCGTTTTGGTTCCGTTGTGTGTTAGTAATTAACGTATCAAATCCCTGAATGTGTACGTGCTCTTCTCTCCTCCCCTCAGCCAACACTCCGACATAATTACCAAATCAAGTGTATGACAAAAACTCGTTTAAGTATACCATTAATTCATCAAAATTTTTTGAAAAACTTCTTATGTTTGTATGAAAAATTCTTAAACAATCACTGCCGTTATCATGAAAAAAATCTAAACAGCTATCATAACTTTCCAGTTCAAGGCAATTGAAAGGAATATTGTCCATCAAAAAAACGTCAATCCAGCATGAGCGGTGTCATCAACAGCCTCACATCATTCTGCCTGCCCCAGTACAACAATGATATTTAAATGAAGTGCTACAATGTTAAATAGCTAGCGTGTATGTGGTCAGTGTCAGTCAGTAAGTGACAACAGTACTCCAGTGTGCTTGACACACTTGCTGTAGCTAGTTATCGGCCACCTGTTGGAGTTATGCTGTAGCACAAGTCAATGTTTATAGCTAGCGTGTCTGTGGTCAGTGTCAGTCAGTAAGTGACATCAGTACTTCAGTGTGCTTGATACACTTGCTGTAACTAGTTATGGGCCACCTGTTGGAGTTGTGCTGTAGCACAAGTCAATGTTAATAGCTAGCGTGTCTGTGGTCAGTGGCAGTCAGTAAGTGACATCAGTACTTCAGTGTGCTTGATACACTTGCTGTAACTAGTTATGTGCCACCTGTTGGAGTTATGCTGTAGCACAAGTCAATGTTAATAGCTAGCGTGTCTGTGGTCAGTGGCAGTCAGTAAGTGACATCAGTACTTCAGTGTGCTTGATACACTTGCTGTAACTAGTTATGTGCCACCTGTTGGAGTTATGCTGTAGCACAAGTCAATGTTAATAGCTAGCGTGTCTGTGGTCAGTGGCAGTCAGTAAGTGACATCAGTACTTCAGTGTGCTTGATACACTTGCTGTAACTAGTTATGTGCCACCTGTTGGAGTTATGCTGTAGCACAAGTCAATGTTAATAGCTAGCGTGTCTGTGGTCAGTGGCAGTCAGTAAGTGACATCAGTACTTCAGTGTGCTTGATACACTTGCTGTAACTAGTTATGTGCCACCTGTTGGAGTTATGCTGTAGCACAAGTCAATGTTAATAGCTAGCGTGTCTGTGGTCAGTGTCAGTCAGTAAGTGACATCAGTACTTCAGTGTGCTTGATACACTTGCTGTAACTAGTTATGGGCCACCTGTTGGAGTTGTGCTGTAGCACAAGTCAATGTTAATAGCTAGCGTGTCTGTGGTCAGTGTCAGTCAGTAAGTGACATCAGTACTTCAGTGTGCTTGATACACTTGCTGTAACTAGTTATGTGCCACCTGTTGGAGTTATGCTGTAGCACAAGTCAATGTTAATAGCTAGCGTGTCTGTGGTCAGTGTCAGTAATTAAGGTTGTACTCCCGTCTGCTTGACACACTTCCAGTAGTTGGTTAGCTGCCACCTGTTGGTATATATGTGTTGTGTAGGAAGATAGTTGACTGTATACAGTTACTTACTAAAACTTAACGACACAACTGGGATGGTGCCATTCGCTTTCCTTGGATAGTTTTAAATAATATTCTCTGTACTACCTTGGATGGTGAATAGTCCTATCACGTTTGTATTGTGTGTATAGCGTGCGTCCGAAATATCCTCCTTAATTAAAATTACTTTTTTTAAAATAATCAAATAGGTTTAAGCACATCTTTTTAGTATAAAATGTAAATTCGTAGTGTAGTCTGCAAAAAGGGTTCAATACAATAAGAAGTGTAAACCATGTATAGCACCTTTATTGTCTTTTATTCGTATTATGTATATTTCAAATGCAGATAATTAATCTTCAAGTAGTAGGTTATGACAAATAAAATAAAATATAGAAGTAATTTAACATGTGTTTATAGTTACCTTTGTAGCCTTTTGTACTTAATTTATGTGTGATTAATTTATACTGTTTCAATATCTATTAAATAAAAAATATTTGTTAAAACATCTTTGTCATTTAATAGTACGTCAAGGATTAATTTTAGCACCTTGGTAGATTAAGGAATGTTCTAAAGTTGACATTAGGCAACTTCTTGCATATGTGTAAAATTTCAAAAGCTGTTTTCGATGTTTACGCATGGCCGGAAATTTCAGTACCTTATTAACAAGTTTGTGAACAATCTTCTGTTAATGGTGATAAATGAACGCGTAATCCATGTCAATAAACAATATTGTACTTATAAATTTGAAGAACTAACTAAAGAAAAAAAAACAAACTAAAAATCGTCGAGTTATGTTTTCTTCACTTGTTTTATTTGTAACCTAATAAATGTTCTCTTACACAAGACTGTTTTTAAACAATTTGTAGAAATCTATAACCCTTGTCTGTTAAAAGTTAGTTTGAATCGAAAACTCATCTCTGGAGATGAATTTAATGATATGTCAAAACTTTGGTCTTAGTTTGCTTTGCTTAATAGCTCAAGTGAGTTGCTTCGTTTAATTGATAATTTCTTCAACAACTTGGGGGTTCTTAATGTTTTAATACTATGCAAAGATCTATAACTGGGACGGGTTATTAGTTATTGTTATCAAACGTATTAAATTTAAAAAGATGCTGACTAGTACATTAATTCTTATTAAGCACGATTCCTTTTTCATTGTCAGTTACGCCTTTGATTTAAAAACACTCGCAACAGTTTTATATCGGTTTATGTATACCTCTAAAAGTTCACATTGCAGAAACTGTACCGGTAATATAAAAAGAGTTTTTTTTTTTACTTAAGTTTGTGTTTTCGTCTGGAATGAAGATAATCACACCATAGTGTTAAAACAAGTACTACAGATTAACACAAAAGTATATTATGGTGTAGCATGTGTGTAAAAACATATTGATTGACATAATTGTGTAATAAGAAGATCTCTCTTGAATATTCAACTACGCTCTCGAATCGGTATGGGATAATAATTGTAAAATTTGGTATACGACGAGTTTGAAGGTCAAGCAGTAGCATTGACAATAGTGTTAGATAAATAATATTTCAACCTTTTAAGCAAATATGTTTATTAAATAGCCTAAAAAATATCTCCTAAATGTTAAGCAGGTGTCAATGAGGCCTAGTAAATAATAGTGTTAAAATATGGGTGTTACTTTAAGAGGAATGATATATTACCTAATATATTTCATTATACTGCGCATAATAGTGTAATGAACAATCTAAAATTGGATAAAAAAGAGTTTTCTGAGCTATAAATAAGGTAAAATATCAAAAGGTCTTAACGTATCTCGTCACAGGACGTTACATATCCCGCACGACAAGAAAAAAACCGGGTTAAAAATGTTTATCAGGACTCAGAGGACCTAGGCAATCCATCCTATGGTGGTGGATTGGACTAAAAGTAGGCTAACCCAAGTTTATTAAGCCTGAAATGTTTTTTTTTTCACTTTATATCTTCTGCAATATAGGATTTTTTAAGCTTTGATGTAACATATTAAAAAAAAGTATTATACATAGAAATGCTAATTTTTTACTGGAAGTATTGCAAGTAAGTTGCTGTTTCCGGATAAATTTTATGTTTAATAAATAAAAATCCAAAAATTAATATATTTAGATAATTAAAAAGATTAACATACACGTTTTATACAATCATTAACTTTTTTGGTATGAAATTCAATGATAAAAACTTAGAATTACTAGAAGAACTGATTTTTAAAGTAAAAAATAATGCTTCTAAGTTACTTGGTTACGGAGATATGTGACATAAAGTTACCTTTTGGACTCCCTTAATCGATTTTGGGTTTTAGTAATTTGTAATGCTAAATTAATAAGCCCTTTAATAAGACAACTTCCCTGAATACAGAAACTTTAGAAAATGTTTTGATTACTCTACTTGAAATAACAATGATTTAAAACAGGAAAATTAAGCAATATTGTAATTAGGCCTAAATGAAAATGGTTGGGGAGAAAATGTGAAATTTGTATAATATGTATACGAGTTTTAGCTGCAGGAAGTGACATATTTTGTTATTCATACAGAAATGTAATTTCGAATGAAAAAAATATTCAAATAATGTTATTTCCATAAAATATGTTTAATTACAGAATGCACTACCTTAAACGGCGAGGGATCAAAAATAGGGTATCACAGGGAATTAAGATGACCAAGGGCATTATTGAAATCAATGATAGACCCAGAGTATTCATCACTAAAAGTTATTATGTTTTGCAGCAGAGGTCTAGAAACTCGTAATACAGCAAAGAAATCATTGGGAACCTTTATTGGATGGCGGGTTCTCAAGAATTGTCCCTAAGAAGCAATCATCACCTTCATCATCCGTTATTGTGTTCACTTTACTTGTACATGTATACTCTCAAGCAGGACCAAGGCTTTTAAAGATACAGCAATTGGCAGACACATCCTCTCATCAAATCACTTCTTCAACAGAGACTTCGAAACCACTATCCACCTTTCTAAAGCATCTCTAAAATGAATGATGATCATTCGGAGAAATATATTTTTCGAATCCTATATATGCATTTGTATCGAAATTTAAATATGATAACCGCTAACACTGGTAAACAACCTTTTTTTCTCATAGTCTATTCGTAGCATGACCACTTCCCAACATTCCTGATCATAATTTATTCTCCAATACTCAGGAAACATTGTACATGTTTACATATTGAACTGGTTGTATAATACTGTCCTGTAAAAACAGTATTTATCGATCGTCTATCAAACTTGACCTTTGTGATTGATTATTTTGCAGTTTGTATATCTTTTAAACTTTGAAATTGGCAGGCACGTTTTGCAACAATGCAAGTAATGTTTGTTTGAATGCGTCACGTTGTTGCCCGTAACAATATTTTCTGTTAAGTTAAAAAGTGAATGTTGAGTTGTAAAATGAGTGAGCATGTTATGCATTTTCTTATCAATCAGATTAGCAAAATCGTTAGTAGCGAGAAAAAAAATTAAATAATTAATTTAAAGTTATTCATGATAAAACTTTTAGGCATTTGAAAAATGAATTTCCTTATCGCACCATGTTAGTGCCTACATGCTCCTGAAATATTCTGCGAGTTGGAACAATTCATTAATAACAATTTCCTTTGATAATATACACGATGGAAAAATTTAATTTCTATCTGTCTGTCTGCCTATATGTCCCTTTGTACGCACGATATATTGGAAACCAACTGACCTATAGACTTCGAAGTTTGCTTCAAGCTTCTTTTCTTTATGGGAAAAACTGATAACAATGATAGTGCAGCCACTCCATGGGATTTAGTTGATAGTTAACCCTCCAAATGGCAGTCATTTTTTCCTGTAGTGGCGGCATGTTTTCGAGCCTCGTGCAAGGGTTTTTTAAAAAAAATTATTAAAAATATAAATTAAAAGTAATATATATAGAAGTATATATTTTTGTGTTCAGAATTAAACATATAATAATATTAGTATTTAAATTTGGCAAAAAAATGTTTACTAAAATTTTTTTTTTCCATGAAATTCAAAATTTACATTTTTTTATTTGACCATACCTAGCAAACCAAGTTATAGTAAGAAAACTATAAAAGTGAGAGTACCATTGTGTGTCAAATTTATTCTAGTTTCAGAAACACATAAGCATTATACAAATTTATGAAACTATAATAACACTATATAACAAAAAGCAGCGATGCGCATAAATTTTGAAAATATGTATATGTAAGAGTTTGCTAATAAAAGTTTTACTAATACAGTTTTACTTCTATACATGTCATATTGCATATTTTATTACTCAAAATGAAGTAAACTATACAGCAGTAGTAAAATAAATTCCATAACTTTTTTTTTGAAGAGTCGAAAAAAGTTTCATTTTGTCATTACTCAAAAATTTTGCGAAAAATTTTCGAGAAATTTATTTATTCTAAAATATATTTATTTGCACTACTGCAATATTTAACAATTCACCACACACTAAACACAACACTAAAACACAAATAAACCTACTAAAACTTACTAATAAACAACGACTCGTCACATCAACAACTCAGACGGCATCGACAACATGGCGGTCACATCTTTTACGTTCCAAACTACGAACTTGGTACGTTGCAACTACAATATAAAGAGGAATAAAACATTTTATTCCTTAGGCTTTTTTATATCCCCGAATCCAATGGTGCATGAATCGAATCGATACGTTGCCGGAATATACTGTTATGAGTGATTATGCAAGGGAATGTTTGTTTATCAAAATTTTGACGAACAACAATCCGCTAAGGGTTATGTTTATCAAAATTTTGATAAACAACAGTTGGAGGGTTAACAAATGATTGATCTTAGGACTAACCATGAAGGAAATGATAATATAGTAGAATAAATAAACTTGGAGCAAACTGAGTATAATCATATGAAATTTTAACACGTAACATTTTTATCCATGGAGTAAAAAGAAAAATTTGATTTTTGCGCACTGTACCGTTGTTGTACTCTGCTAAGCTCACAGGAACTTTTATTCTGCAAACACTGCTATGAAACCTAACTAAATGCAAAAAAATGTGAGTATATCTTGAGGGAAACAATGTATCTATTGACTTTAATGCATAAATCTTCATTTCTGTATAGACCCGAATTAGTTCTATGATGCGCCATTTTCGAGTAAATCTTTATTCTGTATGATTTTCTGCAAGATTTTAACATGTGAAATATTAAGGGGAACTTGAACGCTCCATATAAACCCATGTTAAATTAGGTACTTTTGTGTCCCATTATCTTAGCAAGTAATAAAGATACCAACCTGATATTTTTATCACTTACTATGTGGTCCTATACAAAGCTACTGATCTATTTTTTATGAACTTATACCTCTATTTGGCCAAGTTATATGATTTTTTTTATCTAGCGAGTTCAAAATAACCCTGAAATATAGACTATTTTTCAGTAAAATGAGGCCTAATAAGTCAATACTTGTTATAATTGTTTCTTTGTAGATCAGTAGCATCATAGATAAGTACTAAACATCCTGTAAAAAATTTCAGCTTGTTATCTTTAGTACTTTCAGAAAAAACGGGTCATTTGTGTGAAAAATCAAAATTTTCGGGAAAACGCAAAAAAACCAAAAAATTTAGATAAAAAGTATATTTTTCACAATACTTGAGCTCTAAAACCCTCCAGGAACATAATGTTCATCATTCTCCTCTTCCTCTCCAAGAGCTCTCCTTCTTTTCTTCACTCGACTTTCCTTGGTCATCACTACTACCTAATTTCTTCTCAGAAGAACTGGGTGGCACTACAACTTTTGGAGTAGTAGGCCGAGGCCTAACTGTTGAGTCTTCATCTGGTGAAACTGAAGGTAACCTTTTATAAAACCTATTACCTTTATTGGTACGTTTTTTAAAGATTCTTTTAGGTCTAGTCATTATATTATCAAAGATCACTTTGAAATAATAGTCTATAAACACTGAGTCAACTTCCAATAATAACAAAATATTGTCAGAAGAACAAAGTTGCTAGGTTAACAAACAATTGACAATAACAAAACAAGCAGACATCTGTCAAAACTGCTAAGGTCGTAGAGAAACAAAACCTAAGAGTAAGTAAATAGTAAATCAGTAAAATCAGCACTATAAGAAAGCTCAACACTGGATACAGCCGTCAATGGCGTTGCAGAGGCAACTTCAAAAATTAATTTGAAGCATTTAGAAATTTTTTGTGAGTGATAATATTAATATCATTGTATTCCGAAAATGTCAAACTACAATAAAAAAAAATAAAAAAATATATACATTCTTGAAGCTCTTTCTCTTATTGGAAATTATCTATTAATTCAAACAAACTCTCCAATAATGTAGTTTTTTATTTTTGTGAGGCCTTTCATACTCAATGAGTACATCTTCAGACTCACACAACTGAATAAAAGTAATAATAACAATAGGAACATAAACAATTTTGTACTAAATAAAAACATATGTCATTAAAAATACAAAGAGGTAATATTCTATGACAGCACAGTATGTTATATGTATATATAAAAATAAAGTTTATATTTAGTTAAATCAAATAAAGTAACCATCCTAGAAATCACTAAAAATTTGAATAACATTGAATTCCCTATTTTTCATATGAAATATACAATGATTCTAGAAAGTATTGAATACAAACACAAACATAAACTAGAAAAACTCGAAAAGAAAGTTCAATACACTTCTTGAAAAAAACCCAAACACTAAAAGATTGCTTGAAAAATAATTTTTCAAACCCTACGTTAGTTGAAAATTTATCATCATGTACATTTTCAGTTGCAGAGTTATCCATCTTGAATAAAGGTTTTAAACTTTAGCATTAAACCATTTAATGACAGAAGATGTATTTGTAGATGTTGAATCAAACATCAAATTCTTAAATAATGACCAAAGGAATGCTATTAGAAATGACGTAAATTCATCTCTTCTTAAAGTTAAAACGAAACAATGTACAAAAAATATTTCAAAACAACCTCAAGAATCATTTAGAAATAAAAATAATATAATAAAATCATTAAAAAGCAAAAGAAGTTTTCTACTTAAAAGCAGATAAAAGTAACACAATCGTTATCTTAGATAAAAGTGAATATTACTCAAGAGTTCAAAACATGCTTAAAGACGGCCCTTATGAAGAATTCAAAAAAGAATCCTTTAAATCAATATATTGCATCAGTTACAGCCTCATTAAAACACTGCAAGACAATCATATCCAAAGAAAATTTTAAAATCACTTACTGTATCAAACCCAATCATCCCAAGATTGTACTGTCTTTCCAAAAACACACAAACCTGGTAATAAAATGAGGCCCATAGTTTCGTGCATAAATTCTCCTTCTTATAAGATATCAAAATGGTTAGTGCAGGAGTTTCAACAATTTCAATTTCCTCCCACTTTCTCCATTAAAGATAGGTATGATTTTATAAACTCCACAAGAGATTTTAAAGATCGAAGAAGATGAATATCTTGTATCGTTTGATATTCAATCACTTTATCCAAACGTACCAATTAAAGATACTATCAAAATCATAGAGGACTGGCTGATTTCCTTAAACTTAGAAACAACTATTGTTAACGAATACATTAATTTAGTAAATCTTAGTATGTCCCAAAATGTGTTTTCAATTTCAAGAAAAATATTACAAACAGTTTGATGGTACTGCCATGGGAAATCCACTTTCGTGTTTTATTGCAAACATATTTTTAAGTAAATTTGGAAACTCATGCAAAGGAAACAATGGATTATTTTTCCCAGAATCTGGAAGCGATATGTTGACGATATTTTTGGCTGTTTTCGACAAGAAACAAAATCTTCAAAATTTTATTGATTCTCTCAACTCCTTTTATCCTTCTATCAAATTTCACTTGTGAAATAGAAAATGACAATCAACTTCCATTTCTCGATTTAATAATTATGAAAAATACGACTGGCCATTTTGAATTCGATTATATACAGAAAACCAACACAAAATGACAGATTCATCCCAGTTGATTCATTTCATCCCCCTTCACAAAAAAGAGCAGCTTTCCACAATTTAATCCATCGGCTTTTACATACTCCATTATCAACAGAAAAATTATAAAAAACAGAAGTTAAGAAAATAAAGGAAACTGCTTTATTTAATGGCTACAAAACTAACATGATTGACAATATGATAAACAAGAAAAAGAAAATTATTGAAAGAAATTCTAGAACAACTTTATACCAAATCAAAAGTAAAGAACCTGAAAAAATGGATATCTGTTTCCCTACAACAATCTATCTAAAGATATTACTAAAAGTTTTAAGAAACATGCCAATATTAATGTATCTCCAAATTCTAAAATTAAATTAAAGAGTATATTAGGAAATCCCAAGAATAAAATTAATGAAGAAGAAAAATCTGGAATTTATCAAATTAATTGTGACAATTGTGATTTAAAATACATTGGCCAAACGAAAAGAAAGTTAAAACAAAGAGTTAAGGAACATAGGGCATGTTTAAAATACCAACAGGAAGAAAGATCAGCCATGGCAAAACACGCACTTCAACTGGACACTCTTTTTTCAAACGCAAAAATTATTAAAAGAAGTACAAAATAAAAAATTCCTTGATGCATATGAAACAATTTTTATAAAAAAGAACCAAAATAATCTGGTAAAACAACGAACCTGGACCTTTTCAAAATTCACCGTTACTTTATTTGATTTAACTAAATATAAACTTTATTTTTATATATACATATAACATACTGTGCTGTCATAGAATATTACCTCTTTGTATTTTTAAATGACATATGTTTTTTATTTAGTACAAAATTGTTTATGTTCCTATTGTTATTATTACTTTTATTCAGTTGTGAGTCTGAAGATGTACTCATTGAGTATGAAAGGCCTCACAAAAATAAAAAACTACATTATTGGAGAGTTTGTTTGAATTAATAAAAAAATATATGTTAAAAATAATTTTTTTTTTTGTCCAAGTCCCCTTAACACAGTAACCCAAGTACCCCAATAGATACCATTAAATGTTGGCGATTTTGTGTGTACACGTACATTATTCGAACACTGCTAGGAAACCTAACTTAATGAAAAAATGTGTCAAGACATCTCGATAAAGACTTGATCTGTAGACTTTAAAGTTTTCATGAATACAACACGAAATTTCCATATAGACAATTAGTTCTATGATGGAGCATGTCCAACCATAGAGTTTGGCTGAGTGTCATTGAAGCCTGTCACTCATTAGGCTGACTCAATTTCTCCTTTGCCTGCCAAGGAAATGGTGGTTTACATTTCTATCCTGTATATCTGTCCGCAAGATAATACAAGAATAAATTGAACTATGATTTGAAATATTTTTACTGCACCTCAGTGAACTCTTACGCGACACGTGGTCTAATGTATTCCTTTCTTGTGTATATCTAATTTCATTTAAGTTTTACTTACATTTGTTTAAATTTATCAACTGTATAAAGGCTATCTTATAAATAAAAATTAATCGCAAAATGTGTTGGTAAGCGCAAATCTCGAGAACGGCTGGACCAATTCGGTTAATTCTTTTTGTAAAATGTCCATAAACATCCGAGGAAGGTTTTTATGAATAAAAAGTTAGTAAAATTTACCTGGAATATTTTGGAATTCAGAAAAGATTGTAGTTTTTACTTTTCATAATTCAAATTGAACTGGTATTAAACAGCTGTTGACATCTATAGTTCGACAAACTTTCTGAAACATCTGTTTACATTTAAATTTTATCAATAATAAGTAAACAGTGCTTGATCGGTAGTGTAATGCAGATAGTAAATAAAACATTAATATATAAATTTTACTCCAGATTGCGCCAGTGATGAATTATAATCATATAATGCATTATATACTGTTAATGCATTAAAAACTAACCTAAATGAACAACGTTATGAATGTTTTCACATAATTTACTTTAAACTGGTGGGCTTCCTTGACATTATGATATTACATTTTAACAATGGCTAAAGGAAAAACAGAGAAATGAATACTAACATGCCTCAACGATTCATTCTTTCCCTGGCTACAGTCCAAAAAACAAGTGTAACGCAAAACTTTAATAACGATTATTTGGAAAGTTGCAAAACTTTAACAAGAATTTCCCTCTTATACCGAAAGTACATAGTAAGTAGGTAGGACTTCCCCCTAGGTCGTAATAGGCTTTTCAGTCCTACTTATGTGTGTATTTTCTTCATCAGGACAAGGCAAACTCAACTATGTCAACACGATTTTGACCAAAATAGATTTCAGAGAACTAGATAATCAAACATATAATATTTTGATCGAGGCAATATGGCAAGCTAAACTGTGACATAGTAGGTAAGTGAATTTAAACGGTCTTAAGTAGGCATTTTTTAACCGAAGTAGGCATCTCGGTCCTACGTAAGTATATTTTTTTTTTTCTTCGTCAGAACAACAATGCAAACTCTACTATGGTACTGGAAATATAATAGACCTGAAATATATGACAAGGACTGGAAATATACGCCTTTTGACCGAAGTAAGTTTCCGAGACCTGTGTGATCCGAGATTTATGTTTTCTTGATCGAGATGACAAGGCAGATTCAGCTGTGATGTTATGTATATAATTAATTATAACCAGAAATGCTCCTACACGTGCCAAACATGATATAATAATTAAGATAAACTCTGATACTATGTACCATGAACTTAAATAATATCTACCTGATGTATGCCTACTTACGTTTTAAAATGTTTGTAGGATTCCCATCATAATTGCTTTTTATAAGGACTTCGGATCTAAACATTGCGTGCGAAGCCGCGGGTAACAGCTAGTTGATTAATAAATCTATTATTTGATTTAATCTTAAAAGAATACAAAAGTAATATTTTTACAAATGATAAATTGAGATGGAATATTGTACTGAATATTTTAATATACCAATATGGGTATGGATATAGGACTAGTTCATCATCACACGTTGAAAATCTGTAAATGAAATTAAAGTTTTAGTGTAGAGAAGGAATATGTAACACAGAAGCAGAGTTTCTTTTACAAAAAAGGGTCCATATCAGGTAGTTTTAAAGTTTGAGCCTTCTAGGAAATTTAATGCTGGACGCAAGTTTAGAACGCCACAGCCTGACACTAAGGCTACTATACCAATTCTATAAAATCAAGAACAGTTGCATTTGACGCAAATCCTACAAAAATTTGAATTTAAAGTATTACGATAAACATAAAGTTCTACGAAGTATTTAATTGATATTGACTAAAAACACGTGGGTAGGGCATACCGACAACACCCACTATATAAAGGTATCTCAGGTAGTCCGTAAGGCCAGAGGTACAATATGAATTTCTTTCTCAAACTCAAATAAATTAACAATCTGAAATGTCAATTTGGAATTTTTTACCCTTCGATATCTTCCCGATTTGAACCATCATCAAACCTTTCATGACGATCAATACCCTCCTACGATAAATTTCTCAATCGACAACAAGCTATGTAGGTTGTGTTTTTATTCAACGTAAATTGGCTCTTGACTCTTGGATTATAACTGGAGTTCCAGTTATTGTTATGAATAATAAAGTCTCGTGCTGAATGTTTTAAATACAAGTTCGTGACATAATTTTAATAGAAATATCAGATATTTGAAACGAGAATGCATTTATATTGACGATAAGAAGCACAGATTTTTATTTCGTCAATCACGAGATTGAGATATTTATTACGAGATATTTACCGAAATGTCACGCAGACTGAATGAACAGCTCTAACTAATAAAGAAATAGAATAAATCGACAAAGTAAACAAAAAATGCTTTAAAGGATTTACAGAGCAAAGTTTGAAAAGCAATTTCTTTAAACAAAATGAATGCGAGTAAAAGTTGAAACCGACCAGCCTTCTTGTTTTTAAAGTCTGAACAAAACTACCCCAGTCTTTGATCCCTTCGCTGTTTAAAAGTAATCTCAATTCATTTTTTCTCATGAATCAATGCGAATTTGCTAGTACTTTCTATTTTTATATTCAGCTTGGCAAGAACTCTCTTTCTTCGAATATTGATATAATTATCGGTTAACTGTGATATAGTTTAGAAGGTTTGGATGAATTGGGCTATTTACGTTTTCACGACATATAAAGGAAAAAAACGAATAAATAAATTTGACAAGTAAGTTTGGTGGAGTAATGGATATTCTTGAGTTTTATTGTGTTGTATAGTCCAGTTCAGCTCAAATTATGGTTAATGTAACTGTAACAAAATTCCTTTGGTTTTCATAGTTTTAGATCTTTGGAATTTCGGAATAGGTTTGAGTGTTGTAAGTAGGAAAGAATTTCAATATAACGAGCACTAAAAAGAGTTCAGGCTATCTTGAAGATAACAGTTTGTTTAATAATCTTTACATCATTCATTTATACAATACACCAGTTAAACTACGTTTCGAAATCAGGAATCTGATTTTGTTTTCTCAGGTGGAAACTAACCTAACACATAACTATAATATAGATTAGAATGGACAAATCATACCAATTCACTGTAACGTGCATAAGTATAGTAATTAGTTAGTAATAATCCTCCTGACGAAGAGATCAGATTGCATATCTCAAAACGTACTGTTACGGGATTAAACTATTACTAAACGATGGCAAATATTCGGAAAAAATGTTTTTGTTTTTTGAATTTTTCTATCGCAAAAATCAAATTTTAAGCAAAGATTCTATCTTGTGACAAAGATAAATGATAAGTAACTGTACTCAACAAATAATAATCAATTTAGTTGTGTGTTGCGTCTTAAATTAAGTACATTTTAGGAACATACATTTGTGAGAGCACTTTCAAGTAATGTTATGATGGCAGTTATAAATTGCATAACACGTCACTTAAAATGCCTGGTATTTTCAATGGAATATTGTAATAAATGTTGATTTAACAGAAATACAGTTTGTAATGTTCCTGTATTAATTGTAGCTATTCCAAAACTACATTTTTTAAGAATATGAATTCCAATTCAATACTTTGGTAAATACTGTGTAAATTCAAAACACGTAAGACTAGAGGTTAATCTTATTACTAATCCTACTTTGGCCATTCCTGTATAAAATAACTGTGGAGATCTTTTTAAGAGAAGAGGAAAAATGATCGAATTTTAAAGTAAGTATGATAACAATACCCATGATAAGGAGAAGGTGTACAAAATCGATCTGTAGGAGCTATGCTACTGTTCTTCAGGGATCAGAACTACGCTGGGAAGTCCCGAATAATGTAATTACAAGGAACTATGAGATATATTTAATTCTGGATATAAAATATATTAATATATTTAATTCGGTTTATGACATATGGATGAATAAACGATCCAATGATAGCTGATGGACTAGTCATC
The DNA here is from genome assembly GCF_021130785.1 of Homalodisca vitripennis. Lineage (NCBI taxonomy): Eukaryota > Metazoa > Arthropoda > Insecta > Hemiptera > Cicadellidae > Homalodisca > Homalodisca vitripennis. The sequence goes on along the minus strand of NC_060208.1, from coordinate 174,412,779 downwards.
ACAGGACTGCTGCCAGGGCCAGGTGCAGAATGTAAACCTTGGGTGTTTCTTGAAGAAGATGTGCAAGGATGTGGTGCCGTAGTCGGTCACCCAGTCCGTTAGACAGTCAGGTCGACTGGGTACGATGTCCTGCATCGTGTAATCATGTCAAATATACTAATAGTATACATTAATTCAACACGTAAATTATGAATGATGAACCATTCCTCCAACTACTAGATATGTACCAGTACTCTACATTTAAAAATGCAAGTTTAAGCACCTTGATACTTGAAAAAATAAAATTTTGCAATAAAAAATTTTACTGAAGTAACGTGTAGCAGATTCAATAAAGTAAGTTTAACTTAATTTTTATTACTCTGAAGTGGGGCTAAATTTCAAGTCTATTCAGCCTCGTGAAAATATTTTAAACATCTATGTGTGATGATATTCATCCACTATTTTCAAAATTTAATATTTTAACCCTATCTCCTGTCATTATTGTTACTAGCAGCGTATTTTCTAAACAAGTTCACAATAATCTGTTGGTACAATGAAGCTAAACTCAGGGTCTGCATTGAATTAATGCTTCCAACCATAGCTATGCTATGGATAGTTTCTACAACATTACAGTGCACTCAGTTGAGCACTTATTGAGTCAATGATAACTTCTTCTAGATCATATAGGCTGGTTGCTACGTAAACGAGATAACGCCTTTTTAATCACTTATGCCTATATGTCTAAATAATGCGTTCAATATTAAGAGTTCGTTTTTAACATCTTCGTCACCGACGTTTTTGGATTGTTTCAGACAGAAGTCGACCCCAGATTCGAGTACTACGCTTCGCTAAGTCGCGTACTACGCTTCACTAAGTATACAATTCCGGACATCTCATGGCAGGACATATCGAAAATTAAAACTCGATATTGCCTATGCAGCTTCATGCAGAATTTTAAGTCTATTTCTTAATTCAGTCTCGAAATATCCTGCCGACAGTTATACACACAGAAGATAAATATTGCTATCTCCGTGTTAAAGTGGCGATAACGCTCAGCCAGATGCCAAGGACGAACATATACCGTCATCGAACTCGATATTGCCTATATTGAAATGAAGCTTTATGTACAATTTGTTACTCTCATCATTAGACTGTTGTCTCCAAAATCAGAAGATCGTGTGATCGCAATGTGTGCGTTGGTTCACGTGGGAATCGCATAGCAATATACTCGTAGTTACACTATTTGTGTATCAAGTAAAGTGTTTGTCACACGAGAGAGAAGTTTGACAGTTTCAGGCGGAGCAATTAGTGACAATTAACCAAGAGAGTCATGCAACTTCTTCACCTCATTTATGTGACAAAAACAGACAATTTTCTTTGAATCCATTCCCCTATTTTTAATTTGATTAAGTAAAGACCTATAGTTTTTCACAACCTACTCCACGAGGTAAATAACAGGAATATATTAAACAATCAAAAGCCCCCCAATAGTGTTTTGTAACATCCATAAAAGCAAAATGGTTCTTTTAATAAAAGTATTCCAAATATTTAAATCACGTACAATTTTTGTAAGTTATAATTATCAGAGACAAGCATTGTTGTTTGTGACAGGTTTTTCATAATTTTACTGCACAAGGTGGATGCTTGAGCTGCAGCCCTTTTCAAAGGTGACAATGTTAAACAAAAATAATTTTCTTTTATCCGCATGTTATCCCCAGAATTAACTGAATTATAGATTTCTATTTAGGCAACACCGAGTTCGATGTTGGAGCATGGCACTCCATGAGATTTAGCTGAGCGTTAGTGAACCATCTTACATTAGTCTTGTGAATAACCATGATGTCAAAGAGAAATTCGCAGAATAAATACATTTATAAACTAACAGTGTAACCATATATCAGTTTAACAAGTGAGATAGTAACACATATAGCTTAATAAGATGTGGTATAGACTTTACATTTTTTATGCAATTTTACGCGATAAGAGGCGACCTTGTACAATACACAAAAATGTTTTGCCCACCTTTAACTGTAATAAATATCACACGTTTAAGCCTTAATTTTGAATTAATGTGTATTGTTTCCCAATATATCTTAAACTCAGGAATTTTAGCATTTGTTAATAGTTGGTAGCGGCATAGAAGTTCTAATGTTATAACAGAAAAACAGCAGCAGTGATTTGTTTAAACTTTTATTTCTTTGTCTTTCAAACGTATGCTCTTGTATATTTTTTATCCTATAACCTAGCTTATGGTGATAATTATAGTGAGAGCAATATATGTAAAAGTAGCTGACCTTGACAACGTTAGCTGAGGGGTCTTCGAACCAAGTCCTGTCCTTGGAGGTGAATGAGCCAAAGGGGATAATTCCCAGGCCGATCAGCTGTTTATATTCATACAGTAGAAACACCCCCTGCAAATTCCCACAAGGGATGTCAGGCGTCATTTCGTAGAAGTAATGCATTCCTAGAACATTTTTTAAAGTAGAGCTTTTAAAATCATTGTACCATATATATAATACTCGTGTTATTTTTTAATTTGAGATATCTGGCGTTTAGTTGTATAAAGTCTGTAAGTCTTATCGGGATGAAGATGTAAACCCTGAAATCTTTCAAATGAAAACCTTTTTTCCTCAAACTTGTAGATTGAGTTGATAAGATTTACTCATAAGAGATAGAAAAGGTCTGGTGTAGAAAAATGAATATCTTGATAAAATAAAAATACAGTAAAAATTGTATCATTATCACACACTATATAATATTTAAAACCAAAAGTTACTTTACAGTCGCTTGTAAGAAACTCGTGGTTTTATTAATTGTAACTTGCTTACATTTAAACAAGAAATGATGCAAATAAAAACTAATAGGAAATAATATGGAAGAGTTTCAAGCAACTCTGTTATTTTAACAGTATGAAGCAAGACAACAATGGAGAAAAAGAAACTAAATGTCTCAAAGCGACTGAATCAGATATAACTGGTTAGCAAGAAAAAGTATTAGATAACGCGACAAGATGACTCTCAATTCTACAATACGATCGGAAAGCAGGTAGACACAGATAATTCTATTTAGATAGCTCCAGTTCTGACTCCTCATATGACGAATAACGTATCTGACACTTTTCTGACATAGTGCGATATCTATCTATCTAGTAACAATCTGAAATATTAATATTCTACTTAAGGTATTTCATCATTATAATTACCGAGAACTCTGAAATGTTGTGTTACAAAGTTATATAAAAACATAAAACGTGCCTTCATTTTTAAAACGCAATTTAACAGCCAGGGCAGCATCTGTATTGCCAAGCTTTATTTTGCAGACTCTACTGTACGTAAAAATATTGTTAACACAATTTATTTGAAATTTTGAGATATTTCGGCTTCTCAGATAGTCTCTAAGTCATCTTTAGTCAACAATAGTGGCAATAGAAAACGCCACAATTAGATCTAAATAAAAAAAGTATTTTTCCAGAATTGGACTATCCCATTAGAGTGCAGGTTGTTGAGCAGTTTAAGACGATGCATTTTGGGTCCGAGTCAGAGATAACGCAGGTTCATGTTGTTCTAGTTGGTTTTTATCTGTAAGTTTCCACAGCTTCCAATCTCTGGACCTCCAAGCTTCTTGAAGCTGACAGGGTATGTAATGTTTTAGCCTGTTATAATTTCTGGCATAGAGATTGTTATTTTATAATATTGAATTAAAGGATATTCTCTTCGGAAAGAAAACAATCAAAGTTTTGAACTGACCATAAAGTAGAATTCAACTTTTACCAAGGAATATTCACTAAATTTCAGTATTTTTTCAGATATTCAATATTATTTAGAGGATTGAATTGTTAATAAATATTGTACCCAGATTTTTCTTTTGGAAGCCAAGAGTTCATTGTCTTTGAAGTTTTCAGCTTAAACTTTTCAGCCTTTAGAAGTTGCTGGACTCTGTAAGCTCCAAAGGCTTCTAGAAATGTATGGCAGGGTGGAAACTTCAGCCTCTGGAAGAATTCCCCACCATAGAAATATTTATAGTTATGACTGTCCAGGAGGATTTCAGGATGGAACGAAATCTGATTTATTCTCTGAATTGGTCAAAACACATTGCAGATAGAGAAAGTATCTCCATCATATTTACAACCCCAAAATAAGGCAATGGATATCTTTTTTTAGAATGCTAGTTGTATGATGAGCACATTGAGCGTGTAACTACTGAGACTTACCCATCCCCAAGAAGCAGGCCTGCTTGGTGAATCCCTGGGCCTCCACCTGACACTCGTCCCGCGATATCAGTGTCCAGTTGCCGTTCAGCTTGACGTAAACATCCTCGGCCACTACACCATCTGTGTTCTGTCTTCCGCCAGCCTTCAGCTTCTCTGTTTCAGTTATACATTTAGTTCAAGTTTGCAGTGGCGTAACTGTTGAACGGGTTTTAACTCCCCCAAGAGCGATAAAATCAAATGGTCATATTACAGCAATCCAAGTAGTTTGAAATATAGCAGTTTAGTTTTTCCTTGATTTAAGCTTACTTAATTTATTCATATTTATTAAATACACCCCGGTGTGCTGTGGTCTTCAGTCTGACCCACCCTCCCCCAAATCAAGTACTAGTTTCGCCACTGAGTTTAATAATTAAACTCAATGGCGAAACTAGTACAATAACTTAAAGGAAGATAACATATTTGTGTGTCCTGGTTTTTATATAAGATGATATATGAATATGAATTAGTTTGTAGAACCGGGGATGGCGGCTTACCTGGGCTAACAAACAGCACGCTTGTATACCACAAATCTACTCCCCAATAGTTACCGCTGGTGAACATGGGTTTGTCATCATAGCTGTAGTTAAACTTCATATTGTTCGATTCAGCCCTCTTCGCCACATCTGCTTTGATGTACTGTATAAAATACAATATCATTATATTTATGATGCTTTTTTACAACTTTGAAATAGTATAGAAAGCTTACAATTATTGATATATTTTGAAAACTTTAGTTTTAGTTGTAAATATCGTACATGATTAAAGTATATTTATTGTAGACACAAAAAATATTATTTAAAGTAATTATTTGGTGTGAAGTTGACTATTAGCAAATATAGACTGGATTTGACAATATAATTAGGTTGAAACCACTTGTACAATACTATGTTTATTAATATTGTTTATTATTAAATAACTTCATTATTTTTACTGTCGCTCTTTTCCGAATGATGCAGGTGGATGGATGCTAAAGATATTAATGGAAGAATACCACGGATTTATATTTGTAGTTTCGAAGAAATCAGTCTGCCTTCGGTCTTTAGAAGTTTAAACAATAAGAACGAAACTTTTAAGTCAACTAATGGTTAATTTAAAAAAAACTAGAACAGAATTATATTTTAAATAAATGAATAATTTCAGTTTACGGAATACTCATCTCTTGGCAAAAATCTTTATAGAAATATAATGTTTCAGTTTTTTTATTTAATATGTTGTATTTTTTTTACAAATAATATGTGAAAAAATACATATTTTACTACAGGAAGTGTCTGTTTTCACTTTACCACCTTTTATGTCTTGGAAAACAAAAAATTACAACCAAGTTTAAATGGAGGGTCATGGCTTTTTTATTGATAACAATTATAAAAAAAATATAAATTTATAGTTTTAAAATTATCCAACCAATTTTCAATAGGCGGCCAATTTTAATATTTGTTATGGAACACATAATACTTTCTTGCAATTTTGGATACAAAACAACATTGTAAAACTTTTTTATTCTCGGAAATTGTATTTGTATTCTCTATTAGAAGAACACAATGCTGATGATATGACCTCAAACAGCTCAGTCTGTATAAAAAGGAAGCGATCTGATGTTACAAGCGTTTCTATGTTAAAAAGGGTTTGTCGTTGTTCTTTTAACATATTGGTTATCGAGCGGCAAGGAGTTAAATTGAGAATCTAACCATTCAAGAATTCTGTGCCCTCAGGTAACAATAATTGTAATAATTCCAACGTTTATGAGGTAACAATGGGGGGCAGAGCTAAATGAACTCACTATTTATTTATATTAAAGAGTATCTCTAAGTACGAGTAGTCTTTACTGGCTCTCATCAGATCAACACCTTATAATTGAGTCTCTCGACACCTACGTAAGTAATTCGGATAGCTGGAAGATCCATATTAACGAGAGCCGGATTAGGCAGCATCGCAAGGAATTACATTGATCGACAATTTATATATAATTCTTAATAACCATTTATAGTTGCAAATAAATTTAGCTTATCATACTTACGGCCGTCCGTAGACCACCAATGTTGCCATAACTATCGAACAGTATGGACACTCTAGGGTCGTTAGGGTAGGAATACAAGTCGACATTGAGGTCATCGTCCCTGTCCATCTTCACGAACTTGGGAGGGTCATCCTGATTGATCTCTTCAACCGTTAGGGGCATGTCATAGAATCCATTCCACAACGCGAATTTCACTACAAAATGTCACCAATAATATTAAATAACTTTGTTAACAAGAAAATAACAGGTTGTTTCTAAAATGAGTAGGTTTAAATTACATTGAAATAGTATCTTTAGATGTATATACCTGGCTATGACTGAAATGACCTATATTTAGTATAGTTACTTAATTAATATGCAATTTAATAGAAAGTTCTGATATTAGTTTACGTCGAGGGACATCTATTTTCTCTTTATCATCTAATGAGAAAGAGAAAGAATAACTGGTTGGTTTGTCGTCTAAGTTATCAGGAATTTACCATCTAGCATTCCAAATGGGACAACAGTCCTTCGTAACCTTAATGGATAGTCCTTAACGGACTTTTGCAAGATGGAATTACACATGTTCTGTCGTTGCCCTTCAAGTATGGAGGCTGCGACATTTGTTTAATGCCCGTAACGGCATGTTATTAATGGAAAAGATTCCTAACAAACAATGCTAGTCTTACTTGGCAAAAGTGTTTTTATTTTTTATGAAATTACCAATTTCCAGCGTGAAATAATTACAACAGGTGGGATACATTTTTTAATATACAAAACGAATTGTTCCTCAGCAATTTTCTTTAACTATCATTCCAATTGTCAATACAAGGGAACGGTAGCAAATTACAGAATAAGTTAACTTATGCATACTCATACTCTCTTTTTGAAATTAACAAAGTACTTTATAAAAACGAAAACAGTTTAAACCAAACGACTCACCATGAAGATCTGTCCAATCCTCACATGCAGCAATACCTGAAATATAATAATTATTAAAGCTTTTTAATACAAGGTAGAAGTACGCTCACCAGGTGACGTAGCAGACATCGTCGAGGTGCATTCCAAATTTCAAATCTGAATTTTCATTCATTCTCAATATATAGGCAAGCAGACAATCATACAAAAACGATGTTAGCAAGAAACCCAATTTGTGCATAGGAAGTTTCAAGCAAAATTGAGTCTATATATGACATCTTTCTCGTCATATCTTGCCAAATGATACATTAAATATTTTGTTCATTGTATTTGGTTATATCAGTGTTTAAATATTAAAATTCTAAAAGTCAGGTCACTATGAAATAATGTATGCGTTGAGCATTGAGACATGAGTTAATATGTCACATGTTTGAATCTCTTACTGGTGTATTGAGTTTGTTCTATTTTCATTCTATTTTCTCGTTGCCATCATCGTTACCTATGACACTATTCGCTAACGCTCAGCCAAACCCGTTGAAGTGTCATATATAATCATAGAACTCCTTATGTACAAATGAAACATCATACACAAGTTTAAGTCTATAAGTCAGTTCATTTTCGAAATATCGAACAGTCATACAGACAGATAGATACACAGACAAACATTCAGACAAAACCGCGATTGATAGGCTGCGCTGTAGCTCAGCCAATAATAATTAGTATAGTTAGTTGTGAATTATACAAAAGTCTAACATTATCAATCACGAACATTTTCTGCTGTACTTAGGTCTAATTCTTAGGTGTAGTAATTTCTTTCATAGCGTATTTTAATATTGAAAATATTTGTCCTCTATAGAATAATAAATAAATAAATTGAAGGTTTAGAAAACAACATCTAAATATAAAAGCAGGACAATAGAATTTAGAAATATTCATCAGTGATAATTTTGTAAAACTCTTGACTACAAGGTTAAAAATAAGAAATTCATATATTAATAATAAAATATTATCACAAATATGTAATTATTACTATAAAATGTTTTATATTATAACAATACCTGTAAAGGCAAGTGCAGCAAAAATTAAAAACATGACTCGATTCCTGTGCGTATTGTAAAATCTGAAAAATAAAAAGTAAAGTTAACTTTAAATTCAAAAAGGCATATAATTAGGTGGATTGCAATCTAGATACTTTATTATTTAGATTATTTCTTTAACCCACACACAAACGTTGTTTTTACAACAATTATTTTAATCAGGAATCATTCTCGAACGTTTGTACTAACTTAGAGATATAATGTTAAATTTTAAAGGAGTGTTATCATTATGTGGGTGCAATTTTGGCTGTTTTATGACTGTCAGTAGGATCTACATTGGTATCATAAAACTCCCAGGGCGTAAAACTCATTCAAAGTGGCGTGGCTGAGTTAGTGTCCACTATCCCTTAAGGTAGATGCGGTATAGGATCTCAGCATAGGGTGCCGAATCCCCCACCCTTACACATCCTGAGTAACCTGTATTTAAGAAGCCACATAGATAACCCTGTACAATTATGTGCTGTATAGGTTTGCTCAGTTTCATGGAAAAATAAAATAAAATAGTCCTTTCGGCTTAGCCAGAAAATGTGACAACTGGAATGTTTTTAATTTAAGTACGTTAAATAACAGAGTTGTGAATTTAAACAGTTTAAATTGCTTACATTTTGAATTTAAATTGGCGTACCAAGCTAGATAACGAACGTAGTTGAGACTGCTATCGTTTCCACAAGCCACGTTCTCACACAAGGCTTCAATGTGTGTGTGTGTAACACATTTTACGTGGGGTAGTTTTGGAGTTTGGGGTCATGTTCAGTGGTTATGCAGAAATTTTCGATAAGTCGAATCATGAGATCAATCGAAATAGGCGCATTTCGTATACTAAATCTACCTACAACAAGTTAGATAATTTTAAAGAAATTAAAACAATATTTATTAACAATTCAATCCTTTAAATAATATTGAATATCTGAAAAAATACTGAAATTTAGTGAATATTCAATGCTAAAAGTTGAATTATACTTTATGGTAAATTCAAAACTTTGATTGTTTACTTTCCGAAGAGGATATCCTTCAATTTAATATTATAAAATAACAATCTTTACCATTCTCGTAACAAAAAGGGATTCAAAAATTGTATTAGAAAAAACCCCAATTGGGTGAGTTTTCCCCAATAGAGATGTCAAATTTGATAGATATTCTTCAACCTTCTTGCATCGTTACCAAAAAAAATGTTTACAAGAAACAGAATAATATTTTATTTGATCTTTTTTGGAGGCTTGCGCCACTTAAAAAAAAGTTATAATAAATGTTAGGCTGTTTAATGTAACAAAGAGGCTCCTCTTTTGGGACACAGTCACTATAAGTTTAAGTTCATCATACAGTAAATTAAGTAGACTGTGAATGAAGTAGACTTAGTCTTTTTATGTGAGAACCACTGAAAAAAAAAATCTATTTGTATAAGTTAAAACGAGAACAGATAGGAGTGAAGTACCTCTAAAAATTTAAAGTGAATATTCTATCCAAAAGTACAAAAATCACCAACACATTCCCTCCATGAACCAATTAAGATTTTCTCAATTTTTTAATGACTCTCAGCACATAATAATCTTTTATCATTTATGTATGTTCTATATTACGTTAAAAAATCACACATTTACTAAAAACTATTATCCTGTAGCTAGGTGTCACAAAACGTACACAAAATAAATAAGGGTAGCTATTTGGTAAGTTTAAACAATTATGTTCTCCATGCTTCTAAATGTACTATGCTAAAATTGAAATAAATTTATAAATATAATTAAATTTATCTTAATATTATAATTCTATTGCTTACATTTGTAATTTAGTAGTATTACAGTTAATGTATAATTACACTGATATTAATGTTTTCTCACAATGAAGTTAAAAATTTCACTTCGTCATTTTTGTGATGAATTTACTCTTTAGTGTTCAAAGCTAGATTCTACAATTGCCTATACTTATTAGGAGATTTTAATTAGATATCAATAAACTTATTCGAGTGATTAGAGCGTCAAAATTCTGTAAGCGCAGTGAATAATTGCTTGATTTAATTTAAAAGTTAAAAGCGTTCTCAAGTTTTTGCCAAAGAAATAATTAAATCAAAACTGGAGCAGAAGGAAGTTTTGAGCGTAGTTAAATGTAAAAGTTAATTAAACCAAACATTTTAGCCATTTTGTAAATAATGTAGTGTCTAGTAATCTAAGAAATGTGTTTCGTTGAAATTATATTAACTTCTGCATAATATTAGACATATAATTGGTTTTTATATCATATTTAATAATGAATATTGTCATTCATTTTATAAGATGTCAAGAATTAAATTAAAGATTTATTCATCGTAGATGTTTGTTGTAATAACATTCGTGAAGTTTCCACTACAGACAATAATTTGAACCGAGATTTTTTAAACTGTGTCGGTATTATTTGAAAACTAATTGTCAGATTTCATAAATACTACTCAGTGTTCATTCCACTTTCTCTTTATGGAAATTCTTTATTTATAGCGGTACATAAATTTGGAAAAAATTAAGTTTTACTTAGTAGAAAAGGTTTACATAAAGTAACAATTTACAATAGAATCATCAAGATGGACTTAAAAAAATAATTACGAATTCAGGAAACGGAAAATATAGGAGCTAATAACAGCCATATCAATATCAAAGCTGAATAATTAAATTTGTAATGCAAGAAATTGAAGATATTACTAATTCAAGAACTACATACGATAAAAAAGAATGAAAAACAAGTATTACAATCAGTCAAAGGGAATATTAAACTATAAAGAATAAAAAAAAGATAATAAATACAGTTTTGATTAACCAGACTGCCATTCGGCCAAATTAATAATCACCTAGCTTGAAATAATGTGATAAACGTTTAGAGCTTCTAAACTTCAAGAAACCTAAATAATATAAGTTAATATTTATCAGAAATTGAATTAAAACATCAGTGTGACATCTTTGTTGTAATTTTAATTTTATTTTATAGTTAGAAATGGATAAGAATTAATAACTTGATTTTGAAAGTTCCACTATAAAATTGTGACAACACCCATGGAAGAATAATAATTATCAACGTACATTATTAAAGACATGCATCTTAAACATTAATTTTGGCATGTATATTTGTAACTGATTTTAAATTATGTTCCACAAAAATATAAAGAGTAAATATCTGATTACATCTGGATGCTTTGTCATATAACCAAACCTACCCTGAGGGAAGAGATGTTCCCATGTGTTGACTATGTTGTTTGTTTGTTGATATTGCTGTTATTGTGGCCGGCGTAGCGTGAAACAACGGTTAACAGTCAGGCTGTTGTTTGTACACTACACCAAAGATATTTTGTGGAGTTAACAGTGTACATTATTAACTTTCCAAAAAAGTTGATAAATATTTTCCTACATATTTTAATTTTATTTACTAGATTTTCACTGGTAGATCATACAGTAATTTACCGTGCTGTAAGTCAGGCTTAAAGTGAAAAATTACTCCTATATATAATTAATGCATGTAGTTGCAAATAGTGGCAAACACACAACCATCAAATCTACATCACAATTAATAACATTTTATGTACATGGATCAAAGCAGTATTTTTGACCGGTTAAAATAATTAAAATAAATATAATTATGTTATAAAATACTTTGTATGAGTAACTCTGACTTTTCCAATTTTACTGTATGACCAATTTGAATTCTTGATATTGAACATTACATTCTAATTATTAATTATTTAGAAAAACACACATACACACACACACATATTTATTTATAGCCAAATTTTAGTAAGAAAAACCCCATACAAACTTTATAAAAAGAAGAGAATTGTTTTGTATACATATTTTATAAATCATATAAAACTTCAAGAGTTGAAAGATATTAAATCAGGAAATCATATATAACGTAAAATATGCTTTTTATAGTTTAAATATAAATTCTCTTGAAAATGGTTGCATTGGAATATAAAAATTGCGTTTTTCTTGGTTAGTTATATATCTGCGATTAAAAAATATGTGTTCAAAATGTGTGTTAGATATAAAATCTGTGATCGTGTGAACTCTAATGTTGAGATAAAATCTATTGAACTCGTGCGTTGTTTGTTTATTAGTCTACTCATAAAGAAACACAATTTTAAGTATACATATGGAATATTTTTCGAAATATCTCTTGCCTCATTGAGTGTTCTAAAAATATCTACACACACAAAGTCACAATAAAATAATGTTGTATGTTTTGGGATAGTTAGGCTACGTGTATTAACGTGGCAGCTCTTATTTGGCGCATTTATTTTGCTTATAAATTTATTTATTCTACTGTATTCTCGTTGATATCATGGTTAAACATAAGACTAATGTAAGCACTAAGCCAAATTCCTGAAAGAGACATGTACTATCATCGAACTCAGTGTTCCTTATACAAAAATGAAGCTTCATTCACATTTTTTTAAGTCTATAGGTCAGTTATATATATATCATTTTCTGTTTTGATGTTTTGTTTTAATTTTATTATGTTCATATAGCCCTATTTATATGTTTGTAATTTCCTGAAGACGGCTTAAGCCGAAATATAGAAACTGTTAATACATTTGAAGATTTCTTATTGAAGATTAATATATATATATATATATATATATATATATATATATATATATATATATATCGTCCGGATAGACAGACAGACAGACAAAAATGAACATTTCCCAAATTCCAAGACTAATAAGCTTCGCTAAAGCTCAGGTAATTACATTGTGTAATGCTATGTATCCAGAGTGACTACAAACTGTTTTATGAGTTACGTTTTTTCGGGTGGTCCTAAAAAAATAAAAAGCTTTAATTGTGGATTCTGTATCAAGACTAACTTTATAGAGAAACTTTGTACTTCAACCGGTCTGCCCCCAGGAAAGTTTTATCTATAAACATCTCATTTATAAAGGTCTTCAGGCCATTGGTCTTTTGAACCCCCCAGCATCAGGAATTAAAAGCACCTGAAACTAAGTAACTAATCTCTACGCTCTTGGTTCTACCTTGTCCCTTGACTGTAAATAGCAATTAAAGTTAAAATAATATCTACGTTACTTGTGTGGGAATGTAAATTTTCCCTGATATTAACCATTTTGTTTCAAAATAGAGGTTCTTATGTATAAACACAGCGCAATTTATCCAAGAACAAAACAGCCAGTTTGTGTTAAAAAAGAGAAATTAAGAAAGTCCTACTTACCGATACTCATAACCACTAGTTAACGAAGCGGAGTAGGTAATCATTGTTTATATAGGAAATCTAATCAGCACGCAAAGTTAGGAGGGTTTCAAGACGCTACACAGAACTGCTTTTAAGACAATTAAGTTATAATCTTCCACAAGTTGTGGCTTATTTAGAATCTCTGAGAATTTCTGATTGATAAAACTTTGTAACACACCTAAAAGCCGAGATATACGGTGTATCTCTTAATACGAAGTAACGTTATCTATCAGCCAGATAAATGTAATTGAAGATTCAAGTGTTTTTTTTCCCTGAATTGGTGCTTTAGAATATTTTTAAGATATATTTATCAAATTAAGTATCAGAATCTATAACATCAGAGGGCTAACGTTTCACCCTTGGGCATAAGTTATCTATACAGAACTTCTTCCAAATATCTAAAAAGAAAATTCTCTAAATTTTTTGTTTGAAAATAAAATCAATATGTTTTCTGAGTGTACGTGTTGGAAGTTTAATGTGAAAAAGATAAAACAAAAAATATAGGAATAATTATTCAGAATTCGGGCTTCAGATGCACTCACGTCTGAATACGTTAGTCTTTTTTTTTAATAAATTTTAATACCCACAATTTTTTTTGCATAACATAATTCCTTTTTTTCCTCACAGTATTCTTTTTGTACTTTTCTTATAAATCGATGTGTTCGCCTTTCGCGAAAATAATGCTTAATTTATCCTAGTGCTATTCTTTTCCTTGACATCTAATTGAACGTATTTATATCTAAAATGAATACCTCTTTACCACTCCAAAATGTTCTTAAATAACTATAATATCTTTAATACACTACAATGGTAACAGGTATATCAGCAGTAGAGTGTACCATTCTCCTTTGAGTAATTCTTCTTTATTACCTCATCTTCTTTTAAGAGGAAACCATTAAAAATTGCATATAGAGAGCTATTTTTGTACAGAGTGGAATAACAGATGGCAAAGTTTGTATCCATAAGTGATATTTCAAGTGCGTATCATAGAATCTAGAGATTATGTCGTGCACTGTTCATAAAGACGAGCCTTTAAAACTTTCACTACCAAGGTATTTTCTTATGTTTTTCTGCTATCTGTGTATGTCAATAAAATATAATTTATGCTATTAGGCCAAGTGTATATATTTGATGCACACACAAATTTCCATGTCCAGCCAAGTGCATAACTATTATGCACGGTTTGTTTCATTGTTTGAAATTCAGTGTATAGAAACTATGCATTGCTACCATCTAATACAATGTAATATCATTTACTTCTGGCCTGGTGGAAACCTATTTCAACTTTGGTTTACAAATTTAGGTTATATTATTACCGATTTCTGTCACTAGAGTGAGTGCATGTTTCTCAACCAAAACCTACAGAGGCCACATGTGACAGCGCAGTAGTGAGTAGACTAATAGAGTTACTGTAATATTGTTTTTGTGTTTGAGGTTATGTTTGAGAGACTTAACATAGTGTCAATATAATGGTGAATTCAGAAGAAATTAGAGAAAAAATTTGGAAGACTCACTTACTGACAAAAGTGAATTAAGCATTTTTCGTAACCTTAGTGATTCTGACGACCCTGAATATGAGGCTTCGAGTGATTATAGTGATGATAGTATCTCTGACGATGATCCTGTACCAAGTAAACGTCGGAGAATTAGGCTTGAGAATAACGAACATAACTATGCACTCCAAGAAATTTTTTCAAACTTACAGCCAAGCACTAGTGCTCAAGATTCTGGTGGCTCTTCTGAAGAAGTAGACCAAATTCAAATTACTCAAGATTTTAATAATAGAGAATCATATATATAGGGTTAGCCAGTGAAACGGGAAGATTTAAATAAGTAACTAATTCTTTAAGAAAATTAATTTTATTATTTAATGGTTATAAATATAAAGAAAAAGGGTAGCCATTTACTGTACAATAAGTGAAAAAATTATTTTTCGAATATAATACTTGTCATATGTCCTCCATTGGAATCTATGCACTGCTGCAGCCGGGCCTGGAAGTTTCTCATGACATTATGCAGCATATTGACTGGTATTCCTTAGATTTCATCCCGAATTCGTTTTTTTAGGGCAGGGATCGTTCTAGGTGGATCGTTCTAAAAAACTTTTGTTTTTAAGTAACCCCATAGAAAAAAGTCACAGGCTGTCAAATCTGGAAAGTGAGGGGGCCAAGGGATATCCCCGTTTCGGGAAATGATGCCACCTGGAAACAAAGCATTCACAGCATTCATAGCAACTCTTGCAGTGTGGCTGGTTGCCCCATCTTGTTAGAACATTGTGTGTTCATTTACTGGAAAACGGGAGAGTTGTGGCGTAAGAAAGTTCTGGATCATTGCAACGTAACGCACAGAGTTAACAGTCACAGCACTTCCATTGCTATCCTCCAAAGAAAAATGGGCCTATGATTCCTCTTGCTGACATTGCGCACCAAACCGTCACTTGTTCAGCATGAAGAGGCGTTTCATGAAGTGGAAACGTGAAGTGGTATTAACAAAACCGGAGAGGTGGAAATGCGCCTCATCGCTCATCCACTAGTTGTTTACTTGGTCGACATTTTCTTCAAGTCTTCTGGCCATTTCCTCACAAAATTGTAATCGTTTCTGAAGGTCAGTTGGTTTAAGAGATTGCACAATCTGTATTTTGTATGGGTGAAAATTTAAATCTTGATGAAGAATCCTTCTCACCGAAGTGTTACTTATTCCAAGGCGTAGAGCATGTTGTTTGGCAGATCGGCGTGGACTTCTGAGCATTACCTATTGAACAGTAGCGATATTTTGAGGTGTTCGAACGGTTTTTGCACTCCCACCTTGTTTTTTAAACGTTGATCCAGTTTGTTTCAGGTTGTTTATCCACGAACGAATTGCGTTATCCGAAGGAACAGGCCTGTTGCGCGGTATGTTGAAATGGCGTCGAAAAGCACGTCGCGTTTTCACCAAACTCTCACCATTCGTATAATATGCTTTAACCGCGTAGCCGCGATGTTCACTCGTCCAACAATCCATCTCAACTAAATGGCGGGACACACGGATAGAAAGGAGTCGACCACTATTACTCCCACCACTCACATTCCAACTGTCAAGGCCATCTCCAATCTTCCCGTTTCACTGGCTAACCCTGTATATATATATATATATATATATATATATATATATATATATATATGTATATATATATGTATATATATATATATATATATATATATATATATATATATATATATATATATTCTCTCTAGACCGAAATTAAACTATGAGGGCAATCCAAAAAGTAATAACATCAAATGTAACATGTGCAATCCTTGTAACAAGCCAAGATGCGGCATTTGTAAGTTGTTAATAAATTCTAAATCGTTTAAGTAGTACAACTGAAAAAGAATATCCTATTAAAGGTAACATTGATTGCACAGCAAAAAACATAATTTATCAACTAACCTGTAAATTCTGTCCCAAAGACTATATTGGAAAAACCATCACTCCATTAAGACTGAGAATGACCAATCATCGATATTATGTTGTTCATCCAAATTATGAGAGACCATTATCTGCTCATGCCATCAAAATCAAAATCAAAATAAATAAGAAAATTGCTTCAGCCTAAAAGGAATTTACCATTTAGAGCCAAATCCCAATAAAAAAACTAATCTGATATATTTAAGAAATGTTGAAATCGCACATCAATTAATTTTAAAATCAAGGCAACCAGATGGGTTGAACCTAACATGATTCTCTTTTCCTTCTTATAACAAAATTTTTAGTTCTATGTAAACATTTACAAACATTCTACACACATCTGATTGGAATCTTGTTGATTATGGTATTTATTTTTAAAAATTTTATTTTGTTTATGTCTTTTGTTCTTGGTACGAGTTCTGTTTGTATGTTTTAATTCAGTGTGGTCCTGTTGAAGGGTTCTGTGAACTCGAAAATTAAACATGAGCACTATATTCTGTTTTTGTGTAAACTTTAAAGTACTTAGAAAAGTATTGAAGCCGATTGGTATTACAGAAGATACAGAGACTTTAGCCCATTTCCTTGTATAATGAATATATTTTATTGGATTTTTTAAATTACAATACCTCCCATTTATTTAATATTTCATAATGCAAGAAAGACGATGTCTTCAAATTTATTCAACATTTATCAAAAGTTAGATACTTTTATAACACTAAATAAAAAGTCAATTGAAGTGTATTATTTCATGTACCACGTCGTCTTGGTCTGTGTACATTTTGAATACTGTCCGGTATACAGTATTATAATTTTATAATTGTGTTGCCTTAATTTCCCGCTAGACTAAATAATCTTAAGTGTACGGTTTTATTAGTCAGACATTAAACTAAGTCTTTAAGGACATATCAATCTATGATAAAGTATATCGATATACTAAGGAAGTGTATAGATATTTATTATATTTAGGATTTAAACGATTCAGCACATTATTTCTGGTAGAATTGAGTCAGTTGGCTAGGCAAAACCATGAAAGGTTACAAAAATAAAACTTGTATAATTTTATTCTTCTTTCCTATTTAACGAAACTCTGCATTACATTTCCATAAAGGACAATGGAAGTTTGAAATAAAATTTATTAAATCTGGATACAGGATCACCAACAGTAGAGCCCTTCTTCAATAAGGGCAATAGGTTTCACGAGGATTCTTTTTCATGAAAATATGAATGGCAGAGATCCCGAAGTACGTGTTCCAATCGTACAAACATTGAGGGGCGTTCGGGGATATAACCTAAAACATAATAAAATACATTTATTACATCTTAAGTAATGTATCTATCCACCTGCAATCATGATGTCTAGGTCTTAGCCGAGAAACTTTTAAAAACATGCCTCTGAATCACAACAGTAATTTTATAAATTCGCTAGTCATTAGAAAATTAAATAATGTTGCTGTTGAAAAAAGGAATTGACATAGACTATTGTACAAGGCCATATTAATAAATCGTAAATTATTAATTCTAATAAATAAAATTAAAACCGTAAAAAATAGCCAAAGGTACAGCAAAGAATCCAAACATTTAACTTTGTATTATTTGCATATTTATACATATGCAGTTCATTCATGTCTTAAAATAAAAACCTTAAATAATTTATTGTTTTATTTACATATTAAAAATTAATTTGAAATGAGACCTAAAATTCAAACAAAATAGTCTTTCCAAACTCTATCGGAAGATCTAACTAGATTTTGTGGGAATTGAAATAATATTTATTTTACGAGTATATTATAATAAATTGATATTACAAATTCTTAATGGCCCTTACACATACTCAATATCTTGAAAACCGTTCGATATTCAAAAATGGCTCATAAAAAACGTTCAGGTAGTATAAGAGAATATGTATTTCGTAACAAATTTTTTCTAACTTCATAAATTATGGGATTGAGAATTTTGTTTAATTTGAACAGTCGCCACATTGGAACGAAGATGCATACGAAGCTGGTCAACGAACTTAGCCTAGATATTTATAACAAAAGTTTTTATACCAAATTCCAACCAGATTCGGTTTATTTTAGTTATTGTTTATAAAATCTACCTTATATGTATATAAATGGAAAACATTTTGTTCAGGGAGCGATTTTGAGGTGTGGGGATCATGTCGGTGAAGTTATGTAGAGATTTCCGTTAAAGTACTGCCATGAGAGAGATTGAAATATACAGAATAGAAAAACGAATTCTACCTTCAGGGAGTTTACTTCTGATATAAATTATAGACTATGAACTACAACATTCAGGATATATTGATCACAAAGTACTATAAGTGGGTACGTCCGGATCATCGAATGAACGCTCTTTGCTTTGATGTGAATGTTATTAACCTACAGTGGATTACATCAATAAGAATGTCTTGATCATCCAATTTACGAACTTTTGATTTGGGGGTCGTCTGGATCCTTGAATTACACTATTTTTTAGATACGCTTATAACAAAAGAACTATGGACTAAACCAATCAGAAAACTTTGATCATAAAGTGCCATAATGCATTCCATTTTATAACCTTTTTTATAGGTACGTCTGGATCCTTGTATCACACTCTGTGATTAGACGTGAATGTAGCAAACGGAATATAATGGACAAGACCAATCAGGATACCACTATAATATAGTACCATAATATGCAAAGTTTTAAAAACCTTTGGTATGTGTCCGTCCGTATCATCGAACACTCTTCCACGAACCACACGATTTGCTTGTATGTGAACATAACAAACGGACTATGGGTTACACCAATGCTATATTTGAAAGTACCTAGATCATAAAGTACCATAATGTGCACCATGTTACAAAACTTTGACATCTCTGTTTCTGGATCCACGAACAACCACGCTTTCCTTAAATGTGAAAATAACAAACCGACTATGGACTACACCAATGCTATATCTGAAAGTACCTAGATCATAAAGTACCACAATGAAAACCATTTTACAAACCTTTGATATGAATAGGTATCTTATCTTCAAACCACCATTTGCTTAAATGAAATGTAACAAACCGGACAATGGACGACATCAATCTGGATACCTTGATCCACAATGAGCATAATTTTACAAACCTTTGATATGGATAGGTATTGATCTTCAAACCACCATTTGCTTAAATGTAATGTAACAAACGGACAATGGACGACATCAATCTGGATACCTTGATCCACAATGACACATAATTTTACAAACCTTTGATATGGATACTTATTGATCTTTACACCACCATTTGCTTAAATGTAATGTAACAAACGGACAATGGACGACATCAATCTGGATACCTTGATCCACAATACACATAATTTTACAAACCTTTGATATGGGCACGTCTAGATCCTCAAACTTTACACTTTGTTTTGTAGTGAGAGTAACAAACGTCACTATAATAAAGTATTATAATGAGCACCATTTTACAAACCTTTAATATGGGTACGTTTGGTTCCTCAAACCACACCCTATGGCCAGATGTGAACGCACCAAATGAACTATAGGCTACACCAATCAGTTCCCCGTAGTCATAAAGTACCATAACTCCCACCAACTCCTCACAGGGTGTGTCTGTGTACATGTTGTAAAAGTAGTGTTGTCCTGTAAATAAAATATTATTATTTTTTTGGTATTTTATATCTTCCTTAATATTTATGATTACCTTATAATAACACTAGAAACTGTCACCGAGTATCTAAAAATATTTTATGATGAAAGACTATTGAACTCTTACCGCCAGGTACCTTTGAGATAGCTGTGCATCCATAATAAAGGAATGAAGAAAGAACAGTATAGTACAAAAAAAATCCCTAAAAGATATGACAGACCAGTTCCAGTAATAAAGTGAACAAACATAAAATATTCATTACATTCAAAATCTAAGTACATAGTTCATCAGGTAATCTTTGAGAATAAAACTTTATTTTTTATTTAGCAATTTAGAAACTGTAAATCCTAAAGCTATACAACATGAGTACACGTTTGATACTAAAATACAATATGAAAAAAAAACTTATTTGTTGTAAATTATTTTCTTATAATATGTGGAAAAATATAATTTTAAGCACATATTGCGTATTTATATATCAGTATTATAATTTTTCTACCTGTATTGTATACCGTTTTAAGTGTATCATAGCATTTTAAATTATACCAGAATTAAAAAAAAATATTCAAATTTTGCTAATACTCTTTTTTAAACATAAATGTTACGGTTTATTATTATTAAATTAAAAAAAAATCAAAAGTGCTTATTGTCCCACTATACACTTTTTATTTAGTACTACCAAGCGGTATAAACGTAGCTTGGAAGGTAAAGCATTTTCAAAGTGGACTTGAAAATTGAATTAGACGATTGGAATAATCTTGCAACTTGTAAATTTCCAAAAGACAATCGTACTTGCAGTTTCTTTAGGAGGTTGACAAACACTATGCTACGATTCTGTTCTATTTCCATCTAGTTTGGAAACGTTAGAGTAGCTGCTCTGTTTTACGAATTCTTGATTTTGTATTTTACTCTCACTTCTGGCTAACTTCGTGAGGTATCATTTAATCTGTCTACTATAAAGCCCTTACCCATTCCGTTCAAGCAGCCCTGTTTAGTGAATCCCTGATTTTCTATATCACTCTCACTTCTTGCTAACTTCGTGAATGTATAGTTCCCCAAAACCACATAGAGATCACTTACTTCGGTACTTCGACAGCCTGCGGCCAGAGTTTCTGTAAACAAAAGAAATAAATGAATCCATCATTAATACAGTCATTACGAAATAATTAAAAGTTATTTACGTGATTTATTACTGAGATAACGTTTTCAAACAAACAATGCAGCTGTAAGAACACACCTGGAGAGGCGAACAGTGTATCGACGCACCAAACATCTATTTCCCAGTAGGTGTAGCTACGAAATGTTCCTTTGTCGTCATAACTGTAATTGAAGGCTACGCCTTGAGACTCTGCTCTTTTAGGTATGTCAGTTTTAATGTACTGCAAATATAGTTAACAGAAGACAATGGTTAATTCCAAATAAGTTAGACATTTGAATAATCTACTGTAAGAACTATACAAAACTGATAAACTCGCATGTTACATTAGGAGTTTAGATACACAATAAATAAAGCAGTATCCTCAAATAGCAAGAGAAATAGTAGTTTTACTAAAAATAACATCGCCATTAAATAAGGCGTTTTTACACTAAAACCAAACTCATTTTCCCATTATAGTAAAATTGAGTAATGTAACTTAGTAAATATAAAAGAAACAGCCAGAGACAAGAAAATAGTGTAGAGATATGAAAGTGTAATTGGGAGTTCGAAGTAAGCTCTTAGTACTAAGAATTATAGTTATAATAGTAAGAAAACATGAATGCAGCTCATGACGGTTGTTCCTGACCGTTGTGTTGTTTTAGAAATAGTTTTATTTCATAAATGTCATACTACATATGATAAGATAAAACTAAAACCACACCCAGTTTGGGATTGGTACTCAATTCCGTCAGAACTACGCCAGGAAGCTTAAAATCACAGTGCTTTATTCCCAATTCTCTCAATTCGTGATTTAAAATAATCTTTTGTGTTACATATAGGGTGGCCAAATAATTGGCGAAGTAAACCGGGACAACTCAAAATTTATACTTCCCACCCATGGATAAACTGGCTCTCCCCACAGTTCCATAGATAAGAGTTAAAGTAATAACTCTGATTTATTTGTGCTGTATCCTTTTTATTAATTAAAATTAACAAAAAGCAACATTTACATGCTGTTCTAAACTTGAAATACTTTATGTTAAACAAAATATAGTTTTATTCAAAAATATGACTTGCTATTATTATGTATAGTTTAAATGCTACAGATTATTGAACACTGCTTGTAGATGGGGTTGATCAGGCTTGAAATAAAGGATATTTTCTGCTTAAAGCTTTCCTGATAATTTCTTTGTTACTTCAAACGTAACAATAAAATTATAAGCAGTCGATTTCTAGTTAGAAAGGGTCTAGCGGATTGCCTTAAGAAGCACTTCCATTATGTTTTATTAATCCGTTCATTAAATATTCATTAAGGAAATTATAGTAGATACCATATCGGTACAAACTCAGAGTACTGTTGAAGATTTTCATAGTATTTCTACGGCAATTTTTCATGACACTACAATGGTACTTGTTTTGCACCATAAGAAATAAGTTTCCATAAGATTTTGCTGAATGAAATTAGTCAGAATCCAGAATTGATAAAAAATGAGAGTCATTTCAATTGGTTTCCTATTCAAATAAGACATTGTCTCTTGAACACTTTCCCATTTTGGTATTCTTTTCAATAGCATCCAATCGAATACCGAAAATTGGGAAAATGAGGCATTCCACTTGCTAAGATACTGCATATAAGTGTCAAAAATGTTCAATTTCATTTTTAAAATAGTTTTCTACTGATTGTATTACTTATTCTCTTTTAAGTACAGATTAAAAACTAAACAAAATAAACTTATGTTATTTTCTCTCAGTAAAAGTTTCTATAACATTGTTCAGGATATCCACTATATGTATTACAATTTTTGGCTCTCTGTACATAAAATCTCTAAGGCTGGTTTCATTAAGTACCATAATTAGCATTACAATGAAAAATAAACGGTTGCATATTAATACTTACACAGGTACGAATACCACTAATTTCGCCACACTTGTCGAACAAAAGTATGACCCTTGGATCATCGGGGTAAGAGTACAAGTCTAGGTTGAAGTCATCGTCGTGGCACACGAAGACATACTCTGCAGTACCGTCCTCGTTACTTGTTATGTTACACACAGAAACCGGTATCGGGTAGTAATGCCAGAATGTAACTGGAACAAAATAAATTTAGTAGCTAACTACCAGTGAAGGATACGATATCCGCAGCTCATTTCTAGAAGAGAATGCATTGGAAGGTTCACTTCCAACGGATTGGTTTATAGTATCACGAAACTATAGTTTCCCTCTGCAAGCATAAGGTCTACTACCTTGGTCTAATACTGTCCAGTCTCTAAAACCACTTATTTCTAGGTACTCCCGTACACCTACCGAGTACTGCCGTTCCCTCGGAGTGATTACTCACCAAACGTTCTCTGTCTCTGAGGAAACTGGCCTGGATTATATGGATGCCTAATCGGCTAATCGTGATGATACTAGAGATTTCTTTACACAAGATTTTTCATAATAAGTAGAGTAGAATTCTACTTAAAACTTTGCTGGAATTAAACTCCACTACAAAAGCTTAGAGAGAGGAGGATGTCTCTTAGAGTATTGTAAGTGTACGTTATAAACGTTCTATGATAAAAAACATCTAGAATAAATGCTAGTATAATTAGTCCTAATTCACTCTGATCAAAGTCCACCTATTTGTTTTTCTTTTAAACATGCATGGGTAATAAATGGATTAAGTCTCACTTTTTTAAAGCTACTTAATAAGTTATTTACTTAAAGTACCTTATTTATGGCTTTTAAAACATGTATTATAACATAAAAATAAAAACTTAAAAACTTCGAAATTAAACATTTAAATTAAATTAAATATTGCAACATGTAAATAGACATAAAAATGAACAAAGAACCTTAGAAATTACTAAACAAAACACACCATTATAGGGCAATGTTTATTTTTTAAATCTAATATCTATTCCTGACTTATTTGTTACTATACCGTGAACTACATAATATACGCAACAACATGAATCATTACTTACCATGAGGTTGACCCCATTCTACAGCAAAAACAGCTGAAAGAAAAATACATCTGTATAAAAATGTATCAATCATATTAATAATCCGTATCAGTGTAAAATTTCCGCTTAGTGCAAGTAGAAGGTGAAATGGAGCTTACTCTACATGAAATCGATAAAGGGATTTCCATTGAAAAGAAATCTATAAACTGCCTAGATTTTGGACTATAAAAGAAAGTAAATAATATGTTTTTTCAATTTTAGTTCTTGGTTGGGATCAGGAAATAAAGCTCGATATACTGACGTGTTAAGGAAGCGCTATTTATTAATTTATAAAAGAGGAAACTGCTTACCTGAAATCGTGACCGTTGTTATGACGATAGTGGGAAGGATAAAATTCATTCTAAACACAAAGCAGTCGTATTTTCAGTTACTGCACTTTATGAATTTGACTTATTAAAAATCGACTCAGTCTAAACCTTAAAAATATTTAGTACGGTACAGTAATAAATATAAATAAGAAATTTTGATATTAGGTTTTTAGTTAGATGTATCTTGAATCTGCGTTTGAGCGAGAATACTGTCTTAAGTTCTAAAATAAACCTTCCCTTCATCTCTTCTTCAAAAAACTTCAGATTTGTAAAATTCCCTTATTCGCAGGATCAAATTATTGTATATCTAAGAGAATAGAATAGAAGATCATTCAGAGCACATATTTGTTGGTGATCCTTATGGCCACTTTGTGAGTGACATCCGTCTTTATTATGCGTGTTATATATACGCATTATAGATGTCCGTTCAGTGATGTAAAAGTGGTTAAACTTATCAAAATTTAGTGTTTTTTCTTACAATCGATAGGATAGTTATATGACGAAAAAGTATTAACAGTGGGGTGAGACTATACTACTTTTATTCTAGATTGACTGCCAGTAACACAGAAACCAAAAGACCAACAATTCCCTTCATATAGAAATAAAAAGTAGCATATACAAATTATTTATTTAAATATACTATTTTATCATATAATTGGTTTTTAAAGATAAGATTTATACAGACTAACAATGATAAAGAAATAAGTGTACGTACACAACAATTGTACTCAACAAATTAGAAAATTGGTACATTTAAAAACAATTATTCTAATAGTTTGGATGTTTGGTAAATTTGTACCGTAAAGGGTTCTACTAATCATACTATGTTCAGAGGAAGTTGTAAGGGGGGAGGGTAGCTAAAAGGTACAATTTTACACATTATTGCATTAATCTAAAACAAAATGTATAGTTATTGTGTATAATCATGCAGTTTTTAAGTTTTTAGAAAATACCTAAAAAATATTCACTTTAGCGAAATAACATTTCAGTATTACATAAAAGAGAATAATAGTTGCCTTTAAGTAGTGAATATAAAGTGTTCAAGAATGACCTTAAATGTGTCAAAAATTCCTAGAAAAAAAACTAAATTATGAAACCTATACTTTTGATATATGAAAAATACAATTTTTATGTTGAAACCTTTTTTTGCGTAATGATGAAAGATTGGAAACTGCCCGTTGCCAATGATACTGGTTACTGTCGACCATGATACTCCTGATTAGTGATTTTTCGAGCTTTGAATAAAGCTTACTACTTGCTATTTTTATAATCGCTATTTTCATATTTATGTGTACGCTTCTGAAGCAAATGTGTGCCAAATTGTGTGTAATTTCCTTTTTGGTTTTAAGACTGAAATTATACTTATGTATTCCTTACTAATGATTTCAGGCAATTAAAACAACTGCAACTGATGGTGTTTGTTTTAACACCAAGTAATTACGTCAAGAATCATGCCATATTTGGGATTTTTGTCGTCATTTTAAATATTTACAAGAAAAAGTATTTCAATGAAATTAACTAGGAAAATGAATTTTACATCTCTTAAATGTTTTCTTCCTACATCAAAGTTTTTGAAATCCTGAGATCTGCCAAATGTAAAATTTTACCAAATCTTTAAAATTGGCATGTTGGTAAACTATCGTGTCAGGCATCAGTTTAACGTGAAGTATACTGGCTAGGCAGTAATAGGGCTAGCTAAATTTGGGCGTTAACTATCTTTCGATGTAATTACAGTGTAATCTAGCGAAACACTAGCATGGAATAAAATAATTTCTGAAAATGAGCAAAAGTCTTTGAAATATTACCCAATTTAAGGCTAAATGGCAAATATACAACGTACGGTGCATAAGCATTTTGTAGCTAATTTGACAGCTGATTACAAAATATATTAAGATTTAAAATACACCTTGTCGTTTATATTTACGGAGTTATTTGTGTAAAACAAGTACATTATTATATAAAGTGAGAGAAATCTTAAACTTAAAATCTATTTGTATCTTTACACTAAGAAAATAACACAGCAAAACACCAATTGACAAAGTGAGATGGATGAAAGAAGAAAATGTATGAGTGGAAATTTTGGATAAAGTGAAATAAGGTGATGTAAACCAGAAACCCCCCTCCCACTCCCAAAAAACCGTAAGTGAAGGAATATTGGAGAAGATAAAGTCTTAATCAATGGTTATTACGCCTCTAGCTAGGCATTGTGGTAGACCTAGAGCACGCCAAGAATAGCTGCCTAAATGTTTTTCTTAAATTCGATTCTCTTGGCGAGGAGTTCATAAATACAGTGAGTTTATTAGAACCTCCGATTGTGAAGTGCTGCAGTTTGATAGGAAGTAACTTATCTCTTCCGTTAGGTGGTATCTGACCCTCTCCATTCTTATCAGATACATTGAAAATAAACATCGTCTATTAAAGGTGTCTAAGGAAACAGAATCATAATATTGGAATCCAGTTTATGTCTGAATTTAAGATCTAAAGAACCTTGTACAAGCATATAAAACGACATATAATTTGATTTGGAGGTTAGTATTGAATACAAAAACACGAAAGAAACCATATACAGAACCGAATATAGTTCGGTAAAAAAATATATTTTGGCTCTCCATAGCGAATCTGAAATATTCCATGAAGATAACTGAGTAAGGAATATTTCGTTGTGGTGTAAACCGGAAAACCTACGTGTTAGAAATTACACCGGCCCCGTAAGCCTAAGAATTATATCTGTAATTAATTATTTTATAATACTGAAAACAATTAAATTAAATTTAGTACATGTATTGTGTACATGTGTACATAATACCACTAACCAAAAACACAAACATCTGACTAATTATTTCGTAAAAGGTTTCAATGAATTCATTAAAACACTTCAGCTATATTTCAGTACAATAAATAGCTAACATTTAATTTATCATATTGATCTTGAGACATATGACTCCGTCTACTAAAAAAGTAATATAATGAAAACGGCTCTTATGTTTTAAAGTTAATCACAGTTTTCCATAAAAACGTTATTTTTGATTGTATTGCTGTTACTACGTACTCGTATATTTTGTAAGTAACACTACAAAGGATTCGTGTAAACTAATACCATAAGTGATTCTGGTGTATTCATTATCTCACCAATTAATAATAATTAATAAAATAATGAATATTGTACTTAAATTAAGACATATATTGTATGGTTGAATACTTGCCTTTTGTGTTGTTTGCTACCTTAAATATTAGCAGTAATCCACGTAACGCTTATAATTATTTTATGAGCTAATTTTTCCATTGACAATACGGTGTCATTGTGAAGTGAAACTAATGAATTCGTTTTTATGAATGAAATTAGTGCCCCTCTATAAAAAATGTCTGATAAATGATGACTTACTAGACATGATACACATATAAAGTTCGTGGTATAAGAAAACGTTAATACAAGGAAATAAGAGAACAGAATTGAGGAAAATGATTTGTTTTATTTTATAAATTAATCTTGTTTCAGTATTACTTAAAAGTTTAATCTAGTATTGAACAGATATCCTGGCACGGACATAACAAAGGCAGATTTCATGTATTGCTATCTTCTGGAAATATCAAATTAAGGATTCAATTTTAGTTTGGACATTAATTTATGCAACAATAATGGTATGCCGAATTAGTAATGAGTGAAAATCTAATATTATTCCATCGTTTACAAATTTGTAATAACATCACCTTGAAAATATTGAATTAAAAATAAAGGAGTTATAACCAAATACAGGTTTCTAAAAATAATAAAACAAATATGTTAATACTACTAATGGAAACAATGTAGTTGGTAGCAAAGAGATGCATATATTCTCGTATATGGTTAATCCATATGGGAATCACACTTATATTATATTCATCTCTGTAAACATTCATATCTTATATATATATATATATATATATATATATATATATATATATATATATATATATATATACATCTGTAAAATGGCATATTCTAGCAGCGAAAGGATTTACAGTTTTTGTATTTAAAACTTTATATCATAATAATTTATACTTTAGATAGTTTAAAATCGATAGGTACATATGCCCAATGAACGATACCAGTGTCGTTATGCCCAATAAATGTGCAATACACATTATTATACCTTGTGATTATTATATATATATATATATATATATATATATATATATATATATATATATAAAAGGTTATGACCTGTGTGAAAATATGAATGATAAGTAAATGTACTTAATCTGCCTTATCAAGTAATGTAATGGAATTAAATCAGTTTTTTCGTAAGACCATACTCTAAGAAAACTGTATACTAAAATTTATCTTCAATTTATTTGAATCAAATAATAGCTTTTTAATACCTTTAAAATTTGGCCCCACTTTAAAACATTGCGTGGTATTGGCTATGATTTCATTGATTAACTTTAATTTTGTTAAATTAAAATTTTTTACTTTTTAGTTCCTTGATTTAAGTATTGAACTCAGTTTATTTGTATTTCATTTTTTTAAAAATTTTTAATTACTAATGCTGTGTATTCTCTTCTGTAGTTAGGAATACAGATGATGTCCATGAAATGCAACACTTGTGTCATGCTTCAAAGAATTCCTAGCGATACGTCTTTTGGGATCTTGATGTAAACCGAGAAAGTTACTACAGCAACTATGAGGGATAAACGATGATTTGAAAAATTCCAATCTCAGCCCTTGACCCTCTATCTATGCTCCAGACGGATTCGAAATTGCCTTAAACAGAGACGAGACTCAAACCATTATTCTGAACATCATTATGTTCTCTAGCATTTGTGAGGAAAAAACATTGGAAAAAACATCTCGGTAACTCATTCAGCCTTCTTTCCCTATATCATGTTTCGAAGGACTCCACCATTATCTGGAACACTAATGTAAACTAGGAAGCTTCCTATAACAAATCTGAAGTAAAATATAGTGATTTTGGAAATTTCAAACTGCGCAATCAGTGCTGTCGCGTTACTTCAGGACAGCTGTTATATATTGCGCCCAATAGTGATGTCATTCCAAAACCAAAAACGAAATTTTTCGGTCTAAGAATTCTGAGACAAGTCAGTAATTGCAAGAACTCGCATCTCCGCAATTCGCTTTGTCTGGCTTCTCCAAATTGTTTTACATGTGCAAATTCCAAAGTGTTTCCTCGCCAGATACTTGTACAATCCATAAAAAACTTAGTTGGGACCAATCTGTGATAGACACCTTTCGTTGAAAGAGAAATTGATCGAAATCGGTTTAGTCGTTTCGGAAAACATCGGTGGACATTCATAAACAAGGTAACATAGAAACCGATCGAGTTGTATAATCTTCTCCTTTATAAAGTCGGGTAAAGATATAAGAAAAAGCAGATTTTTAATAAATAATTGCTGTAGTGCATAGACACAATTTTAATTCGTTACGATTTTTATAACATGCGTCATTAAGCATATCCAAAATAACTTGTGTTATATAGTACTTTGTATATAAATGCGCATCCCTTGTTCCCCTGGTACTTATATTGCATAGTTTACAGTTCAAATGTTATTTTTTGTTTTGTTTTATTTGGCCCATATTTACATCTAGGTGATTTAGAAATGCTATTAATGGATTTAGAAATGGCTGCAAAATTTTATCATGTGACACATATTAATACATCTAGTTTAACTACCGCAACAAATACCATAGTATTTTGGAGATTTTATATGTACTCTTACATTATTTGCACACTGCTAGAAAAAATAACCTACTACGTGGTAAGAGGTCTCGAGAAAGATTTGGTATTTAGACGTTAAAGTTTGCATAAAACTTCATTTCAACATAGACCAGAATGAGTTCTATGATGATGTATGTTCCAACCATGGAGTTTGAAGTCTGTCACTAAGTAGAATGATGTCTCTCTTGTCTGCCGGGGGGAAGTTGCTTTAAAACATTTCTTTTCTGAATGATCGTCTGCCTGCCGATTTTGTCTGCATGTAAAATATATTTACATTTTTTATATTTATCAATTATATAAGGCCATCGATTAATGTAAAAAAAAGTTTAATTTATTCATACAAAACAATACTTTTAATTTGGATTGATGTATATTAGAGGCACTAATTCTCTTTCATATGTTGGATCTGCGTAGGCAACAACTGAAGTGCAAATAAGGAAGTTTTAACATAGAAGCAGAGTTTTTACAAACGTAGTTTAAATGTTTGAGCCTTCACTAGGAATGCGGGGTACCTCGGTTAGAAAATCACAACCTGACACCAAGGCTATTATGTCAATTTAAAAATCTAAGAACAGTTGCATTAGAGGGAAATTTCACAAACATCCAAATTTCCGAATAAATTCAATATAAGATAAACACAAAGTTCTGCAAGGAATTCTGTTGAAATTGACATATACAATATAGGCAGGGAATGCCGAGATATTCAACACTCAGTATTGCAAATAGTTTTGGAGCTCAAAGTTAATTAATATTGTTCAAATATACGATTTTCATGCAAAGCTAAAATATATAACCTTTCTTTACGATCAGTACCTTTCCTACGATAAATTCCTCAATCGACAACAAGAGGGTCGTGTTTTCTTTCATTCAATGTAAATTGACTTCTGGATTATTACTGGAGTTCCAGTTATTGTTATGAATAATAAATTCTCGAGCGGAAGGTTTTAATAAGAGTTCGTGATATAATTTGAATAGAAATATCAGATATTTGAAACGGGAATGAATTTATATTGACGATAAGTACGGAATTTTATTGTGTCAACCACGGGATAGAGATATTTATTACGATATATTTATCGGAAATGTCACGCTGACTGAAATGAACAGCTCTGGCTAATAAGGAAATAAAAGCAAATCGACAAAGTAAATTAAAAATGCCTTAGAGGATTTACAGAGCAAAGTTTGAAAAGCAATCTCTTTACACAAAATGAATGCGAGTAAAAGTTGAAACCGACCAGCCTTCTTGTTTTTAAAGTCTGAACAAAACTACCTCAGTCGCTCTTTGATCCCTTCACTGTTTCAAAGTAATCTTGGTCTATTTTTCTTGTGGATCAATGTGAATTCGTTAGCACTCTATATTTTTATGTTCAGGTCAGCAAGAACTCTTCTTCTTCAAATATTTACACAATGAACAGTTAACTGTGATTTATTATTGTTGGGTTGTTTGAAATGCGCTATCTATATTTCCACAACACATATTTATAATTATTTTAAAAGGAATTCTTTCAAATTGATAAAAGGATTAATCAATAAATTTGGAGGAGTGAAGGAGATTCTTCCGTTTTATTCTGCTGCATAGTATAGTTCAATCCAAGTTATGATTAATGCAAGTATAAAGCAATTATCTTTGATTTCGTGGTTGTGAAGATCATTATTTTTCAAATAATGGGTGATTGCTTATGAGATATATTTAATTCGGTTTATGATGTATGGATAAATAAACAATTCAATGATAGCTGTTGGGCTAGTCATCACAGGATTGCTGCCAAGGCCAGGTGCAGAATGTAAACCTTGGATGTTTCTTGAAGACGATGTGCAAGGATGTGGTGCCGTAGTCGGTCACCCAGTCCGTTAGACAGTCAGGTCGACTGGGTACGATGTCCTGCATCGTGTAATCATGTCAAATATACTAATAGTGTACATTAATGCAACATGTAGATCGTTAATGATATGCCTAGGCTCATTCCCCCACAATTAGCTATATTGCAGTACGCTACATTAAGGCTACGTTCAAGGTGCTAAGTGGTAAAACCAGGTAGTCAGATTTATTTTCTCGCACCAACTGCCTACTTAGTTACTGTTTACTTACAATATTACAATCAAATTAAAACTAATGAAGAGAAATACACCCCTTTAATAAATTAATCTAATTACGAGGAGTAGATACAACTGAAGATTATCTCATTCAGAATGAACAAGTCATCCTTCAGACTGGCAGTATGTCAGCGCAAGTGTCGAAGATTTAACTAAGTAAGTTTAACTCTATTTATTAGTTTTAGGTTAGGTATGATTACTAATTTATTTATTATTTGTAAATATCTGAGTAAAATCATTAACAGTTTTAACAATGTGACCTAGCAACACATCTAACATAATAAAATGTGCTATATATGTGAAATTTATCATGAAATACCTAACACATTTAGGCCTTAATTCTGAATGAATGTCCATTTTTCCCAACACATCCTAAAAACCCAAGAATCTCTTTATTTCTTAACAGTTGATAGCGATGTTCTATTGTTACGTACTATCGTTATGTTGTAGTAAAACAGCTGTTTTGTTTTACCTTATAGGAAGGTGAACGTTTCTTTGTCTTTCTTACGTAAACCTTCATTCCTTATTTAGAGACAGTATATAGATACTTTAAGCCTGAAAGAAAATTCTTGTACAGTGTTTTTGATTTTTCCGTAATATCCTGTAGCCAGAATCATCTGATTTAGCATTCTTAAGAAAGCAATAATTCTAGTAAAAACTAAATGTATGATTATTGCTTTACCCAGACAACGTTTGCTGAGGGGTATTCGAACCGAGTCCTTTCCTGGGAGGTGAAGGAGCAAACGGGGATGATTCCTAGACCGATCAGCTGTTTACATTCATACAGTAGAACCACCCCCGCAGATCCCCACAAGGGATGTCAGGCGCCATCTGGTAGAAGTACTGCATCCTTAAAATATTATTTTAAGCACACAGTTTAAAATCTATGTGTTTTATTTACAATGCTGGTGTCCTTATTTTGAATTTGAGATACATAGCACATAGTTGTAACAAGTCTGTATATCTTATTGGGCTTGCAGGTGTATTTCCTGAAGCTTTCACGTGAAAAAATAAAAATATTTCCCCTAACCAGTTACTAAAAAAGGTTCGCCTTGTAGATTAAGTTGATCAAATCTACCTATTATAGATGGAGAGGGTCTGGTTTGAAAAATTAATGTCTTGATGAAATAATAACACAGTAACGGGTTTTATGTCATCATTAGGCTATACTGTATAATATTTATAGCCAAAAGTCACTCTATTTGGATTATAAGAAACTCTTGTCTGTATTTGCAACTTATTTAAATATCAACCAGAAATAATAGAAAAAAACTGTTTTAAAATGTAATAATATGGAGGAGCTGCTGGATCTCAACATTCTGAAAAGCAAGGCGACAATGGAGAAAAATAAATAAAATGTCCAAAAGCTACTGAACAGGATATAACTGGTTATTAAATAAGGAATCAGATAACGCAATAAGGCGACTGCCTCTCAATACGATCGGAAAGCTGGTAGACACATATAATTCTATTCAGGCAATTTCAGTTCTGATTCTTCAATTGACGAATAACGTATCAGATACTTTTTGTGTCGTATACGTATGTGATATCTAGTATTGCGCTTTTAAAACCGGCGGCTATG
The DNA here is from genome assembly GCF_021130785.1 of Homalodisca vitripennis. Taxonomy (NCBI): domain Eukaryota; kingdom Metazoa; phylum Arthropoda; class Insecta; order Hemiptera; family Cicadellidae; genus Homalodisca; species Homalodisca vitripennis. The sequence goes on along the minus strand of NC_060208.1, from coordinate 174,378,412 downwards.
AAAACTTTAAATCTCTGAATATCTTAAAAACCAACAGTTTTTCTCAAGAATTAAATGAAAAACAACGTTTTAGAGGATACTATCACAAATCTAATAAGACCAAAATTATTTAAATCGAATAATAAATAAATGATTTAGACCAAATTTACTGTAACAAGACATTGCCACAATTGAGGTTCTCAGGTCATAGCCAACAATACAAAAACTGAATAAACGGCATCTATCAATGTGGGCCATGTCTTGTCAGAGTAAATCTGCTTTAAATAAATAATTTATTGTTCGATTTAAATAATGTCATTCGTGTAGTTAGATTTGTGATATTATCTTCTAAACACTGTTATTGTTTTAGTCATTGAGACAATATTCAAAGTTTAAAAGTTCTTATTGTTGTCATTTGAAAATACTAAAGATAATTTCATAATATATCTTGTCAGTAACATTGTCATTTAAATATTTGAGCCAAATTTGGTATAATTTATTTTATTGATTTTTGAGATATGAATGTTTTTGATAACTGACACATACAGACAGACATATGGGAAACTAAGCATCGGAGACTCATGAACGTGTGGTGAAATATGTTTGTCTTGACCTAAGCAATAACGAAGTATACCTTTGTCCAGACAGTTACGGGACCCTGTATAATAAAAAAACCAATAATTACTACGAGATGCCGTCCAAAACGTTTGGCACGACATGAGACGTGCATTTAGTCCTGTGCCTTCATACTTAGAATGCAATTTAAAAGCCAGTACAGTTTCTTTATTGCCGTACTTTATTTTACAGACATTTAAATCTTTTAATAAAATCATGCACCAGTTTTTAAATGAACCCAAACATCAGACTTATCTTCAAATATATTAGGAGTTTGTTTTGTTAACACATTAATTAAATTAAATTCTAAAGCAACTGTTTGCAAGTTAAATGTTAATTGACATAAATTGTAATATTAATTTTCCGATTTCTGTATATATAACCGTATTGCTGCAAAAGCAATTAATACAACAGCACACTATCTAGAGTAACCAGAACGAAAATAATCGGATGGGGGATGGTGCGTGTGAATCCCCCTGTACCCCTTGACCAACACTCTTGTAGTGTGTAAAAAAATACCATCTTAACGTCTTTTGCAACAAATAAACACCGTTAGCTGTTTCCGTTAACAAACATAAATAAATTTGACATCATATATCTTTTTTGCAGACAACACGTTAATCACGTGACCAGCATGGGAAACAGCTCATAATCAGCACCGTCATGGAAATATCACATCAAATGTTATCGGAATATTTTCGTGCAGGAACAGCCGACAGAAAATGGGTTAGGCCTACACCTGAATTCTATTTTAGAGTTAATTCCATTCATTTGATTGAAGTCTGTTAGTGATGTAAGCACCGAAATACAGTTAAAAAGATATATATATATATATATGTGTGTGTGTGTGTGTGTGTGTGTGTGTGTGTGTGTGTGTGTGTGTGTGTGTGTGTTAGCAGCAAGAGTTTACGAGTGTGTCATATATTTGTTGGGAAATAAAAAATAGTCAACGAATAAATCGATACATACAACGATGCTTATTTAACGATCCTTACCTAAAAAGGTGATAAAGTTCAGAATGATACGGAATCTCTTGGAGTTATAAAGGTTCAGGTTTTATCTTTTTGGAAAGCTCTGAGAAATCCAATTGTTCCTTAAAACTAGGTTAGATTATTTTTCTAAGATATCAGCAATAAACACCATATATGTTTTCATATATGTGTGTTTTCACCAGCATTTTCGTATATGTAGACTGTTTAATGATGATCATATATTGCTCGGTTCTTACTGCATCGAATAATTTTCTAAAGTGTTAACACATCTTTATTTAACAACAGTGACATCTAAAACTGCCAATATTAGCTCAAAATAAAAAAGAACGTCCGGGAACGATATACCTTTTTACATTCAAGGAATGGCTTATAAAATAGCTAGTATATAAAAACGTTGTGACACCAAAACGGTATTAAAGAGAGTTGAAGAGCAATGTAAGACGAATAAAAGGCATGATTCGACTCGCCGTCCTCTCCTACTGTACACGAAACTTCATGCAGCTATTTGTGGCTCAATTTACTTCTAGGAATGTTTAACACCTAGTACACAGCTCTTATCGTTTACTCTTGGTTTATACAAAATGTATAGAGTACTGTTCCTATCCGTTAGGTATTTGCAGCGTGTTACAAAGATAGAAATATTTTTTCTTTTATTTTATAAAATTCTGCAGCTTTCTATACAGGCCAGTCGAAGTTGAATAATAATGTATTAAATCTGGATACAGGATCATCAACAGTAGAGGCCCTTCTGTTAAGGCTAAGGGCAATAGGTTTCACGAGGATTCTTTTTCATGAAAATATGAATAGAAGTGATCCCGTAGTACGGGATCAAATCGTACAGACATTCAGGAGCGTTCGGGGATGCCATCTAAAACATAATAAAATACATTTATTACATCTTGAGAAATGTATCAACCAACCTGCATTCATGATGCCTTGGCTTAAGCCGGGAAACTTTTCAGAACATGCCTCTGGATCACAATTGTAATTTTATAAATTCATTAGACTTTAGAAAATTAAATAATGATGCAATTGAAAAAATAAATTAACATGGAATGTTGTAGAAGGACATTATAATAAATCTTAAAAATTAAATGGAATAAATAAATTGGAAACCCTAAAATATAACTAAGGGTAGAAAAAAGAAACCAAATATTTGACTTTAAAATATTGACATACTTAGAGTTTTAGTTATGTAGAATTAGCAATAAATACAGTATATTTTTGTCCAAAAAACAATAATCTTAAATTATTAATTGTTTTGTCTTATATTTATATATTGAAAATTAATTTGGAATATGAGATAAAATGTATTAAAATAATCCTTCCGGTGTTGTCGTAAGAAGTAACTAGATTTTGTGGCAACTGGAATATAATCTTTTCCTGGCATTTACATGTACTATTGTATAATATATTGAAAACAGTCCGATATAAATATATGCCACGTAACCAAAAGTTTAAGCAGTTTTATGTGTTTCATAATTGTTTTTTTTCTAATTTAGAAAATTATAGAATTGTGATTTTGTTTCAATGTTAACGATCTACATATTCAAACGAAGTAGCATCGCTAGTAAATAAATTTTTCTAGCCTAGAACAATTGTTGTACTCTCTCTCTCTCTCTCTCTCTCTCTCTCTCTCTCTCTATATATATATATATATATATATATATATATATATATATATATAAACTTTGGGTGTAAAAATGCAGAATTGCTCTATTATAACAATTATTGGTCTTCTTGTCTGTATTATGACTGTTATTGTATTATACCTTTTTGAAAACGGCAAAGCCGAAATATTAAAGGAAATTTTATAACAAGAAATCCAATCATTGTTATTATATATATATATATATATATATATATATATATATATATATATATATATATATATATATATATATATCTTGGACGGGGAGTGGGTTTGGATCGGAGGGTCATGTTCGGTGAAATTACGCAAAAAGTTTTGGTAAGTGATACCGTGAGTGTGATTGAAATATGCAGATTTGGTATAAAAAGTTTGCTTAAAGGGAGTGTACTCCTGACTTAAAGTAAAGAATATGCAGAATAAAGAATTATTGACTAACCAATCAGGATACCTTGATCATAAATTACCATAATGTGCACCATTTTTCAAACAAATGATATAGGTCGTCTGGATCCTCGGGCCACACTCTTTGCTTGGATGTGAATGTAGCAAACCAACCAAGGACTACACAAATAAGGATACCTTGTTCATAAATTACCATATTGCATACTATCTTACTAACCTTTGATATGGTTACGTCTGGGTCCTCAAACCAAACTCTTTTGTAGGAAGTAAACGCACCAAATGGAATTTGGACTACACCAATCAGTTCCCCGTGGTCATAAAGTGCCGTAACTCCCACCAACTCATCACAGGGTGTGTCTGTGTACATTTTGTAAAAGTAGTGTTGTCCTATAAAAAACATTATTGTTTTGTGTTATTATTATCATCTTAATACATTACTTCTTTAATATTTAGGATTATCGTATAATAACGTCAAAAACTGTCAAAACAGAGTATCTACAAATTTTTTTTGAATGATACACCATTTCCACCAGGTACTTTTGAGTTACTTAAAGATTCGTAATAAGAGAATGGATAAAGAACAATATTGAAAAAGAGAAATATCTCTACAAAATATGACAAACCAGTTCCAGTAATAAAGTGAATAAACATAAAATATTCATTGTTTGTTTCCTGGATTAAAAATAGTCCAATATATAACATCAATAAATATTTGCTACCAAAGTATCACAGAAAAGCGCACGAAGTTCTAAAATATTTAGATAAAATATGCAGAAAAATATTATTTAGTGAGCAAATTTCGTTTTTTATGACAGGTTTAGCATTTTTATAACTGTATTATAAACTATTTGAAAACGTATCGTATTATTTTAAATGACGTAAAAATAAAAATATACATATACCCTTAAAAACAATATCATTTTCAGTTTCATTTAATTAAAATAATGGGATTAATGTTTATTCCAACTAAAACATTTTTCGTTAGTACTAGTGAACAACGTAACATAAATTAGAAGGTAAAGGGTTTGTTGATGGAACTTTAAGATTGGAACAGGCATGTAACGAAGAAAATATCGAAACATAATAATTTTTTCTCATAAACTAGAATGGATTGTATCAGCCTTAACTTGGATATTTAATAACTGGTATCACTTAACCTCTCTATTATAAACCCTTACCCATTCCGTCCAAGCAGCCTTGTTTCGTGAACCCTTGCTTTTCTATGTCACTTTCACTTCTTGCTAACTTTGTGAGGTATCACTTAACCTCTCTATTCTAAACCCATACCCATTCCGTCCAAGCAGCCTTGTTTCGTGAACCCTTGCCTTTCTATGTCACTCTCACTTCTTGCTAACTTTGTGAGGTATCACTTAACCTCTCTATTATAAACCCATACCCATTCCGTCCAAGCAGCCTTGTTTCGTGAACCCTTGCCTTTCTATGTCACTTTCACTTCTTGCTAACTTTGTGAGGTATCACTTAACCTCTCTATTCTAAACCCATACCCATTCCGTCCAAGCAGCCTTGTTTCGTGAACCCTTGCCTTTCTATGTCACTTTCACTTCTTGCTAACTTCGTGAGGTATCACTTAACCTCTCTATTATAAACCCATACCCATTCCGTTCAAGCAGCCTTGCTTCGTGAGCCCTTGCCTTTCTATGTCACTCTCACTTCTTGCTAACTTTGTGAGGTATCACTTAACCTCTCTATTATAAACCCATACCCATTCCGTCCAAGCAGCCTTGTTTCGTGAACCCTTGCCTTTCTATGTCACTTTCACTTCTTGCTAACTTCGTGAGGTATCACTTAACCTCTCTATTATAAACCCATACCCATTCCGTTCAAGCAGCCTTGGTTCGTGAACCCTTGCCTTTCTATGTCACTTTCACTTCTTGCTAACTTCGTGAGGTATCACTTAACCTCTCTATTATAAACCCATACCCATTCCGTTCAAGCAGCCTTGCTTCGTGAGCCCTTGCCTTTCTATGTCACTCTCACTTCTTGCTAACTTTGTGAGGTATCACTTAACCTCTCTATTATAAACCCATACCCATTCCGTCCAAGCAGCCTTGTTTCGTGAACCCTTGCCTTTCTATGTCACTTTCACTTCTTGCTAACTTTGTGAGGTATCACTTAACCTCTCTATTCTAAACCCATACCCATTCCGTCCAAGCAGCCTTGTTTCGTGAACCCTTGCCTTTCTATGTCACTTTCACTTCTTGCTAACTTCGTGAGGTATCACTTAACCTCTCTATTATAAACCCATACCCATTCCGTTCAAGCAGCCTTGCTTCGTGAACCCTTGCCTTTCTATGTCACTTTCACTTCTTGCTAACTTCGTGAGGTATCACTTAACCTCTCTATTATAAACCCTTACCCATTCCGTCCAAGCAGCCTTGTTTCGTGAACCCTTGCCTTTCTATGTCACTTTCACTTCTTGCTAACTTCGTGAGGTATCACTTAACCTCTCTATTATAAACCCATACCCATTCCGTTCAAGCAGCCTTGCTTCGTGAACCCTTGCCTTTCTATGTCACTTTCACTTCTTGCTAACTTTGTGAGGTATCACTTAACCTCTCTATTATAAACCAATACCCATTCCGTCCAAGCAGCCTTGTTTCGTGAACCCTTGCTTTTCTATGTCACTTTCACTTCTTGCTAACTTTGTGAGGTATCACTTAACCTCTCTATTCTAAACCCTTACCCATTCCGTCCAAGCAGCCTTGTTTCGTGAACCCTTGCTTTTCTATGTCACTTTCACTTCTTGCTAACTTTGTGAATACATAATCCTCCAAAATCACATAGAGATCACTTACTTCGGTACTTCGACAGCCTGCGGCCAGAGTTTCTACCAACAAAATACATCAGTGAAATTATACAGAAAGTTAATGCAGCCATTAAGAATAATTAGAACTTATTTAAATTACTTAAGATTGAAATGACGTAATAAAACAATGTAGCTGTAAGAACATACCGGGAGAGGCGAACAGGGTATCGGCACACAAGACATCTATTCCCCAGTAAGTGTGATTACGATAAATTCCTTTTTCGTGATAACTGTAGTTGAAGGCTACTCCACGAGACTCTGCTCTTTTAGGTATGTCAGTTTTAATGTACTGCAAATATAGTCAACAGAAGACAATGGTGAATTCTAAAGAATATAGTAATAGGTAACAATCAGATTAAAAATACATTTGAATAATCTAATGTAAGAACTATATAAAACTGATAAATTCGCTTGTCGTAGGAAGTGGCACAGGCTGTTCCTGCTTATTTTAAGGCAAAATTTCGGCCACGTAATAAATGTAATCCTTACTAATCAAGCAGTATCCTCTATTAGCTAGAGAAATTATCCTTTTATTACAAAGAACATCGAAATTAAATACGTTTTTTATTTTACTTCAGTACCGAACTCATTTTCGCTTTATAGAAAAATGGAATAATGTTAATTAATAAATAAAAAATGGAACAGCCAGAGATGAGAAAACAGTGGGGATATGAAAGTGTAATTGGGAGTTTGAAGTAAGCTCTTAGTACTAAGAATTATAGTTATAATAATAAGAAAACATGAATGCAGCTCATGACGGCTACTCCTGAACGTAGTAAACGTAGAAATATTTTTATTTCATAAATGTTATCCTGCATAAATTGAGTTGAAAAGGAACGCACTACATACTAGTTGAATGTTTGAGTAAGGTAATACTAAAAGCCTAGCGTTGAGATGATACTCAATTCATTCAGAACTACGCCATAAACATACATACTAGTTGAGCTTTATTCCCAACTCTCTCCTCTCTAGATGCAAAGTGGTTTTTGAGTTATATCTAGGTTAATTAAACTGTTTTAAAAATTAGTGTTTCTTTTGGTCTGATGCTTTGAAAATTGCGGTAATCTAGCTCATATTTTCATCTATCTCTTTAAAATATAAACTTTCTTTTGTCAACTAACTAATTAATTTTTGTCGTCTGTTGGTGATTGAAAAGCACTTGACCAAAATGTGATTCAAATCCAACCCACGTGATTACAAGCTGAAGTAATTCACAACTCAAAGCAATAATTAAAAATAAAATATCTTTCATCAAGATAAATTTAATTCAGCTGTTCACAGATTACATTAAAGGACTGGTAAAATGCGTTACTTTATTAAAATACAGTGTTGAAAATCAGTGTTATTAACGAAACCTTAATCATTTGGCTGGCTAAAGGTTTATTCTCTCTATGTATCCGAAGAACATGTTGAGGCAGAATTTAACTATAGACTTGACATTTTGAATGAAATTCAATTTCCACCATACAAAAATCGAATTTGATGATTGTGTATTTCCCTCAAAGTGACATGGCTGAACGTCAGAGAGGTATTTCACTCTAGGGGATATCTTGAGAAGAAATTGAGACATAGACTTGAAATTTTACAAGAATCGTTATTTATACACAGGCAAGATCAAGTTCATTATTTTTTAATGTTTCACGAAGATATATTCCTCACTGTATCCTTGGTAAAGTCTGTCACACAACTCGTGGTTTCTGCATTGTTATTATAAATCAACCGCTCGCAAAGAATCCTGCGCAGAAGCAAATATCTGAGCAGTCACGCGTATTATGAGCCCCCCTCTCGTGGTGGGGAGTGGGAGAAGCATCTCCTCGTTTCTGTGTCATCAGCTGTGTGGATCGTGTCTTGTTCGCGCCATTTTGTTTACACTGCAGCTACTTACCTATACTACAAGTATATTGTATTTTTGTGTGTAGGCTACACAAGCGTAAAATATTAATTGATCAGTATAATGCAATCATAGAGGTATGAGGGAGCTTGCGTTTTGGTGTAAGGTTAGCAGCTAAGTAGCAGTTGTCAGGTCAGGGGATAGAGCAAGCGGGCGAGTACCAAGCAGTGATGGGGAGAGAGCGGCATCACAGCGGCTATGTATATCGTTACCACTCCCTGCGTGAACGAAAATCACCCAGTGTCTTTTTGTAAGCGGTTTACCTATAGTTGATGTGGGTTGCCAAGCAGTAGGTGAAGGTTGCTATCTTAAGTGTGTAAATATAAAAGTGTAAAGATTTGTTGAGAAACTTTGTACATAAAACCCGTAAAGCATTACTCATTTAGTACCTGAAAAATAAATAGTTACAAGTTAATACTAACACATGCACGAACACCGCTAATTTCGCCACATTCATCGAACAAAAGGATGACCCTTGGATCATCGGGGTAAGAGTACAAGTCTAGGTTGAAGTCATCGTCGTGGCACAAGAAGACATACTCTGCAGTTCCGTTGTCGTAACTTGTTATGTTACAAACAGACACTGGTATCGGGTAGTAACTCCAGAATGTAACTGGAACAAAATAAATTTAGTAGCTAACTACCAGTGAAGGATACGATATCCGCAGCTCTCTTCTAGTAGAGAATGCATTGTAAGGTTCACTTCACTTCAAGTTTTCACAAAATAGTCATAAAATATACTTAAAATTATTGTAAATGTTTTTTATAAACATTAATTGGTAAAATAACATCCTGTTAGTATAGAAAGTCCTAATTCACTCTGTTGAAAGGTCGTCTATTTGTTTTTGTTTAAAATATGCTAATAAATAGTCTAAAGTCTAAAGTTTTGCTAGTAAAACATAATAGATTTACAACATCAAAATGAAAATTGGATTGTACTATATAATGCACAACGTTAATAGAAAAGATGTAATTTTTTTAATGGTAAAAACACCTAAGAAATTGCTGAACAACTGACATTATTACAACATTTGTTAATGTTTATTTTTTAAATTTGATTTTTATACCTGCCTTATTTTACTGTGAACTAAATAATATAATTATACAACAATATAAATCATTACTTACCATGAGGTTGACCCCATTCCACAGCGAAAACAGCTGAAAGAAGAATACAAATGTATAAAAATGAATCAATCATATTAAAAAATTTGTACTACTTTCAAATTTCAAGACACTGCACCAAGTGGAAAGTGAAATTAACTTTAAATTAATATTCTACTTGAATTATACAGGTATTATTAAAATTTAATCATTACATAATATCAGTTTTTAAGATTCAATAATATATCGTTAATAACACTTAATATCAACACGTTATGTTTTGTAAATATCGGTTAACTAGTCTATTCTTCTCGTTGCAGGCTTTACAAAATAATTGACCTTGTGATTTGTACTTATTTCAGATTTTGAGGGTGAAAGGATACTTCAGGTCAGAATAAGTTATAATTCTTTTACAATAGTTAAGTTTGCTTTGTCGCTCCGACCAAGAAAAAATTCGTAGTTCCTATTTTGATCGAAACATATTTACTTCTCTTGTAACGCACTTCCAGTAAGATATTTTCGGTGTTATGGTTGAGTTTGCTTCATTTCCTTGCCCAAGAAAATATATAATACACACGGCTGGGAAGCTTGATTTATATAATTAAAAAGTGCCTTCTTCAGGATCTTGTAATATACTTCCGCTGTTATGTACTCCAGTACAAGACAATATATTCACACAAAAGTCTAAGAAGCATACTATAATTAATAAAAATAAAACAATTTTAATCTATATCGCATTTTGGGTAACTAGATTTGGGGAGTTGGCGAGACAGCTTTTATGTGCATTGTTTATTAATAATTAAGAGCAGATTTAAACTGAAATAAACTGTTTAGTTTATTAATAATAAACAAAGAATATTCTTATAACTATACATTTTAAAACATTTAAGCGCATTTTTGAACTTAATGGGATAAACTTTTATTTTTGTTACGACAAAAATGTGTTAACGTATGACTGTCTCTTTTGTTGCAATATATTTTCTAGTTGAGATCATATGAAACTAATTGATATCCATTATAAAAGCTATAGTTATATTTCACTTCAGCAAAAATTAATCTTTACTTTATTTTTGAAGAGCCTAACCCTTATAGTTCTACTAGATCATCTATTATCTATTGTTCAGTAGATGACAAACCGCAGAACATGTTTAAGACGTAACCAGTGTTTAATAATTCGTTTTTAACTTCTGATCATCACATTGGTTTCTAAAATAAAGTCATTCTAAAACATATCAACTAGTTTTAATATTAAAAAGTGAGTCTGTGATAAAAAAATACATGTGGAACATCAGTTCTTGTTGTAAAAAAGTAAAATTTAGTCTTAGCCACAAAGCCCTGAAGCTGAGTGTCAGTTTTCATTTTATTCCTTTATAGATATTCATGCACCTACCTACTTTTTTGTGAAACCTGTAGTGAGATTTTTCTTAAAATGAAATCGATCGCCAACCTAAATATCAGTCTAAAAGAAATGTAGTTTATCAATTTTTATTTGTTTACAAGCAAGAAGTCGAGCTTACTATACTTACTCTTAAGGAAGCAAAATTTATTTATTAAAAAAATATAAACTAAACGATGGTGAATGACCGGAAAAATATTATTTTCCTTCACAATCCACAAAGAATAAACTGCTTACCTGAAATCGTGAACGTTGCAATGACGATAGAAGGAAAGTTAAAATTCATTCTAAACATAAAGAAATCACAATTTCAGACACTGCACTTTATACAATTGACTCATTTAAAACCTACGAAGTATAAACCTTAAAATATTTACCCTACAAACAAATATATGTGGGATTTTTAGATAGTAACTTTTAGTTAGATGTAATATTTTATTATAACCTTTGCAAATGGTAAAATTATGGAATAAAATATTCTAGATGGCTATTTAGCTTTTTAAGACTAGTTAAACTTGTACAATTTTAATTACAACTACCTGTACTTCTTAATATTATTATTAATACACGGTAATACGAATATTATAATGTAATTTCATGGATCTAAAATTAAATTAATTAAAAAATCACTTTAGTTTTGTATTTATTTTACGTTCAAACTTTTTAAACTATAAAAAGTGTTTACAATTCTTCTTGTTTTGAATATTAAATTGATTCTTACAGAAAAAAAAACTAAATGATGACTCTGGCTTTTTTCCAAGATAAAAATCTTTTCTTTCAGTAAAACTCAACTAAAAGTTCTTTACTAAAAAGAAAAAAACTAAACTGAAAAAATATTTTCAGTCAAATGCGTGGATATATTTTCGAAATTGTAATAAAAAAAAAAAAAAAAATACAAAACCAAGATGAACAAGATATTTTTATTCAAGGATTGATTGTGTCGCCAAAGTTATATGTTCACATGAGTAAGAGTAAAAGAAATTGACAATGCACTAAGACATGAAACGTTAGAAGATGGTTCAAAAGAAGAACACGTTTTAGCACTATCGTCTGATTTCATGTAGATAAGCTTGCCTAAAACACCCGTTCAATAACTTTATTACAAGAGTAAACTGTCAGTTAAGGGGTCAATGAAGTTTGTTCTTTTAAAATAGTTTGTAACTCTAGTTCCACCAAAGTATACTACGCTGCGGTTGTTTTCTGACGCCTGCAGTGGATAAATCTAAAACCAAAAGTGGAACAATTCTTTCAAATGAGAGGACACAGTTTCTTCCCCTGTATTAGGGCCTGCAGTATAATTTCAAGAGTTTTGACACCCCATGACCGACTTTACATATCCGTCATATCCATGAACTTACAGAGCTTATTATTGGCTGCTCAAACTCAGACAAGTATACTGTTAGTAAAATCTCAGATGCTACTGAAATCTTTGTGTATGATGAGAGTAGAAAAGGCTATATGAAGGGATTTACTAATATACATGATTTGGTTGGTCACACGTTCTTCATGGCCATACATACTGGTGATATACCTCAAGTCACCAGCGCCGTATACGCTAGTGATAAACTTACTCTTAAAAGAGTGAAGGTGGAAGACTTTAAAAAATTAAGTGACTCATTTAGCGAGTTATATATGAACTCTATGCCTGTCTAACTACTGAAGGTGGACATCTCCGAGACAGTCATTTTGAAAATGAAGCGGAATAAACTCGGACGTTTTTTATGTTTATTGATGGCTTTTAGTTACTACCAAAACTTCATTTATTGTACTCATCTCTTACATAAAAATGTTGTTTCAAAATACATTACTTGTACAATATCCAAAGGGTGTTATTAACTTTTATTCCAAAAAACTTTTGATTTCAAAGAGCGGAATTTAAAAAATTACAATTTATTGAAATTAAAAACTACAACGTTACAAAATAATACTTATATTCAAAACAAGTTACAAAAAAATATTTAATAGGGCAGGTATTTAATAGGTGTTTGGTGTAAAAAAACAGTGATTTAGTTGTTGACCATGATACTTCATTATAGTGATTATTCGAACTTTAAATAAAGGCTACTTATTTATATTTTTCAGACACCATTTCGATATTACTGTATTCGCGCTTAGGACAATGCGTTTGCCTAATTCGGTGTGTTTATGTACACTTTTATTTTTGTTTTTAGACTAAAATTTTAATAACGTATTCCTTACTAATGATTTCAGGTAATTAAAATAGCTGTAATTGGCGGCGTTTCTTTAACCCATACTAAGAAAGACAAAAATTATGCCACATATAAGGTTTTTAAGCGTTTATAACAAAAAAGTGCTTCAGCACGATTAGCAAGGGAAACGAATCTTATATCTCCTAAATTATTTCTTTCTACGACTAGTTTTTGAAACCCAGAGACACGCCAAATCTCTTAAATTTGCAGTACTTCGCATTGTGATAAGAAGTACCTGATCTCTTCCATTAGCTGATATCTGCTCCCTCCCCACTCTTATCAGCATCTAATAAAGGTGTGAAAGTAAATTCAATATTAATATTGGAATTTTATTAACATCTAAACTAAAGATTTATAGAACCTTGCATCAGCTTGTAAATGCATATAAGACCAAAAATATAATTTGTTTTGGAAGTGCTATAGAACACAGATCAAAAAATGAAAGTTACCTAATACATAACCGAACATTTTTGTTTAAAATCTGTTGATTGAATGGGGCTTTCCACAATGAAGCCGGGATATTTCTAGAAGATAACAGTGTAAGCAATGTTTCAACGCGGTGTGAACAGGGAACAGGTTTTGGAAATGGCACTGGTCTCGTAAGATTAATAATTATTTAATTTATGATATTGAAAATAATGTTTTTGTTTACATTTAGAAGCTTTTTGGTGCTGTACATTTAAAAAAGTGCCAATAATCAAAATCATACAATTCTGAAACGTTTTATTGATTCATAAAAGGTAACAATGAATGAAGTAAAATGTTTCATCTATATTTCAGCTTGATAAATTACTGACATTTTTGTTTTTCATAATAATCTCGAGATATATGACTTCGTATACTAAACAAGTGATATAATTAAAATGGTTCTTAAGTTTTGCAGTTAATCACAGTTTCCCGCAAAAAAATATATTTTTTGTTTGTTTTACTGTTGCTATGCACTAGTAGATGTATGAGTAAGATGTAGATATATGCGTGGACTAATAAACATAAGTAATTCTTTTATATTTAAGATCTCACCAATTAATAATAGTTTATAAAATTAAGTTTTATTTAATATATAATGTATATAATCGTATTGTACGGTTGTTTACTTGCCTTTGTGCTTGTTTGATATGTTGAATATTTACAGTAATAAAGGCTGTAATTATTTTATGAGCTAATTATTCCGTTGAAAATATGGCTTCATTGTAAAGTGAAGCTAATGGAATTCGTTCTTAGGAGTGAAATTAGTTCCTCTCTATGAAATAGGTCTATTAAATGATGAGTTATTAGACATAATACGAATATAAAGTTCTTTGTATGAGGAAAATGGTAATACAAGGAAATACAGTAGAACAACATAATTAAATAATTTATTTTTTAATATATGAACACAAATTTTATAACAAATCAAATTAATACTTCTCGTTAGAGTTTAAAAATTAAACGTAGTAGTTAACAAAAAAACTCGTTGAAGTCAGAAAACGTAGATTTCATGTTGTTTTCAGAATTTTATCTTCATATTACAAATTTAGGATGAGTTATTAGTTTAGGACTTTAACTTGTACAACACTAATGGTATGAAGATTATTTCATAGTCGAAATGCTAATTTAACAGCATGAAATTAGCATTTGTCAGCATTGAAATTGTCAATTAAAAGAATGATTTTAATTTGACAAAATAAAAATTACTCAAAGTCAAAACCATAACATTTTTGTAAGTGGCACATTTTAAGAGACACATGTATTTGAAAATTACTTCCAAAGTAATACATTATACCCCCTTCCTATTGCAGTCCTTTTTAAATATAATGTGTAATGTTTCATAAGCAACGAAAGGAAATGTTTAGATTTAGAACGTTACATCATAGTAACAGGTACATTTGATACTACATGGTACATTTGGAGTATCATATATTTGATACTTAAATATTAATAGTTAATCTGTATTAGCCGTTATGTTCAATGAATGTACAATAACTATGATAATAATATTTGTTAGTATATACAAGAGGTTGTATCCTATTTGAAAGTATGAATCAAAAGTACATGCATTTAATCTGCCTTGTCACCTAAGCAATTCAATGACATTATTTAATCCATAAGACCATGTTCTAAAAATAACTATGCCCCTTTAATATTGTTTTACATAACCGCGTCTATCTTCAGATTCCATATTTTATGTTGTAACATAATTAATTTTTTATTATTAAAATTTGGCACTGCCTTCAAACATTGTGTGGAATTGGCTTTGAATAACTTAACATAACCGCGTCTATCTTCAAATTCCATATTTTATGTTGTAACATAATTAATTTTTATTATTAAAATTTGGCACCGCCTTCAAACATTGTGTGGGATTGGCTTTGAATAACTTAATTTTTTTATATTCATATTGTTTCTTCTTAGTTGCTTAATTGTAGTACAAGTATTGTTATTTGTTTATTTTAATTTTATACATGGAATTAGAATATGCGAGTTAAGTTAAGATCATTAAAATAAATTTACGTTTCAGTAATATATTCTGTCTCGGTGCTCCGTGTCTATGGACCCGACGACTCTCTGTTTCAAAGAATTCCTTTAGGATCGTCATTTGGGATTCGGTAATTTATAAACTTACAATCTCAGGACTCAACCGTCTTAGTTCCAGACGAATTTGTCATTGGCTCAATCAAGGGCTATACTCGGACCGTTACTCTCAATAGAAGATATGTTCCCTATCATTTGAGAGGTAGATTATGGTCATCTGTAGAAAACTGCATCTCGGCAACTCTTTCTGCTTGTCGCTTCATTTCATGATTCAAAGGACCCCACCATTATCTGAAATACTAGAGTGCTTTTCACAATAACTCTATGGTAACATAAGGTAATTTAAAAAGTACAATCTCTACACTCAATCATACCTCATTGCTCCAGCGGGAATTCCACATTGTCTCCAACAGGGACGCTTAGTTACGATAAGTACAATAAAATACGATAAGTTACTAAAATAAGGTTGACCTTGTAGATTGAGTTGATAAAATCTCCTCATAATACATGGAGAGGGTCTGGTTTGGAAAATTAATATCTTGATAAAATAACAACATAGCAACAGTTTTATTTAATCATTGGACTATACTATATCATATTTATTACCAAACGTTACTGCATTTGGATTATAAGAAACTCGTAGCTGTATATGTAACTTATTTACATTTCAATACGAAATAATAGAAAAAAACTGTTATGTTATAATATGGATGACTTGCAAAGCACAAACTTTTGAAAAACAAGGCAATAATAGAGAAAAATAAATAAAATGTCCAAAAGCGACTGAACCGAATATAACTGGTTATAAAGATAGGGAACGAGATTACGCAATAAGGCGACTGCCTCTCAATACAGACGGAAAGCTGGTAGACACAAATAATACTGTTAAGAAACTTTCAGTTCTGATTCTTCAATGACGAATAACGAATCCGAAATTAACTTTTGTGACATTTAGTATTGCGCTTTGCATAGTACGATATCTATCTCTAGTAACAATACGCAATATTAATATTGGACTTGAGGTACGTATCTCTTTATTACAATTACTGAGAGCTCTGTAATGTTGCAAAGTCCGAGATAAATAATAAAAAACCAATAATAATCACTACGAGATGCCGTCCAAAACTCGTGGCACGACGTAAGATGTGCATTTAGTTTTGTGCCTTCATCACAAAGGAATGCAATTTGAAAGCAAGTACAGTTTCTTTATTGCCATACTTTATTTTGCAGACGTTTAAATCTTTAAATAAAATCATGCACCAGAGTTTAAATGAACACACTCAGCATCATACATATCTTCTTATTTATTTGCAAACATATTTTGTTCACACATATTAAGTTACAAAGGAATTATTTGTAGGTTAAAATAAATGTTACTATTAAATTTTCAGTACCATGGTACGTTGTATTTAGAAAGAGAATGTTTTTGAAAACGTTAACAAATCTAAAGGATAGTATTGAATTTTATAAAAATGTTATATATATATATATATATATATATATATATATACATATAAATATAGTACATAGGGGACTACTAAGTAGAGAAGATAACTCTCCAAGTTAGAAGCTGGCGAAAATAGGTTATACTGACAGTTCAATTTTGTATATAACCCATTTAAGCCAAACTTTTTCTATAAAGCAATCATACAGCAGGCCACCAGCTAGAATAGCCAGAACGAAAATAATCCGATGGTGGCTGGTGCGTCTGAACCCCTCCTGTATCCCCTTTGACCAACACTGTTGCCAATTTTGGAACGTGACAAATAACTAATCCATCTTAACGTCTGGTTAACAATAAAGCAATAAACAAACACCGTTAGCTGTTACCGTAAACAGATGTACATAAATTTAACATCATATTTCTGTTTTTCAAACATCAAGTTAATCAAGCAGATATCATGAGGCCTTAGCGGGAACAGCTCGTGGTCAGCAGCATCATGGCAACACAAGATTTTTTCTCAAACAGTTGGCAGAAAATGGGGTGCATCTAAACGTTAATTTAGATTCTTATAAGTTACCATTCAGTTGAGGGGACTTGAACACTTTAAAATTTCAAAGATTTTAATTTTTTGTGTTTTATTATAGTATATTTAATTGTGAACACGACAATATACAGGGTGAGTCAGAAATATGGTAAAATATTTTAAGACGTGATAGTAGAGCTAAAAATAAGAAAAAAATGTTATATAAAGGTAGGTCCGGAAACGCTCCATTAGTGAGTAATGGCTGGCGAAAGATTTCGCTTTGTT
This sequence comes from Homalodisca vitripennis, assembly GCF_021130785.1. Classification (NCBI taxonomy): domain Eukaryota; kingdom Metazoa; phylum Arthropoda; class Insecta; order Hemiptera; family Cicadellidae; genus Homalodisca; species Homalodisca vitripennis. The sequence continues at coordinate 174,360,582 of NC_060208.1, read as the reverse complement.
TTCAGTTCACCTGGTGAAATTAAGTGATTCTGAAATGTTTTGTTCTTACTTTTTAACTCAAATAAGGTGGATTTATAAGGAAAATCACCTGAAAAATCAAATAAAATCACTCTAGAGGTTGTAGTGTCAACAGTTTTTGAGAAAAAGTATGAAATTTGACAAAAATCTAATAACAAAAATACCGTCTTAAATGTTTGATGTCAAATAACATTGTTACATGACCTCCTAGTACACACTCCTAGTACACAGCTCTTATTGTGTACTATTATATATCTAATTGGTTTTGTACAAGATCGTATATAGTAGAAGAGGTGGGTCAGACTGAGCCGATTGTTGGCGGTGACGTCACGCAAGACCCGGCTGCCTATCACTATTCGCGTTTGCAGCGTATTTGCCATTTCCAGAAAAATATCAGTTTCAGTTCACTTGAGGGTGTGGTCACTACTAGTGTAGTGTACTAAGTTGTATAGAGTTTGTTGTTACATGTTTTGTAGTAGTATTTTGCTAATGGGTCGTTTTGGTAATGTTTACATTTAGTGAAACATAATGCGTTTCTGGCCATACGCCGTGGTATTGACTTAACTTATAATCTAAAAATTAGCATTTATTAGAAAATATTTACTAGTCCTACCTCGTTTTCATCTGTTTCAGTAGAGTAAAAGCATTAATTTGAACTTTTCTTCCTTTAGGAATTATTTTCAGCTATAATTGTATTGCCTTTTATAATAAATACTTAAATACCATTATGCCTGAAACGTGTTGCGCTTTAATAGGGTGTAATAACAGCCATGTGAAAACAAAACGTTTAGGTGAAGGTATATCTTATTTAATGTTTCCCAAATATGCCGATATCAGTAATATTTGGGTTGGTAGGAGAACGACAAAATATTGGTAAAATCTGATGCTGTTCTCTCAATAAATTATACCACTTTTTGGGTGAATGTTCACTGAGATTGATAAGAGACAGATAAGAGAAATACTTATTGAAAAGTACCGAGGAAGGTCAGTATAGTAACCCTCAACAGGATATTTATCTCAATCTGCAGATTCGGATATGGAATTATAATAAAACTAAAGACGAAATTGAAAAATTGAAAATTGACGGATAAAGGAATTAATGAGACATTTTCGTCAACTCGGATCCAATACCTTTTAATCTGAAATAAGAAAGTACAAGTTTGGAATAACGAAGAAAAAAACCATTCACAATAAGATGTATAAGTACGCGGTGTTGTGTTTACCTAAGAAATGAAACGAAAATACTATTTCCTACAAAACACTGGGCTTCTAAAGTTCACTTGAATATCAGTATACTTGATGGAGTAGGCTATTATTATTACAAAAGTTCATGGTTAACACAGAATTATTAATTTCACCACATCTACTTTGATGTACTGTATAAAATTTAATAATAATTATATTTATGATGCTTTTTTACAACTTTGAAAAAGTAACGGTAATTTAAAGTTATTGATAGATTTAAACATATAAACGAATAAAGTATATTTATTGTAGACACTCAGCAAATATGTTTTATTGTAACTATTTTGTTTTAATTTAATTAAAAATATAAATTTGATTTAATATTGCAATTAATTTAATTTAATATTTGAAATTAAGGTGATCTCACCATTTATACAGGCAGCACTATATTTATGAATGAATTTTCAATTTACTTTTTTATCAACTTAGTTTTCTCTTTCTTGCTATTCATCGAATCTTACAGGTAACTGATGGACGATAGATATAGGTAATGCAAGAAAATCTCGGATCTATGTTAATAATTTCGAAGAAATCACATTGTACTGTAAAGTCAGTCTGTAATCGGTCGTCTGAAGTTTAAACAGAACTTCTAAGTCGAGTAATGGTTGATTAAAACTAACTAGATAAGAATTATATGTCCATTGAATCAATAATTAGTTTATAGAATACCCATTTCTTGGCAAAAAGCTTAATAGAAAAATATTGTTTAAGCTTTGTGTTTAACCTAACCCTGGAACAGGACCTTTCCGGACCATTGTCCATCATTTACCATCGTTCAGTAGAACAAAAAAATCAGTAATACTACTTTTCGAGATCTGCAATCATATCTCTTCTCCAGGTAAATAACTAATCTAATACATAATTTCAAACTGGATAAAAATAAACAAATTATACCAAAGCGTTGTGGTACGCCTAAGTCAGGAATCACAACCATCGTGTTGTGTGTCATCTTCACAAACTCTAAAACATGCACTTCATATACACAAAACTGATAATTAAAACTGAACTACAGAATACAGGTCACAATACGTCTGCATTCGTCTACCAGTCGTAGGTGGTTGGATCAGATTGCAGATCTTGAAACATAGTGTTACTGATTTTTTGTTTCACTGAACAATGGCAAATCCTGCTTCCTTCACAATCCTTCCATCATCAAGAAGAAACTTGCAATATTCTTTATCTGTCTTATTAGCTAATCGTTATCGAAAAATACATATTTTACTCTACGGGGTGTCTGTTTTAACTGTATCCACCTTTTTTATCTTAGAAACGACTAAATGTAGAATAAAGTTTAAATGCAGGATCTCATTTAAATTTATTGATAGTAGTTATTGAAATTATAATTTATAATTTAAAAATTATCCACCATTTTCTTATGGAACACTTAATAATTTCTTGCTATGTTTTGATACAAAACAACATTTAAATCCGTTTTTAGAAGTTGTATTTATGTTCTGTCAGGAGAACAAGCACGAGCTTCATGAACATTTAATGTTGTTAATCTTTTAATACAACTGATATCAAGCAGCAAAAAGTAACATATTGAGAGTTTGACCATTCACAATTTCTGTGACCTCAGGTAGCAACTGTAAATTCAGTATTTTTGAGATACCAGTGGGGAGGAGTTAACATGAGCGCACTATTTATTTATATTACAAAGTATCCAAATCTTTATTGCGCCTTATAATAATTGAGTCTCTCTACACCTGCATGAGTAATTCGGATAAATGGAAAATTTGGGTGTTCTGATATTATTTTTTGTCGAGGGACATCTGTTTTGTGTTATCTAATGAGGAAGAGAAAAAAATTAATTACTGGGAGGTATTTCGGCAAAATTATCATGAGCATTCCACATACGACAGTAGCCTTTTGTAAACTCGAGGTATAGTCCGTAATGGACATTGCAACAAGGAATTACACATTTTCCGTCGTTGTCCTTCAAGTATGGAGTCTCCGACATCTGTTTGGTGCCGTAATGCCATGGGTTCTCTTCTTAATTTTATGAACTATACAATGCGTTGTTATTAATTCAAACAAAAATAATCCTAACAAAAAATGCAAATATTATTTGGCGAAAGTATTTATATTTGTCATGAAATTACCATTGCCAGCGTGAGATAACTACAAACCAAAGTAAACATCTATGATGACTGCAAAAAAGTGATTGTAATATGTGAGATACATTTGTTAATATGTAAAAAGAATTATTTCTTAGCAATTTTGCTTAACTAATTCCAATTGTCAATAAGAGGATACGGTAGCGAGTTACAGAATTAGTTGACTTATGCATACTCATACTTTATTTTGTAATAAACAAAATACATTATAAAAACGTAAAAAGTTAAAAAAAAACCATCAGTCCAATCCTGAAAGTCAGCCGTACCTGTGATATAATAATCAACGGTTTTAAATACAATGTAGAAGTGTGCACACAAGGTGTAACATGCTTTGCTGAGGTTGTATATGACATTTCAAATCCATCGCTCGTTTCATTTATGATATATAATCAGACATACAATCACAAAAAAGAAAAAAACTGACACGGAAATGAGGCATCAATGAAACCATTCTTGTACAAATGAAGTTTCATGCGAAATTGAAAGTCTACATATGCACTTTTTCTCGACATATCTTGCCACATGATACATTAAAAAGTTTGTTTATTGTATTAGATTATATTAGTGTTTAAATAAAAAAACTCTACAAGCCAAGTCAATATAAAATGATGTTTTGTTTTGGCATAGTTAGGCTACATGTGTTACTCTTAGTATTTAAATATATAATTTGGTAATATTCATTTTAATTTATACTTCAACTGATATTAATGTTTTCTCTATTAAAGTTAAAAATTGCACTTCTTCATTTTTGAAATGAACTTACGGTTTAGTGTTAAAAGTTGCATTCTAAAATGGCATATAGTTATTGAAAGATTTTAATTAGATTTCAATAAACTTATTTGAGTGATTGCAGCGTCAAAATTCTGTAAGAGCAGAGAATAATTGCTTGATTTAATTTAAAAGTTAAAAGCGTTCTCAAGTTTTTGCCAAAGAAATAATTAAATCAAAACTGTAACAAAAGGAAGTTTTGAGCGTAGCTAAATGTAAAAGTTAATTAAACCAAACATTTTAGCCATTTTGTAAATAATGTAGCGTCTAGTAATCTAAGAAATGAGTTCCGTAGAAATTATATTAACTTTTGCATAATATGAATCCCATATAATCGGGTCATATTTGGTAATTAATATTGTTATTAATTTTGTAAGATGCCAAGAATATTAAATTAAACATTTATTTATCGTAGACGTTTTTAGTCATAACATTGGTGAATTTTCCCCTACAGACGATAATTTGAACTGTCATTCTTTCAAAATTTTGTCGGTATTATTTGATAACTAATTAACAGATTTCATAAATATTATTAAGTCTTCTTTCCAATATTTCTCTTTATGGAAACTTTATTCATAGCGGTACATAAATTTATAATTTTTTAATTCCATACAAACGGTTAACTATATTTTACATAAAGTATAAATTTACAATAGTATCATACAGATGCATTGAGAAAATAATTACAGGATACGAGAAATATAGGAGGTAATAACAGTGATAACAATCTCATAGCTGAATAACTAAATTTATATTGCAAGACATTTAAGATATTACTAATTCAAGAACCTTATACGATAAAAAATATTGAAAAACTAGTATTACAATCAGTCAAAGGGCTTATTAAATAATGAAGAATAAAGCAGATAATACACACAGTTTTGATTAACCAGGCTGCCATTCGGTCAAATTAATAATAAACTAGCTTGAAATATGTGATAAACGTTTAGAGCTTCTAAACTTCAAGAAACCTAAATAATATAAGTTAATATTTATCAGAAATTGGATTAAAACATCAGTGTGACATCTTTGTTGTAATTTTAATTTTATTTTATAGTTAGAAATGGTTACGAATTAATAACTTGATTTTGAAAGCTTTACTATAAAATTTTGACAAAACCCATGAAATTATTACGTACATTATTACAGATGTGCATCTAAAAATTAATGTTGACATTTATATTTTTCACTGGTTTTAAATATGTTCCACAAAATATAAGGAGTAAATATCTAGTGACATCTGGATGCTTTGTTATATAACCAAACCTACCCTGAGGGAAGAGATGTTCCCATGTGTTGACTATGTTGTTTGTTTGTTGATATTGCTGTTATTGTGGCCGGCGTAGCGTGAAACAACGGTTAACAGTCAGGCTGTTGTTTGTACGCTACACCAAAGATATTTTGTGGAGTTAACAGTGTACATTATTAACTTCAACAATGTAGATAAATATTTTCCTACCTATTTTAATGTTCTTTATTAGATTTTCAGTGGTAGGATCGTAAAGTAATTTACCGTGCTAGATGAGGCTTAAAGTGAAAAATTACTCCCACTTATAATTCTAGCTTCTAGTTGCAAATAGTGCCAAACACACACCCAACATATCTTATATCACAATAACATTTTCAGTGCATGGTAAAAACTATTTTCTGGCGGATAAAATAATTAAAATAAATCAAATTATGATATAAAATACTTTTTAAAACTAACTTTGACTTTTCAAATTTTGCTTTATATTAATTTGAATTCTTGTTGTAAATCACATTTTATTTAATTTTTTAGAAATATACATATATAAGTAGCGTAACCTTCATTTTAGTATACACTAAATGATTAACAGAGATGCCGATCCCTTTTTAATCTTATATGGGCCACTGGCCTGTGGAGGATATTATCAAACAGAATAAGCCGGATAGTGGACACAGCACAAGGCGATGGATTTGAATCTCTAGCTCAGATCCAAAGTCCAACGTCTTAGACTACTCGGTAATCGGCACAATCAATAACTTTAACAACAACAATAGTGTTATATTTGTAAGGTCAACGTACATTGCACCCATTATTAGACCATATACAATTATTTATGGAACAGAAGTTTATATAATATTTAGTATTTATTTATTGAGAACATCTTTTCAGTTTGGACTTGACACCATTCACCTGGCGTACTACCGTATATGAATGAAAAATATATTTGAACTTGTTGATATAAACTAACCTTGATGTTTTAAACGCATCAGTAAAGGATTTTGTTTAACAAGTATTCGTAAAATTCCCAGTATTTAGCATTTCATGTATTTTTAATACTTGAAATGGTTATATTAAATGAATGCTATTTATGGTGATTTAAAATGTACGTCTTGTATGTCTATATAATTTCTGTTTAAATCAACGAAATATCGGTATGTAATTTACATATAAATTATTTATGTACGTTTTCCTACCCTTATGGTTTAAAAGTATTTAATAATTATCCTGTTTTTTCCATACTCTGCTAATAAAAGTGGATTAAAAAAATATCTACATTAATTAATTGTGTGGGAATGTTCAGAAATTTTGAAGTAAATTTTTCCTGAGATTAGCCACTGAGGCTTGTTTGTAAAATACAGCGCATTGCATCCAATAACAAAGCGGCCAGTTTGGTACGGTCTAACCAATTAGAGCCGAGGGTTTTATTTTGGTCGCCGGAACATCGCTTGGATTCAAAGGCAGAAGAAAAACTCTGGGTGGGAATTTGAAGTAAATGGTGTGTGTGTGATTATATATATATATATTTTGAAAAGATTTTAAGAAAATACTAATTTCTAACTGACTATCTTAAAGGAACATATAATTTTGTATGTAATGAATATATTTTATTGGATATTTTTGTCAATAACTGTACCACCTATATATTATAATCATCATAATAATGGAAGACAACGCCTTCAATTTATTCAGGCATAATTAAAAATATGAATTTGGATAGCACTAAATAAAAAGGCATGAAGTATATTTGCTTCATGCACCATGGTGGTTTGTTTACACCTTGTATACTGTCCAGTATACAATATTATTATTTCCATAACTGGTTTGTGTTAATTTACCTCTAAAAACGAGTTTAAAACAGTCAAAACCTTTACCGTCTACCATAAAGTATATCAACATATACAGTTTGGAAGCGTATAGATATACAAGAAGCATATTTAGGATGTAAAACTATTCAGCTTTTTATTTATAGTAGCAGTGAGTTAGTTATTGACTAGTCAAAACATATAGTGTTACAAAGATAAAAATTACTCAATTTTATTCTTTCCGTTTATTTAATACAATCTGTAGCTTTCTATACATGATAATTGAAATTGAAAAACAATTTATTGAATCTGGATACAGGATCAATAACAGTAGAGATAAGGCTAAGGGCAATAGGTTTCACGAGGATTCTTTTTCATGTAAATGTGAATAGCAGAGATCCCGAAGTACGGGATCAAGTCGTACAAACATTGAGGGGCGTTCGGGGATATAACCTAAAACATAATAAAATACATTTATTACATCTTAAGTAATGTACATTCCACCTGCATTCATGATGCCTTGGTCTTAGGCAAGAAACTTTTCAGAACATGTTCTGGCGTGATCACAATTGCAATTTCATAAATTCATTAAACTTTACAAAATAAAGCAATGATCTTATGGAAAAAATGAGTTAATGTGGAATGTTGTAGAAGGCTATTATAATAAATCTTAAAAATTAAATGGAATAAATAAATTTATAACCCTAAAATATAACAAAAGGTCGAAAAAATGAACTAAATATTTTACTTTAAAGTATTTACATTTATAAAGTTTAATCATGTACAATTAGCGATATGCAGTATGTTTTAGTCTGAAAATAAAAACCTTGAGTTATTTATTATTGAGTCTTATATTAAACATTAATTAAAAATATGCAATGAATTGGGAAATGGGTAAAAATAGTGCTTCCGGCTTTGTCGGAAGAAGTAACTAGATTTTGTGGCAACTGGAATATTAATTTTTCCTGTCATTTACATGTACGCAATATCTTGAAAATCTCTCTCTCTCTCTCATATATATAAAACATTTTGGACGGGGAGTGGTTTTGAGTCTGGGGGTCATGTTCGGTGAAATTACGCAGAAAGTTTTGTTAAGTGCTACCATGAGGGCGATTGAAATAAGCAGATTTTATATTAAAATTCTACCTAAAGGGAGTGTAATCCTGATTTCAATTATCAAATACACCAATCAGGATACCTTGATAATGCGTAACATTTTTCAAACCTATGATATGGGTCGTCTGGATACTCGAGCCACACTCTTTGCTTGGATGTGAATATTGCAAACCAACTATGGACTACACGAATAAGGATACCTTGTTCATAAATTACCATTTTGCATAATATTGTACGAACCTTTGATATGGGTACGTTTGGGTCCTCGAACCACACTCTATGGTCGGATGTAAACGAACCAAATGGACAATGAACTACACCAATCAGATCCCCGTAGTCATAAAGTACCATAATTCCAACCAACTCATTACATGGAGTGTCTGTGTACATTTTGTAAAAGTAGTGCTGTCCTGTAAATAAATCATTATTAGTTGTGTTCTTATTATTATCTTTTAACACATTACTTGTTTAATATTTGGGATTTTCGTATAATAACGTCAAAAACTGTCAAAACAAAGTATGTACAAAAAATTTGAAATGAAAGACTGTGATACACCCTTTCCATTAGGTACCTTTGAGTTAGGTGAAGATTCGTAATAAAAGATTGGACAATGAAAAATATTGAAAAAGAAAAATATATCTTCAAAATATTACAAACAAGTTCCAGTAATAAAGTAAAATAACATTAAATATTAATTGTTGGATTGTTTCTTGGATTACAAATAGTCCAATATATAATAAGAATAAACATTTGCAACGAAGTTATGACAGAAAAGCGCATGAAGTTCTAAAATATTTGAGTAAAATTGTGGAAAAAAGTATTATTTGATGAACAAATTTGGTTTTTTTTATAGCAGGTTAAGCACTTTTATAACTGTTCTATAAAGAATTTTAAAACGTGTCGTAGTATTTTTAATGGCATAAAAAACAAAAAAGTTATGTCAAGTTTACAAATAAACCTTGAAAAACAGTACAATTTTCATTTCATGTAATCAAAATAAAAAGATCAAAGTTTATTTCCAACAAAACATTTTTAGTTAGTACTACTGAACAATGTAAAATAATTTGGAATGTAAACGGTTTGTTAATGAAACTTTAAGATTGTAACATGCATGTAATGAAGGAAATATCGAAACAGAATAATTTGTTCTCATAAACTGGAATTAATTGGTTTTATCAACCTTACCAATGGATATTTAATAACTGGTATCACTTAACCTGCCTATTATAAACCCTTACCCATTCCGTCCAAGTAGCTTTGTTTTACGGATCCATGATTTTCTATTTCACAGTAACTTCTTGCTAACTTCGTGAGGTACCCTTTACCCTGTCTATTGTAAACCCTTAACCGTTCCGTCTAAGGAGCTCTGTTTAAAGAATCCCTGATTTTCTATATCACTCTCACTTGTGGCTAAATTTGTGAGTTATTACTTAACCTTTCTATTATAAACCCTTACCCATTCCGTCCAAGCAGCCCTGTTTAGTGAATCCTTGATTTTCTATGTCACTTTCACTTCTTGCTAACTTCGTGAATATATAATCCTCCAAAACCACATAGAGCTCACTTACTTCAGTACTTCGACAGCCTGCTGCCAGAGTTTCTACCAACAAAATAAATCAGTGTATTAGTATAGAAAATTAATACACCCATTAAAAATAAATTGAAGTTATTTAAATTGATTAAGATTGAAATTTCCTCCTCCGTAGACTAATGGTTATAGTCTCGGCTCTCTCTAACTGAGAGATCACGGATTCAAATCCCGGGGAGGGCCAATACTGTATAGACACGAAACAGTGTGTGTACTTTGAAAATAAACCAGTGTACATCGAAGCCTACATAGCCTGAGGCTTAAAAGAGAACAAAAAGGTTGTATTGACTTAATAAAACAACAATGCAGCTGTAAGTACAAACCTGGAGAGGCGAACAGGGTGTCGACACACCAAACATCGATTTCCCAGTAAGTGTAGCTACGATATGTTCCTTTATCCTCATAACTGTAGTTGAAGGCTACGCCTTGAGACTCTGCTCTTTTAGGTATGTCAGTTTTAATGTACTGTAAATATAGTTAACAGAAGACAATGGTTAATTCCAAATAAGTTAGACATTATTCATCTACTGTAAGAACTATACAAAGTGATAAACTCGCATGTTAAATTAGGAGTTTAGTTACGCAATAAATGTATTCCTGCTAATGAAGCAATATCCTCTAATAGTAAGAGAAGTAGTAATTTTACTACAAATAACATCGACATTAAATAAAACGTTTTTACATTAATACCGAACTCATTTTCCCATTATAGGAAAACTGAATAATGTAAATTAATAAATATAAATGAAACTGCCAGAGTCAAGAAAATAGTGTAGAGATATGAAAGTGTAATTGAGAATTCGAAGTTAGTTCTTAGTACTAAGAATTATAGTTATAATAATAAAAAACACGAATGCAGCTCATGACCGCTACTCCTGACCGTGGTGAACGTAGAGATATTTTTTTTCATAAATGTTATACTGCACACATTGAGATGAAAAGGAATGCACTCCATGGATGTTTAAGTAAGATAATACTAAAAACCTGGCGTTGGAATGATACTCAATTCAGTCAGAATTACGCCATAAACATGGAGCTTTATTCCCAACTCTCTCCTTTCTAGATGAAAACTTTTTTGAGTTATATCTAGGTTAATTGAACTGCTTTAGAAATACGTGTTTCTGTTTTGATGCTTTGAAAATTACGGTAATGTGGTGCAGATTTTCATATATCTCTTTAAAAAATAAACTTTTATTCGACAACTAACTAATTCATTTTTGTTGTTTGTTGGTGATTGAAAAACACTTAACCAATATGTGATTCGAATCCAACCCATGTGGTTACAAGATGACGTTATTCACAATAATTAAAAATATAATATCTTGGATCGAGAGACATTTAATTCAGCTGCTCACAGATTACATTAAATAACTGGCAAAATGCGTTACGTTATTAAAATACAGTGTTGTTAACGAAAAATTAATCATTGAGCTGGCTAAATCTTTGTTTTCTCTACGTATCTGAAAAAATCTTGAGAAAGAATTGAACTATATACTTGACATTTTGAATGCAATTCAATTTCTTCCCTACAAAAATCGAATTCGATGGTGGTTCATTTCCCTCAAAGGAACATAGCTGAACGTCCGCGAGGTCTTTCACTCTAGAGGATATATCGATAAGGAATTGAGTTATAGAGTCATAGAAATTTACAAGAAATGTTAGTTGTATACAGGCAAAATCATTTTCAATGTTTTTGTTTTTACGAAGATATGCTTCTCACTGAATCCTTGTTGCGCAGCTCGTGGTCTTTGCATTATTATTATAAATAAACCGCTCGCAAAGAAACCTTTGCCGAAGCAATATCTGAGCATTCACGCGCAGGGGGGCCCCACTCCAGTGGTGGGGAGTGGGACAAGCATCTCCTCGTTTCTGTGTCATCAGCTGTGTGGATCGTGTCTTGTTCGCGCCATTTTGTTTACACGGCAGCTACTTACCTATACTACAAGTATATTGTATTTTTGTGTATACGCCTATACAAGCATAAAAAATTAATTTGTACAGACTAATGTAAACATAGCCGTATCCAGAGAGCTTGCGTTTTGGAGTGATGTTAGCCGCTAAGTAGCAGTTGTCAGGTCAGGGGATAGAGCAAGCGGGCGAGTACCAAGCAGTGATGGGGAGAGAGCGGCATCACAGCGGCGGAGGGGTATATTACCCCACTCTGCGTGAACTAAAATCTCCCAGTGTCTTTTTGTAAGCAGTTTACATATATTTGATATGGGTTGTCAAGCAGTAGATGAAAGATACTATTTTAAGCGTATATATAAAAATGTAAAGATTTTTTTGATAAACTTTGTACATAAAACCTGTAAAACATTTCTCATTTAGTACCTGGCAAATAAATAGTTACAATTTAATACTAACACATGCACGAATACCGCAAATTTCGCCACACTCGTCGAACAAAAGGATGACCCTTGGATCATCGGGGTAAGAGTACAAGTCTAGGTTGAAGTCATCGTCGTGGCACACGAAGACATACTCTGCTGTACCGTCCTCGTAACTTGTTATGTTACACACAGACTCCGGTATCGGGTAGTAAGATTGGAACCTAACTGAAACAAAATAAATTTATTACATAACTACGAGTGAAGACTGCGATTTCGAAGCTCACTTGTAGTAGAGAATGCTTTGGAAGGTTCACTTCCCTTCAAGTTAAAAAAAAAAACTCATTATAAAATCTACTTAAAATGCTGCTGGAGTAAAAAACTACTAGAATGGTTAAGAGAAAGAAGAATGTCTCACAAATTATTGTGAATGTTTGTTATAAAAGTTCATTGATAAAATAAACATCCTGTTGGTATAGAAAGTCCTAATTTCACCTGTTCAAAGGCCGTCTATTAATTGTTTTTCTTTAAAAGATGCTAATTAATGGTTAACGTTTAAATTATTGTAGTACAACATAATAGATTTAAAACATCAAAATGAAAATTGGATTGTATTATATAATGCGCCTTGTTAATAAAACAGATATATTTTTTTTAAATTGGACAAATAAACCTTAGAAATTGCTGAACAACTAACACTAATAACGGTTAAAGTTTTTTTATATAATTTTTATACCTGCCTTATTTGTTATTTTACTGTGAACTCAATAATATATGCAAAAATATGAAACATTACTTACCATGAGGTTGACCCCATTCCACAGCATAAACAGCTGAAAGAAGAATACAGGTGTATACAAATTAATCAATCTTATTAAACAATTTATACTACTTTCAAATTTCAAGACTGCACTAAGTGGAAAGTCAAATTGACCTTAAATTAATATTCTAATTGAAATACATTAGTATTATTGAAATTTCAATTATATAAATTAGTCTCTGTTTTTAAGAATCAATAATATATTGTTGATATCAATTGTTGTGAATATAGGTCAACTATTCTATTTTTCCCGTTACAGGCTTAACGAAGTAATTGATCTTGTAACTGGTGCTTATTTTTTATTTTAATGTAATAAACTTTTATTTTTGTAACGACAAAAATGTATTAACATATGGAATCGGCTGAACTGTAACTTTTGCTGAAATATACTTTCTAATTGAGATCATATGACACTAATCGATATCTATTCTAAAAGCTAGAGTTATATTTCGGTTCAGCAAAAATTATTTTTTACATTATTTTTGAAAGAGCCTAACCCTCAGTTTTACGTTTAGTAGATGACAAACTGCAGAACATGTTTACGTCGTAAACAGTGTTTGAAATAATTTGTTTTTAACTTCTGATAATCACATTGGATTCTAAAATTAAGTCATTCTAAAATATAACAACTAGTTTTTAAAATACTAGAAATTGAGTCTGGAATAAGCAAAATACATGTGTAATGTCATTTTTTTTTGTAAAAAAGTGGAATTTAGTCAGCCCTGATCGGAGTCAGTGTTTATTGCACTCCTTTATAGGTGCTAGTGCACCTACTTTTCCGTGAAACCTGTAGAGGGATTTCTCTTAAAACGAATCAATCGACAAACTAAATATTAGTCTAGAAAACAAAATAAATAATATGTTTATCAATTTTGATTAGTTTAAAAGCAATAAGTCGAGCTTACCATACTTACCGAGGAAGCGCTATTTATTAATTTATAAAAATATAAATTGAACGATGGCGAATGTCCTGAAAAGTATTGTTTTCCTTCACAGTCTATGTATCGTCAAAAACAAAGAATAAACTGCTTACCTGAAATCGCAAACGTTGCAATGACGATAAAGGGAAGGTTAAAATCCATTCTAAACATAAAGCAATCACAATTTCAGATACTGCACTTCATAAATTTGGCTTATTTGAAGCCTACGCAGTCTAAACCTTAAAATATTTATTCCACAAATAAATATATGTAAGATTTTTAGGTACTAAGTTTTTAGTTATATGTGATTTTTTTATTCAGAACTTTGCAAATGGTAAACTTATTGAATAAACTATTCTAGATGCCTATTATATTTTAAGAGTAGTTACACTTGTACAATTTTTTTTAACTAATAATTCTTAATATTATGAAGGATACACAGCAATACGAATATTGAAATGTAATTTCATGGGTTTAAAAGTAAATTAAATTAAAAGTCACTTCAGTTTTGTATTAATTTTACGTTCAAACTTTTTTAACCATACAAAGTGTTTACAATTCTTCTTGTTTGGAATATAAAATGCATTCACATACAAAAAAATAAATGATGAATTTGGCTTTTTTGCAAAATAAAAATTTCTTCCTGCAGTAAAAACTCAACTAAAGATTCTTTACTAAAATATTCTACAATCTTCTTTACAAATCTTTATCAAGTAGTTACCTTAAACATTAACTAACATTGAAGAGGAAACTTCTGACTTTAATATCTAAAGTTTTCCAGACTCTCAATTTACCATGAAAAGTTTTAATTTTCAAAGGAGTATTAAAATGAAATTATGAAATCAGGGGCGAGTGTAGGGAGAGGTAAGTATTAGTAAGATAGTCAGGTTCTACTGATGAACATTAAACAAAAGAATCGAACAGGTCCGTTAACCGGAATCGTTCGTTTCGATGCAGCCATTTTACACTGTCAAACACTAGACACAAATCATTGCCAGATTCCAAAAACTGGTAATTCTAGTAATGGGCTAATTGTTGCTAGAAGTTTTGCACTATTGTACTTATCAAACTTATCAAAACTTAGTGATTTATTACAATCAATAAGACAGTTGTTTGATGAAAAAAATGTTAATAGCTTATTGAGTCTATAATAATTTTATTTCACATTGACTATCAATAAATATAAAAACGAAAAGATCAACAATTTCATTCATAAAAAACTATAAAGTAGCGTGTGCTTATTATTTATTTACATACGTTTTACCATATTAATAATTTGGGTTTTAAATGTAATATTTGTAGACTAACGTTGCTGCAGTATTTCGTATTTAGGCGTAGAGTGTAAAATTTACGCGGGATATTAAAAATCCGAGTGGTTATGGAAGGGTGGGTGTGCTTAAAGAAGAGAGATAAAAGTGTGCAGTTTTTAGAAAGTACTTATAAAACTATTAAGTTTAGAGAAAAAAAACAATTCAATATGAAATGAAAGACAGCAGTATCGTGTGTGAATAAGTTGCATGCACACTTCGTAGAATTATTCATGAGATATATAGAAGAAACTGCCTGAAAGTGGGAAATTCCTTGAATATGATTACACAAAACACCTAAAATCCCCATAAAATTGTACAAATTATTTTGAGATATTTACGAAAATATTGTTTTAAAATACATTAAATTATAAAATATACAAAGAGTTTTATAAATTTTTATTCCAAAAAAACTGTTGTTTTTTTAAGGGCAGGATTTTAAAATTTATTGAAATTAAAATCTAAAACGTTGCAATTACATAATTATATACAAAACAAGTTACAAAAAAATATTTAATAGGGCACAATATATAACGTTTTTTAGAGTGCAAAAGGAGGTGAGGCACAAACTCTCCAGTTAAAAAAACACCGATTCAGTTGTTGATCATGATACTCCATGATAGTGATTTTTCTAACTTTGAATATAGGTTACTCGTTTAAATTTTTGTAGTAACCATTTTGATATTACTGTATCCGCGCTTAGGGCAATGCGTGTGCCTAATTAAGTGTGTTTCGTACACATTTATGGTTTTAAGAGTAAAATGATAATATTATATTTATTACTAATAATTTCAGGTAGTTAAAAAAAACTGTAATTGGTGGTGTTTGTTTCAACCCCTACTAAATAAGACAAGATATATTCCACATGACAGGTTTTAAAGCGTTTATAAGAAAAAAGTACTTCAATACAATCAGCAAGGGAGATTAATTTCGTATCTTTTAAATCTATTTTTTTCTACGACTAATTTTTGAAACCCAGAGATATGCCAAATCTCTAAAATTTGAAAGTAGGTAAACTCAGGCAGGTATGTCAGTCAAGCAGTAAGTTTAACGTGAAGTATACTGTATGGAGGGTAATGCCGTTAGCTAAATTTGTGCTTTAACTTTCTTACGATGTGATTATACTCAGCACGGAATAAAAAAGTTTTGAAAATAGGCAAAAGTCTTTGAACTTTGACCACATTTTTGTATATTGCAAATATCAACATACTCTTCCCAAATACACATTTTGTAACTCGTCTGATAACAATTAAAATATATAAAATTTTGAAATCCACCTTGTAGTTCGTCTTTGATGATTTGTATTTGCTAGAGAAAGCACAAAATTAAGTAAAGTGACAGAAATTGTAACTTTGAACTCATTTTGTGTCTGTACAGTTAATAAATAATATAGGAAAACAACAATTATTGCCAAGGAGAAAACGCTGGAATGAAAAATTAGGATGTAGTTGAAGTAAGGTAACGTAAACCAGAAAAGGCACATTGAGAAATAAAGCAAATAAACAGAAACGTCGAAGAACAGGAAGTGACTTGCCCTTAGGGTATGGTGGTATGCCTAGGATACGCCAAGAATAACGGCCTAAATTCTATTCTCTTGGTGAGGAGTTCATAAGTACAGCGAGTTTATTAAATTTCCGATTGTGAAGTGCTGAATTGTGATAAGAAGTAACTGATCTCTTCCATTAGCTGATATCTGATCCCTCCCCACTACTCTTATCAGCATCTAATAAAGGTGTGAAAGTAAATTCAATATTAATATTGGAATATTATTAAAAGCTAAATTAAAGATTTCAAGAACCTTATATTAGCTTGTACACGCATATAAGACCAAATATATAATTTTTTGGAAGTGGTATAGAACACAGAGCAAAAAAGGAAAGAAAACTTATACATGACCAAAACATTTTTTTCAAACTCTGTTGATTAAATGGTGCTTCTCACAGTGAAGGGAATATTTCTCTAAGATAACAGTGTAAGCAATCTTTTGATGTAGTGAGAACAGGAAACATAGTTTTTGGAAATATTCCTCACAGTGAAGGGAATATTTCTCTAAGATAACAGTGTAAGCAATGTTTTGATGTAGTGAGAACAGGAAACTTAGTTTTTGGAAATGGCACTGGCCACTTAAGATTAATAATTATATTTGTAATTATTTAATTTATGATAGAGAAAATAATTTTTGACTACATTGAGCAAATTTTTGGTGCTACACATTAAAAAAAGTACTAATAACAAAAAATTTTAAAATCTGAAATATTTTATTGATTCGCAAAAGATTACAATGAATGAAGTAAAATATTTCAGTATAGTTAAGTACTGACTCAAAATATGGCTCATTTTATATTTTATTATAATCTCGAAATACATGACATCGTCTACTAAAAAGTGATACAACTACAACAACTCGGTTTACAATTAGTCAAAGTTTTCCTCAAAAACATATGTTTGTTTGTGTTTGCTATGCACAAGCAGATATACTCGTAAGATGTAGATTATGTGTAAACTAATAAACATAGTATTTTTTTGTATTTAAAGATCTCACTAGTTAATAATAATAATAATAAAGATAATGTATTATAATGTATATACTCGTATTGTACGGTTGTTCACTTGCCTACGAGCTTGTTATCTGCCTTGAATATTTACAGTAATGAAGGTACCATCTGTAATTATTTTATGAGCTGATTATTCCGTTGAAAATAGGGTGTCATTGTGAAGTGAAGCTAACGGAATTCGTTCTGAAGAGTGAAATTAGTTCCTCTCAATGAAATAGGTCTATTAAATGATGAGTTATTACACATGATACACTTAAAAAGTTCTTCGCATAAGACAAGTGGTAATAAAGAATTTAATTTTCAGCATTTCATTCACAAATTTTATAACAGATCAAATAGGTTAGGATATAAAAATTAAATATAGTACTCATGAAACATTTCGGCAAGGTAAGAAAAAACGTCGACTTCGTGTGTTGCTATCATCTTTAAATAACAAATTGAGGGTGCGTTGTTAGTTTTCGTCGTTAATTTGTAGAACAATAATGGTATGAAGATACTTTAATGGTTGAAATGCTAATTTATTTACTTCATTTAAAATAATTAGAAACACTTTCATCTTGGAAGAAAGAATAGTCATTATTATCAAATAAGACACGAATGATTATATATTATATGTTATGTGTATATTATGTATTAAGTATATTAGTGTATACATTATATGTGAAAGCGGTTAGTCTATAGGTAAATTCCATCTTGTAAATTCATCTCTGTCAAATGGCATATTCCGTGGCAATTGGAAAACCAGTTTTGTATTGTATGTCTTCTGCCTAACTTGTACACTCCTACTACCATCAAAAAGAGAACGAAACAGTAAATAATACTATTTTAAACATAAAAATAAACCGATTTAATACTTATATTAAACTTATATTTTATTGATTTATTTTTTATTTAACTTTGTTTGAATTGTTCTACATATTTAGTTGATAAATTTTATTTTTAATTATTACATAGTATGTATATATTTTTGTTAATTTTTAAGCATTTTATTAAATTTAAAATTTGTTATTAGTTATGATCATTCAATGTACATATATGATATGAAAAATTCTCTTTATTTTTTTCAGGCGAAGTTAGGACTACATAGTCCTTTCTTACACTTAACCTGATTATTAATATATGTAAGTACAAGCCATTTGTAATCTTCAAAATAAAAATCAAATCAACAGTGTTTCAAAAATAAAATGAATATTTGCTATGTATTCTAAAACTAACAAATCTTTTAACAAAAACAAAATTGCACTCTTAAATTTATACTGTGTATAAAATTAATATTTGGGTAAATCTTAAGCTCAGCGACTACCGCTCCGATCGCCGTAATTTTTTGCATTCTAACACAGGTTAACGTATTTCACCGAAAAAAATAGTCCGGATTATCGCCGTAGCCGTTTACTCCCCCCCCAAAAAAAATTTTTTGGAAAAAATAAAATTAAAAAACCTGACTGACAGTGCATTTATTACATTTATTCGTTTTTTTTGGTGTTATTAGTTCGTAGGGCACGTAATTTCACCGAAAAAAGTAGTCCCGATTATCACCGTAGCCGTTTACTCCCCCCCGCAAAAAAATTTTGGAAAAAACAAAATTTGAAAAACCTGACTGACAATGCATTTATTCGTTTTTTTGGTGTTATTAGTTCGTAGGGTAGTAGTAGTCCATGTACTAATTCTAGTATAAACTCGTCTTATCTTATCAGTAATAAAAGCGCGCCGCTTATCTTTTGCCTGTAATGAAACCTGCGTTAGTTCTGTCTGAGTGTTGTGTGTGTAAGCAGTCATGCGTGATCTGGGCTTGGACTTTGCAAGCTCGAGTTAATTTTTTTTCTAAAAGAGCAAGCAGCGCGAAGCGCTGCGCAGCGGGCAAGCATCGTGTGATCTGAATTTTGAATAAGCAAGCTAGGGTCTTTTTAGCGTGTGACAAGAACCATCGCAAGCCATGTCAATAACTTCACTAATTATTCCTTGTCCATGTGGGTTTGTTTGTGTACGTCTGGCGGTCAATCGAAGCCGTCCTATAGGTCACGTGACCCGTCCGGCCAATCGGAAACCTTCCTGTTTGTCACGTGGCTACTGTCAATTCATCAAAACGTCCATGGTCGGCCATTGTTTTTAGTTTGATAGTCGAAAATCTTGTTATTTATGTGTTTTTTATTGCCCACATTGTACTGCCGTAAAACTGGTTTTTATATGTTAGCGATAATCGGGACTATTTTTTTCGGTGAAATTACGTTAACCTGTGTTAGTACGAAAAACTTTACGGCGATCGGAGCGGTAGTCGCTGATCTTAATATTTACCAATATTTGATTACAAAATAATGCTGATGATACATTTTAAACAAAAATTTAGTCAAAATATACAACATTAAAATATTAAAACATTATATTTTTATTAAAATTATTTACTTACACTCACACATTCATTCATTCTGTCTGCAACAATTCATGACTAGCACCACGGCCGCGGACATCCGCTGCAAAAAATACAACTTAACAGCCGAAACAAACCGATCCCGGCTCTCCAAAGATTTTAAAGGATCTGGAAGAGAATTCCACAAACGGCAAGCAGACACTACAAATGATTTATTAAAGACAGTCGTTCTGTGGTGGGGGATTCGCAACGTCGACGAGCCAGTGCGGTTGTTCCTTACGCCTTCTTCAATAGCAATGAACTCAAAATCGTTTGTAAAGTATTTTGGAAACCCGGTTTTAAGGATAGAAAAAAGTAAAATTAGGATTCGGAAAGCTCTTAGATCTTGCAATTTTAACGTTGACATTAGTACATAATAAGTTGTGATATGCTCATCTCGCTTTAAATTAAACAAAAATCGTAAACAATAATTTTGGATTTTCTGCAATCTATTATTCAAAACCACAGTCATGTCATTAACCACGGCACAACAGTAGAGAAAGTGGGGAAATACGAGTGATTTAATCAGTAAAAGCTTTATGTGGTGTGGTAGAAATCGTTGCATTCTTTTCAGCGTATGCACTGCTGCAAATACCTTTTTACAGGTATCTACAATGTAGTCGGTCCAGTCCAGCGTTTTCGTTTAACTTCTGACACTACTACAGTATGCTACAGCCTCTCCGTTTACCAATATTTCACGTACATTGTTAAAGTCAACTGTATTCAAAAGTCTAAAATGCCCAATTATTATGGGTTTAGTTTTGTCCGAGTTGAGTTTCAGTCCGTGCTTTTCAGTCCAATGTACAATCTGTTGAATGTCCAAGGTAATGTTTTCAATAGTTTGGTTAATGTTACTAACACTGCAGTGAGCATATATCTGTAAGTCATCAGCATAAGAGTGAAACTTCGTATGTGTCAGTACCTTGCTTATATCGTTAACATATAGTGAAAAAAGTAAAGGGCCAAGAATGGATCCTTGTGGAACACCACACGTAACAGGCTTCCAGTCAGATCTAATGTCATAACACCCATAACACACTGCTGTATTCAACCTAGATAAGATCCCATCCATGTAAGAACCTCGGTGGAAAATCCTATATGTCTCAATTTTTCTACTAATAAAGTGTGATTAACAGTATCGAAAGCTTTAGAATAGTCAAACTGTACTAATGCCTTTGATCCATGGCAAACCGGATGTCATCTGTAATTCTCAATAACGCAGTTTCAGTACTGTGATACTGTCGAAATCCAGACTGATAAATGTTAAGAATATTTTGTAGAATATTTCAAGATTGTAGAAATTGAGTAATTTGACAATGCACTATTCGTTCAAGACCTTTAGATAAAGCAGGCAAGATGCTGATAGGCCTGTAGTCTTGCGGAAAAGCAGGTGATGGGATCTTGTTTAGTGGACGGATTTGGGCAATCTTCCATATATCAGGAAAAATACCAGTTCGCAAAGATTCATTAAAAATTAAAGTAAGAGATGGAAGTATAGCGAACAAGACACGTTTCACCAGTCGAATTGATATGTCATCAGCACCAGTTGCATTAGTACTGATTCTGTTGATTACATGCAGGACATCCAACTGCATCACTGGCTTAAATTTGAATAGAGGATATGCATGCTCCGTGGGGGGCAGAATTTGTAGTTGGTTGATGTAATTTTGCAGAGCAACATTATTATTTGGTCGAGAAATTAAGAGAAAGTAATCATTTAAATCATTCAAGGGAACTTGGACTGGGACTGAAGAGGGCTGCTTGTCAAAGCCCAGCTTTTTCACATTACGCCACATGATCGTTGTAGTCTGTTTCTTATTAGCAAATAACGTGTTGATGTATCTCAATCTAGAATTTCGAAGGCTCTGCTTAACCCTGTTTCGGAGTCGGCGATACTGATCCATGGCCACCTCATCACCAGTCCTCCTGGCTTTCCGATAGACTGCGTCTCGTTGAACCATTAAATTTAAAATGTCTTGAGTGAGCCAAGGCACTGGGCGCCTTTTATTCACTCGTTTTTTAACAATTGGAGCATGCTTGTTGAAGAGTGACAGAATCAATGAGTTTAATGTGGCAACCATTTCATTAACGGTCGACTGAGTTTCTACAGAATGCCATGGAAGACACATCTTCTAGGAAGACATCCTCATTCAAACGCCTAAAATCCCCATATTTCAAGAATCTTTCAAAAGGCTTAGGCGTTTTATAGGAAAGCACACAGAAAGTAAGATCGTGTTTTGAAACTGCAGGGATTGGAAGTTGCCCTTTGTGAACAATATCATTAAGATCACTAACTGCTATAATGTCTAATAGGGTGTGGGATTCAGCAGTGTGGTGTGTAGCGTCCAGTGGTACAATAGTCATGTTGCAACAATTAAACATAGTAGTCAGTTGTTTGTAATCATTGTTCTGTGTTTTCATGAGTAAATCAGTGTTCATGTCACCCATGATTAGGACACGACTGTAGCACGGCATCAGGCGCAATAGAACATCCTCAAAGTCAGTCAGATGTCCAATCTTAGGAGGGCGGTAATAAACTGCCAGAAGTAGGGCATCTGAACCAGACAATCCAATTTCTAAGAACAGATATTCAGGTCTAGCCGAGTACTCCTGAGGTGAAGCATCCAGTAATTTAACCCTTAAAGTTTGTTTGGTGTATACCGCAACACCTCCACCCCCTTTATTGATTCTGTCGTTTCTGTGGAGAACGTATCCACTTATTGATACCTCACTACTGGGAATACTCGGCTTTAGCCATGACTCTGATATTAAAATAATGTCAAAAGTTTGCTGCCGAAATATAGCACTGATATCATCCACGTGCCCGCTCAATGACTGAGCATTAATATGGGCAGCTTTTAGTTGTTTGGGATAAGGGGACAGTTCATGTAGCAGGACTTGAGCGGTATCAGGCGGAGGAGTGGATGGGGGAGGTGTAGGAGAAGCCGGGTCGGAGTCACTGTCAGCCGCCGACATCCCTACAGCTGAGCCGCGACCGCCGCGCGCCGCCCCGCCACCAGACCACGCTGCTACAGACACACATACACACACATTCATACAATCCTTTCATTTCAACACAATGTATCAATATGAAAAAAATAAACAAATATTCCATATTAGATGCGAAGAGAACGAAATACACACAGCATTGCACTCCATAGATAATACTAATAAATATATACAGTGGTACTAAAATAAAGTAGGAGAGAGAGAGAAAAAAAATGATCATCTAAATAATTGATAACTGATAAAATTGAAATAGTATTAAGTGTAAAAATGATATGTAAATAAACAAATTTAAATAATAAACTTTTCAAACAGAAACAAAATACTACTTGTTAAACATGAATAAATCAGTTATTACGTATACTGTATACAACATAGATAAAACTCAAAATTCCTACAAATAATATTATATTGTTGTCCTAAAACTTAATTATACACACATATACACACACTCACTACTAAATTACTAAATTTAATACTGCATACAACCTCGCAAGAACATGGTACCTGTATGCCCGCAATATATATATTCAATGCCTGCTAAATACAATCTTGAACCCAAACATACAAATACACACACACAGCTCTACGCCCACACATACAATTCAAGAAAAGTATTCATTTATTTTTAAGACATTAGACATAAGACATTAATCCACTATACTAAATCATTACATTTAGAATTTAATCCATGTCGTTATGCAGATGAGGAGAGGGATAAACACTAATTGTCCAATGACCATGTAGCCGAGCCCCTTTTCTTCTCAGAGGTTACCCAGTTTACGCGGCCGTCTATGGTCCAGACATTTCGCGCCCCATGCTTGGCGATCGCCTGCTGGAGCAGCTCTCGCCGATGGAGCTTCAAGTCCTCCCTAACTGTCTCTGGAGTCCCCTTCAACTTCTTCTTGTTATTGAAGACCTCCCTCCGTACACGGTGGCTGACAAACCTGACGATGATGGTCCGTGGTTTCGCCGGGCCGCGATCATCAGGCCGGCGGGCAGCTCCGACGCGGTGGGAGCGATCTATGTCGGCCAGGCTAACACTGATTCCCAACCTCTCGGTAAATAATTTTACCATCATCTCATCTGTGTCCTCTCCCTGTTCCTCCTTCACGCCAAACACCCTCAAGTTGTCGCGCCGCTGATATTGTTCGAGCTCATCAGCCCTCTGAGCCCAACCCCGATTTACAAGTGACAGCTGTTGCCTAAGTCCCGCCACCTCTGCCTTTAATAATTCTATTTCTGCGAGCGCATTTTGGACGGTGGCGTTGAGAGTGGCAGACACTGTCTCAGAGACCTGAGTCGCCACGAGCTGGACTGTTAGGTATAAACCAGCCAGAAGTGATCCCTGCTGGGTTTTAAAATGTATTGGTTTATAAAAGTAGTGTGTGTATTCTTCCTGCATAAGAAGAAATAATACATTTTTTGTTAAAAGTTCACTGTTTAAGACTTACGACTTAATGTAATACCAGATATGTAATTCTGAAATACACAAACACACACACACACACACACACAGAAACGCACGCACGCATACTCATACATATAAACACCACTCATGTATTATAGGGAATTCATAGAAATAGACCATTTAAAGTTGATAAACACAGCAAATGAGTCAAACATAATTTATTTCATCAAGACACAAATATAATCAGTAATACAGTACTTATCATTTTGATGAGGCTAAACGGGGCAGGTTGTTTCCCAGGGATTCTTATTAATGAAGATATGAAATGAGACAAATCCATAATATCTACCTAACTGGTAAAAGCACTGAGGAGCATAAGGTGCAACTGCCTGAAACACATCACAGTACATCAACAGCAATACAACATGTACAATGGAGTTATGTTACTGCAACAAAGCGTTGAAATTTAATAATAATATTCCTTTTCTTTTTGTACTAGGACCAGAAGAAGGTCATAAGTTGTAACATGACTGTTTCCATGCACTTTTACCTGAATATATGCTCTTAGGTATTTACTGGAATTTCCGCCCAATAGGCGTCTTCTGGCAATCTCGACAAAGATGTTAGAACAATGCAAGGAATCGTCATCTCTGCAACCTAACCCATCTCTTGAGATCAAATCCGGAAGTTGATAAGCTTCCAAGTTTAACAGCTTATTTCCGGGATTAGCTAGCTATGTTATTTGATGAAATTCATACATAGTCTTCACACGTAATTCCATTTCTTTGTAAGAGGCTTGGAAGATTGTGGAATCTAAAAGGAATGTATCTATTAAATTTTATTCAATTAAAATTATGCCCCGAATCATTTATATTATTAATTTAATATTATTAAGTTACTAATAAGTATTGAGATAAATAATATCTCCTCTCTCCAACGTAGGAACCCTGCTAAAGTCTTCAATTTTTTTTCAAGAATAGCGTCTTCGAACTCTATTGTCCTACTTGGCCGTAGGCTATACGCACCCATTTCGATTTACCATGTCCGAAGCTTGAAATCTAGCTGCCTTAAGGCCAAAGTAAAATTGTTTACTAACGTTCAAAAAGATTCCATGAAGTGTCGTGCATTCTCATCGAACTTGAAATCTCATGAAATGTTTCCTTTTCCTCGAGAGATAAATAAGTTTCGCTGACAGTCAACCAGCAAAGTTTCCACCATTGCCTTAAGTACTTGAGAAATCGTGCATCCAGCTGCGTCACTGAATAAGGTCTGCATAATGTGATACACATATTTAAAACTACAACGTACAAAAATACATATAGGAGGTTTTTAGGAAAGGGTTGGATTATATTAAAAAACCTTATTTACCGACCTTCATGCCCTCTGGGGTCGGATCCTCGAACCACACCCTTTTTTTGGAAGTGAAAGTACCAAATGGTCCATGGACTACACCAATCAGATAACCTTGGTCATAGATTACCGCTATTCCGACATGGTCATCACATGAGCCGTCTATGTACATTTTGTAGAAATAGTGCTGTCCTGTAAATTAGAAATGATTATTTAATGTTAAATCTTATCTTTGTACGTGTATAGTTAGTTTTTCTATAGGAATATAACTCAGGTCAGGCAAATATTTTGTTGTTAGGTTTACAACCATAGGATTCGGTTACGAATAAATGTTGACTTTTAATTAGTCGAGTAAGCTGAATTTTGATGTGTTGATCTTGTTTTATCCATACTTTCCCTCCCCCGTACCTCTCTACCGTAACCTAAACCATGTTCAAATTCAAGATAAAAACACATGATTTTGGTTCCAGTTGAATTTAAATTTACATTTATTTAAATACATGTAAATTTATATAAAATCTTTTGTTTTGTACTATAAATAAATTTGACCAGGATTTCGTGTAATCTTTCCCTCCTTCCGAAGGAAGTGCTGTTCTATGGTCGTAACGTTATGAATTTGATGGTTACCTTCCTATCAGTCACGTGGTTCTATTGATGGTGGTCTTATTCTTAGATTTTGTTATTCACACAATTGTATTCATTTTACATAGGCGGAGTATTTAGGGTCTTAGTGAAGCCTCTTGGAGTCAATTAATTCAGAAAGCTTAATTAACAATGGAGTTATGTCTCATTCCATGGAACATTTTTACCTATGAACCGAGAGCGAATATGCGCTATACAGGCTCATAAATAAATGTTTATGTGAAATCTATAGTGAAATACACCTTACGTTAGTTTTACACCCTACGTGGAGTCCAAAATAAGAGAATATAAAAATATTTAGAAGCATGAGACAATAATTCTTGTCTTAGATTATATACATTTAAGTTAACACACCGCCAGACACATAAGTATAGGTTAAAAGAACGTCAGCCGAGTATCTGAAGGCCATATATTTAACTTTAAATGATTAATTTCAGTCTCCTATATAATTCATTAACTGACGGTGATATCTATATCTGATGTGCCTTGCGTTTGGTTTTAGGCACGTCAGGTAAACAATAATTGTGTGGGTTAAACCCGTAGTTTTCTATTTTAACCGTTTGGTATCCTCACTTTTTGATCGTCACCAAAACTGACACTGTACCGGTGGCTATAGATTTATTTGCTATAGGAAGTTCCCCTATAGATATCATCATGCAGTAGGTTATGTGTTTATAAAATCCAAACTGACTCGCGTATTCTAGATTGTTTAAATTGATTATGATATCGTAACCCCTCCTAACTATCTTAACAAAACCAATTAATAACACCGCCACCCATTTTTTTAGTGACCTTAAGCACAAATTAAATATTATAAGTAAACGTGATAAATAAATAAATGTATTGTACAATTATAGACCGGAGTGGTATTTAAAAATAAACATAATTGAAGATGTGAATTTTGTACCTAAATTCATTCTATTGTTTTATACTTACAAAACTGCTGTTGAATACAAACTTCTAACTTTTCTAATATTCTTTAATAAAAAATAAGTTTTTACAATGGAAGGTATGTAAAGGTAACATGCGTTTTCGTCGTTAGTGGCACAAATAATCAATAAAACTACGTTCAACATTTGAAAAAGGGATCAGATTGCAAATATCGAAAACTAGTGTTATTTGTATTGTCATTGGGCGATGGCTAATGTCCTAAATATCCCGCTAACTAAGCAGATATCTTTGATGTATAAAATTTAACGTAACACTAATAAATTAAACTTTAACTTTTCAAGTATGTTTAAAACAATTCTTGATTTGTTCATCTGCTATTATACCAAGACAAGTTTTGTCGTTAGGACAAATAGTGACCTTATGCATGTGTTAATGATTAAGACTTCTAATATTTAATACATGTATTATACTGATACATACTAGAATTATTAAAATATACAAGTTATAACGTACTGCATAGTACATATATTTTATCATGTGTTATTATGGTTTAAAGTGTTTAATTTTCTATGAGTATAGTTTTAGTAAACGTTCTAAGAAACCTTATAGTTATTAAATATAATGTTACACGAAAATAATAATTAATCGCTTAGAAATGACGCTTACAAATAAAAATCATAGAAGACTTTTTTATTGTATTCGAACACATTAATCATAACATTTAAAAATTTGTAAGTGGTAGATTTAGACTATTAATTCACTTTAATTATAAAATAAACCACGCAACGCAAATTAATATTAAAACTACATATGCTTAGCTTTTCAGATACTATGGCATATTCTTTTTGTGATACATCTCAAAATAAAGTGTTGCTGTCGAAAGGTCTGTTTGACAAAACACAATGTCTTATGATTTTAAAATATAATCGAAATATATGAAGTTTGTGACAAGATAATTAGTTAATGAAGCTCTTTGTCAATATTACTGTTACTATTTCACTCTTTTACTTCGATTGAATACTCTTACCCATTCCTGGGTAGCAACCCTGCTTGGTGAATCCTTGATTTTCAACTTCACTCTCATATCTTGTTATTTTCGTGTATTCATAATTTTCCAAAACCACATAAATGTCTTGTGGTACCGTTCCCTCTTCGATACACCGACAGCCTTCACTCAAAGTTCCTGCCAACACATTTTCAATTAAATTGACTCTACAACTTCCAATCCAGTATCATTAACTGGAAGAATATGAGCCGTTAAAATCAAACATCAGACCAATACGCCAGTATGTTATTTCTTTTTTCAGTTGGAATGGTTTCAATTTAGATTATTATACTGTAACTACTAACCTGGAGAGGCGAACAGGACATCGGTGCACCAGACATCTATTCCCCAGTAAGTGTGGTTCTGATATGCCCCTTTGTCGTCGTAACTGTAGTTGAAAGCTAAGCCGTAATATTCTGCTCTTCTAGCAACATCAGATTTAATTACCTGAAAATATGCTTTTTATAAACAGTACGTAAAATGAACAAAGTAGGTGTACGCCACACCAAGTGTCACGTAACAGGCTGAGATTGCATGACATATTTCAAATCTATAGCCCATTTAATTGGCCGAGATGTACTGAGGCCAGAGAGGCATACAGACTGTAAAAAAAAAATATTTTTAAATCCCCCGGCACATGAAATATAAATTGCATCAGCCTACTGTGTGATAGGCTTTAATTACGCTCAGCCAAATTCCTTAGTTGTACGTGCACCGTCATATATCTCAATCTTATCTATGTATAAAATGAAGTTTCATGTCTGCAGAGAATTATTTCTCAATATATCTTGCTACATAGCAAATTTAAGTTTTTTTTATTAGGTTAGGTTTCACACTAGTGTTCAAATAAAAAAAGTTCTAGTAAGCTATGAGAGTTCACTAAAACTCAAGAGAGCGCTGAAATCAAATATTGCCACCGACTTATCATTGACGTTCCATACTATGTTTTTAGTTTTAATCTATGAATGAAAAAGTTACATGTTCAAATCTTAATTGATTGAAATCAATTTCTTTACACATATATTTGATCTGCTATTTTCTAGTTTCTATCATAGTTACCCATAATACAAACGTACAAGTATTCGGTAACACTCAGCCGACAATGATAAATGCCAAAAAATACAAATCATACTGGTATAATGGATAAATAACTTAAATAAGCTTAGTTAAAAAATATTTAACACTTAAGAATTATAAAACCTAGAGTACATTATACAGGAAGAACCTTTAACTTGAGTTAGTCCAATAAAACAAATTTCATCTTTGATACCTCAGACAGTATTCTAGATTACCCACATTGTATGTGAATATGAACCCTTTTCAAATATGTGGAGAGTAAAGTTAAATAACGAATGTTATTAAATCTTGAACCATCTTTCTTACATGATAATTCCATAAGAAAGGACGATGAGTTCTCGTTGTTCTGTTCCTATGTAATGTTTGCTAAGTCTAATTAATATAAATATAGAACGACTAAATAACTGTTACGTCAATATTTCATTTACATTAGCCTTTTCCGCTTCCTTGATTTTTTTGGTTGGAACAACTTTTTTTCTATGTTTCTTCATGTTGTATATATGTAGTGAGCAAATTAAAATGTTTTATGAAACTACATTTCTAAATAAATAAGATAGAGTTCGATGATGGTGCATTTCTCTTCATGGAATGTCAATCAATCTATCCTTAGTGTCTGGCTCTTTCTCTCCCTTCTACCTTATTTTGTTGCTCTAAATTGGAGGTAACTTAAAACAGGTTTTATATCTTCCATAAATAAGCCTAGTGCTGGATTCGACCATTTATTCCCTTACTACCGATGGGGTTCTTATATTAAACACATTCTGTCCGTTATGGCCATTGGCCATTCGATGGTTAAGAATTTGACTAGACGATAAGCAACCATTCGGCCAAATACGAACTATTTATTCTATTCTAGACTACCCACATTTTTCTGTTCTTGGTCAGAGAATGTTGTGTTTCATAACATCAACTAAGATGAGCAAAGACAATTCTAATGAATACGCCTCGATGAGTTGTAAACCGGAATGAGTTAAGAAAATCATCCGGTTTTAATGTAAATCTATATAGTAGTGACAGTCAGTATTTATTTCATGCTGACTATATTTTAAAACATATTGATGGTAATTATAACATAAAATACTAACACCTTTTGATGAATAAGTTATGCTGATTGTCGGTTGGTTGAGTTTCAGCCAATCAGGTTACAGCTCCGTCCTCGTCACTAAACTTTATAAGAAGATGTCAATAATTGGCGCTGCCAGTTTCGGTTTATTTTATATATATATATATATATATATATATATATATATATATATATATATATATATATAAACACACACATACTATATATATTTGTATACATTTATATATATATATATGTATATATATGTGTATATATATTTGCTGAAGATAGACCTATAGTATCATAAAGTTTAAATCATGGAATATTCCATCAATGACTATTAATACTTGCTTTAAGTTTTGTTAGTTCATATGGGCATTACATTGTACATTGCTCACAGAATATGCATACTGTGATAGTATTGTTTTATCTGCCATAACCACAGGTGGATAAACTATTTTTGAAATAGTAGATTCGATTTAAAATAAGTGTTTCAATTTCAGGCCAAAATTTGCAGGTAACTACGTTTGTTTCATATCAAGTTTTAAAATTCACTAGAACGAAATAACTTAATGACAATGTATGTTGAATGAAATACTAGTTTAGACTGCACGACACCATCTAGTGTTTCTGCTTACTAGATTCCTGAAAGATGTGGAGAAAAGATTGTGAGTAACTTATTACCTAAAGTGAAGGATTTATCACTGTGTAAGTTGAAAACATTGAAAATAAATACTAACACAATAACGAATACCACTTATGTTGTCACACTTGTCGAACAGAAGGATGACCCTTGGATCGTCAGGGTAGGAGTATAAGTCTACGTTAAGGACATCATCATGGCACATGAAGATGTATTCTGGAGTGTTACTCATGCAAGATATCTCAGACACAGC
This sequence comes from Homalodisca vitripennis, assembly GCF_021130785.1. NCBI lineage: Eukaryota > Metazoa > Arthropoda > Insecta > Hemiptera > Cicadellidae > Homalodisca > Homalodisca vitripennis. Next base: position 174,328,964 of record NC_060208.1, on the reverse strand, counting down.
TTCCGGTATCGGGAAATATCCATCTGTTGTTGAGTACTTCACTAAAAAAAAAAGATTTAGCTATCAGTACGTATACATGTAACATAACACCATTAAGGTGAGTGAATAATAATGACAAGGTCAACCATGTCGCCCTTCGGTGACCTTAGTCTTGCGGGCACTCAATATGTTGGGCAATATTTGTGACTTACACTTTTACATCCTACTTTGAGTTCATTAGAGGAAATTTTTTAAATTTTAGCATAAACACTCTAAAATGTATATTTAAAAGGTGTGAAAGGATAAAAATAATACGACTCTCCATACATTAAAAAAATTTTAATTATTAATTTTCTTTTTCAGGATAGAAAATAGAGAAGATTGAGACAAATAGATACGAAAGTTCTAAATACCGAGCATCATTCCCCCCAAAAATATAAAAATATCGTTGTTTTTCAACTTTTTAGACCACAGATTTAAAAATAGAAAACCATTTTTATTTACTATGTATTTATCTGCAAAAGTTGAGCACCATTTTCAAATAATTAAGATTCAACAGTAAAGAGTAAACTAAAGGTAATATTGTTTTATTATTATGAACATAAAAAATATATAAAATGCGTTATAAGTGATAGAGAAAAATAATCAAGGTACCAGCAGCAAATGAAGGCATATTATTATTACTTAAACTAGTAGAAATTCAGACAACAATAATTGATGAATAAGAAGAATCAATAACAAAACAAAATATGTAGAACAGTAGACATAATTCCTTTAGTTAATATTTACAGTTATCATTTACAAATATACCACAAGAGGTAAAAAATCATATCTTAACACTTCTTTAATTTCCATATAGTATTTAGTCAATCTTGAAGTGTATTTAATTTGTAGCAGTAGCCAAAAGTCATATGTTTTCTATAAAAATTTTAATATTTCGTGGTAAAACTTTGTATTAGTATCATATTGTTTCAAAAGTAGTTAAATAAATGTATTTCAAGATTATAATTATAGAAGCTGAAACTCAATTAGTATTGTATTTATAATGTACTTTGAGATTTTCATAAGTCGTGACTGAATAGATATTTTTTTTGGAATAATTACAATTATTATCTTACTCTTCAATAATACTCATAAATATTTATGTGTTAGTGCCCATAGCCAATTTGCAGCTTATAAGCACATAACTGTTTTTTTTTCTTGAAAACCGCAGAAAAATGTTTACTAAGAAAGAAATCTGTATTTTGCCACGTTAAATTTTAGGAGGCCGAGAAGGGGAGGGGTATTTTTCTACCTTGATACATTTAAAACCGACCTGTAGAATAACAGTTATAAATGAACCGTCAGACAACTAGAAAAAACATTGAAATACGCCACATTAAGGGTCAGTATATAGTTATATAGATGATGCCGATTTAACACTTACTTACTTGTCCGGCAGTTAGTTTTAGGTTTTTTAAGCTACAAAATATTATCTGAGAAAAAGTTTCATTTCACATTTTCAACTCTTGCGATCGATATCCCCCTATCCAACCTCTACTAAAACTAGAGCAACTGACCATCGATCTTTTGCTTCGGTAAACTTTTTCTAATAATTTTAAGATAAACCTGATTGCGTAATTAGAGTAAGCAAATTTCACCTAGTTTTATTGGTACTGTTCATCAAGCCATTCTTGATACTGTTCAGTGTACATTCTTGTGGTATACTCAAAAATTATTTAAGTGGAATTAATAATTTAACTCTAATTATTTTTTACGATACTTAAAATTGAAAAATGTTCACCATTTTTCAGCTAAAAAATTTGGCAAATTTTACGGTAGAGAAACAAGCAAGGCAGTAACCAAGGACAGATGAAATTTGCATTAGCACACTACCTCCAAAATAATATTATTGTGAAATAATAAAATGTCTAATAATAAGCCTACTTACCATGAGGTTGGCCCCATTCTACTGCAAAAATGCCTGCGATAAAAATACAACAATGTATTAATTAAATATACTGATCAATTTCAATGTTGATAGATTCTAAAATGTATAATTTATAAATGTATTGTTGAAAAGAACAGTACGTTTTTAAATCTAAGGTTCATGTTAAGTTTATAGGATAAATTAAGACAGTTTTTCCTTTATTAGCAATGTCTGCCTAAAGTTGCAGCAATAAAATTTGACAGTAGGACTCTATTCTACTACTTTGATTTTAAAAATTTTCACCACATGAGCCTACGTAGCGAAGGAATTTGCATCACTCTTGACAACTTGTAACTGTAACTCTAACGAAACATACTATTTTCCGAATGGTCAATATTGAAAACATGCAACTACAATGGTTGTTAGCATTGTAGTATGTAAGTACCTAATTGAAACGTACAATTTCGTACATATAGACGTTTTAAGTTCCAAACTAAATAGGTATTTTGCATTAAAATGGTATAGCATTAAAATACTTCACTGAGGTAGCACGCAAAATTTCAAGTCCATATCTCATTTCAGTAAGCTACGTGTGTTACTGTGCGACATTTTAAAATGTTCCATGATTGTATTTTTTTGCTTACAAATTTATTCTAAGATTTTCTCGTTGCTATTATGGTTAGCCATAAATTAAACGTAAAATGTTCGGTAACGCTAATTAAATCCAATGGAGTGATATTTTACCATCAATGAAAAAGGACAAATTAGTTTGCCACCCAGTATATGCACTTAAATTTGAGTTATTTGGTACTTTATATTAGGTAAACATAAGTAGTCCGCCACACCACGTGTCGTGTAAGTGGCTTCGCTGACGTTGCATGCAGAATTTCAAGTCAATTCTTTCTTGTAGTATTGTGCGGTCAGACAGACAGACAAACAGACAAAAATCAAATTTCTATCGCCCCTTGAATGATAGACTACGCTTTAGCGAAGCTTTGTTTAATAACAGAACTTAACTCTTTGAACTTGATGAAAGATATGAAATAAACAGCATGCATTAACCTAATTGCATTCTACAACTCAGTTATAACTTAAAGGTGTTAAGCTAAAAGCATATTGTTTGCTAGTATGTCTCAGATCGTCATATCGAAACTCTTTACACTCTCATCTCCATGAGAGACGGTTTCTTAAACCTGTATTTGATTTAAGCACACGCTTACTAACACACGTTATTTGGGAGGTACATAAAGGGCTCATACTATCTAAGCCTAAAACTTTAAACGACAAATGGGTTGAATACATACTTTAAAAACTTCACTATCAATATACTTTTGCTTAAATCACTATATACGTAGTTTAAATGATCTTAAAATTACCTGAAATCCATGAAGCGGCTATGACGGTAGCACATAGATCGAAAATCATTCTAAAAACAGAACATTTTCGTCAGTAACGAATATTCAGTATGAGCCCTCTCATACATAAATAAGAGTGATGGAAATAGATGCAAATATGAGTGTCAAGTGCAGTGAATGTATATGGTTTGGCTTGCCACCACCTCAAATCGGAGTCTGGCAAATTATCATTATTAGCTAGCCAATGGAAGTTTGACACTGTTCGATATGATCAGTACGAACTTCACGGGTTCTGGTCTTTGCTATGTTGTTAGGCTGTTCGCACCCGTTTATAATGCACTCTCCAATGTTGAATTGTCCCCTTAATAAGATTTAATGTCATCAAAGCTGTTATTGTAGTCTATAAAAGACACAGTGAACCTGATTACGACTCGTTCCAACCGCAAATTTTGTGCAAAACTGACAAGACAATACCACCAATTTCAAAAAAATTAACTGCTTTTCACTTACTGAAAAATTTCTAATCTGTTCAGCTGATTTCATAAATAAGTTACAAGCCACGAGGGTAGTTTGAACTGATAGTTGTCGGTTAATACAGCTAGTCGATGTGAACTGGAATAAACTATACAATTTGTATGCATTTAAAAGTCTGAGTTGGTTTTTTCTCTCTTGAATTTGCAATTCAGTCAGAAAAATTACGTAAATTAAAAAGCAAAACTACGGAATTCATAAAATATAGTTTCAAAGTTTTGAAACAAATTTTCGAAACTAAGAAATTAATATCAGTTCTTTTATACAGACAATTTTAATAAACGGGAAAGATTTTTATTTCTTGATCTGTTAAATTTTGTTTACTTAGGTGTTGGAAGCCATCCTAACAAATTATTTTCTAAATTTATTTAAAGAGCTATGAGCAGCGTACAAGCATGTATATTATTAAGGGCGCAACATGTTCTCTTAATATCGTGTCGTTGTTTGTCTTTCTGTACGATGCTCTTGTTAAAAATCCCTAGAGACTCGGAACTTGATACATACAATTTTCTTGGTCCAATGAAGACCTCTATTGATTCTGGAATCATCAAGTCAACGAAGGGGGAGCGGGTACAGTCAGTTGTGTTAGAATATTAGCCAGGGCATGCAACTACTACTGACGGCCGATTTCATATCTTCGTGTTTTTTATGGACACTTCCTGAAACATTCCACGATAAATAAACTATCTGATCAAAAAAACATGATGATCTCACTCACTCACAAATTTTCACTAATCCAGGACAAAGTTACAGCCAGTTAGATTCGTCAAGTTCTGTCGGTCCTTCTATTTCCTTGTATCTTTTTATTGAGAGTATTTCGGACCGGAATTTATAAATCGATGCTCGCCATTTTACTGGTAGTAATTTTACTGGATAACTTACTGGTAGTAATTGAGGAGAAAATTATATTAAAGTGTACAATCATATGATATTGAATAATGCAATACAGATTCATGATTGAAACATTTTAAACAACTTTCCTATTTAAAAACCTCGGATAAAACCACTGTTACCAGCAAAGATTTTAATTTCCTCACTTTAAATCAACTAATATACAAAAACTATTTTAGTTATACATAAATAATTTACTGTCTTTACATATTAGATTTTTAGCATTTTTTATTTTTAAATAATATTTATAAATGAGGATAACTTTCATTGTTGATATAATGTAGTAATTAAAACTGTCTGTTTAAGAAAGTTAGGCACTAAGCTGGAGTTTAATACCTAGATAAGAATTACCTGTACGCTGTATGATATAAATAGTTATTAATGTATGTTTTATCGATAAAAATATGATATGTTAATTAATATATTCATTTAAAAAATCTGCAAATCTGAAGTGTGAAGTGGCCAATAAGATAATATAGTAGTAATTAGGAGTAGTATAGGAGTAAATCTATCAGCATGGCTTACCATGATGAGATGAGATGAATTTATTAAAACATAAGTGCACATTAGAAGTTGTAACTTTCATGCCATTTTTAACTTTCTCTGTTGTCTCAAAATGTTATAACACAATACAATATAATAAATTAATCTACTTTATATAGAGGTTATCTATGAGTGTGTATATCCTAACTCTTTGTTAGGTGTTTCTTACCTGTCCTTAGTTTTGTTGCTGCGTATCAAATATTTAATGGCATGTAAATTGCATGTGTTTAATTTCTATGTGTTGGTTGATTCATTCACTAACAATACTTATGCGTGAAGTGAAGCTAACATCAATTCTTAGATATGACGTACTTGTCTCTTTGTGAAATGAGTCTATGACATGTGGCAGCCATTGGAAATGGTGCATCGTAAAACTTTCTCTGGAGCAAAACGGTGAAGTTTATTTACATGCCAATAAATATGCACTCATGACATTTATATATTAGTTTTATGAGGTTGAACGTACACCTGTAAAAGTATATTCCTACTATATTCCATAATTGCAAACTGTAATAATTGAATAACTTTAGAGATGGAAATAAATCATTATTATTATTTTAATAATAAAGAGTATATTGATGTAATATATATTAAAACTATTTGAGAAGTAATTTTTAGGGCGATATATTGACAAATACTGTGTAAGGTCATTACATTTTAGTTTGATTTTGCTACTTATTTTATGCTGAGAAAAGAATAAAAATAAAAATAATTATTAATTTTTCGAAACAATCTTTTTGCCAACCAAATATTTTTCAAGAGGCCATCCTTAAATTGATAATAAACTTGCTAATAAACTCACCATCGGGAATCGAAATTGTGACCTTTCAGTTAGAGAGTTGTGAAATCAAATATCGAATACAATTTTTAATGTGAATTCACCACTTTTAACATTATCACCTAAAGCGAGACATTTAATGGTAAACTGGACAACAAAATTAACCCTATGGGGACCAGACGGCTGTATGAGTTCTGGTCGAGCATACAATGACGAGCATGTGTACAGTCACATATCATTGCCGCTGGTCTCCAGAGGGTTAAAATACCATACCCAAATTAATAGGAAAAGAAGTACTCAATAAGTACAAATAAAACTTAAGAAATACATTTCTTAATAATATGTACAATTATGTAAGAATCTTATATTTATACTAGTTGGAAGAAGACAAGTTGAGTAGCTGTGCGTCTTTTTTTTATTTTCTCATGCATTTCAATGCACGATTCCGAAGTGATAATTTGAATACTTAATAGAGCTTTGACACATCCTAGGGACATCAAAGCTTTTTCTAAAAACCAAAAGCGTTTAATTAACGAAAAATTCCTTTCAACGTATGCATTCGTTCCTGGAAGAGATAAAACAAACTCGCTCATTTTTTATGTTTGGAATTGTTATCTCTTGCTTTTTAAAATTCCCTGAAGAGAGTTACTCATCTTTGCTCAGTTGATAGTTCATTGTTTGCCCACTCATAAAACCGTTCGTCCATAAGATTCGTTGAACATGTCATCAGGTGACGTGTTGACTGGAAAAACTTTTTTAAACAATGACCATCTTTTTTCAATTCCCCCACTGTCTCCAACTTATCCAAGACAAATGTTTTAAGCGTTCTAGGTTAGCTTTCCATCAGTCTAAATAAGGAATACAATTTTCATAAATATAGTTGCTGTCTGTTTAAATTGATTTAAATCACATACAGATTCTGCCTGCAAAATCTTTCTTTGGAGACCCATGACTTTCATTGAAAGGAAACAATGATTTTCTCTCTCCTCAATGTTTTTGTAGCATACAGTTCAAAATACTCATTTACAGCTTCAGTTGCAGATATTTTGTCTCCTTCAATCATTTTCACACTTTAAAGAAATTTACCAGCAAAATTGTGCAGAAACCATAACAAGAGCTTTTCACAAACATTTTATAATGTTACAGAATTTTGGTGGCACTGTAGGTGGAAAATTGGCAAAGTATGTAAGATGCATGAATTGTGTGTTGAGTGTGATCCTAATGTGGGGATAATGTACACAATTTTAGTTTTGAACTTTTAATATCAACGTTTGCTATACATGTAAATAATATTTGTGCAATAAAGATTGATTGATGAAGCGCAGCTCGCTTGAACGCTGCGCAGCGCTGCGAGGCAATGTTTCGGCTTTTGAGCTGCCGTCTGCCCGCCTAAGGGAAACTAACATCCACTCTTAGATAGAAAATAATTGCTTCTCTGTAACATGCATCCAAAGATAGCTTATCTCATGGCTTATCACTTGCTTAACTTTATATCTTTAAGGACATGGCGTGAATACGATAAAGAAATTCTTAGAATTCCCTTTAACTTCGTGTTCTATGACACTATATGGGCATCACATTACTATTCATATGTGCTTATTAGAGTATTAAATTACCGCCTATGTAATTGACACAAACTCCATTCTAGAAACACAAAGGATTAGGCATGGTGTAGTGTTACAGTATAATATAAATACTGCACTGTTAGTATATTTCGATAAGGAAAAATATTACTACGATTATTCTTATGGTAACTCGTAAGAACAGCAGGTTATATGGGGTGTAAATTAAGTCCTGTTACGCCTGGATATATTCTGAACGGATTAAGATATTGATGTACAATCTTTACTATACATATAAAAATACTTTTTTAAACTTTTTGAAGGATAAAAATATTTCTTCCCTTTTTAAAAGGGGGGCAACTTTAAATTTTCAAATTTCAACCCTTATCTTGTGACATGTCATTTTAACGGTATATTCAATGGAAACACAATGACATGAACACAAAGTCTCTACGAAAATCCTAGCAAAAGTTATAAGTAAACAACCCCATACTAAGGGCGTAAATTAAGTCCTGATACTCTGGGATATATTCCAAACGTGTTGATATATCAATGTAAAACCTTTACCATTCTTATTAAATTGCCTTTTAAAATTATTTGAGGGTAAAATTTTTAACATCAAGTTATCTCTTCTACCTCGTTTGAAAATACGGGGAAAATATTTTTATCCTCCAAAAAGTCAAAAGAAGTATTATAATAGGTGTGGTGAAGATTTTATATTGATATTCGAATCCGTTTAAAATATATACAGCCGTATCAGGACTTAATTTTCACCCTGTATAAATAGTCTTTGTATTATCGGCTCTTTACAAATAAAGTTTTCAAGCAGCTTCTATTACATTTATATAAAATATTCCGTTTTGAAATATATTAATTTTTTAAATTTATATCTTAATACAATAGTTGTAAGATATTAGATAAATCTAGTAAGTAGTTAATAAAGTACATAAAATTTCAAATTAAAAATCTATTTACCTAATAAATTTCAACTATCTCATATTCAATTATGTCATTTATGAATTGATTTATGACAGTGCAACAGTTCCTTACTTAATTGTTTGAAGTTTATTCTCTTAATTGCCTTTCAACAAAACAAGTTGCATAAGTAAGTGATGAAGTAGAAACAACCAATAGTTCATTTAAGAATCCACAGTCTCACGGAGGAAAGATTGGGGTACCTGTTGCGTCCATGGCTTTGGCTCCTGTGTGTGAGGAGGAGGTAGCATGTGTCATATAGATACTGAAATCAAAGAAGACCAGTGACGCCAATGGGATGTCAGTGTGGCTACTCAAACACATTGCTTCAAACATATTTTGAGTCCTCTATCAAAACTGACCAATTTTTCATGGGGGACTGGAAGTTTTCTCTTTTAAAGACGGCTAAGATCACCCCAATTTTCAAAAAGGACGATCCTTGATAGTTTGAAAGTTTGATAATACGAGTACTCACTCTATAGTGTCCAAGCTTACATCCAGGGGTACGGAGAAAACTGTTGTTAGATGGAGAAATAACATGCTTAAGAGCAGGCATCTCTGTGCGGAGTCACAAGAGAGGTCAAAACGCAGCGAGGATGTCCACAAGGAGGTGTATTATCACCAAGCCTGTGGAACATAGTTGTGGATGACTTACTCTGGACTCTGAATGAACAGGGTATGTATGCTCAAGGATATGCAGATGTTGTTGTCATACTCATAAGAGGCAAGCATATGGGTATTACGTGTCTGGAAATGATGCAGAGAGCACTGGCCATTGTGGAGCGATGGTGTGACGAAGAAGAACTTGCAGTGAATCCTTCGAAGACCGTCATGATACCATTTACAAGTAGGAGGAAACTGGAAATCACACAGCCAGTCCTATGTGGGGGCCAGATACAGATAAGCAGGGAGTTCAAATATCTAGGAGTCAAACTAGATGATAAACTCACTTGGAATAGTCATCTGGAATACATAATCAGCCGATCTCAGACTACAATGATGATGGTGAGACGTGCGGCAGGATGCACATGGGGGCTTGGACCCGACATGTCACATTGGCTGTACACCAGAGTCATCAGACCAATGATGGTGTATGGCTCAGCGGTATGGTGGCCAAAAGTCCAAGAGGTGACTGTCGCAAAAAACCTGTCAAAGGTACAGCGGTTGGCATGCTTGGGGACAATGGGCGCCATGAGAGGAACACCAACCGCTGCTATGGAAGTAGTGCTAAACCTCCCACCCCTAGACATACAGTATTCGTCATAGGGGAGGCTAGGATGGCTGCCTACAGACTGAAGTGCAATGGGAACTGGCATCATCACCATGCTAGTAAGCACTCCAAGATCGTTGAAATTCTCAAACTGGATATTCTAGAAATGATGTCTGACAGAATGGCAAAGGTTACGGACTGGGAAAAAACATTACAAGTCAACATTGTTGAAAGGAAGGAATGGTCAAAAGGTGAGCCTGACTACATGAAGAAGGCTCTAACCTGGTACACGGACGGGTCAAAGACTCTGAAGGGTACTGGGGCAGGGGTCTGGGGAGCCAGACCTAGGGTTAACTTAAGCTTTAGCCTAGGTAAACTGGCAACTGTCTTTCAGGCTGAATGTACAGCCCTTGCAGAATGTGCAAGAGTTAATGTGGAAAGGGGCTACAAAGGCAAAACCGTCTACATTAACTCGGACAGCAGGGCTGCTCTGCAGGCCTTGGCCAACCATGGCTGTAATTCGAAGACAGTCTGGGAATGCCGTAAGGTCTTTAAATTGCTGGCGAAAACCAATACAGTTATTATAACTTGGGTGCCTGGACATAGAAGAATCACAGGTAACGAAGGGGCAGACAGTTGCGCTAACTTGGGAGCCAACTGTCCTCTTACCGGTCCTGAACCAACGTGTGGGGTCTCATATAACTTAGCACGTAGATCAGGTACCAAGTGGAAGGTTAACAAACACCTACAACATTGGAGAAATACTGAGAGGAATGTACAAGCAAAGCGGTTGCTCAAGGGACCATCAAGGAACATTGCAGCAGATGCCCTTAGAATGAGTAGAACGGAGATCCGAAAGGTGACTGGTTTTATTACAGGTCATTGGATATTCCGAAGTCACCTGAACAGAATAGGTGTTCCAGTTCAGGAAACACTGTGCAGGAAATGTGGCGAGGCTGACGAAACAGTCAAGCACGTCATATTTGAATGTCCAGCATTACAGAGCAAACGCTCAAGATCCCTAGGTGTTCTTATGCATACGGAAGAGGGGTTGGAACAGAAAAACAAAGTGCAAAATGCGCGGCGCCATCCGTTATCTCATTTGGGAGAGAAAACGGCGTAATTCCATATGATGGAGCGGAATTTATCGCCATGGAGTTTGGAGCGTCTCGAATACTATTGCCTGGCCTCCACTCGATTCAACTTGTATTGATCTGTCAGCTGGTTTGGAACCCACTTCTAGGACAGTTTCCGCCATGCAAGGGCATAGTATAGTGGCAAAACCCTCAGTCACTCACACATTCATTACTAATTCTCCAAATTCCCAATATTGTAGGTAGTTTAAAGAGGTATACGTACACCTCATGAATAAAATAGAAGCACTTAATATTAAATATCCATACGTTTCGAAAAGGAGTTGCAAGCCCTAGAAGGACTGTATTTAAAATTTTTTACTCCCCGATGTCGTACAATGATGAAATTTGACTCACACATGTCTTATGCTCTCAACAGACAAATCAAATATTTATCATTAAAATCAGCAACCCATAAGGGTTGAATTCGTGTTAAAACCTTTACAAAAACTATATTTTTGTTTTAAAACATTTCAAATATCTTACAAAAATGAGATTTGACTCGCTTACGCTCATCAAAGCCTAAATAGAATAAATAATAATTTTAATACAGTTTAACCACCCAATTAAATGGGGGTTGAAACCCTTATAAGAACTATATTTTGGATTTTACAACCTCCAAATATCTTTCAAAGATGAAATTCGAATACTAACACGTTCCTCATCAGCACCTAACCAGAATTAACAATAATTTTCATACAGATCAACCACCCATAGGAAATTGTAGGTATTGCAACCCTTAGAAAAACGAAATTTTTGATATTATAACCTCCCAATGTCCTACAAAGATAAAATTTGAGGCTCATGTTCATCACCTACATAGAAAAATGAAATTATTTATGAAGATCAACCACCTATAGTGGTTTAAATAGGGTTAACACCTCCTACAAAAAGTACATTTTGGTCTTAAACATCTAGCTGTCCTAAAGTATTCAATTCGACACATATTGAGCCCTTGAAGAACAACCGGTAATCGAAATATTTGAAACCGGTTTAATTTTTATATTAAATTAAAGTATATTTTCTTAATCAGAGCAATAATGCAAACGCTGTAATGGTACCAGAAGTAGATGATTTTTGACCGAAGATTTTTCAGACCTATGTATTTTCTTGGTTGGGGAACAATGAAAATGCTACTACAGCACCGGATATAACCAAGACCATGAGAAGATTACAAGATTAAAGGAATTAGACCTTTTTTGATTAAGATAAGCTTTTCCGAGCGTGTATGTATATATTTTTTAATCGTGAAAACAAGGAAAAATGTATTATAGTATGTATGTAATATGTTTAATCTGAACCAGATATTCTCCACATGGAATATATGTCATTTGAAATTTAGGTTATCTTTCGGATTTCCTAACAACGAACACTGAAATAATACGTACTATTAACATGTCTACTTCCAATTCATCCATCATAATGTAGTATATGCGTCCAATAAAACTACTAAAGACTTAGTATTCCTTCAATCTGCCCTTCAATATTTCCAGTGTTGCTGAAATTGTTGCAGGTATTCATTCAAATATGGAAATTTTCAGGGATATTTGTTAATTTTATTGGTACTCAGTAAAAGCATCAATATCAGACCTAACTGCCTCTAAAAGTATTCTTTAAACTTAAAGTTGATTGGTGTGATCAAGAGATTGAAATAAAATTCAGGGAAAAAAATCATTTTCAGGAATTTTATGATATGTCTATAACTTACCTTTTATTCAATAAGAAATCGCGTGCAAAGTCACGGGTGAATGCTAGACGTAAATAAAACGTAAATAAAATATGGTTGTATTATCCATACAGAAGGTAAATCATACATATGGATGTGGTGTGCTGAGGTCTGTAGGGCTAGGGTTGCGCCACATAATTTAAATAGTTACAGTTAAAATATTTGCTATATGGCCTTTCACTCTAAAGATGGCAGACTAATCGCTCAGTTTGTTTTTAATTTAAATTTATAGCTTTGAATAAGTTATCTCTTGTGTAACTAATAATAGATAAAACGCATTGTGTCATCTGAATTTATTGAATTGATAAATTTGAGTCTATAAATAATATAGAATAGCATTCGTATAAGACGAATAAAATCAAATAGTCTGTAAGGGTTGGGGGGTTAAGTAGTAATAACCAGGGAACGCGTAACAGGCAGAGTGTCATACAATTTCTAAACAGACAATACTACCGTAAATCCTTGTGGATATTAATGATTTTCAATTAGATTTGAATATCATTCCAGGGAACGAGTGATTGTTTTGTATGAACTTACTACAGAAGAATATGTAAGTTTAGATTTTAATTTTTTTTATGATACACAAGTTTATTAAGGTATGAACTTTCCTCTGATGTTTGAAAATGTCTCTTCACTGGATGGCAGAAATATGGCAAGAATCAAATTGTATTGTGTGTAAGAATGTTTCAGTGCTGTTTCAGTTGGAAAACTTTCAGGTCTTTTACAACGTAAGCATAAGAACTAAGAAAAAAATATTCATATACCCGCAGTAAATGAAATTCTGGGTAAGCTCTTGCTGTAATGCCATGAATAATTATTTTTATAGGTTACGTTTTCTTTTTTGGTAAAAGATATTTTATAGTTAACATGAACTGTAAACCTTTTTGACTTCAAGATTTTTAAATCTGTACGTTTTTGGTTACTTAGGAATTTAACTTTTAGAACTGAAAAATCAATGTGTGATTAGAAATATTAATACTGGGTTTCTTCACTGAAAATTATAAGTAATCTTCCTTGTAATATAATTCATAAGATAAACCATCACAGCTGAACAAAAGCGAATATTTGTTATGCAGATTGTGTAGTTGAATTATATCAATTTTATTATTCACTGCATAGTAATCTAAGTATATATAAAACGTGCGCTTCACTAGCTCAGTCATACACAGCCAGACCCGTGTCAACATGGCACCCACTTATGTTACTCTCTGCCTATGTTTGCTCCTATCTGCCGCTCTCACAGGTAAAAAACATAACTTATATAATTTAGGGCTAGAATTCAAAAGGTTTTTATGCATAAGTAGCTATTTTGATTTTATTAATCAGTTTGATATAAGTTAAATAGTGTAATTGTGCTCGACGAAGTATTCTGTTATTTTGTTGATTAATACTTGTAATTCAATATGCTTAAAAAATGTCCTTATCAAATTTATAATAAAGCTCAAGTCCATTTGTATAACAGATATAGTATATAGGTAAGAAATACACAATTTGTAAGATAGTACTACGAGATGTACAACATCAAGAAAAGGATGCGTAGTCTTTATGAGAAAGGGAAATTAAAATTATTTTACGGGGATGATGTTAATTAAGGAGGTTTCCGTCATGCTATTAACAGAACACAAAATATTTAATGTCCAGCATAATAATTTGTAATACTGAACAGAATTATACAGCACGGGTCATGAAAACCTCTATTATTTGCTTCATTAAACCGGAATGGTTTTAAATTATTTATATCAGGTCAATAACCGCTTTCGAGGATTATCTGTTTGGTTTTAAAATAGGTTTGTCCATAAAAGGTTTAGGATAATCACTCATTATCGTACATCGTACAGTGTTTAATACCTAGTTATGACTATGTTTTAGGTGCCCAACTAACTTAACCTATGTTCTAACTGGGTTTCTTGAGGAAATATTTTAAAGGAAACAATACTGATGAGCAGTGATAGACAGTTATTGTGCAGTGTTAAATTTAGCATAATTGATTAGAGAGGCGCAGTGCACTCTTAAAATGTGCATATATTATGATAAGGATAATATGGAATATATGAAACAGTAGGGGAAGCTTGCAAGTGCTTATCTCTAACGTATGTAGATACGTAACTGATTGTGAAAAATTAAATTAATTTGTACATGACCTTATCCTTCATAAATGTAAGTGTATATACTATATTTAGTAACTTGAGCTTACCGAAATTTAGTTTCTTTATCATGTATGTTTATGAGACTTCAAAATAAAAATTACCTACCGGCCTTTGACAGTAATAAAAAATGTAAAGTTCAAAGGGTAAAAATGAGAAAAACGAATATAATTTTTATTCGTTAAATGAAGAGGAGTCAGGTTACTATGAATAAACTCTTTTATTTTATATTTCGATAATAAAGTGACTATAGTGTTCTAATAACAACAAAACACATTATTACGCATAGTAAACATCGAATAAAAATATCCTTTAATGGATAAATTTTTAGTTTTTTTTTTTAGTTTCGCATGTAACACAATTACTGTTTTTAAATAGCTGGCAGATAATTTAGAAATCTTTATTGTATGTTTTATTATGTCTAGCATCTACTGTTGAAGAAAATCCAATGTTTATGTTACAGATGCGGATGAGGAGGACACATATCGAAATCTCTGTCGGTTTCCTGGTGGAATTTTTGGAGATTTATTTTGTAAAACCACCTGTATTGCCCAAGGGAATAGTGGAGGATCATGCGTTGGTGGCAAGTGCGAATGTGTGAATGTGACTTCTCCACCTACTTCGCCTCCACCTAATCCTTCGAATACAACACAACCTACTTCTCCGTCTCCACCTTGATCTTAAACTTTTAAGAATACCATATTATTATTATTCATCTAATAATATTTTATCAATACAGTTTGATCAATAAATCACAACTGCACTAAATATATGCACATTAATTGACCTTAAAGCATTGTAGTCTCACTAACCAAAATCTCTAGATTTGTTCCTCGGATCGACTTCATGAATAATTTTAAACTTGTTGGTTAATACCAGATTAAATTGTAGTTTTAAAGACATAGACCACGACATGGAATTAAATATACTGGAAAGCAAAGGATATAGAGGAAACATGGTTTTGATTTTTTTTATGTATTCTAAAACTTGTGTTAGAGTTTAGAAAAACCAAGATATACTTTTTTTAAAGTACGTGACAAGAGATGATAATATGTAATAGTTATTTCTGTACAAAAAACGAATCGCAGAATGAGTTGCTAAGCCGTAATCTCGAGAATGGCTAGAGAAATGCTCCTAATCATTTTTGGAAAATATTTCGTGTAATCTGAGGACGGTTTATATAAATAGAAAAATATGAAAATTTACCTGAAATATTCTTTTATTCGGAAAAGCAGTAATATTTACATTTCATAATCCAACTGTAACTAATACCAAAAGCTGTTGACACTTTCAGTTGAAGTTTGTCAAAGAGACATCTTGTTTACAGTTTAAATTTTAGAATAGTGCTTAATCAGTATTTAGCAAAGGCAAAGTTAATACACATATTCCTACGGTGGGAAAGGATGATTCAATGGGAATGTGGAATCTGACGCTGTCACAGACTTGACTCCTGGGTTCCAGAGTCATGTTAGGTTGAAGAAATCAACAAATGTTAAAGGTATCTTCACTTAGATTGCAATATTCTAATAATATTATAAGCGCGCAAGTGTCTTTGTCTGTTTGTTTTGCTTAATATAAATATAATATAAAGAATTCGATAAGAACTATGCTAAATGAAAGTTTGCTGGTACTGTACTTTTGAACTAATGTGCCGTTTCCAGGTATAAAGTTCTAAAATATGAAAACTTTTTTCAGTTTATAAAGAAACAAAAACGTAAATAGCGTCATTGTTAATGTACTTATAACTCTAAATTTTTAGTTAATAATTACATTGTAGTAATTTAAAGACTGTAAGAAGCACCCTCTTATCTCTGATATATTGGGAAAAAAAACTTTGCAATAGAAATTATTATGAACTCGAACCAGCAGTGGCCATACATTTGCAGCTCCTACTAAATTACGAGCAAAGGAACAGTTAACTGCTAGCAGTGCAAATATAAAAGACAAAGTCGTCTAACATTAACTATACGTTTTAGACTTTTAGAAACTTGTCATTCTTGTCTTTTGATAGAAGTAGGATTCTCAAAGCTTCTTATATATATTTTCTTGATGGGTAACAAGACAAAATCGACAAGGTAACAAACAATACTAAGACCGGAGTAAATTACAATAGCAATAAATATACACTTATTGACACATTTTCAACGTGGCAAGAAGGCAAACTCAAAATTTCCCCCGGAAATATAATTTACTCGGACCAGAAGTGTAGTGCATAAAATTGGAAATTGCGTGCAAAACCGCGAGTAATTATAATCTTTTGTATTCTATCTTTTTTAATGTCAAAACGATACAAAGATTTTCTTTTGAGTTTCTTTGTTACCGTTCTTTAAAATCTCTTCAGATGAAATTGACTCTAGATTCCACGAGATAAGTAACAGATTCCAGATGCTGCACTAAGTAGAAGATGAACTTGATCTTTTATTCCAGATTTCGCCAATGATTAACAGCATCAGTGACGAGTTAAAACATCTAATGCATTGTAAATACTATTTAAACACTTGAATTAAACCTACCTTGAAGAACAAAGCTGTGAATGTTTTCACAAAAGGTGCTCGAAACTGGTGCGCTTCCTTGACATTGTGATATGGCAATTTAAGACTAGTTGTTGAATAAAAAGAGATATGAACACTAACACGCCTCAACGATCCATTCTTTCCCAGACTGCAGTCCGAAAACAACAAGACTTCCTTAACGCAAAACCTTATAAACGATTATATTGTAATGTTGAATGTTTAATAAGGATTTTCCCCTTAGACCTGAAGTAGGTAAGATGGTACTTAGGTAACCATTTACCTCAGGCCGTAAATGGTTTCTCAGTCCATAATTATGTATATATATATTTTATTCATAGGGACAGCAAGAAAAACTGAACTGTGTTACTGAAAATAGTTTAGACCAAAAGTTGATTACAAGGCACTGTTGGAGCGACGTATATTTCCTAGAGCTACATTAAAATATAGTTTTTGATTGGGTCAATAAGGCTAACTAAACTGTGGCATCTTAAGAGAATTTAACTGGCTTGAAGAAGGCACGTATTAAGCGAAGTAGGCTTCTCAGTCTTACATCAATATATTTTTTTGATTTCAGTGCTTTTTTACCGAAGTAGGTTACCAATATCTGTGTATTTGTATTTTCTTTATCGGGATAGCAAGGCAGACACATCACATGCGGTAGCTACGGTGGGAAGAGTTAATTCAATATTAATGTTGAGTTTAGCTCAATATCCTTGCTCTTAGCTTCTAAAATCAGACGCTGCTGCAGACTTGATCTTTGAATAGACTCTCGAGTCATGTTAGTCTGAATAGATTTAAAAAATCTGGTGGCGAAGAAGCAAAAAACGAACTCCTTTCATCTTTTCGACAGCTTAGAGTACAAAAAATAGTGTGGTTTTTAATCTCCATTCTTATTTTCTCTTTAGGTGCATAATTGCTTGCGAAGCCGTGGGTAACAGCTTGATGCATAATAAATACAACTTATAAAACTGCATGTACCCATATTTCTTTGGCTCATATTAATTTGATATAGTTAATTAAAGAGTGCATAACTTGAATAAAAAAATATAAACCTCTATGGGATGTTGGTTCTGAGCTTGCCTTTGATGATATCTACTTTGTTAATACTATAAGGGTGTGCTATTCAATAGCCACACGTTAAAAATAAAAATATCACATCAGCCAGATAAAATAGTCAATATAAATTAGAATACCTGATACGTCATAGTTGACTTGATATTATTGCATAATCGTTATTTAAAATGCCAAATTCATTGAGAAATACTTATAAGTAAAAATAGTAACAAAAGGAATAAGAAACTATAGTTTCATAAAGTTCAGGGGGGCAATTAATCTGAGAGGGTAGTGACTTTTGCACCATGCACTGTTGCGCTTTCAACAGCAAAACCTACTTCCCGAAGTAGTATTTTAGGTATTATATTTTATATCGGTATTTAATTTTGAAGGCCTATTAGAATCCATGTTAGATTCTAAAATAACTTGAGGCAAACACGGAATAAATTACTGACGTAAAGAATGGAAATAAAGAAACTTAGCTGAGACTATAAGGACCTAATTTTACATGCAATACTACGTATGACGCAATAGTTGTGACTCTTGTATTATTCAAATAATTCAGTTATGTCGTCTGTTTATCGGTAATTTATTAATCTAGCAGATGATTGATGGGAAAATGAACTTTTCAGCCGTTATTTCTGTTATATTTGCATTCTTACCAAATTCTATATGTACATGAGAATGAAAATCCAACATAAAGGCTTTGATTCAAAGGGATTAGCAATGTATTCGCCATGGAAAATGAAAAGTTTATTCGTTTTCTTGAAATTATAAATAACAAGTCACAAAGTGATGGAAATCGAAGCTGATATTTTTTAAGACTCCTCGGAGTCAACGAATTCGTCACTGGAGGAGGCGAACTGGCCAGGTCTGGTGCTCCTCTTCCTCTGGCAGTGCGAGTCGACCCAGTTCGAACCTGAGCAGGAGGCCTTCTTGCTGGAGTCGTAGCTGAGCCAAACGTCAATGGCTGTCAGACCATTCTTCTGCGCGTAGGAGGAAAGACAGGATGGAGCCTTAGGGAACAAGCTCTAAAAATAAAGAGCCAGGTGTTATAGTACTTGTTTGAAATACCAAAGTTATTAGCATATCTTTCTAATTTTGGTTTACTGGAATTATTTTAAATAAGCGAAAAGTTCTCACATGGAACTTCATTTCAAAAGAGCAAAAAAATAAAGTGAAACAAAAGCAGAAGTTGTTGAGTAGATGAAAAAGCCGGATACTTGTGAGAAAAGAATCAGTTACGGTTACATATAAACCACTTGCATAAATTTAAGATGTTTTCAATGTTATGGGATTGTAAACACTTATTATGGATATAAATAACCTCATTTTCATTCTACTATTTATTTTCCACTACTTAAAATACTTAAATTATGTAGAATGTGGCATTACATTCAAACACATTGGTGGTTTATGAAAATATTATGATAGTTTCTGTAAGTAAGTAAATCCTTACGGTTTTTTATAGTATTGAGATTTTGGATAGTAAATTTGTCTTGTTCCATAGACTTCCTGTCTCCAATTAAATAAAGTTAAATATGATAGAAAAACAATACTGTAACTGTATTTAAACGCGTTCTGTTTCGTTATTTCTTGATAAACCCTAGACACAAAACCCCTCTTACCTTCATGCAAAACCAGGACTACTTGAAACATACCTGACATTGACAAGGCTTATTTACTCGAATTCTGAAGATGGTTTGTCTCTCATTAAAAATGTTTTTAGTTTAAGCAATGGCCAATTGTTTGTTCTTGATCATCGCACTATACTGATTCCTAAGAAGAATTTTCCGGTTAATATTTTGCCATTACCCGTGCTTTAATTTACGTTGGTCTCTCACATTTTACTCAGGGTTTTAGATATTATATAATGACACAATTCAACTAATGTCAACCAATATAAAGTTCATAGAAATGTAGTTTGACAGAGTAATCTTTGTTACTTCTCTCTCATGCTGACTTTTTAACTAAATGCATTGGTTATTTAAGAGTCAGTATTAAAGAGTCACATTGGTTATTTAAGTACAAATATTTTACTTAACACGCTTTTGACAGAACACATTTTTTTAAGAATTTAAAAAATGTATTGATTTAAATTGCTCCCAACAAAATCAGCTAACAACTGATGTCTCGTAAGCGGAGTGTTACATATAACCTATGTTGTAGATTGAATTAAATAAGCTAAATTGTACTATGTGTGTTATTTTTATATAACTAATAATAATAATAATAATAATAACAATAATGTAACTATTTTCTCAAACAAGCATTAAAAGAGTTACATAAAAAGTACAATAATACAAAATTAACTTAGTCTAAATGCCAAGTCTGACCAGTACAATGCTGCCGAATATAGTAATGTAAGAATCATATAAAACACACATAAAAAAGCTTCAAGAGAAAATAAAGGTGAACCTCCAAGGCCAAGCCTGTGTGGAGGGGAAATTTAGATAAAAACAATTGAAATAGACTTATACAGTTACACACTTATAAAACAATTTGATTATGAAAAAAATAAAAAACTCCCTAACTTTAAACAAGTATACTGAAATTTATATTTCATTACTCATTATTTCGTTTGTCACTAACAAAGAGCTACTTAGCCTATGAACTATGAAATGTTGAAAAAATATCTTGGGACCTGTCGTGACAAATTACTTTGATGTTATTTTGGTGAACCGCTCCGGACATCGAAATGTTTGATATGCTGTGTTCAAATTAGTACATCCAATGCTCTGAATTAACATTTAAAAAAAGTATGAAATGTTGAAAAAAGCTCTTGGGACCTGTCGTGACAAATTACTTTGATGTAATTGTAGTGAACCGGTCCGGACATCGAAATGTTTGATATGCTGTGTTCAAATTAGTACATCCAATGCTGTGTATTAACATAAAAAAAAGTGTGAAATGTTGAATAAAGCTCTTGGGACCTGTCGTAACAAATTTCTTCGATGTTATTCTAGTGAACCGGTCCGGACATCGAAATGTTTGATATGCTGTGTTCAAATTAGTACATCCAATGCTGTGTATTAACATTTAAAAAAAGTGTGAAATGTTGAATAAAGCTCTTGGGACCTGTCGTGAAAAATTTATTCGATGTTATTCTAGTGAACCGGTCCGGACATCGAAATGTTTGATATGCTGTGTTCAAATTAGTACATCCAATGCTGTGTATTAAAATTTAAAAAAAGTGTGAAATGTTGAATAAAGCTCTTGGGACCTGTCGTGACAAATTACTTTGATGTTATTTTAGTGAACCGGTCCGGACATCGAAATGTTTGATATGCTGTGTTCAAATTAGTACATCCAATGCTGTTTATTAACATAAAAGAGTGTGAAATGTTGAATAAAGCTCTTGGGACCTGTCGTAACAAATTTATTCGATGTTATTCTAGTGAACCGGTCCGGACATCGAAATGTTTGATATGCTGTGTTCAAATTAGTACATCCAATGCTGTGTATTAAAATTTAAAAAAAGTGTGAAATGTTGAATAAAGCTCTTGGGACCTGTCGTGACAAATTACTTTGATTTTATTTTAGTGAACCGGTCCGGACATCGAAATGTTTGATATGCTGTGTTCAAATTAGTACATCCAATACTGTGTATTAACATTAAAAAAAAGTGTGAAATGTTGAATAAAGCTCTTGGGACCAGTCGTAACAAATTTCTTCGATGTTATTCTAGTGAACCGGTCCGGACATCGAAATGTTTGATATGTTGTGTTCAAATTAGTACATCCATTCCCACTATAAGGTGAATGAAATTACATATCTATGTATGTAAGAACTACAGGTAACTGTATACCTTCAAAATTGCCCGATTAAGGGTTTGCTCTGTTTAGTAGCGAAGTCTAACAATACAGTAGAATATTATACAATATGCTGTAAATAATGTTATTATGTAATACAGTAATAAAGAATAGATTGGGTATTGTTCAAAGTTTATATGGATTTTAAGCTTCTAAATCCTAAACTAAAATCTAAAATGTAACTTTATACCGTTTTTGAACGTTCGTAAATAAGCTTTAGAAAATAAAGGAATAGGAAAATATCCCAATAATACTATAAATGCGTATGTGCCTTTGTTTTTTTTTGTTTCAACGCGTAAAATATCCAACTGATTGTACTGAAATTTTAGATGGATATTCTTACAGTTCCTGGAATAAATATAACCCTATTATTAATTCAAAAATTTCTCCGGAATACACCCCAGTGCTGTTAATATATAAAAACACCCATCTTGGTTTCTAAAGTTGTGAAATATGTAAAATGTAATCAAATGTCTGTATATAAATTGTCTGTAATTTCTATTTGTTTAAATTTATAACGAGTAAATTATGTAAGAAATAATTATTTCTTTCGTCGCGGTTTTTAGCCATTTGGTAAGTACTCATCTACCTTATAAAATGTACTAAAACATAAGATAGGCAGAATTTGATTCCAAATACTACCTTGCTAGAACTATGCTAGAATGAAGTTCGAAAGACTGTGCTTTTGAACAAAAGTAACAATTTAAATGTCCTAAAATATTAAAAATATTGTTCACGTTATGAAGAAGCACAAACGTAAAAATTTTTATTTTAAATATACTTGCAACTGTTCATTTTTTAGTAAAAAAGCGACCTAATAAAGCTTATTAGATGTAAAAGGTAAAGTTATACTATATTTTTCTATAAATTTGAAGACTGTTATAAAACCGACCTGAGTTGTCTTTTAACAGAAATAGACTTCTTTGAAGTATGATATATATTTTACTTATCGGGAAGCAAGACAAAATCATCACAGAATAAAAAACA
This sequence comes from Homalodisca vitripennis, assembly GCF_021130785.1. Classification (NCBI taxonomy): domain Eukaryota; kingdom Metazoa; phylum Arthropoda; class Insecta; order Hemiptera; family Cicadellidae; genus Homalodisca; species Homalodisca vitripennis. Next base: position 174,305,863 of record NC_060208.1, on the reverse strand, counting down.
CTAAGGCCGAAATAAATTACATTGGCCATAAACATGCACTTTGTGATGTAAATTATTGCTCGTAGCACAAAGCCAAACTCAACATTGGCGTAGGAAATCACACGAATCAAAAGTGCTGATACAGGTGCGAAACCTACGAAATCGCGTGCAAAGCAGCAGGTAACGACTATAAAGTAATAAAATTAAACAAGAAAGCAAATAAGAATTCAAATAAGAAGTAAGAAATAATAAAAATTGAATGTATTATGTAACATTGATTATACATAAATAAGCTTATAATTATTGATATGAAAGCTATTTATTTTTAGCTATTTTTATGTTGAGTGCTACTTTCAAATTTAAAAGAGATAGTAAACATCATATTAACAGTTTCTCCAAGTACCAAATATGAAAAATAAAGTCAAAAAAATATAATTACATCAAAAAACATAGTGGGAGTAGAGGTAAGTAAATGTAGTCTCAGAACACCAGTCTCGTTTAACACCAATTGTTTTAGCTGCAGTTTTCTAAAATAATTTAAATAACTGTAGGGAGATCGATACTCATTGATTACAGCTGGTGAGTGGACAGTATTTATAAACTCACCTTAAAGTCACTAGCAGATAGAGTCTTGTAGAATGTCTTGGTATTGAAGTCATCAGCTGAGAACTTACTGAAGGACAAATATCCAAATCCTATCAGATTCCCTTTCCCTTCAGGATCATAGATGGAGTAGAATGGAGCCAAAGAATCACAACTTGTCTTGCTTCCAAACTTGGAAAACACTAAACCTGTGAAACAATTTGTATAACAGCTATTAAAACAATATTAAAATGGAAATTGTCCAATTATGGAATTCAGTCCGATGTTATTTACTAAAGTAATTTACCTCTCTAATGAAAGATAAATTTTGCTCCAAACCCACCATATCCACTTTGGCAGCCTTGTTCAACGACAGCACCCTGTGCAGCTTCACATCCGTCCCTGGGTAAACTCTTAAATTTACCGTGGCGCTTGAGGTCAGCAGACAAAGCAATCTCATCATCGGGCAAGGAGCGACGACCTCCGCTCCTCAGCACACCTGCGGGCAGACAAATGAGATGATGCAGCAATATTAACATTGACATTGTATTTATGTATTGAGGATGAAGAGTTTTATGAATAAACATGTCGAATGTTTTTATGATATAATAAACCGGTCTTAAAACTTCGAGAACAAATTGTTAGGACACAAACTCAATAGAATAAATAAGTATATGTCTGAAAATGCGCCTACAATTGCATATGCATCTATAATCAATTGTGTTATTAATGTTTCGAATTTATCCAGACTTTCGTTCATTAGGATTACTTCAGAATCCAATTAATCCGCATAAACAAGTAGTATTGTAAATTTTTATTAAAGTAACAGGAAATACGACGTCCCCTGCACTAGTAAGAGATGATTATCTTGATTACTGGTAGAAATCAACCATTTTCTTCCAGGAAATCTGACAATACGCTCTTAAGTGATTTATGTGATAGTTATAAGGTAATATGTTTATGTAATAAAACCTATAAAACTGAATATTTGAGATTATTCAGTATAATTTTCATACGAAGTAGATCAAAATTGTATCCGGTGTGATACAAAATGACTAGCGAACTTTAGAGGCATCGAAACAAACAATAGTTACTAGGTAATTTTGTGTGTGTGTGTGTGTGTGTGTGTTTACTCAATCACGTAAATAAAGGGTGATTTTTTTATTGGTGTGGTTTTTAAGTTGGCACCACTATTAAACACAACAATTAAATTTGAATAAAACAGCTGATCTTTGTTTATTATCTTATGTCATTTCGATATTTGTATTGTCTAGTGCGTATTATTGTATAGTAACCATGAACAGACTTACAAAAGAAGAGCGTTTTCGAATAGTGCAAATTTATTTTGAAAACCGCAGTTCAGTTCGGGCAACTTACCGAGCTTTTCGTCCGATTTACGGACCTCATAATCGTCCAACAGAGTCAGGTATTCGAGCTTTGGTTAATCGTTTTCGTAATACCCACACTCTTGTTGACAAGCATCGGCAGAGACGCCGCACAGTAAGGACCGAAGAGGCTGTTGATGCTGTTGCTCATAGTGTTGAAGAGGATCCAAGTGTATCGATTCGTCATCGTGCGCAGCAATTAGCGATCTGCTACTCAACTCTATGGAATATTTTACGGAAGGATCTACGCCTATATCCATACAAGATTCAGTTGGTGCAAGAACTGAAACGATTAGACTATCGCAAGCGTCTTGATTTCGTTGAATGGGCTCAACATAAGATAACACGTGACCCAGCTTTCGCAGGCAAGATTTTTTCAGTGATGAGGCTCATTTCTGGTTATGCGGCTTTGTCAACAAACAGAATTGTCGGATTTGGAGTGATGAAAACTCAAAAGAATTTGTTAGTATGCCCCTTCATCCACAAAAACTTACCGTTTGGTGCGCCATTTGGGCAGGTGGTGTTATTGGCCCTTATTATTTTAAAGACAATGCTGGCCAGACTGTTACGATAAATGGTCAACGCTATCGGGCAATGTTACGGGACTTTTTCTTTCCTCAGCTAAACGAACTTGAAGTGGATTTAGAAAATGTCTGGTTCCAACAAGACGGCGCGACGTGCCACACGGCAAACGACACAATTGGCCTCTTGGCAGAAACATTTGGTGAACGTATCATCTCATTTAGAGGTAGTGTCAACTGGCCCCCACGGTCGTGTGATATCACGCCAACAGACTACTTTCTGTGGGGATATGTTAAGTCTCAAGTATACGCTGACAAGCCACAAACTTTAAATGACTTGGAAGCTAACATTCGTCGAGTTATTGGCGGAATTCAACCACAGCTGCTGGAAAGAGTATTCGAAAATTGGACTTCTCGATTGGGCTTTCTTCGCGAACGAAATGGAGCCCATATTCCAGAAATCATTTTTAAACGTTAATGTCATGACACTGTAGTTCAAATAAATGCATTTTTATGTCAATGCAAGTTGTTTTTCATTTTTTTATTTAGTTTTAAAAACCGCACCAATGAAAAAATCACCTTATACTACTAGACAGAGCAGATTGTACTGAAGTTTACATGGAAATTATTAGGGACCCTGGTTAACATATGAGTCCCTATAATTTTAATATGAGCTATTCTTATTTTAAATAACGTTCCGGACTACGTCCCAGTGGTGTCTAAAGTAGCGAAAATTCCACCTTGGTTCCTAAAGTTGCATTACACCAAACAATCTTATTAATTGAAAGATCCAGTAAAGTGTAATACAATGTTCTGCATAAAAAGTTTTATACCATAAAACCACATATTTAATTAATTTAACCCATATTATCAATCTATTTATATTTATAGTCTTGAAAGCATATATTTTATTACACTTCTTATTACAATTTTCTGCAAATGCTCTTGAGCCTAGAGCAATAAAGTATATAGATAAGAAAATTCAATATAAAAATACTTTGAACTATATACATTGGTAATAACAAAGACAAAGTTACTATCTAACTTTTAATGTACGTTTTATTGTTTTAAAACCCATCTTAGTTGTCTTTGGATAAAATTAGGCTTAGATCAGTGTATGTAAATATATTTTCTTGATCTTGGCAACAAGGCAAACGCAATATTGGCGTCGGAAATATCATTCATTCGAACCAGAAGTGCTTATACACGTGAAAAACCTACTAAATAGCGCGCGGAAAAGTGGGTAACGGCTACTAACTTATAAACTAGTACTAGCGCAACCTTATTCTGTAAAAGAGAACTATCAGAACATGAGATATTGTGAAGTGTCAAGCTAATACGTGTTCCCAACATATAAAGTAAACGTATGACATGTCATATACTCATATAATCATGTCATTACATACATACATGCATAAGTAAATAAAAGTATGAAACATTTCATCGAGAGCTTAACATACAATATAAAGATATTCTATAATAAAATATAAGAAAGATGATTGTATTAATGCTTTTGCCATATAATGACATACCCTCAGGTGTCATGAGTACCGTGGAGTAGAAGACTGGCTTGCCTAGGAAAGTCCCCTCCTCGAATATGCCACTCTTCGTGTAACCTGTAGTATAGTTAGGATCTACGTCACTTTTGAGGAACTGTAACATCGATATTGTTTATTACTGAGTATGGATGTTATGACAGAATAACAGGATTAAGGACATTTACTATCGTTATAAAAAAACTGAAACGCAACATTTAGAGAACTGGTACTTGCCATCCGAAAACACACATTTAAGCAAGCAGAAATTTAGACTGAACAATTCAACATAATACGATAAACAGACAAAACACAAATTAAAAATTGGATATCAAAATATCAATCAAGCAGATAACTGAAACGCAGCATCGAATTTGGGGTAAATACGAACGAAAAACACACTATGTCTCAGTTGTATCGTAGAAAAACATGAACCACGTACCACAGATAAGATGTCTTAATTTGCTTATTTAGTTTACACCTTTACTGCAAAACGAATCATGTATCGAATTTAGGAGAGGTGAGAAAGTATTCATGTGCACCCACCACATTCAGTGTATTAAAATTATTTTTCAGTATGTTGTCTTAACTGGATGTCAGATATCAGTTATCAAAACTTCGAATTTCAGTTTTGTAAATCGTAATAAAGGCTAACATCCTTCAAGTTGTACTATCCTGTATCAATTTAGTATTAATAAATGCCAGAAGGGTCATACCTGTACAAATTAAAATATATATTATTTTGTAAGAGTGGAAGTAAAAATTCTGCAACAGTATTAAATGTAATGAAACACATCCTCTCAAATGGTAAATCCAAATTAAAAACAATAATTACATAACGTAAAACCGTAATGTTTTTTAACACTATAGACATATTTTTTTACTTCCTATTTTCATTTTATTGGAGTAAAGTTTTAAGAACTGTATACTGTATTTATGTAAGTTCCTTCCAAATTACATCTTATAAAAGGTAGTGCTTTAAACAAAATTGAGATTGGTGATTTATGAATTTACCATTTACTTTTTACTGATTTGTAATATCTCTGCTTTATAATGACAGGCTTATGATATTTACCAAACACTATAAACCAAGGTAGTACCAAAAGTACATAGTACACTAAAGTAGTTGAAACCTTATTAAATCACATGGTTTCTATTCACATGATGAAACTTCAAACTTACAGCCACCCTAAGGCCAGCCAACTTCTGACGTCCGTCGTATCCCAGCATAAACCTTGGATCGTTTTCCTGAGTGTACCAGGTCAACTTGAATTTTTCATCCTCTTGTAAGGACTTCCAGCCTGCGGCAAGTGCGTCCACCTCACTGGTTGGCAGCTTTACGTCCCCAGCTATAGACATACAATGACATATAAACTTTGGCTCGTTTTTCTGACAGTACCAGGTCAAATTAATTTATCATAAATTGCAAAGACTTTCAACCTAGGCGAATGCGTCTACCTCACTGGTTAGCAGATTTTTGTCCCCAGTTATAGACATAACAATTACATAAACCTTGGGTCGTTTTTCTAACAGTACCAGGTCAAATTAATTTATCATAAATTGGTAGAGACTTTCAACCTAGGCGAATGCGTCTACCTCACTTGTTAGCAGATTTTTGTCCCCAGTTATAGACATAACAATTACATAAACCTTGGGTCGTTTTTCTAACAGTACCAGGTCAAATTAATTTATCATAAATTGGTAGAGACTTTCAACCTAGGCGAATGCGTCTACCTCACTGGTTAGCAGATTGTTGTCCCCAGTTATAGACATAACAATTACATAAACCTTGGGTCGTTTTTCTAACAGTACCAGGTCAAATTAATTTATCATAAATTGGTAGAGACTTTCAACCTAGGCGAATGCGTCTACCTCACTGGTTAGTAGATTTTTGTCCCCAGTTATAGACATAACAATTACATAAACCTTGGGTCGTTTTTCTAACAGTACCAGGTCAACTTGAATTTTTCACCCTCTCGTAAGGACTTCCAGCCTGCGGCGAGAATTACTAAATTACTTGCTTTAATGTAAATCATGCAGGTATTAATAATAAATTTAACCATAATACAGACAACAGGAGCTAAAATTTAGAAGATAGGCGTGTTATGAATAGTTTGCTCTTGTTCATAGCCATAAAAATATGTATGTGTATACATTAATTATGTGACAAACCAAACAGAAGACATGTCATTATATCTAGATTAGGCGCCAAATTGAGTAGTATACGAGTGTGACGTATTAAATTTTATATTAAAAATCTTACCTTATAAAACTAAGAAGTGATAAATATGATATTAGTACTATTATACCTAATTATAAGAAAACTTATGGTAGAAAATAAATTCCGAACTATACTGACGATAAACCATTGAAAATAAAAGAATGACTACTTTTAATTGCTTGAAGTTTGTTAGATCAACTGGTGATTGATAAATGTAAATGTTCACACTATGGAACTGAATTATTTCAGAGATATTAATCAGTGCCATTAACTATGCAGTAAACACCCATTAGATTGGATTGCTCTCATTTCGCACGTCTAGTGTGGACTGTACAACCAAACAAACGAATGTTCTCATACTGAACTCGATAAACCACCTAAACATTTACCAGTTATGGATTAAGCAACCAAAAACAAGTAACTGTGGCATTACATTTGAAAAGACTGTCAGTCTTCAATCACCCTTCTCTTGATGATTTTGCGAGACAGGGTTTCACAGCTAAAGTCAGAATTGTGGGGGAATAACCCAGTTGCCTGATATGTACAATAGGTATTACAATTGAATTAAGTTTATGAAATTTTGCATTACAGTCATTGCCTAAAATATAAAATTTTGAAGAAAACCGGAACACCGTAAACACGAAAACCGTTATAGTAAGTCGATACAATAGTGTATTATTTATTCAACTCGATAATTAAGTTATTATTATATGAGTTATTTATTACTTCATTACAATTAAAACGTGTTCGTTATTCATAGTATACCTAAATATACGGATTTCTTAATTTACTCGAGTTAATAAAATTTACATAAATGAGTGCATAAAAACTGGGCATGAAATGTATTATTTCTTTATAATGCGTGGTTTCAAAAGGGAGGGATCCAATAAAAAAATTAAAGTAAATTAAAGTTAATATAAACTTAGCGTTTTTTAAAGTGTTTTAAGATGTTTTAAATGTCGTCAAAAATCAATCAAAATGAGATTGCTCAAAAAGATAAACGTTTATTACTTTTAATAAGATACCTAATAATTTACCTCTAATAAATACATATAATAATATAATGATAATTCTGAACAGCTCTGTTTTGAAAACCATCTGTTTATGGAATGTTTGGCTAAATGCCGAGTATAGAAAACCTTGATTGGCCTCGAAGCAGAAAGGGGTACCCAAAAACCAAAGTTTCGTAAATAATAAAAAATAATGCACTACTTACCTCGGAAATCCTTCCATTCCACTGCTCCTGTAATAACATAACACATTTAAAATGTATCTCAGAAAATATTTTATAAATTCTTAAAATGGTAAAAAATAATATTTATGAATATGCCTGAACAATTTATTATATTACAATTTAAACAATATGATTTCTATAATATATTATACTTTAAAATATTAGCTTGATTATCGTATATAATAATGTCATAAGTCTACTATATCATTATAACTGTAGTGGTATATTTATTGGGTTGTTGTATCAGTTATTTTGAAACTAATTTCGTGATAGTGTTTGTCGTCCATTGAAACTATTTACAAGTATCTTATTAGTGAATGACTTGGAGCATCGGAAATATTTAGTTTGATTCTAATAATAAATTATCAAACATTTTCCAATGTTAATTTTTGTTTTTGCGAGACCTTTTGAAATCAAATGTTTCATTGTCCGTCAACTTCACAGATAACAAATAGTTATAAAGTTATAAACACTGACTATCTATTTTTTTGTAGAGTTTTCATTGTGTTTGAATGAAATAAATAAAAAATGAACAAATAAGAAGTCTAAATGGTATTTTTCTGTTGTAGATTAAAATGACATTGCTTTGGTTCTAGATGTGTTCTAAATAACTGATCCGGTACTGAAATAAACATTTGCTGTATATTTTAGGATACATAGTTGGGATAAATAAATAAAGACCGGACACATTTCAGTACTATGTGATTTGTCAATCGTTAAACAAGCTAATCCCGATCCCCAGCCAATACTCACCGTAGGAGGCAGCGATGGCCAAAGTGAACACCAACACAGATTTCATGATGGCTTGACTTGCACCGATCTAAGGACTGGAGCTCAGGTGTGAGGCCTCTACTTGTACTCTTAGCTAATGAGCAGCTGTCTCTACAACACCGGGCCATTAGTGCCATTGTTTAAAGAGACGCAACAAGGAGCCTGGGTGGCAATGAATCATCTCGCTTCCTCGCAATTCTTCTTGCGTCAAACTTTGCGGTGGGCCTTCCCCGAACAGTTCTTAGAGAGCGTTCTTTTGTTTGACCGGTGTTATACATTCTACGGCACACCTCTTGAATGAATAGGAGTAAAATCTGGAGAACTACCTTGGCTTCCGTGCCGTTTTACTGAATATCCAGCATGAAAGCTAAATTTGAATTTCATAACCATAAATTTAGTTTAATTCTTTACAATACAATGTGTACTTTACTGTTTCGCAGCAACCCTACATAGGCCAAACAGTTTGGAATGGACAAGTGTTTTCTAAGGCAGTCTTGTTTTTCCAAGAAGAGTATGATTTTTAATTGTTATTAGTTATTACTCGCTTGGTGTTCAGGAATACCAGGTACAAAAAGTTTAACATTGGGTTAGGATCAATTGGGGCCGAATTGGGGAATAATATTAATTCTTAGAAACGGTGAGTCAAAACAGACACACATGACTATCTTAGGTAGACCACATCTGGCACCACTGAAGAGTATGAGATGCACGAATGAGTTCAACGACATACTAGACTTTATCACTAGCAATGGCCCAATCTTCTCACTAGAATGTGGTAAGTATATGTTAACAGGCACAGGAGTATCTTCATATACTACTGAATAAATGGATTTTAGCATTAATTATAGATTATCGTGGGACATAATTGTCAAAAAACTGAAATAAAATATTATTTCGGAGTAAGGAATTTAATTTTCAGTTTAGTAAAAAAAGGATTTAAGTTCCTGCAGTGTGTTAGAATTGTAAACAATAACTTGGTTGTTTTCGCAACGTTCTGAGTAGACATAACATAGCCATGGTGGGAAGAGGTCTATCTTGCAGAATTTCATGGAAGACTTTCGTTCTGTGTTGTCAGTTCGTTTCTGAATAAACGGGTAGTCTTGTAGACGTATTGACCGAGGCATGTATAAATCATTCTGCGTATTCCGAACTGCTCATGCCAGCTCAGGAAAGTGCAACGCATTAGGGTGGAGTCATAATAGATCATTTATAGCTACTCTGTACAACTCATTTCTATTTGTAGGTAATATACACCACCAATTGTTGAATTCATAATTTTTAAATATGGTTAATTTAATATAGTACAGAATACTAATGTTGGCGGTTTAATTATTATATAAATGTCGAAAACCTAAATCAAAAGCCATATCGACTATGTGGGTCTGCTTGAAATTAATACAACAATAAGTGGAACTAATGTATCGTGAATTTACTAAACTTTATTCAAATTGTTCTAAAAATATGTTTGTAACTATATTATAAAATTTTGTTAATTTCGAATTAAGTTGTGAAATATAGAATATAAAACTGTGGTTTAAAGGAACTATGAGAAAGGATGGTGTAAATAAAAGTGTTAGTATCTCTACACGTTCACAGTATTTTATAATGGGAAAGGTTCTCGGTGTTTTGCTTATAAGTTAACATTTATCTCCTAAAAACTGTACAAATCTTATGAATCTTAAAAATGCTATATGTCCATAACTTAGGTGAACTAAACTTTATATTTTATTTTGTTCTTTCTGTACATTCAGAATTGAATGCCGTATTTCATAAATTTGCTAATACTTAAATATCGTAAATAATTTAATTTATTTTGCAATAAAACATTTCCTAGAAATTATACTATTATTAAATGAGATATTTATCTCTATTAAATATTTGTTAGCTGAGATAAACAAATCCTTAGCAAAACTGGTAGTGATCTGAAAATCTTGGATGATAAAAATTAAGGAAATTTCGTTAGAATCAAAATCAAAGTTACGGACTACGGCGTTATAATTCATTTATATTCGAACTGGAGACCAGTCAGAAATCTATGAATCAAATGCTTATCAGAAAAGACAAGGAAAACGTTACGGAGAATGCAAAAGGCACATTTCTAAGAAATTTGCTTAGTACATATTTATTTATCAATTACCTCCGATGACACGTAAGGAAATATTTTACCAATTGCAATCACGTCTCACCTTAGTATAGAAACTATGAATTTCTCCCATTTAGTTCAACTGTAGACTCACGCTTAATCCATATCTATTACATATTTACATACGTAACTTTGATTTAATTTGATATTATACATTGAAGCCTAGAGATTTTTAAAAATAAAAACTGACTATTGTCATCGCTTTGCGTGAGGATCATATTTACAAACTCTATATATTTTTTTAAAAATTGGTTCGGCCCTTATATTTTGTACACGAGGATGTTCACTGTCTTCTCACAAATCTGCAGAACATAATTATCTGCCAAGATCTATCTCTTCTGTTCCAAACATTCAGCGGCAATAAATCGTTCATTACACCACGACCTTTTCCATGTTAAAAGTAATTTCTTTTTAACGAAAAAAAAAATTATACGCCTAAAATTCTTTATTTTAAAAATTAATTTTAATTTTGAAAAATAAAACACAAACATGTTAAACAATATTAACTTTAACACTTGTTATCCCATGTAAAATAGTCCATAAACATTTTATCATTTGTAATGCGGCAATAAAAATTCGAGATCGTGGAACTAAACAACTCAACCACACATATTCTATTATACTTTAGTGATTGACAAACTGCACAAAAAATAGATTGCTTTAAGACCAGTAGAGTTTGATCACATCTGTTAATGATGTTATCTGTTAATGAAGTCAAATGCGCGGTTTGCTCTGTTGCATACATCAACTATGTCTGGTAAATCATTAGAGAAAATTACGCTCAGTCATGAATCTAATCATCACAGCTTACGGATGATTTAGAAAGGCAATATGAGTGAAGGATTGTTGACACATACCTTCAAAAGCAGATTACCACGACTGTTATGAGTTTGATTTAATGAGTATCAATGATAATTTTTACATTACAGTTTTGCAATAAATATTAGCTCGTTACCGACGGCTGTAATGACTGGTACATATCAAATTGTTATAGCTGATTTTAAGTTCAATTATTCATTTCAAGTTTTTTTACAATAGAGTCACAGTTAGACAGTTATACTTATTGTTTTGAATGTGTTAATTCATTACATTGTTTACTTGTTGAAATGTTACTTTATTGTGTAGAAACTTGAGATTGGAGAAGAATGGTCGGACTAAAATTGCAATAATTAAGTTATTTGATTTAAAAATTTAAAGCATCATTGATGAATTTCCTAGAAAAGTTATTCTTGTAACTTTCATATCAATTTAGTAAGTCTTATGATATTTTTGTTTAAATAGCTGAAATGGTTGCCAGTTTTAAATTTAATTTGCAAACTCGACCAAATGTTATATTGATTTATCCCGCCAACATAAAGAGTATACCAAAGTTTGGTTAAATTTGGTTAATTCAGTTTTAAAATTTATCTTAGAAATAAAAAGTACAGACAGATAAACCTACAGCAAACAAAAAGAGATAAACTATTGATTAGATCTTAATTTTTACTTAATTCCACTCAAAGGAACAAAATCCTGAAATTCGTGTAGAGCGATTTGTAACAAACCTGTATACGTACTTAAAAAAAGTTGAGCCTTTTATATAACAGGAAGAACTATTGAGTTATCTACCACGAGGTAGACCTGGATTTACTTGTACCTCTAAAAACCTGGTGTTTTATGGCGTAGAATTCTCTGACCTTGAACATAGGATGTACAGGTGCGACCTCTAGAGCAAGATAACCTCTGAAACTTGCTGGCCTAAAATACTAGTATATACTGATTATTATGATCATCCAGGTATTACTCCACCTCAATTCCAGGTACTTCCAGACTCTTGGACTGTTTTAGTCTAGGACTGATTGCTATTAGTCTCTCTAATATTTATTTCTACTTTAGGAAACCTGGCTAGATGCAGAGAATTTGGTTTCACTAGATCTGTTCAAAACGTAAAAATCTAGCATCTCGATGGTATTTCAGGACTTTAGGAAATTTTATGACTGGAACTGTATTGTAGTTTCCCAATCTCTAGGCCATCTTGGATCTTGGAAGCTTCATTTCAGACTTTAGACGGCAAACTATCAGTTCCTGGGATATTCGGCTTTGGTAGCTTCTCACCTGCAGAGAAAATTTTGGAGGACTAAGACTCTAGGTTCTGATTCCAAACACCGAAAGTTCAAATTACAATTCTTTGTTACTGAGGCTTGCTGATCTTCACCTAAGTTATTGCATTATTGCTTATGTCTTATAAAAAAAGAATGATACATTTGGATCGGGTTTAACTGTAGCAATTATATACCAGTACTATACAAATACTGTACTGCTAATGCAGGATATGTTCTCAAGAGCTGATACTTGAAGCCTAAAATTGCAACTTCACTTGTTTCAATACTGACCTCAGAATTACAAGTTTTTCGTAATTCGACAAATAATATAGAATAATTTCACGGTGTTCCGTTAGTTTCATGCTGAAATGAGAATACTTATTTAAGGTGAAAATTCCTAATACTATTGTAAATGATCTCATGTCTGTTTACGAACAATTTAGCGTACAATTGAGAACGCCGCACCTATTAGAAATTTAGGTGATACAGTAGAAGACTGCATTACCTAATCAATATTGTTTCTAATAAATGATAACTAATGAAGAGTGAATTATATTCAGTGAGGTTACCATGAATCATATACTGCAGGCAATAGAATTAGAGCCGTGGAAAAATCTACTAATTCATTTTTTCTAAATTTAAATTGCCTACCGATATACGAGGTTATTTTACTGTACATAAAGATTGTACTCTCATAAACTATCACTGAAATTATCATGGGTGTGTGTTATTAAATAGATAATGCATATTCACATAGTATTTTTATTAAATTTCAATTACGTATTTTTACAGCAGGCACGTGAGTCTTGGGCTTTTTTTGAAGAAGATGTGCAGAGATATAGTTCCGTATTTTCCTACCCAGTCAGCCAGGCATTTCGGCGAGTTAGGAACAATAGTCTGGAACACGAACAATACAATAAGATACATCATAATGTACAGTAGAATAAAATTACGTATGTAGATAAACACTAGACACAAATATGTGACAACCTGATAATAGTCTGGAATGTGAAAAATCATACAAAATACGTGGTGGTATTACGTATAATCATAATTATATAATGTAAGGTATCATGCAAAAACAGATACCTTTGAAATAAATCCTCCCATTTAAGCCATATAAAACCATTATTTTTAAAGTCTGATGTAATATTATCTTAGTTTATTATTTAGAAACACTATAATTTTTCTTTGAGAACGTATATAGTGATTAGTATGTAAATGAAATTGCTAATAGCTTAAGTAAAGAGAGTTCTTCCTTTTAAATATACGAGTAATTATTCAACCTTTTCTAGAAATTAGTGATATTTATGTTTTCTTGTACATTTTCTTAAGTATTGTTTGTTTTTGAGATTACAAAAACATACGAGCATTATATTGAGCAGTTATGAATCCTATTTTATAGAATATATCTTAAAGTACAATTTTTAACTATGAAAGTAAAAAATACCCTATAAATACATTTAAATATAGGAAACCCGAAAAAAAAAATTTCCCTAGTATAAATTTCATATATAGGAATGTATTGAAATTATTGATTTCAGCAAGGTAAATTTGTTTATTTTTAATTCAAATACAGTAAAATTCTTTTAATTGTTCGATTATTAAAACGACGAGGAAACCCAATTACCATAATCATATTTATTTAAAAAGTCAAAGTAGTTTGTTTCTTAAAACTATTGTTCTCCACAAATTGGTAGTGCTAAAAGTACTAGTTTTTATCAGCTGGTATACCTGATACAGAATAGTAGGACTACTCTGTAGTTTAGAAATTAACTTTGGTTTTAACTTTTCTAGGATCCGTGGTTTTGTCAAATGTATTAATACAATTTTAGAAAATTTGTAACTGTTGTCACCAAAATTGGTTTTAAAGCATGATTTAGATAATGTTGTTTATGATCAATCAACCTACGCCTTTTTTCCATTTATTGTTGATAATTATAATAATATTCATTGAAGGATAACTGTATCAACATAGCAGAAACCCATTGTAAAATGTATTTAGTTTCATTTTGTTTCTCTTAAACATAACTTACATTTATGACGAATTTTGGAGGATCTTCAAACCATCCTCTTTTAGTTTTGGAAAAAGACCCGAAGGGAATAAGGCCCAGTCCAGCAAGCTCTCCTTTTTCGTACAGCAAGAAAGGAGGTTGGTGGTAGTTACAGTCCAGCCCCTTCGTCATGTTATAAAAGTAATGCAAACCTGAAACATTTATACACCATTAAAACTTAATAAATGTTTAGTGAATACAAAAGATAGACGAGTTATATGAATTGAAACTAACATTTCTTAAATCATAATTCCTATCAATATTTCTAGTCTATTTGTGCAACTTTCGATTAATGCAACATTCGATAACAATACAAGTATAATCTTGTGTTCAATCATTTCCATTTATCCTATCTGAAAAATTATTATAAATTTTCTATTTATTAGAAGAAAAAAACATTATTAAAATGCATTAAAAATACATGGCACAAATTCAAATTAACTTAAACCATTATCACTTACAAACACTACAAAGATATTTGAGTTGGGGAAAAAGTTAAAAATAACCACTGTGTTTATATTTTTTTACCTTATAAGGTGATTAAGTAAACCTTTTATAAAAACTTTTAAAATCTGACATATAACAAACCAATTGTTAATACAGAATTTTCATGCAATTTTAAAATACAAATTATCTACTTGCAATACATTTTTTTTCAAATATATACTTTTGGACAAGAAACCTTCATTAATATTTTCAATTTAACAGTAGAAAGTGGTTTTTTAACTATACTTCTAAGGTACCGCATTTTCATCTCAATATTATCTTTCTACATTAGTATTACATTTTATTTCTTATCCCATCCAGAAATTAAAATTATAACTACGTTAAGTGTTTAACACTATTCATTACCAGAGATAATAGAACTATTGGATGAAAACTTGTAATTCAAGGCACTGAGCCATTTAGTAGTAAAGTTGTGAAATTTTCGTTTCCTCTATTTCACATCATTATTTGGTATACTTACTTCTTAATGTGAGGTATAATGGCTTGGTTATACCAAATTCTGCTCAATTTTTTCTTTCCTTTAAATATACTGGGTCTCAAATAACTATAATGCGGACATACAAACATTCGTGAGATGTTCTAAGGATGTTTGGTCTCAGCTTCTTTAGAATATGACCAAGCAAACAAATAGCTTTGATTGTGTTAGTAACACAGGAGATAAATCATTCCCACGGTACGAGGTACTGAGGACCACGGACTATTACAGTTAGTTCCGAGGTCCGACGTTAGAAATGCGCCACGTAACTGTTTAGGCTAATTACGAATCTCTTACTCCACAGATCTCGCTTTGTTCATACCTCAATTTATAACTTTGGATGTATAGTTAATTTTGTAACTAATACAGTAAAAAGAAATACCCATTCCAAGGAAGCAAGCTTGTTTGGTAAAGCCAACGGCAGTCGCGTCCTTCTCCTTCCGCGGCATCTCTGTCCACGTCTGGCCGTCCATCCTGATGTAGACTCCATCTCCCACCTGTTCTGTCCTGGAGGCGGGGCCGCCATTCGCTAGAAGCTCTTCTGTAAACAGTAACAGATCTTGTCACATTTTCAGCATTCGAGTTATGCTTAGACTATGAAGTGCGCATAGTCATGTAATCATTGTATGATTATAAATATATTAAACGAGTTTTCAATGTGGTCAATCCCACAGATTGTAGCGACAGTTTAAACCTAAGTGGTATAAATATGCGTGTAATGAATCTAAGGCCAATCAGGGTGAAGTAAAAATAATTAGTTATATTTAGTAAAATAGTTGTGGCTAATGAATTTTAGAGCAACAATTTAAATTCATAAAATAATATAAGTAAACACGCTGTAAAACAATATTTAAAGGTTACACAAAAGGATTATGCATAGATTAAAAGTGTTATAAAACAGTGTTTCTAATGACATCAGAAACTCTTTTTTTATTTGAAAGTGCAATCATTTTTATGATTCCTAAACACGGAAATCTATACGTAGCGTAGCGCTAGTGGGACGGCTTGATTAAATGCAAATATTTAGTTAAGCTCCATTTCACATTCGGTTTAGTGTAGCGTCTGAAATCTGACACTGGTACAAATAGTTTTATGGGATCTGGAGTCCACATACATACTAAGAAATTCATGAGAAGTCGGCGATTAAGACGGTGAAATGGAGCTTAACTAAACATTTGAATCTACCCGTCCCACGATAGCTACGTTATGTTAGAAAACTCGGTTGCTTCGTCGTGCTTTGCGGTCAAGTCTAAAGCATCGTAGTGTACTCAATGGTGCACCTCATCCAACAAGGAGAATAATTTTTCATTTAAATTACACTGGATAGATACTGCCTAACCAGACTGAGCCCCTTTGTAGTCTGGGTGTCTCTGATGTCGAAGCAAGGCAAGGCGTTCGTTTTGAACGTTTTTGTAGGTGTAAGATTTCACCATTGATCAATATAACCAGTAGTAACTGAATAAAACTTAAAGTAAATAAACAGTTTTATAAAAACCTAACTTATAACAAATCTTTGAAACATTTTTTGGTTTTTGTATTTTTTAGTGAGAAGTACCTGTGTGTGTTTTTATAACATAGCGACGAAAATAAGCTTTATTGTTTCTTTGTTGTAAGATGCACTGATATTTTTTCTAGATTACCTTTATTCAGCTTGCGGCACTAGCTGATCGACTTTGAGAAGAAAATATACTATGTGAAATTAATTTCATTATTACATTTTTTTTAAACCGAGTAAAAGTTTAAATGACGAGTATGGAAATTAACAGTATTTTAAACAAAAATGAACTTTTAAATGATTTATTTTAATAAAATAATCAATTTTGTAAATTTTTATGACTTTTATTCACGTTAATAAAGGATTTTTTTAATTATAGCAGAAGATTTAATTTTGTATAACAGATTTTAAATTAAGGTGTTATCATCACCTATCTAGTCCTAAAAACCTTTAACAAGTACTAAAAATTAAGACTATTAATGTACTCCATTATTACTTTATGAGATTGTCTCTATAATATTCAATGTTAGACAAACCTGGTTTTATGAAGAGAACATCTATATAGTAGAAGTCCATGCCGTAAGCGGTCCCTTCTTTAAATATCGGCTTGTTGTATGAGTAAGGTAGATTGCCCTTTGCTCTCACCGCAAGATCTTTCTTGACGTACTGTACAAAGGATATATAAAATCAGGGAAATAATCTAATGTACTAAGAGAATGTTCTATGAACAAGTGTAAGAAGGGTTTAAAAACTATGTTGTGCTGATAGAGTGAAATCATTAGTGAAGTACGAGTTTTTCCTGTTGCAGAAATTGCCAAAGTACATATCATGTAAATTGGATATCTGCGTCACCCAAAGTACACATCAAACGTTTAGTGACGCTGCTGGTTGATGACAAATTGACAACTGGTTGATTGAGGTTACTGCTAGTTAGTCGGGTCTTCCCATTTCCTTCAGCTGAGAGCCTTATAAAGAACAAAGATATGTACGATTTGTATTGCAGAGAGTACAGATAAACACACAAAGTAGGCTACATATTTCACATTCACACAATTTGTTTAGCGTTAGAGAAATGTGTCCGCAAGATATCTTGAAAACAAACTGAGCTATACGTTGTAGTACTCTTTCTACCCCACTAAACTTTTTTTATTCAAACACCGAAATGAAACCTAATTTTATGAACCAACGTTTGAATGTATAATTTGGCAAGGTATCTCGATAAAGATAATATACAGACTTTTAATGTAGGAAGCAACTACACTTCTACATACGAGAATAAAGGAATGGGTGGCTGTGATGTTGAGCCATGGAATGTTCTGAGACTCATTAAAGCACTTTAAAACATAAATTATTTTTGTCTGCCATGATGGTGCAAAAAGTTCTTTTCTGTACGATTCATGTTTGTTTATCTTACATCTAGAGGTTTAAATGAGCTATAGGCTTGGAATTTTGTATACGGCCTCAGCGAAGCCTGTTACGCGACACGTGGTGTGGCGTACTCCTACCTTGTATAGTTATTGTTTACGATCAAGTACGCTATACACTTTATCTAAAATATATGACGAACTTATAATCAACCACAATATATTTTATAAACTAACAGGAGAATCCCGCTTGAGGAAGAACCCACTCTATGTTTGTTAAAATAGATAAAGGAAAACAGTACATTTTATAGCACTTTAGAAGGAAGAAGACTAAGGAGGTAGATTTCTTACAGTGTAACTGTTATTATATATTTTTCCTCGTGATCTTGTGCATATACAAACTCTCAGTTATGGCATACGGCGCTTGCTATTTTCTTTGGTTCTTAGAACCAAAATGAATAATTAATTAATTACCAGCTAATATACAATAATATGTGCTGCTATCTATTGCTGTATATTATGCTATATATTTCTCATTAAATAGGTACAGTGCAGTATCTAGGTATGATATTTTAAAACGTCTATCAATAAATATGTGTTATGAAACTCGTCCTTTGATTACATATAAAACTCATAAGTAAGCAAACACAAGCAATATGTACTAAACTATTTTTAATAATTCCATAATTAGCTTTTTTTAGAATATTGTGATACATAAGAGAGTCATATTTCTATATGATACTTGTATATTATAAAACTATATATGTACATATTACATATTATATTATAAAATATTTCGATATACGCTAACATATGGTTATTTCCAGAATCTTTCTGACTACACGTAACTTTTAATGCAGTGTATTTGCATGTAATATATTTTTCAAGAAAGTTTTTTTAACTAACTTCATAAAAAACTTCCTTAAGAGTAATAATTACAGAGTTCACACTATTGGCTGCTATTTTCAAGTTATAACTGTATTTAATTTTGTAAATTGTTTTATAGACGTAAATAAAATCAATTAGTTTGCTGTTTGAAAATCATTGTGCTTCATTAACTAAAACAATACATAAAATTATGAGGATTGTATCTTTATTACATTGAATTATATCTTAAAGATGTGTTCTCAAGGATTGTCTCTATAAACAAACTGAAATTAATGATTTATGATTAATGAAAGAAGGTATAAAAGATTCTCACAAAGAACAAAAAGTACAAAGTATATGAATTTTAACAACTTACTGCCACACGCAGCCCACAAATCCTGCCATAGCCGTCGTATATGGGACAAACCCTTGGGTCGTTGGGGTAGCAGTAGAGGCTAGCCTTAGGGAACTCCTTGTGCGTTTCCAGATACACGTACTCGCCCTTAATATCGTTTACTGTCAAGGGAATGGAGTAGAAACCGTCGAACAGCGCTGTGTACTTCACTGGAACGCGACAATCTTGACATTAGCTATTGTGCTAGCTAGGAGATTCTATGCACTTCTTAAAAACTGTTGAAATGCCATTTGAACATACCTCGTATATCCTTTACAAATAAAGACACATGAGTGATTTAGCTGATAGATAAATCTTTGTCGTGGATATAAGTATCCGGTTATTTTCTAATTTAATACCAATTATTATCGTATCAGTTTTATCTATTAATATTATTTATCATCTAGTAACATAAAAAATAACTCAGCATTTAATAAATAAGTAATAGAATTCAAATCATCCTAAATGCAACTTCATATGTGTACTAAAAAAAAAACAGTAGCAGTCGTGGGACTGCCGATAGAAGTGAAAACGGAACTATTAAGTTGAGAGTAAATAAAACTATATGCAAAGATTATATGAAATTTTTTATGTTTTATTTATTAGTTACATATGATGGGTTAAACAAATCATGAACAAAATATAAATACAAAGTGGTTGAAAAAATAATTAATATACAATTATCTTGACAATATCTTAATAAAAAGTTCAATGCAATCATTATACTTGTTGTAATTGCTCAATATTAATAGTTAGTTAAACATAGAATACAAGTGAGTAAACACCGAGTGAACAACAGTGAGTTGAACACCGTTGTAAATAATACAGTTATTGCTACGGATAAAGTATATAATTGCAATAACAATTAAACCCACAATATTTTTAAAACTAATAAATTAGTTAAATTAACTTGGTTCTTTCGTAAAGGTATTTTTATTGCACAATAAACTAATTTATTGAGTTAATACGGTATCAGTGAGCCAATGCGCCAACTACAGTTCCGGCAGAAACGTTCACTCATCACTTCATACGCTACTACAGGCTAAACTAAACTTCCAATAAAAAAATGATAAATTACAAAAAAATATTCATCTATTTTCACACAACTTTCTCTCGCTGACAAATTTTGTCTGACCAAAAAATAAAAAAAATCCTCGCTTACTACTTTTTTCTTGACATTGTAAACGCTATGTAAAATGTAAACAATAATCAAAATTATTTCGAAATTTTTTTAATATTTAAAAATGTAACCAATAGATTGCCAATATTAAGAGCTTTAATTTGACGCATCTTACAGAATTGTACGACATTGGCTTCACTTTTAAATCGCGAGAGGAAGCCGTAAAGGTCACTGATTTTCGCAGTCTGTTTTCATACTCCGCCGGGACAGTTTTAACACAGCGAGACTGACTTTTTCATGCAGGTTAGTAGTCCGCGGCCAAGTCTACGGTTAAAAAACACAGCGAGACTGACTTTTTCATGCAGGTTAGTATCATTAGCATGTCGGTGACGCGAACCGAGGATTTTACCCTCTACCAAAACGCTCAACGCGCCTAAAGAAGTTTTCACTTCAAAAACAAACTGAAACATTAATTTGATCTGTTTTCATATGTTGAAAATAAAGATCTATAACTAATTCAGGCACGAGTGAATAAACACCAAAAAATCAGGGACTTTGCACGATCACGGTTTTTATCCTTCTTATAGCACCAAAGTAGAAAAATGTCACTTTCTTAAAAACTTTAAGTTATTTCAAGCAATTTTATACATGCACATTTACAATCTAGTCTTTGGAAACTAAGCAAGATTTCGTACCTGAACTTTTCTCTAGCTCCTACAGTATCAATGTTAGGGCAAAAATTAGAATTTTTGTTGTTTTTTATTTTATAGTACACATGTTAAGGCAATTTATTTTGATTACATTGGGATAAAACATCATGCAGGTTGATCAAAGTAACGATTTAATTATAATACAGTTAGTAAATGAATATGAATAATCTGTTCTATTAAATTTAGCAAGTTATAAAATGCAACAATGAACATTGTTTATGCAAACACGAAGAAAGTGATATACAATGTGCCTTCCTTTATATTTGAACATTTTGAGATAATATCGAAATTTGGAATTTTTTTAAATTTGGTTTTTGACTGAAAGTAGAATTTAGTTGAATATTATTGTGCATATTAACATAATCGATGAGTTTATTGTGAAATTAAATATAAAAATACTTTCCCAGCTGCATTCATTATGGTGTAATATGTTGTCTTACATTTCTCAGATTATCAGCCGCCATTAAAAATGAGATATTAAGGATTTATTTTCTCGGAAGTATATGTCCTACAATGGTAATTAAAATTATGCATAACATTACACTACGTTTACACTAAAGAAGATCGAACTCCTGGCCTAGGAATTTGTGTGCATTCTGTACTTACATATTCATGAACATAATTTAAAAATGTTCTTGAGGGCTAACTATAAGGAGAAACTTTTAGATTACTTTTATACAATAACCCATTCTCTCACAATCGATTTGAAGGATCTCACACGAAAGCCTGTACACAACTAAATTACTAAATATAGTAATTCTCGCAAAATATGCATTTTAAATTAAGTAACTGAACGTATGGCTTGGTTCATTAGTGTTTTAATTTAAAGTATACCTATATATTTGGCATTAGAAATTTATGGAAAAGTATGGCCCTAAATTAAGAAAGTTTATCTTGTAACATGGTTACGTAATCACTAAGAGTACACACGATTTCAAACAATAATCGGCTCAGAGGAACTCCATAAACTGTTTGTTATGTCAAAAATCAATTTAAATATAAATTTATAGATTTCAATGACCAAACTCAATATTTATTCTGATCAAAGTAATAAATGAAATTGAACGTTACCTTTCACTGAGTTCCATTCCAGACCGTGAGCTGAAACACATTGACAATAATTAAAGCATAGCCATACGTACCATACTGTAGCTGTTCAGCTGAAAACACATACGGTTCAATAATTCTAGTTAACTCAATTAACTCAATATCAATTAACTCAAGGCCAGTGTCGTATAGTAGAACCTGACCGAATGAGGCATGTAAAATATTCCTACATCAAGAACATTTTTGTTTAAAATATTAGAAAGTTCAAAGGAATTGTTCTATTTTTAACGAGATTGTAATAAAAGCTTAATCACTGCATAAATAATTGTAATAATGGTAAATTAAATGTGAAATTGTGCACAAAAAGTTTTCAACAAATTTAACCCAACTTCTCAGCATTGTGCATAGCACAATAATTTTTGATTTGTGTATCAATTAACAATATTGAATTAAACCAAGTTATCAATATATAGTAAAGGCTAAACCTAGAATACAATAATAATTGAGTAAAAAGATAAATCTATGAAAACAATTTTGATAAGGCAAAGCAGAAATATTTCTTTACGTTCGTCGGAGATAAAAAAAAAAATTTATTTAACATTTGAGGCACTAACGGTATATAAAATTGAAATATTCAAACGATAATCTACTGATATTTGATTTATTACTGTTTATTTTAAAATTTACGAAAGTTACTAACATTCTTCAAGACTTTTATATACTTGTCTTATAGAAATGAGGATAATTTTTTTCTACTTTACTCTATATGTACTATATATTTGCAATTTAAAAGAGGAGTACACAACTGCATATAGCTATATATCCGTCATTGTCCAGAACTTTGTATCACCTAGAACCTAGTATAACTAAAATATGTTCTTTACTTTTCTTAATTTTAAAAATACATTGATTGTGGAATTTATTAGACATATAATATCATAAAATATTAAGAATGCCTAATATAATAAGCATTTATCTTAAAAATAAACAAGATAATGATATATATTACTCAAGGAAAAGACGGCAGAGAAGGCGTAGAGTATCAGTACCAACATGTTTTAGCCACAAATGACATAGATTATGTTTTGCTAATCCATATACGTCAGGGAATTCAACATGGGAGTTCAACACTAATTAACAAGTGTTCTGAAACTGCGAACAAACACTCTCTGAGCAAACATAGTAGCTAACTATGCTGGCTAACAATTAACTTGATTGCCTCACAATGACTAATTTGAGTTAGTTAATCGAAATTGACATCACGTGTGCTGTGTAGTACGCGCAGTTTATAAAATAAAGTAAAGGGTATATGCATTGATTTAAAGATTAAATTGGATAATTGCAACATAATTTCAACATAATATAACGGTATACGGAAAAATAATTTCCCCACTTATTTTTAATGCTACAACAAATGATATACCAATCAGTGCTTATGTTGAATACCTTACCTTGTATTCATGCAAATAAGTGGCCTAATGAACCAAATATTATGAAAATTTAAATAAAAAAAAAAAAAAAAAAAAAAAAAAACAATAGGTCCATAATAAAATAATTAAGGTTCTTTTTAAACGTGTTATAAATACTTCACGCTAATTTTTGTCGAGAGGTAACAATCATAAGTATTTAGTTTTAGTTTTAGGTAAGTAATTTTACAATTAAATACGTAAAAGTACTTTTGGAATAATTGTGTTTTTTCAAAGGGAAAAATTTAATTTTTGGAAACATCTCCAATTGTAGAATGCTTACACCTAAAAAACACGAGTGATATCCTATTACACTAAAATCTAAATACCAGTGCCATAGAGAACGCTTACGAATTGCTATGATAACTAATATGAAATTTCTTATAGGCATTCTATTGGTCTACAGCTAAGGCTGCAAATTTATGAAAACTGTTTTAAAAATTGAAATATTATCATATATTCATGAAAATATATGATTTTAGTAATGAATAAAAACTTCAAGTTATATCCTTTTTAGGAACAATAGTATTATCTACTATTTACTAAAAATTTGCTTTCAAGTTGAATATATTTTCGTAATTTATAGTGTAGTAAAAAATGTATGTACGAATATTGAACAGTATACAGGAAAGGGGAGGGTTTACTGAGGCAAGATTATATATCCCACAACCCACAAGTCGCATCAGATAACAACTTGTCAAAGTGTCATCAGCAAGCAACGTCAGTGTCAACTTCTGGTGACTGCTATTTAGGGTAACGCAGTGTTACAGTTTTACTTTCCGAACTATCTTCAACCCCTTACTCTAGCTAGCTATATCCCAATGTATAATGTATGTTATTTATGCATGTTATTTACCAATAAACTTTGGGTTACTTGCTCTTTCTAAGGACTGGCTTAAATGGTGTGTAGATACATTTTTAAGGATATGCAAATGAAAAAATATAGTAATATAGTAAAAATATAGTGCAACATAAAATAAAGTAACTGTTCATATATTTTTAAAGATTTAATAGAAATTAGTTTTACATTGTCGTAAAAAGTAAATTAAATGCAGGTTTAGTATAACATAAAAATAAAAATATTACACATTGTTAACTTTTTCACTAATTAATTTTGAATTCTAAATCATCAATTAGGTTAAACAAGATCATTGGCTACTTTACCAGTGAATAAAATACTTATTTTCTCTGTTCCTAAAATTAATTCATAAGAATGTGGTCCATCAAAAGTAGCGAAAGAGCAAGATAACATTATCCACATTCACGCGTTGATGTCTGATTGGTTTCCATCAATGAGAGCCAACAGTCACTATGATAGCTTATCAGGACGGTAAACAGCCGTCTGTTAATGGCTAGAGAGCTGTTCTGTGTACGTCTAATCCACTTCAGCCAATGAAGGTTAGATTAGAGCATCCAATTAACACAGGCATTACACAATTACCGTAACTGACAGTGGTTGTAACAATATCATTCTGTGGATCACCCACTCATAGAATAAAGCTGCTTTTTTATTTGTGATACTCATAGACAACTTTAAAATCGTTTTTCAATGTATGTCTAGGCCAAAAGCGTTCTTTTGGACTAAAATAAGAATAAAATATTGCAATATTTATTAATAAAAATATTTTGAAGATACTAATTCTACTTAATAAGCTCAAAATCGGAACCTTTGAGGTTAGTTTTATTCCGATTGATGAAGTATAAATTTTAATTTTACATTTATATTTAAAACCAATATTTTTTTGATTTTATGATGTAAATGTGAAACTGAATGGATGAAGTCACTTAGAAATCACGAAAACAATCTGCTCAGTTTTAGGATAAAGTGCTTCCTAAATTGAACACCACAAAGTTATTCTAACAGATTATGAACTTCGGGCAATTTTATTACATATACCTGAAATCCTGAAAACAAAATATTCATTAATTCACGAAAATATTGTAATGATCTATATACATTAAAATGTACAAGAAAATTCTGAATCTGTTTCCATTTAAAAAACATGGAAACATTTAATGGAAACAGATTCAGAATTTTCTTTTATATTTAAATTTGGTTTCGATAATACTTTTGATTGTTAAAATCACAAAATTTTATATTTCTCGCTGTAACTTTACAATATTACCTTTAAAAACTTGAATCTTCCACCTCTTCTACATGGGTTAATCTCAAATCTATACCCGTTCCATATAAATAAGTATAAAATTATGATAAATAATGCATGTACAGATTTATATTTGTTTGAACAGAAATGTTATGCTCTCCAAGACGCTCACCAGTAAAAACATAATATTTTCTTATTTTTGAAAACACGTTCATACAAATAAACGTTAAACTATATCTACCTCACTAGGGACACATAACAATTTTAATTCATAATAATGTAATAACAACAACATAATAATGTAATAACAACAACATAATAATGTAATAACAATAACATAATAATGTAATAACAACAACATAATAATGTAATAACAACAACATAATAATGTAATAACAACAACATAATAATGTAATAACAACAACATAATAATGTAATAACAACAACATAATAATGTAATAACAACAACATAATAATATATGCCTGTCTGCACTACATCTTGAGATCAAACTGACCTATAGGCTTGAAATTTTGCTTGATGCTTCCTTTCTACACAAGCAACATCAAGTCCTATGGTGGTGCATGCCACTGCATAAGGTTTGGCCTGAGCGTTAGCAAACATTGTTATATTTGTCTAATAGGTACCCATAGTAAAAACGAGAACATTACATAGTAAATCAATTCAAAACAAATTGAGTAAAGTCATATGACATGCATGCTAAATGTAGCCTCATAAAATGAGAAATAAATATGCAATTTTGAATGCAATTTCAGTGAACCCTGTACTTCTACCTTGTTAATTATAAAATGTCATATTTGGGGATACTAACCAAGCTAACCTATATAAAGTCTCTAATTAGTTTTATTATTTATCATATTACAAAGTATATACTGTTTAAATAATACAGGAATAATTCAGCTGTCTTTAATTTTGTAGAGACAGTGAGAAGGACATTGAGAGAGTCAAACTATTATTTAGAGTTTCAGTCTTATGATGCAAGGTCTTACGCTACAAATCTGTCAAACACACATTGAAGTTTGACACTTCGGCTTTTAAGGCAGCTTACCTAAACACCATCTGAAGCGTATTTTATGTGATAGTTGAATGTTTTAGTTCTATGTCTAAAAGCTCTATCTAGACCAGCTCATGCGAAAATACTCTGATAGAGGCTGGTGCATCTGAATCCTCCCTCTATAACTTGCGCGAAACACTGTTGCCCAATTTACGTATAAGGAAAGTTACCGATATACACAGACATCATCAGTTGTTACCGTAAACAAATATACGTACACTATATTTGTTCAACATGCAGATCGAACAGACCGTATGTGATCATAGCCACGTCATATAGAGAACATGGTGGTCAGCTACGATAGGTTAAGACCGCCCCCCTCAAATGCAACCGGAGCTTTTTGCTGTGGACTGCTCTAATGGCTATATGAAGACATGCCAGCATATACATTTCTTGTTTGAATCCTTTAATGTATTTACTGTCTGTCACGGTTGTCATCTATTTATTATTTAGAAAGGAACTGGTTTATATATAACATACGATATATATATATATATATATATATAACTCATCTGGATTTCTTCCACGATTCTGCACCATCGTTCAGAAGGAAGGTGATTGCTCTGTGTGACGTTACCTAATGCTGGGGCCGTCGGCTCCCCTCATTATAGTGCCAGTGCCTCCTCTTCAGTTTCTGTTTTAAGTTCTTTTCGTTGTTGTTTATTGTATATTTATTTGTTATGGTATTTATAATCTTTCTGTTAGTTATATCAATTGAAATAGTAGCTCTATTCACTGTTTACCTAATCTCTATTCTTGTTATTGTTACCTGATATTTCTATTGTTGTTAGTATATATACCATATATATATATATATATATATATATATATATATATATATATATATATATATATATATATATATATAGATATATAGTTTATTTCTTAGTTATTATAAAAACTGCAGCCCTATACACTGTTAACTCAATCCCACTGTAGTTTATCCTACTGTTATCTTAGATTCTTTACTGATGTTAGTCCTTTTTATATAGTTTATTTACTGCTTTTCCTTTATAGTATTTAATTAATTGTTATTTCTTATTTAAATAGCTCTCATTAGGCTCTATGTTCTATGTCCTATTGCTATACAGTGTTTACTAGCCTTACAATTTCCAGTCTTGTACAGTTGTTACCTGTGTTGTTTGCTGGTAATGCCTCCTTGTTGTATGTTACTATTTACTCTCTGTCTTATTAGCTCCTAAGAAAACTTTAGTACAACTTGTCCATAATTATTTTTTTGTTACTTTTGTATAAAATTGGCGATTGCCTTTGAAATAAATAAATAAACAGATACGTCGTTGCGTAGTCTTGTATTCATGAGTGTATTAAAATGTTGTTCCAAATGAACAGTTATTTAATTGTTGTTACAAAGTATGTACTTACTGTAACGTTTAGTGAATATCGTACAGTTCTCGTAAATGGTAGGCCTACACATTTCACAAGTCATATATGACAATAGAACAATACTAATGGATAAACTAAGTAATAGCTGATGTTAGAATTCTTCATAAACTAAGAAACAATACATATTAAGCAACTACATTTGCTCGCAGCTTCGCCCGCAACTTATATGCAACATTGTGTTTATTTGTTTGAATAACTCTTTCGATTTCAGTAGAACAACCTATTTTAGATAAATATAGAGGAACTCAACAGTCGAAATTGATAGCTTTCTTAGTGAAAGCACTTGTGAGTAATACGATAGGTATTTATGGCATTAAAAAAATGGAATTAGTCATATAGCATGCACCCATTTACCCATTTTTCAGTGTCTATGATTAAGAGAACTGTTAAGCGAAATTGAGAGTTTTACACTTCTAGTTCAAATTAATAATATTTCCAAAGCAAAATTAGAGTTTGCTAATTTTCCCTACGACACACACACACACACACTAATATATAATATTATATATATATATATATAATATTATATATATATATATAATATTATATATATATATATAATATTATATATATATATAATATTATATATATATATATATATATATATATATATATATATATATATATATATATATATATACAGGTATGTGTGTGTGTGTATATATGTACAATTACAAAATACACTGTATACATTAGACATTACTGTATATTATTTTAGCTCATGGAGTGACATGCACCATCATAGAACTCGATACCTATAAAGAAGTGAAGCTTCATGCTAAACTTCATTTTCAGGTCAGTTAATTCTCGAGATATTGTGCAGACAGATGGATAGATAGAAATGAACTCTACAGCCCCTTGGATAACACCCAACCAATTAGACAATCTCTTAGCCTAAGAACGCCGAGAACTAAAGTGCTCCTTTGAATACTGTTGTGAATACAATATATTCCTCAATCCAATCAGTAGTGACTAGTGAAATGTTTCGCAAGTTTGCTACGTCATAGATAGTTAAAGACATTTAGAAGAATTAACTGAAAGTTCTGTCCAGTTAATATTAGAATCCACCATCTACCATAACACAATTTTTTATCAATGTTTGGATAAACGTTGCGCTGTCAACCAATTAACGCCATTTATAAAGAACATATCAGTCGTAATTATGTCTTTTTTAGTAATTATCTGACATTATTGTTTCACTCATTAATGTGTATACAGGATATTGAAATTTAAAACTGAGTGGCAATGATACCCTTCTATTCAGGAATTATGTTCGGTTGTGGCCTGTTTAAAAATCTGCACGTGCTTAAAAATCGGCGTCGTGGAATCTGCATTATTGTTGTTAAAATGAACAAAATGATATAACGAAAAACCCTATACCAGTTAATAAGACATTAAAATGATGAAACAGTTGATATTTGCAATAAATAAAATTAGTGATTTCTTTAGAACTAAGGCATAAATCTAGGGGTTTTATTCTGGTGATTAAATGTGAAGGATTTTAATCTGAAAATAAAACTTTAAGCATAAAATTTTCATGTTCAATCTCCATTTTTGTTTGTTCAATGAAGTGAAAAGAATTTATCGTAAATAGAAATTAAAGTCCTTTTTTATAACTTTTTCGATTGTTTGGGGCATGGCCCGCTCGTTAAATATGATTGGTCCCTAATTAGCTACTTTTAGTTTTAGCACGATACATAGGCTACTACATCCGGGTCTTAATTTATTGCACTACTAATTATAAATTTTTTAAATGAGGATTTAATATATGAAATAAGGAATTCTTTACACTCTATGGGATCTTTGAGATCGGTTAGTAAAATATAACTTTCCAAACTATCAAGTACATAAAACAAAAGACTATAAATTTGGCGAAGAGTTTAAATTTATGCTCAGTTGAACTTCCATTGTGTATAACCAACCGTGTAAATTAAATGCACGTGTACTGACAATGCTCTGTAACAGACAGCCTACTACATCTACATTGTTGCTGTAAGTGCAACTATAATGCGACGCTGCTAAGTATTGTTCAAGCTGTAATATTCTACGATACAGGCGAAGTTGAGTATTAGATTTAAATATTACGCATTCTTATTTAATGACAATATCTTTTATTGTTAGTACTGAGTTAAGGATTTGTACTGTAAATGATAGTAATAATCAGTTTATACTACAGAATAAACGAGTTTAACGACAGAAATAAACGTGTATATAACTCTAACAAGTCATATTAGTCATCTATTATTGTACCATTGGGATACCGAGTTTTTCCAATCATCCAAGTTCCATCACTGACTTGACATAAAATGTACTAAAATATAATATGTTTCTTTTTATTCTACTAACAAGAAACAGTTTAGGTAATTAAAAAAGTAAGTACAGATTTATTTACAGAAGAAAACACATAACAGTGTGTTAACGAGCTATCAGACGGCAGCTCCAACACACAGGATAGGTAGTTGGCTTGTCAATATAGTCCGAACAATTGTTTCATAGGGAAATAACAAAAAAAAAGAACGCTAGCTTTTAGAACCTCTTACGATAAATCGTGATATGCCTGACTCACGATTTGTTGATTTGTTAGGAAATGTCGGGTTCGGCTCTTTGCGCAACTTCTCCAATAGTGCTGTAACATGTTATAGTTTACCATGGATAGTTGTAGCATCGCATTAATCTATATCCACACATATGCAGTTGTATAGTTTAAAAATGGCAATGCAGTAACGTCATTATATATATATATATATATAATATATATATATATATATATATATATTATATTATATATATATATATATATTTTAGTTTTATATATAAATGTATATATATTACTTATAATTGTATATATATATACATAATATATATATATATATATATATATATATATATATATATATATATATATATATTAATCTTCAATAAGAATTCTTCAATTATTGTAATAAACATTTTCTATATTTCTACATATTGAACATATATCATCTACATATATCATAAAATTAAAGTTTTAATTATGATTTTATTTTGTAAATAAATAACCCATTTAGTTAATTATTCCCTTTACCAGGTTTAGTTGAAGTAAATAAGAGTTTGGAATGAAAAGCATACAATTATTTAAAATTGTATTTTTGTTTTGTATATGACGTATCATAATAAACAATTTTGGGTTATTTCTAAATGCAATGTGAAAATATTAAATGTAGACATTTTTTAATTTTAGGATTAATTGAGGATATCCCTTTTCCTCACAGGCATGTTCTGAGTCTGACACACAGATGCAATAAATCATTTAAGAATATTCCATCAAAATGTCATTGTTTTAAACTAAATAATTTAGATTAACAACTACCGTGTTGCTAATTTAGAAATTATATTGCTTTATTTGGTTGTTAAGAGGGGTAATTTAAGAGAGTGAGGCTTAAGTTATGCTGAGTATTATTCCTAGTAATTTACGACAATTTTATTGGTATTTCTTAACGTTAGCAGATTTAATATATGCTCTTATGACGGTTTACCCGTAATTAAACACTGCTCTGGAATCGTCTGCGCTAATAAATAGCTATTTTATACATAGATTAATATTGACACGTTTCAATTTCAAGCTTTTCTCATTAAGGTGTATTATATATCTGTATATCTGTTGCAGATGATTCTCAAGATTACTGTTATTAGTTTGCTAACACAATCTATTCACTTGCCAGGTAAGAATTTATTTCTATAATTATCTTAGGTGAAGAATAGAACAGCTCACTGTAAAAATTAAGAACAGCTGCTGCAGACTTGGTGATGCGTGTTTATTTGTACTATTGCTAAATAACGCTCCATTAATTCTAGAATGAGTACTAAATGGTTTTATACGTTTAACTGTATTAGTTTCACAGAAGATAAATTATTCATACGGACAAGTTGTGCTATGGTGTAGTTAGTTCTGAGGGCCGACGCTAGGATGCGCAGCGCAATGCGCAGAGACAGCGTCAGCTGTCCTGTAACCGTGCAAGAGACTGGGCGCTCCACTGTACCGTACAGAAAGCGCCAAAGCGCTCACTTTTGCTATGCTTCAATTTATATCAATGGGGGGATTATCTCTGGTGTAACTAATACAATCAATGATTATCTTAACCTTATGACACAGAATGATTGTCAACTTATTAAAATCCGTAACTTACTTGCAATCAGCATTGGCATGAAAATTACTTCATATACTATTCATATATTTTAGAAAAGAACAATTTAAACAATTTTTACTTTTGTTGCAACTAGTTTTGTCACTGAGTTAACAATAATTAACAAGTCACATGAAAGAGTATGCAAATTAATAGTCTGATCGGATTTGGCGAGGAGAACTCATAGGGTGATAGAGGTGGTAACACCCATTACGTGGCAAAGCCATCGATAACATCTTGCATCTTCCTATTATATGAGTTTTAATGATTATCAAGAGGTTAAAAGTTATGAATCCTTATTTGGAACATAAATGTTTCTTAAGGTTGGACATCTGGACCAACATTGAGGTTTGATAAAGTAATTTAATTAAGCTAACCCAATTCCCAGTGGCTATTGATAATAGCGGTTTAGTGTGTTGTCAGACGTTTTTATAAGTACATATTCATGAGTTATCTTTATACCAAGTTTCATTTTAGTTAGTAGAGGTAAATAGTACATCATTCATATTAAACACAAGTTATTTTTTGCAATTCTAAACTCTGGCCTGTCCTAAAAAAACACTGATACGCTGTTGTTTATTTGAACCAGTTCGCTATGTGCTTTAGGTTGTTTAACCATCAGAAGATAAAAGAATTTATTAAGTCTCAAAAGGTAGTCGTATCTGATTTCTTTGTAACAGTAGATAGTTACCAATGGCCATGGTGCAGTGTAGCGAGTACGGCGGTTATCGCAAGATAACGTAATCAAACAATGTCGAACGTGGCTGCTGCTTGGATGTGTGACCGCTAAGCGATTCTGTCCGCGCAAGCGTACCGGCTGCCCGGCCGTTGGTGGTGGTTCGGAAGTCATCTCTAACCCGTTGGTCCTCTGATTAAGTGTTAGAGAGGGCTTCTTAGCCCTAACTTCGCCTGGTAAAATAAGACATTCTTCGACTTTCACAGTTCTTTGTTCAAGTATGTTATAAAGATGGATGATTGAAAGGATAATAGAATTTCGTACTTTTACCATCGTTATATGTTACAAAAATGAAACTGTACATTTCGAACTTTATCATTTTTCAGATGTTTTGACATTGGAATCCTATTATCCTTTTAGTATACAGTTTTGTATATATGAAAGTAATCTACTCAAAATGAATCTTCTACATTCCATTTTGTCTGCAATTCATTTAATTGTGTATTTTAAAAATTATAACAATTTTAGTTATATACATAGCTTCAAAAATGGGTGCAATATCAATTTTATAAAATAATTTTATCAACTAATAAATGAAAATCAATAAAAAATGTTACTTCTTAAGTAATACATTGTTTTATACATTTTATATAAAACATCGTTTTTTAGGAATTTCAGCAAATGAAGACCAGTCGAGAACAGAACTTCATGGTAAGTTACAGAAATTAAATTTGCCCATAGTTGTATTAGTTTGTGATGTCTTACTTTAATTTTAATTTATTTGTGGATGATATATATATATATATATATATATATATATATATATATATATATATATTTATATGTACTATGTGGATTTACATGAAATATGAATATCAATTTTTATATTCTTCAAAAAGTAAAGAAAAGCTCATTAAATATCATTTTGTTTTCATGATTAAATAGTAGTACATGGGAAACTTACACTTTGAATAAAAAAATATTTTTTATATACATTCAATACTTAATCTTCTGGAGGCGGTCCATCTAAGTGTAAAAAAGATTCATAAATATTGCTTGGAATTTTAACTCTTCCATAACTCTGCAAAAATATTAATTGGTTAAAAATAATATTATATATGCCACTTAAAGTATATCAAAATTTTTAAAATTTGCTTTATAAGAGTTAAATTCTTAAACAAAACTTATGGTCTTGTTTTTGAACAAATTAATAGCTGTCAAATTAAACCCTACTAGTTACCCATAATTTTACAGGTACCAATATGTTTCAATCACTTTTGATTATTTTCGTGGAATATTATGTTACTAGGGATATTATATTCGTGCGAAAATTGCGAATTGCAAAACTCAAATAACTTTAATATATTTATTTACAAAACAAGCAAATGCTATAAAAATCTTTTATGTACGATCTTTCATGTTACCCTAATTGCATAAGGCTAGTTGATGAATAGTTATTAAATTATGATTAATTTAGTGTTCTTCATTAATGTAATAAAAAAGTAACGTACAATAATTATTTGGCTGTTGGAATATCTTTTTATGAAAATGAACGAAATGATATGGGTAAAATTAGGTTTTGAAGTATTTTAAAGTACTCATTCTTGGTTATAATATGATTACACATAATGTACTTTTTGAATATACAAATTAGTTACTTCAAAAAAATTTTCTTTAAAGTTGTCCGAATTACTGTTAGCTCACACAATTATTTTTGTTCTGACTGGTTAGATTCTTTTGAAAAACCCCACTCACAAGTATTTTTGATTGAGGATAATTGCATTTAACTACCTCTAGCGAAATAATGACTCTGGTTCCAATTTATTCGAAAATAATTAAACCAGAAATATGAACCAGTGTGGCAATGTCTGACTGCAGAACGTATTCTATTTACTATACTAAGGGCATATGTCTGGTATTCGTTATAGATATTAGTTCTAATTATAAGATTGATGTTTTGTTTACAATTAAATTATCATATTATAAAATTACTTCAAACAAAATAATATAAGAAGTAAACACGATTCTACGAATGATAATATTAAACTTTTACTTATACAAGGATACTCTTGATACTAACATAAACGTATGTTAGTTTTATTTCCTTGTTAATATAAATTCTTGGTTTGAGGGTCACTTGATTTAATGTGCTCAAAAAATGAATGGCAACTCATTTTAAAAGTAAGTTTTGGTTAAAGCTATATGTCCATATAAGATATGCAAATTATATTTGTAAAAGTATGTTCTGGTCCTGGACATTTTTGTCATTTGCTGTGGAACTAAATATATATTACAGATTAGTTTTGCATGTAAATAGCATTATTGACCTTATAATGCAATGTAGAATCCTGTCTTCTTGGTTCAAGTAATGCAGAAGAATCCTGGGTCAAAATTGATTCCACAGAATGTCAATACTAAGAAAACAAAATGGATTAATATAGTAGGAGGTACATCAGGTT
The DNA here is from genome assembly GCF_021130785.1 of Homalodisca vitripennis. Taxonomy (NCBI): domain Eukaryota; kingdom Metazoa; phylum Arthropoda; class Insecta; order Hemiptera; family Cicadellidae; genus Homalodisca; species Homalodisca vitripennis. Next base: position 174,270,032 of record NC_060208.1, on the reverse strand, counting down.
TAGGTAGAACATATTTTCACCCCCCCCCCATCTTTGAATCAATGACGTTCTAAAAACCATCTTCCCTTAAGATTTGTTCGGTAGAAGTTAAATTGAAAATTATATGTACAGAGCTTCATGATTATAATTATAAATCTTAACTATATAGTGAATAGCATTAATGTTGGATATTCAACATTGTAGTAGAAAAAAGCAAGCAAATGATGAAAACATAGCAAGGAAATTAATTTTTTTAAGTACTGTATTTTGATACACTAATATAAGTGCATATTAATTATAATTATTTCATAGGAAATAATTGTGATAAGGTTTCAATTTTACGCATCTATGAGTGATTTAATATGTGTTAAAGTGTTTGAAGGGTACTTTAACATAGCTATCCGATTAGTAAGAAGTCAAACCGTTTTTTAAACTCAGAATTTCAAAATTTCAACACATTTTCAAAAAATGAACTGAAAATATGAAACATGTCCTACACGATCCTATGCTATATTTACATTAGCAAATGACTATCACAGGATTTAGTCAAGCATTTACCTCAGAGTTTGAATAAACATATTTTAATATCTAAAATTTAGACTTAAGCCATACTATCATTTTATACAGGTGTTTGTTGTAATAATTAAAAACTAGATTAATTTGGTTGGAACTTTCAACTTAATAACAAATTAAAAAAAAATCATTGATTAGCAGAACATTACGATTTAAAATATTAAGAAAACTATGTTGTATAAAGAAACATTTTTGTAAGTATAACAGAGACCGTAATTTTAATGAGAAAAATTAAATTAAAGGATGAAAATTTATTGAAATAGGATTTCTGGAAAAAGGACAAGAAACATAATGTACGTCATCATAAGTAGCTAACACTACAAAAAAATATCAATTCAGCAACAATATTAAATCCACTCTAATTTATTTGATATACAGAGAAAGATTTAAATAATTTGTAAGTTTTGGTTGATTAAACACTTAATAACGTCTCTGTTCACCATTCGGGTAAAATTTATAATTCGATAATTCGACACCAAATACTCAGGTTAAACAGGAATCACCTAATCTAAATGTTATGTAGAAACTAGATAAATAGCAGTAATATATAGTTAAACTTTGAATGGAAAAATATTGAAGTAAAAAAAGAAATTCATCGTATTCAAGTTGTAAAACAGCCTGCAGCTATTCTTGTAAAATAAAAGGGTGAAGTCGTTACAAGTTGGTAAAGTGTTCGTTTTAAATATATTTTATTCTGAAAGAAGATTCAAACATACAGTAACAAAGTGACTACTTGAGTGCGGTAGTAATTGGTGAAGTGACAAAGCCTTTTTACTGTGACAAAGACTAAATGCGTGTGAATACGTTGCAAAAGAACACATCTGCACATGTCAGCTCGTCAAATACAAACACAGACTTTAAGCGTATTCTCTGACGTTTGCTCTCTATAGTTCTGGTTCTTAATTCCTGTATTAACCAACCCTAAATATAAAGTGAATCAACGAATAAAAACATGTTTTAACGCTCAGTATTAGTGATTAAAAGTAGATTCTTTCAAATTGTTTTCATATTGGTTCTAGTTTTTATATATGGAAGAATTTATTCGCTGTTTTATATCACTCAAAAATGAATACTTCCATAACGGTTGATTGAGCTTATTGGATTTTCAAACACCCTTCAAAAATTCGTAGATCAGGAATTAATGATCTTGATCGCAGCTATTCATTACTTGTCCAACCCCAACAACCCCTCCCCCAACAACGCTTTCGTTGGGGCTGGAAAAAAAGCAAATAACATTTTCTAATGAAAGTATTGTCTAATCAAATTTCAAAAGAAGTTATAAAGAACATAGACACAACAAAAACAAACACTATGCAGTCAGGTAATCTTAAATAACATCTGTTTCAACGAAATGTACTTTTGATATTTCAAAGAATAAAATCTTTGTATGGATTTAGCTGTCATACTTTCCACTAAAACCACGTTATTTGAGTCGCATTGTAGGAGGCTTACACGCAAATGAGTGATGAGAGCTGGCCTCTTGGACCCTTCGGAAGCCCAAAATTCCTCCACCATATAATCACACTTTGTGGACGTATGAGGAATCCATACTGTATGCATGAGCGATTTATAATCGAGTATATACAAAAAGAAAAAGATAATATGAGACAGCTTAAAAAATAAAATAGAGATGATGAACCATGTGTGAATTGAAGCAAAATATTGTATAATTATGTAGAATTGGTAAAGGTTCATATACTGGAATCTATTAATCGTGCTCTAAGGATGCTCGAAATGATGATTAATTTTTAAAATTTCTGGTGTATACTAGTTTTGTTTTTAAATATGAATGTCGAAATAACACTACTAACTCATACAAATCCAGTTTCATCAAATAATTATTAAATTTTTGGATTACTACAATTATTGTTCATAATTAATTGTAATTAATTGAAATTAAATAAGAAAATAAATCATAATCCAACAGTTTACTGAAGTTATATATGCTCCTTAAATATACTTCTGCAGTAACTTACTGCCGTGGAGCCGACGGATACCACAAGCTCCCAACGTCTGTGCATGAGATCAATGAGAAATCTCCACCGGATTGGGTGATTGCCGGATATGATGAGGAGCTGAAATGTGATATCTACTCCTATCCTAACGACCCTAGAATGATGCTGCTATTTGACCAGTGGGGCAATCCTTGTGCTATGCGTTTGGGTGTAAGTATAATTTAGGTTCTTCTCTAACCAAGTGAAAGTCAAGTAAGTTCCATTAACGACCATTAATATCTTACAAAGACTTACATCCTTCTTAAAAGTAAGTTACGGTCATTATGATCTCAGCTGACGTCTTTCCTAAAAGTAATCTACGATCATTCATATTTTACAAGGAACTACGATTTTAAATTACCATATTTCTTAAAAGTAGTTGCATTCATTTTAAAAAGAGTTAAAATATTATATTAAATCATTCTTAAAAGTAAGTTACGACGATTAGACACAAGGAGTTACTATTTCAGCTTACTATCTTCTTACATGTAAGTTACGATGATTGGTATCTTACAATAATTTCGACCTTCAATACAGTACTGAAGAAAGACAAATATGTGGAATATCTTTTTACATCTGCATTGATTCCACTGCGTAAATTTTGTTTAGGAAGTCGTTGAAAATATTTAAATAATATTATATCAATCTTGAACTTTAACTGATAAGCTTTAGTTTACATCATAAGAGACCAAAGGCTTTAATACTAATAATCATCAAGTACCCTTATCTTTAAAGGTGAGGTTTTGTACCTGATGCATTTCTGTTTGGTGCATTATGCAATATGGAATTCTAAAAAACAGAAAAATGCAGTAGTAACATTAAACAAATTGATAACTGGTATAAAAAGTTGCATCTAAAGATAGCTGGAATCATGATTATCAGTTTAGTGGCAATGGTTATAAGAAAAACTCTTTTTAATGATTCTTCAACAAACTTTTTCAATTCTATGGATTTAATAGAATCGTTTTGATTACTTCATTCCAGTCACGTATGGTATATTTCTTGCACAATTAAATATTTTTAAAATATAGGAGAAGAAAAACTTATTTTACCTCGGTTTATACTATTGCTAATACTTTATTATCTCTAGTTTCCAATACTAAGATAATGTCAGTTTTAGAGTTATATTTATAAAAGTTATGTTCCATCTAATTTATCATTTTATAATTAGATAAGAAATATGATTTTCCATTTAACACCATTCAATTTATCCTCTCACAATTAGATAAATGCTATTTCCAGTTAGCTCAATTCCATTCATCCTTTTAAAATTTGATAAGAAATGGTATTTTAAGTCAGCTCTTTCCATTCATCCTCTTATGATTAGATAATAAAAGCTGTTTTACACCTAGATAAACTCCATTCATCCTCTTATAATTAGATAATAAAAGCTGTTTTACACCTAGATAAACTCCATTTATCCTCTTATAATTAGATAATAAAAGCTGTTTTACACCTAGATAAACTCCATTCATCCTCTTATAATTAGATGATACATGATATTTTCAAGTTAGCTGTTGTCATTCATCCTCTTATAATTAGATTATACATGATATTTTCAAGTTAGCTGTTGTCATTTATCCTCTTATAATTAGATGATAAATTATATTTTCCAGTTAGCTTCATTGCATTCATCCTGTTACAATTAGTTTATAAATGATATTTTTCAGTTAGCTCAATTTCATTCATCCTCTTTGGATGAGAAATAATTTTTTAATTTAATTTAATGAATCGAGATGCTTACTTTTTAAAACATTACGCTATTTTTAGATTTTAAAATAAATGATTTTCTACTACTCCATGTGTTTTACAGTTTGAACAAAAAATACATGTGAATGCAAAATAATTTGTGTTTATTTTCAAACTAGTACATCATTGAAGACCTGCCTAAGATGGGCGAGTCGAACAACCGGGAATTCACATACAGGTACGACGACAAACCGATGTACAGACTGGCCAACTACTGGGATACCGACATCTGGGAAACTACATTCTTGTTCACCAGTCCAGGTTTGCTTATTTTTAAAAGTTTGTTTAAGTTTATAAAAATGACATATAATATACTGTGAGGCTTTAATCAACACATTGTACAAGGATACTTCTTCAAAAATACGATCACTGTTGCTGATGAAGTGATTATTACAGTTTATTGTTGTAATATTAGATATTCATACAAGTATTAAATACGCAAATCATTAAGTATCTAAGATTTGAGTGGTATCTTCTAAAAATCCAAATATATAAACGATCAAACTCAAAAATATAAGTAGTAGTTTTTCTATTACTATACGGGTAAAAAAGTAATATTTGTTTATACTTGCTCGTTAAATAGTACTTTTAAAGTCAGTGCCTTGGCCTACTTTTATTCCACAGAAACTCTGAAGAACGGAGGGCGAAAAGAAACAGGTGGGATATTTGCTGACGAAGTCTGGATGCCTCTGACAGGAGAGTATGTTCGTATACCCGACCACGAATATGGAATCATGTCCATTGGGTTCACAAAACAAGTTTGTCACAAAGGAATGGGTGCGTTGTTTGATCTGGATATGAGTAGGATATTTTAAGTTACCTTGCTATAATTTTGATTATTTGTAATTTTAATTTAAGCTGAAGTAAAATATAAGTAGAGTAAATGAACAAGCTGGAAAAGTAATAAAGACATTAAAACTTCCTCAAATATTCAACTGGTTACGCCCCTGTTGAAATCTTGGAATCTGTCAGATCAGTACAAAAAACTGTACTAGATCTGGATCTTAGATCTCTGGGATTGAGGTTATCACAAACAGTTGAATCTCCTGTCTTTTTGTCAGCGTGATTCTAATGACATATGAATGAAGATTATTCAACCAAGTTGACTCAGTAAAGTTTGTAATGGTCTGTACCGTTGGCATAAATAAATAAGCCAGTTAAAAGTTTGTAAATATGTAGAATTTTTGGTTGGCTTGCAATATTTTCAGAGCGCCGCATTCTTTTTGTAAATTAAAAAAAAGATCTTTGAAAATCAGAAATTACCAGTACTGGAGATACTAAATATATTACTATTCTGGAATATTTTTATGGACTGACCGAGATAAAATAAATTTCATATTTGATTCAATTTCACGGTTAGGAGTTGTAATCCTAGTTCATTTTAACGTATAATACAATAAGTTAGCTCCAAAATGGTTTGGTCTTAATCACGTCTGATATATTAAAAAATTCTAGAAATGTGTAGAAAAACTGAAAAAATCAAAGCAACTCTTATTTGCAAAGATAAGGAATCTTAACAGAATTCCTTAAAGTCTCTAAAACATTTTAATCCTATTAACTATATAGCAATAGTTTTCATGCCATTCAGGGATATTAAATTTAAAAGCTGTTTATTTTACTAATCGACATTAGAGAATCACTCGAAATACTGTCCAGATATCTGCCAATAACTTACTTAAGAATATTTGCCTATGTATTGAGTATACTAACTTCTAACAAAGGTAATATGTTTAGCAACTTAATTCATGTGTTATTTGTAAAAAGTTAATTAAAAACTCACTACTATATTGAACCAGCATCCCCAACTTAGAAATAAAATTAATACGGAATACAAGGTTGTAACTCGAGTGTTGTTGAAAGCGTTCAAATTTGTCCACAATTTTTTTTAGAACGTCTCTTGTTACAAATGTTTTACAATTTAGTTAATGCCAATGTTGCGAACTACATATATAACATATAATGTCCTTAATTCAATTTTAAATATTGAGAAAGATCTTTTTATAACAATTATTTAATTTTCTCTGATTCCAGGTAATCATTACTTTTTCAACATGACGCCGTGGCTTGACTGCCACGATTGGTTGGGCCCTTATGTGCACTACGAGAACCGCAAACTTGTGGGCATCGCCAATGCACCGTTCGGCTCATTCACTTACCTACACCAGAACTGGTTTGAGATCCACGATCCTCGCTTTGTCGATGTCAGTATTTGTCTATCATAATTACCTTACCTAGATACCTAGTTGTATTGGCATTCAATATCTGGAGAATTCTGTGTCACTTTTTCCCTCACCGATGTCAAATGAGTTCTTAAAAAAGTTCATTCCATTTTGTTGGTTGAGCATTAGTGAAGCCTATCACTCGAGATTTCAGTATTCATTTATATCTGCCAGTCTGTCCACCAATAACTAGAGATCGAGCTGACCTTAAACTTTGCGTGTAGGTTTAATTCTATATAAGCATCATCGAGTTCGATGGTAGGGGAATGTTGCTAAAAAGGATTTGGCTGAGCACTACCGAATACGTTTACATTAGTCATAATGAGTTAACACGATGGCAACGCATAATAAATAAATGTTGTAAACAAAAAAAAAAAATAAGTACAATAATTCCCTTAAAATGCTATTTTAACGTTGGAATATTTCGAAATATTCTAAATTTAATCACATTTACCCATAATATAAAATGCAATAAATTTATTCTATAAGGTGCCTTAAATACGTATATGTTATACACAGATCTTAGTACCCATTAAATAACTAATAACCATGATATAGTAATAATATGTCATTTTAACATGTGACATAGAAATGCATGTAGCCTAACGAATGAATGAATATGATATAGAATATGATATGATGTATACTAATGAATGAGATATAGAAATTGTACATGCAACCTTAGTGAAGCCTATTATGAAACACACAGTATGGCGTACTCCTATTATGTATTATATATGGAATAGTGACTGAATAAACAAACAACCCAGGGGATACGTTTATTGTCTAAGGAGTTTTTCTACATGTGGCTTACTTTTTTAATACAGTGCTAAACTGCATGCCTGAAATGGAGGGAATTGTGTTCCAGTATTCAGTCACGAAAAGATCTTCGTACAAGGATAGGAGTACCACACCACGTGTGGTTTAACAGGCTTTGCTGAGGTCGCATGTAAAATGTTTCATTATAGAGCTCATTTCATTTGGATACACATGTTACTATGTAACATACTAAAATATCATATGATTGAACTCAGCCTTTTTACTAATGTATTTATTCTGCGGTTACTCGTAAACATGATTTGCCCATAAAACCAGTGTAAAGGTATTCACTACTGCCCAGTCAAATCTTATTGAGTGACAAACACTATCATCGAACTTGATGTTGCTTATATCAAAATGATGCTTCGAGCAAAAATTCACGTCTCTAGGTCAACTCGTTCTCGAGATATTGGTGGGCAGACACGGACATAAATGCAGCTTTCTAGTTACTTCGCTAACGCTTAACCAACTATGATATTGATAAAATCTTGTAGAAGCTAGACTATAGGAAGAATTATTCCATCCTGAATTTGATATAGCGGGGGAGCCTACTCTAACTTTTAATTTTTTGGTTTTCTTATTCTAGAGTTAGGCTAATAGGAATTGCTTGATAGGTTTATACATTGTAATTGTTTATAAATAAAAAAGTAGGATTTTATCGAGATTTCAAAAACATTTGCAAAGGAAATCTTTTTAAACTTGTACAGTGTATTCAAGCATTTTTGTTGATATTAGAGAATTTATGTTCTTCTGCAAAGCATCCTTTGTTTATGTCAAAGCTTAATTCTTAATTACCTATATATCTGAGAATACTATTATTGATTTTCATCCCTGAACGTTTAGTAGCCTAATTACAACACAAAATACAAAATTACAACTAATTACAACATTAGCATACATTTTTCTTAATTTAGTAGTGAAAGCCATTCTAACATTAAATTCTTTCTAACTTTATGTTAAACATTTTTTAAATGCTTTGACGTATAGTAAAAATGAAATTTTGTATAATTTTGCCAGATGAATTTTTAAACTTTTACCTCCTTAAAAGGGTTGTGTGAGATCCATTAAGAAAACTAAAGTAACAGTCGTCTAATGTTTTAATTAATGTGAAAGTATTCAAATGGTACAATTATCATGGAAGATATAGATATATTATATATATGGAGGAAGGTCCCATATATATATGCATACTGTAGTTATGCAGTAGTATAGTTATGTATAGTAGACCTTAAATATTTTGTTATTAATAAAATCGTAATCTTTAATTGTTTTAATATTGTATTTTACAGAGGGTTATGCCATTCAAGCCTGGCTGTTTCAACGATTGGCTGGAATACATCGGCACTACCGCTATTCATATATATTTGGTTGCGAACCCTCGTAACATTTCATGTGATGCTTGTTTATTCGGATGAATATGGTTCATGAAGTTAAATGAAATGCATGTTGGGAATTTAGCGTCCAAAATTAAATATACAACCACTAATATAATTCCTAACGCGTTAATTATTTTTCCTTGTTCTGCTTACACAAATACAATTTGTAAACATTGCAAGGCATTTTATATGTTTACAAATAGTATAAATCCACTCTACTTTCTAAGACTTCAAAGTTCGCATCAAGTGACATCTAGATCATGCTTGACGAAAATGCGATATTATTATTCTCATGATTGTAAAGTATCTATGAGACGTAGTTGTGACTGATTGTTTTAACAAACTCCAGTTATTTATAGGTACCTGGGTAATTTTCTGACGTACATACAATAAAGGACTTACGAAAAGAACTGTCCATAAGGCATAACCAAACTGGCTCATCAACTAAGTCGCAGGAGTGTAAATTTACTGTGGGATCACAAACAATTTTAATAAACATTGAAGAGTATTGAGGTCTAATTTTTATAAAATATAAATATTTATTTGACGATAAAGTTATCGTTTGTTCTATAAAAAAATATAAAATTAGAATCATGGAATTACCATTATAATTACTATTATTTAAATTTAGTTAAATTAGAGGTTAATTGTATTTTCAATTAGTTTTAAGAATGTATATCTAACATTTCAGGGTATAGACATGTTCTCCTGGGGCAGAGTACGATACGCGATTCGTTGTTATATCTTAAGGTTTAATCATTGATACTTTATATAACGAATATCAAATAATAATATATATATATATATAAACGTATTAAGTTAATTAATTTAGTAACAAAATATAAGCGTTTAATTACGTTAATAGTTCAAATTTATTAAACAGTATACATATATCGATTATATCGATATAAATTAGCAACGATATTAATTAGATACTTCTTTAAAGAGTGATAAATAGCGCAATGCTATCAAACTTTGCTAAACGCACAGAATGATGAGATAAATATGGAGCATTCAGAGTTAAATAAATTTAATTTAAAAACACTAATCAAAATAAAATACAGAAAGAGACGCAATATAGAGCTTTGAACAGCTGCCGAAGTACCAGATCAGCGTCAATGATATTATTGATGCTCTAAATTCACAACCAGTGAGGCCAAAAATAAATATAACCTTAACCAACCAATGATGATTCTGCAGAAGCCAGTTTAAGTTTATCTACAATAATTAATGGTCATCCATGTTCTTATTTTTTATAAGATTCTGCTTTAAATACTTTCAAGGATATGCTCATTCAAATTAGGGCTATATACTATTTGTGTAAAGTAAACAGTTCAGATACAATATTTGAATTTAATAACATTAAGCTATTAATAGAATGTATCATGGGTTATTTTATAAAATTCTTTAGAATTGAACATGATTGATATTAAAATCTAGGCATTTGTACCAGTCTAGCCTACTGAAGTTATTTTGAAGATTTGAAGATATACTGGAAATATTGTCAAGCAGCGATCGCACCATGTAATAAATTGAAGGACACGTTTCCCCAATTAAAAGAAAATCGTTTACAAGAAAGAAAAAGCTCAAAATATTCTGTATATTGTATTTTAAAATAAAAGAGAGTTTGGAAATACACTACAGAAAGCGTTTTGTGGCCGAACTGCGATGTAAACAACATTGCAAAATATAAGGCCGAAAAGCAAACTGAACATTGCAATTCTTGCATAGGAATGAAGTTTACGAAATTACACCATATATACAGAGAATAACAAAGTTAGGGCTGGCTACGCATTTTCAGATTCTGTGTGTGTTTCTAAGCTAAAACTGGAGAATCATTTTTTCCAGTATCCAGTTTGTTTAGCATCTATACATAATTTGTTTTATTCAAAAAATTGTATTTTGTTTTGCTGTTTTCATAATTGTTACAAAAATTGACAAGCAGGTCCGTGTTAAAAAGTATTATATAATTTTTTTTTTTTAAATGGTGGCCATGTAATGTTTGCTTTCTGAAACATCTAATAAACCACTTACTATATTGTTGTGATAACAATGTTTACAAAAATGTTATAAATAACTGTTAATTTCCAAATATACCACTTTTGTAAAAATCCCTTGAGAAATAGATATTTTATAAAAGGTTTCGTATTACACATGCAAACTAAATTACCCATAGTTTGAACAGCTGTTAACATGCAATTAAAATTAAACGGGCTATTAAACCTTTAACATCAAAAAATGTAAATATAACCAAATTAACACGTTTTAAAGAAATTGGTGTTGTTATGGAAAAATAACTATTATATATATAGTATATGTTCAAAATGTTCTCCACTTGCGAGGATGACATGTAGTTATAGCTTAATTCACTTCAAGGCATGCTAAAAGTAACTGTACGTACTGCAGCTACCACAGCTGATACACGTACGAGTATTTAGTGTTTAAGAGTTGGCTGTAGTGGCAGCCGTTTTGATTTTAGTCCTATACGAGCAATTTTAAACTATGTGCAAGTTTATAACCTTATTTTTAGTTGCATAATGATGTAAAATATCATAATATGATATTTGACATCATTATAGATACATCTTTAAATAAAATAAAGATGCAATAAAAGTTAAAATCGGAAGATTGCACTAGGGGTTTTTGACTTTTTCTCATCTATATTAAAACCCATTTTGGTATTATATCAACATGTAGTATTTTCCACAAATAATTAAAGAATAATATTCTACTATTTTACAAAGGATGTTGGTCGTCAAGCTAAACATTGATTACGCACTTATCACAGAAAAGCGGCCCCTGCGTGAGCCTTTCATACCTATTTTTTATAGTTTTGTCTTCTTCTAAAATTTCCTTGTTAGATCTCTGGGCGGATTCTAAACCTATAGAAACTTCTTTGAATAATGATTTAAAAAGCTTGGCCGTGAACGTCACAAAACAAAAATTGGTGCCCATTACAAATAAATTATGATACTTTTATGTACTATTTAGAAAATACATTTTTAGATTATAATTTATATCAAGTAGAATTTGACTCTATATGGTTAAAATTATGTAACTTATTAGTAATTTAAGTTGTATTCTGTTGGTTCAATATTAATTTAAATATGCTCTTGAAGTTTGTTATTCTTATAATTTGTATGATTTTAAACGTGTTTCATTGGAATGGAAAGGGCAATAAATATCCTTAAAGACACGCAAATGACAAACATGATTAATGTTTTCTTAAATTAGGTTCCTGATGTTACAAACCATTAAAAGATAAATTTATCTTACTACCCAAACATATCCTATACCTCTGTGTTAAGCGCTAGAGTTTAAAGTCAAGTTGCATACGCCAATTATAATTTCATGGTGATAAACCGTAATATCACTTTAGGAACACAGTAAGTAGTCACTTTACTAAGGTTTTACAGATGGTGAATATTACTTGAAAAAATCTAATAGAACTTTCTAATGAATAATATAAGATAATTAACACATGATTAAGTAAATAATTCAACACAAATATATTTTTATATATAAAATTTGGACCACCTATAAAATGCACACTGTTTAATGTCTGATAAAACGTGTATAGGACGGTATGGGATATGAAATGTCTATAGTAACTTTATTAACAAAATAAAGTTTTTATGGATTACACCAAAACTCTTAAAAGGACAACGGTCCAACCCTTTTGTAAATGTTTATGACAGCCCTGGGATTGTAAACAATAACCTCTCAGTTATAGATTTGCAGCCTAATGCCCAGATTATGGTTAAGGACAAGAACAAGTGTTTTAATGATGCTTATTTACAGCAGTTTTATAAGAAAAAAGGTTATGGATGGAAATATCCCCTTTTCATTGTCCACGCATCATGGATAACGTCAAATTATTTCTGTAGATAACTCAAGATCTTCTTGGTAAATACTTATAACGAACTAAATGATTTTTATAACGAACTGACCTATAGACTTGAAATTGTGCATGGAGCTTAATTTATATACTGGAAAATTTAGTTCGATGATGGTGTATGTCATTCGGTAGGATTTGGCTGAGCGTTAGAGAATATTTTCCACATTGTTCTCAAGGGTAACCACGATGGTAACGAAAAAATGTTGCTAACAAACTGAACCCAATCATATCAACTTTTCACATGTTAACTCTATTCATAGAGTAGTTTATAAAAATCAGTGGAATGTCAATGTTAAAATTCGGTGAAAATATTGGATTTCAGTGCATCGTAGGTTGGGTTGCAGAACCCGACCTAGGACACCGGATCTTTTATTATTTAATCACTTTGAAACGAAACCTAACTGGATGAAAAATTATTTGAATGTATCTTGTGACAATATATTGTGAAAAACTTAATGTGTAGAATTAAAATTCTGTATAAACCTTTTCAGAATATTAAACATTTAAATAGAATGTTAAACACGAAGCATTAAACAGAAATATTAAACATTTCTACATGGACAAGAATAAGTTCTGTGATGGTGCATGTTCAACCATGCAATTTTGCTACCTTCAATAAAACATAGCCAAAATCTCAAGGATATACATGCACCGACAATTGGATTCATTGTTGTTGGTTTAGAAATGGAGTTTAATTAAAACTTTAAGTGATTAAAAAATCAATAACACTATATTTCGAGATCTGTTGTCTTTGAATAACTAACCTAACACAAACCTACAATCTAGGTTAAAAGAACAAGACATAGCAAAGCGTTGTAACGGGCATAAGTCAGGACGGATTTACAACGCTCTGGTATGATTGGTTTATTTTAACCTAGATTTCTAGTTATGTGTTAGTTATTCACCCGAGAAAGAGATCAGATTGCAGATTTAGAAACGTTGTGATATGAATTCTTGTATCACTGAACGATGGTAAATATCTGGAATAAATTCTGTTTTTCTTCACAATCCTTCCATCGATAAAACATACTTCAAACAAACAATAAAATGTTAAAGTGTACAAAGGAAATATTTCACGAGATATATTGAATAATTATAGTTAGGCTTTAAATTAAAATATTAACAAAACTACATCACATTTTAAAATTTCATATGATTGTACTAAGTTGGTACAATACATGCTTATTCTGCGATTTTACTGTCGTCATTCTTACCGATAATACCAAAAATGTTCGCTAATGTTTAGCCAAAACTTAAGCAGAATTCTGAGGTGTACCATCATCGTTGTTTATATAGAAATGAAGCTTCATCCAAAATATCTAGTATATATGGTCATTTGGTCACGAGATATCGTGCAAACAGACAGACAGACAAATTTTCAGCCTCTCGTGTGATAACCTAACCGCTAAAGTTCATTTTTTTATTCATTCACCTTCAAATCTTATTAGATGAAAAATGAATAATAATCAATAAATTAGAAATCATCGTAAATTACCTGGGAACCATTTAGGATATGTCCAAATTTAATCACTATTTAATTCCAACACCATTTAATTTTAATGGGTAATAGCTGAGATACATTTATTTCATATTGAAAGAAAAATATAGAAGCATTAGGGGAACTTGTAGAAAAATACAGAAATGTAAAATTACGAAATTTATGTTAAGTTTGTAAAATATTTAACAAATATACATTTGACAAAATTGTGCAATATAAGGCAAAAATATTCGAAACTAGGAAAGAAATCTATCTTGAATACTTTTATTTTATAAGGGTAACAAGCTAATCGAGCCATCTGCGAAGACGTTCAATTCCAAGTTTAGATTGTATAAGTCAGAATAGGGAAATATCGTATTTACTCGGTGCTTTGTTATTGCACACGTTTTAAAACTTTGAACAACTGCCATCTTCATACATCAGAAGATGAGGGGAAAAAGTTGTATACTAGTTACAATTTACCTTACAAATTTTCAATCGAAATGTATCGTAAATTAATTGAAAAAATGAACGATTTTTATGAAAATGTATCAGTCAAAGATTTACATTACAACTCAGCAAGCAATTCTAATTGGCCAGATCTGAGCCCAAGTCTTCATTTAATCAAACTTCCCAAGTTTAGCGCTGAGAGCGCTCCAGAAACTTACTTCACATTTCGATTCACACGGGAGGTTTTCTTCGATATTTGTGCTTGTGAAATAGAGATATATTACAGTTACGCAGGATATACAATGTTTAATGCAGTAGTAAATGTTGGAATACTATACATTTTTAGTACGTATTGTGCTAGGTAATATGCAATTAATTATGTAACCATACAGGTTGTTCGTCCATAGAAAAGATATAGTGCAGAGGTTTCAGTGGATAACGGTTCACAGCGCAACCAACGGTCAGACCGAGGAACTATTATTGACTGAACATAGTGCTTACTAGCAAACTTCTAGTTACTAGTGTCAGTGAGGCCAATGAAATTATAATGATTAATAGCTCTCTCAAACATTCCTGATCACACCATCTAGAATTAAATTCTGTTACGTGATAGTAAACATCTCGAGGAATGTTTTCTATTTTAGAACGGTCTGACACTAATGCCTCCGGCCGTCAATGCGGGCTGAGGCAGTCCCTTTGAAAAACATCCAAATAGTATCTGTCACACAATAGAATATAATTCTAGAGGGCTCCATCACAAAAGACTGAAAAACATCGTTTTATAGTATTTAGGCCCTGTATGAATAGTATCAGGATTTCGGATGCTCTGACCAATTTATAAAAAAATTTGAACTATGAAAAACTTTGAATAAAAAATTCCTGTTATTTAGTTGGAAAATCTAATATACGATTATTCTTAATGTAAAATAAATATAATATTATAACTGTGAAGTAAATTATATGTTTAAAAAATGCTATTCTTAAACTATTTCAAACAATGAAATGAAATGAAATGAAAAATTATTTATTTTTACAGGCAAAGTTAGGGCCGCATGGCCATTTCTTACACTTCACCTGTTGCAATGTAAAATTTAAAACATTAAATATATTATCTAAGAATAAAACAAAAAATAATAAAGATAATAAAATAAAGAAATAATTACATTTACACAAAGTGGTGAAATTAATGTAATATTTTAACGTGTTATAATTAAAATTTAACACATTAATAAATTAACCTTCTCTACTATTCTTAAAACATATAATATAAATTTATATTTTTAATATACATATAAATTAAAGTATTTATTGCTAAATGAACTTTTATCACACACAATCTCACATTCATCCCTCTGCCAGTGTCACGCCCACAGCATCTCAGACCGGAACTGCCCCGGCTAACCGCTCAAGATACATATCTTTCAGTTTCGCCACAAACAACAATAACTTAGTGATAAATGTAACAATTTATAAATTTCAAAAATTAGTATCACAATATTTATTTTAAAATAAAATGTAGGTATGTCTCAAGGAATATAAGTGAGATATAAAATTTAAAACTTGTATCTCTAAGTGAACGTGCATCACTATCGAGACGAGTAAGCGATCCACGTAAGATACAAATGCTAATACAAAAAATGTCCTAATACCATAATTTTAACGCATAGTATTTTAATAAAAATACAGTTTTAATTTAACTAACCATGGCTTAACCTTATCTTCAAATTCTAAATCATGATAAAAATTACCCATTCTAATTCGTTTCAGTTTTGACTTGAATAGATTACCTTATCCAACTAGCTAGTATAAACAATTCTCTAATACCATCTCCGTTTAGGTTTAAATAAAGAAAATCGAGATAAAAAGAAAAATATGTGATATTCAAAACAGAATAAGGAAATCTGGTTTAAATAGATACTGAAGTTAAAATTCAATATTGGTTTCAGGAATAGATAGTTGAAGTTTAGATTGGTTTGTATTAGTTTTAGCCGAAATAATTATAGTTTAAGGGAAATATTTATGAATAGTATATCAATGAATTTTTATACAAGGGTTTACAATAACTTTATTAGGTATCAACATCTGTTTAGTACCAATGTATCATCTAAATGTTTCGGTGCACAAAGTGTCAAAATCTTGGTAGTTTCATTATAATATCTGTTCACTAAATATCTCTCCATATTGAGGCCAAAACATTTCCAGAATTTAATTGTGTAAGCAATTCTAGGACCGATGGAAAGGAAAACTTAGATGATAGTTGTAACATAAACCGGATAAGCCTGAGAACTAAGTATCAATGTATTTGTACTAGATGATTAGAGTATATTATTAGTACTAGAATGCTGTTTGTTCTGATATCGTAATTATATAATGTTAATTGATTTAGATTATTGTTGAATTCTTACAATTAATTAGTCTATATTTATGTATATTAAAATTAACTTAATGAACAATTTTCCAGAGTATCTACGATGGCTTCATTGTTTACAAATTTAACCCTCATGGCAGGAGTGTTGGCGTTTTATTACTGTACAGGTGAATTATTTATTAAAAAATCGTATATATATATATATATATATATATATATATGACCGATGTTTTTAGTTTTATTATTTATATGTGTTATACATTTATGACATAAATTGCTATTAAAAAAAGTAAGTGAAAACACATCGGTTAGTAGAGTGAAACGCCCCCTATACCGCATCAGAATACGACGATCCAGTCAGAAATGGCAGCGCATAATGTACTTCACAATGTATACCTAAATCAACCCGCCATTTCTGATTGGATAAACCTTTTAAGATGCAGTTTGCGGCATTCAACTCTACTAAGTGAGCTCTTTCAAATGAGGTATCACTCGACCCATTCTTCAATTTAAGATTTCCATGATTTCCTCTGTGGGCCGTCCTCCCATGGTTGGCATGTCATGGTAATAGCAAGGAAAAATAGTTTACATAGCCATATGACACTGTGCAAAGTTTATAGCTGTTATCTCCTATGGTTTTTAAAATATTAAGCCGTACCCATACTTTTCAAACACCCTGTATATACATCTTTAAAAGTATAATAATTAAATTTCACATAATCAAATGCCTTGACACGTTAACATCTGTTGATTTTTATTTCTCTCCCTCAGTGTATCACATTATTTATTTAACAACCACATATTTTTTAGAATAGCCTGGTTTATTGTTGAAAGCATTTCCAGATTATTTGACAGTATTTTTATATTCTTTTAACATTTTTAAAACAATGCCAAATTAACATTGTGCCAATAACATTAACTATTATAATTCAGCTATTATAATACATCTTAGTACGTAACTACATGTAACATACAAAAATATTTTTAATTGTAAATTTATCAAATTGTGTTGTTTTGCAACCCTCTCTTTTTTATTAGTGTTAACACAGATTTTAAATTTTAGATTATACGTTGTTTGAAAATTAGTATAAGATTACTTAATTATTACTGACGATTCTGTTTTCTTTAATTTAAACCATTATTCGTTATAATAAATTGTATTTTGTAAAAATACTTACTTGTTGATTGCATTTGTGAAATATTGTCTATATTCAACTTCAATGTAAACTTAGGTTGTTTGTGTTTTAGTCGTTCTTGCGCACGAGCCGTTTAAAACACTGAAAGGTGAGTGAAATAATTTACAGTGTAACTTATACAACTTTACCATATGAGTGTTAAACGTAAGATGTCTTACGTAAGAAAGTGTAAGAAATCTTAATATTTTCTTAGCTAACTATTTTAGCTTATTTTAGGTTTATCATAGAGTGTGTTGTACTAATGCAACAATATAAAGTGTTGCATGCAGTTATAAAGTTTACGATCATAGAACCTGATTACCTACGGTATTAACACCTTAAGTATGTATGTTACTCCGCAGTAAATGTCATTATCACCAATATTTTTGTGCGGCTGAGAATTTAACGGTTTTAAACAATCAATAGCAAACACGAATTTAATTTGGTTAAATAATTACGCTATTTGTCAAAACTAACTAAAAGTAAATCTACCATTTAATTTGTTTTATTAGGACATTTTTTCTTGATCGATCAAATTTAGTTGTTTTATCATTATTATTTAGATAAAATAATTGTAAAAGTTCAACATAGCGAACACATAGTCGTCTGGATGTGAGTTTTGAGATAGTACAGGTTCAAATCCTGTCTGTGACACTTTTGATAAGTACTATCGTCCTTGGACTGTGTTGAATTTCTCACTTATTGTGTTCGATAATATCTCGCACAAGCCAGTGGCCCACGAGATAGGCGGAATAAGGCTTAAAAAGAAATCATCTTCTTTTAAGAGAGGAAGAACAGCATGGTGTATTCTTACAATTAACATTCCAATTCCTTCATCGTCATACTGAAGAAAAAAGTTATCCTTAATATGATAAGTACCTCTTTAGCCCTTAATAGATCCAAGAGTTTAATTTTATGAGGTAGAGAATACAAGAAATATCAGATATTATAAAATAAAAAAGTAATTTTACAAATGAAAAATGCACTGTAAACTGTATGCAAATTGTTGAAGTTGTTCAGAGAAAGTATTAATCTCAACTGTTATATTTGTGATGTGCTAGGCAAGTTCACGGCTACCCAGAGTGGACTGTACGACATGCCCTTGACGATCAACGACGCTGTGGATTCCGGGTACGTCTGGGCGGGACACGATGACGATCTGAACAGCAGTGTATACTCTCTACCTGGAGACACGAGGGTGTGCGTGCTATTCGACTGCTATAGTGTCATTGCAGGACTCCGCATTTGTGTAAGTACTTTAGTTTTGTTGGGGGACGTCGGTAAACAAGTAGAGTGCCTAACGATGTCTCTATTATAGATTTTAAGCTATTCTGAGAATCTAAATGAGGAGAATTACATTAGGTTGCAAAGGTTCAACCCTAGAAGTTGGATTAGAGTTGTAAGGATTAGGGGGATTCGTTCAGAATGATTCAGTTGTGACTGGTTTTTACTTACAAGAAGATTCTACACTGAGTACGGCAAAAACCGATTGCGTCGTCAGTATTGTCACTAACAGCAAATAATTGGGAAGCAAAAGGAAATATTGGGGTAAAAGGGCTGGTCGGCGCGCGGTGAGTATGTGTGTAGGGCTGTGGTGATTGTTCATACAGTTCATGAAATAATTTATAACGTGATGCTATTTTAGTTGGTGCCATAACTATCTAGGAGTATCTTTTTACACTCCTAGGTTTTTCTAAAAATGAATTAGTAAAAAATTCCTTTTACTAATTAGGTTTTCGAGAGCTGAAAGTTTTCTTTTTGTGAAGGTTTTATGATGACTAATTTGATGGCTCTCATATTCTTATTCAGACTATTGGTCAAGAACTGAATTGATATAACGTAGTACGTTTTATTGAATATACTAAATCAACTGTGACAAATACGGAGTCCGTCAAATAATTGAAAAGTGGCCACTAATCCGTCTCAAACTAGCTTTGATCCCCAAAAGTAATATAGCTGAGAGGTGGATTAGTGTAAGTCTTCTGTTAAGGTAAAATACTGCTTGTAGAGTGTTACTAACTACCGTACCTCTTCAACTAAGTCTCTATTTTCTTATTTGTTATTTTTAACACACATGTTTAAATATAGAACATATGAATATAATTGTGTATTAATATATGTACATTATTCGTGATCCTTTTACTGTATTGGTCCTGTCGCTGGTGAACGATACTTGACGAGAACAACTATCGAAAAATCAAGTTTTCCATGCAGCTTCGACCTATCATGAAAAACGGGGAATAACGCACGTCGTTACGGCTAGTGCTAATTTTCAAATTAAGAAAAATATATAAAAATCGTAACCTACAAAATATGTTGCAATTCCATTTAATTTAATACGGAGAGGTTACTTCTGGAACTATCAAAGCTAAATACACATCGTGTCCAATGGTACACCTTTATATAGATACATGATTACCATGCAGAGTTTTAAACTTGTTTTTGTGATTTCCAGACCTCGAAGAAAAGTAATCTCCCCTGTATGTTATAAATTGCGTCATATGTGTAGCCTCAAGTGTTATTGAGTATTCCAGACAATGGTAAAATATTAAATTGATTTTTGGCCAAGCGTAAGTTAAAAAGGTTTGAAATTAGAATATACTCATATCAAGATCAGAAATTTTTCTCAAATTAAAAGAAAACTTAGCTAACATGGAAAACAGATTTTAATGGCGAGAGGCATTGTAATTTTATTCCCTTTGTTAGTCATTTTGTTGTTGTTAGTATACAAATATTTCTATGACTTAAACATGTTGAAGCCTTCAAAACTTTTATGTTTCAAGTGGATACCTCATATTTAGTAGGAATTTGGCTAATTTTATCTTATACACAACAAGCTCAGTTATATTGTATCAAATCAGCTATTTCACATTTCTCATGTCTTTATCGTTATACACGAGTCTTTTGGAAACAACGTTATTTATCAAATCAAATAAAAATATTCTTTATTGATACTGTATTACATGAATACAATTGAATAGTGTCAACAACTTATAAATTAAGCCCATGATTTATGGTCTTTTACTAAATTAAAATAGAGTACCGTACAATATCCTCATAGTCCATTAAATAAATAAAGGGTTTTATTTATTAAACACATTTTCAGTTTAATTTTAATAAAAAAAAAAATTATTCATATAGAAGGAACAGTACTTAATGTCGTTTGTTTAATCCTTATTTGCATAAAAATTCTTTCAACATTTAATGGGTTTTATATTATAAAAGGAGAGGCTATAAAAGCCTTTAAATGAATCAGCCAATTAGATAAATCTTTATTATTGTAAGAAATTAATGTTTATATAATTGGTGTATTTTTACTGTACTGTTTTAACAAACTTATATTACAGAGAGGGTTTTAAAGTAATTTTTTAAAGAAATGTGTAGTATTGAATTTGCTATTAACAAAGTTTTACTGATAATTTTATTGGAACATTTTCAGTTCATCAAGGCAGACGTGGGGATTCGAGCTGCATCCAACAACCTGTCTTTTCCCTACAATTTCGACGAAAAGCCGCAATTTGTCAGCCACGACTACTGGGATAGTCCAGCCTGGTGCTTTGATGTCCTCTTTGATTGTCCAGGTAATCACTGAATGCAGCATTAGCAGCGATTAATTATTGTTAATATCTACTTAGTGTACGCACATGTCTCCTGTAACTGTTCACTCGAATACAGTACAAAAAATAAAGCGTTATTTATACAAAACTAAACAATAACCTTTGATTGTTGTATGAAAGCAGATTGTACAATGTTGTGTACAGTTCAATGACTATAAAAATTGTGAAACCTCAAGTTATGTAAATGCGAGAAACAGAATTATTTATGCTGTTTTAATGCAGAATTGAAAATGTAATATTTACCTAATATACTATGTTTATGAATATTAGATTGATTGAATAATATAGCAAAGAACCTTTATATTATTTAAGCAACATTATAAAATATTCAATATGCTGTTCATTTCACTTTTCTATGTCAAGCAAAACAATAGATAAAACCACATCGTTGTTGCGTTTTATGGAAATTTATATACCCATATGTTATCCTAACTGTAACAAAACATATTAAAAATTATATCTTAACACTTTAAAAATTACATTTTTGTCATATTTGTGTTTCAGTCCGAATCGAGCTTTTCTTAGCTTAGGAGTCATTCTGTAGATATCACTTTTTATGGTGGTAAAACAAAATAATTGGAAATATGTATGTTTTAATTAAGTATGCAGTTTGCCACATGTTTCTTTAATTATCAAAAGCAGACGTGTTCAGTCTTTTATTTTTCAAGGGAATTAAAAGTTCTTCTCTTAGGATATATGAGTAAGATCTTCCCGGTCCAAAATATAAGTTTGAGTTGAAACCAATTAATTATGGAAAGTGGCATAATATGAGTACACCAAAGACAAGCACACAGATAAAAAAAAAATTTCTAACGTAAAATGATAAAACAATATTTTACTAGAGCCTGTGACTTTCATGATTGTTTTTCTAATTGATTCTTGATACAAAACTTGGTACAAAGAATTTCTGTTTTTTATGGACCGATCAGAATACAGCATTAAAGCAATTACAGCGATGTAATTGCTTAAACTACATGGAGATGGAGACATACAAGACTGTGTACTTGACTTTTATGGTAGTAAGAATGGTTTCTTATTATACACTTAGTTCACAGTTTTTCTTTTTATGGGTGATAAAAAATCCACATAATTATTCAATACAAACAAGTCATGTATTTTTATTTTATGCATCCATAGTATATAGACTTAAAATATCGTTATGTGAGTATTTAATATCTACGATATGTTGTTGCGTATTTTACTAAAGTCTTCCGTCCTTGACAGCCCAAAAGTTTACTATTTACAAACAATAATATTTTTTAGGCTTGGAATTTAGTCGATTCATCTTAGATATAAAGCGTAGAATGTGAATAAAACATACTCATACTTACGTAGTACTTTTAATTTAATAGTTTCGGAATTAAATTAACTGATACAAACAATACTGCCATGTGGATATTTGAACATTCAGTTTGGCGGAAAACATAGATAGGGTGTGTCGAATGTAAGCGTAGCACGTCAATATTAAGTGTGACATACGTCGTTACGATCCATCGGGACATTTAATGGGTGCGGCACGATTATTCTCAGTATAGCAGAGAGACAGCGCTGCTGGGTGTCGAATGTAAGCGTAGCACGTCAATATTAAGTGTGACATACGTCGTTACGATCCATCGGGACATTTAATGGGTGCGGCACGATTATTCTCAGTATAGCAGAGAGACAGCGCTGCTGGGTGTCGAATGTAAGCGTAGCACGTCAATATTAAGTGTGACATACGTCGTTACGATCCATCGGGACATTTAATGGGTGCGGCACGATTATTCTCAGTATAGCAGAGAGACAGCGCTGCTGGGTGTCGAATGTAAGCGTAGCACGTCAATATTAAGTGTGACATACGTCGTTACGATCCATTGGACGATCCATTACATAGCGTGCTGGGTGTCGAATGTAAGCTAGCACGTCATATAAGTGTGACTACGTCGTTACGATCCATCGGGACATTTAATGGGTGCAGATTATTCTCAGTATAGCAGGAGACAGCGCTGCTGGGTGTCGAATGTAAGCGTAGCACGTCAATATTAAGTGGTGACATACGTCGTTACGATCCATCGGGACATTTAATGGGTGCGGCACGATTATTCTCAGTATAGCAGAGAGACAGCGCTGCTGGGTGTCGAATGTAAGCGTAGCACGTCAATATTAAGTGTGACATACGTCGTTACGTTCCATCGGGACATTTAATGGGTGCGGCACGATTATTCTCAGTATAGCAGAGAGACAGCGCTGCTGGGTGTCGGAATGTAAGCGTAGCACGTCAATATTAAGTGTGACATACGTAGTTACGATCCATCGGGACATTTAATGGGTGCGGCACGATTATTCTCAGTATAGCAGAGAGACAGCGCTGCTGGGTGTCGAATGTAAGCGTAGCACGTCAATATTAAGTGTGACATTACGTAGTTACGATCCATCGGGGACATTTAATGGGTGCGGCACGATTATTCTCAGTTATAGCAGAGAGACAGCGCTGCTGGGTGTCGAATGTAAGCGTAGCACGTCAATATTAAGTGTGACATACGTAGTTACGATCCATCGGGACATTTAATGGGTGCGGCACGATTATTCTAAGTATAGCAGAGAGACAGCGCTGCTGGGTGTCGAATGTAAGCGTAGCACGTCAATATTAAGTGTGACATACGTCGTTACGATCCATCGGGACATTTAATGGGTGCGGCACGATTATTCTCAGTATAGCAGAGAGACAGCGCTGCTGGGTGTCGAATGTAAGCGTAGCACGTCAATATTAAGTGTGACATACGTCGTTACGATCCATCGGGACATTTAATGGGTGCGGCACGTTATTCTTCAGTATAGCAGAGAGACAGCGCTGCTGGGTGTCGAATGTAAGCGTAGCACGTCAATATTAAGTGTGACATACGTCGTTACGATCCATCGGGACATTTAATGGGTGCGGCACGATTATTCTCAGTATAGTAGAGAGACAGCGCTGTTGGGTGTCGAATGTAAGCGTAGCACGTCAATATTAAGTGTGACATACGTCGTTACGATCCATCGGGGACATTTAATGGGTGCGGCACGATTATTCTCAGTATAGCAGAGAGACAGCGCTGCTGGGTGTCGAATGTAAGCGTAGCACGTCAATATTAAGTGTGACATACGTCGGTACGATCCATCGGGACATTTAATGGGTGCGGCACGATTATATCCTCAGTATAGTAGAGAGACAGCGCTGCTGGGTGTCGAATGTAAGCGTAGCACGTCAATATTAAGTGTGACATACGTCGTTACGATCCATCAGGACATTTAATGGTGTGCGGCACGATTATTCTCAGTATAGCAGAGAGACAGCGCTGTTGGGTGTCGAATGTAAGCGTAGCACGTCAATATTAAGTGTGACATACGTCGTTACGATCCATCGGGACATTTAATGGGTGCGGCACGATTATTCTCAGTATAGTAGAGAGACAGCGCTGCTGAGTGTCGAATGTAAGCGTAGCACGTCAATATTAAGTGTGACATACGTCGTTACGATCCATCGGGACATTTAATGGGTGCGGCACGATTATTCTCAGTATAGTAGAGGGACAGCGCTGCTGGGTGTCGAATGTAAGCGTAGCACGTTAATATTAAGTGTGACATACGTCGTTACGATCCATCGGGACATTTAATGGGTGCGGCACGATTATTCTCAGTATAGTAGAGAGACAGCGCTGCTGGGTAACACTATTGATGCTAACTAATATAAAAGAATTGCTTTGTTACATGATACATTGAACACTAAAACCGTTTTTCTCCAATAGATTTTCAATGCAAAATATAATAAAGGGACCAAAAGTTTGTCTTATGATTCTGTTTTTGAATTTTTAACAAGCCATACAAATTGACTCGGATGATAAAACGTTATTTCTCGCGTATACACTGAATGGGACTAACATTGTGTTCAGTATAAAAAATTAGAAAACAGTACGAAAATTCTACAAAAAAAAAGAAAAGAAAAGACCCGTTTATTGCAATTCATGAAAACAATTTTGAGGAGTTACTGCGAATAATTACTTGCAAGCGTTTTGTAAATCTGTCATTTTAGACCAATCTTACTTGATATCTTTGAGATCTAAACTGAATAACTATTAGAGGTTCCCGAATCGTATGTGCTTTAAAATTATACTAACAAATGTTGAACTTAATCCTAACATAACCTAACCTGTCTAACCTATAATATAATTGATAACGGTATTATGAGCCATAGCTATTAATTATCGTGAGATACATTGGAAATATGCAAGATCATATACAAAATAACATAAGGTGTTTTGCTATGCAATAGATAACAAACAGCGGTGAATTATTATGAAAAAATTTATATTTAATAATATATATTTGTTTATCAAAAGTTTCGCGTCTCTATGGTTACGCTTTACCAAAGGATTAAAAGGTTTATATGGTAATGATGTTTAATAAAAATCATTAATATGATTTATTATATTTGCAAATTGCAGTCTCAGTATAATTGGCCTTAAAATTAGTAATTGTTTTTGTAGATCTTCACAGAGTAGAAATTGAGTAATATGAAATCTGAATGTTGAAACTATTAGTAAGCGGATTGTTCAATTGTTTATATCCCAGAGACGATCAAATCAGGCAACCGCCATTATCAGGAAGGTGTAGTAGCAGATTTTATCTGGTTGTACATCCCAACAGCGCCTCAAGGTTGGACCAAAATAGCAAGAGATGAGTCGGGCGTGCTGGCTCAAAACTTTACAAAACAAGGCTGCTATCCTGGGATGGGTAAGTTAACTATCTATAATGTTATGATTTCCATTTTTCATATTTTCGTACTTATATATATTGCTCATATTATGCTAGCAATACTGTATTGCACTTTTTCACTTGAAAGAGTTATCAGAAGAGTTAATAAGAAATCTAAAAGTTTTATCGTGGGTGCTGGTATTGTCAGTGGTTACCTCTATTTAACTCATCCTACTTTCACCCACCAAAGAGGAGGATAAATTACCTGCCCTGTACTGATGGCTATTTTATTCCATCTACCAAAGTTGATGGCGCTGCCTGGGGAACTGTAAGCACTAACAAGTTAGGCCCAAACTAACCAAGAGCTCCACGCTCTGAGACACTAAGCTCATTAAACACCGAGTGATCGTGCACGAGAAGTTGATATTATTGGACTCAAAACTGTACTTGTAGGTAGAACCTGACTTAATAATTAGGGGTTTTTCGATGACTGGCTTTAGAAATTAATAGTTTTGTGGGAGCTTTTCTATAACTTAATACTCCGTTAACGATTTTGGTATAGCAACTGCTTTAAGCCTAATTTATGTTAAACCTAGGAAACGTATGAAATGACAATAATTTATTATAGAACCTTAATTTAGTTACAGAAACCTAAACGATTCGTTTGCCTTAATGTTAAAGGACAACATTACTTCTACGAGATCTCGCCCACCCACACTACAGATTGCCAGGATTACGAAGGGTTCTTCGTCATATTCGACAAAGGAGAACTAATTGGTTTGGGGATTTCTCCTGTTTGTAGTTTTACGATTGGAGATAGAGAATGGATGGAAGACGCACCTTTGGAACTTATTGAGGTAAATAAATTACACAATGTATTTGTGTTATGAATTTTGTCTAGTTTAAAACCGAAAAGTGTTGCAAAAATACGGTTGGCTGTTGGTAGTTACAAAAAAGGTGTTTTGTAGTTCTGACAAACACTGCAATGTAGATGATTTCATAATTTATAGATTATTGTATTAAAAATAATAAAACGTTATATTCTTTGTTTAAATATTGTTACTGACGATGGGATGTTTGAAAGGATAACAAGATTTCGTAAATTTTGTCATCGTTATATGTTACAAAAGGTATAATACAAAGTTTAGAGGATTGGAATCAATCCTCTTCGTCAGGTGGAGGAGCTATTAATAAAAAAAAAAAATAAAGAACAGAAAGAAGAAATAAAGAAAAAGTAAAGGATTCAAATATACCCAAGAGCTGCTTGGTGTCCAGTCACTGCACAGGATGCAAGTCCCGAGTACAATTCACGAGTACGAGAATCATAATCACACATCACACCAGTACAGACTACAGTGGGATATTAACAAGAATGTCGATATCGGATCTTTCATCGGCACCGCGTTGTGTCATTTGAAAACAATGGGCGATGGGTCAGGGGGAAAAGGGTTAAAGGCAAGCCGTTTCTGGCCCTATGTTTTGGTCTTAGACCTTAGTGTAATGTGTGTGTGTGTGTGTGTGTGTGTGTGTGTGTGTGTGTGTGTGTGTGTGTGTGTGTGTGTGTGTGTGTGTGTGTGTGTGTGTGTGTACGAATTTTGTTGGTTGAAGTTTGTTTAATTTGTTTTAATATTTTTAGGATTATTACCATGAATATTACAAAATGTAATCTTTTTAGAACTGAGCAGAAACTATTTGATCACCTAACTAACGTTTACGTTTGCTTATATATTTAAATCTGATTCTTTAACAGCATATGTTATTTTCCAGATAATTGTACCATATGGACCATCTTGCTTAGACGATTGGGTGACAAATTATGGTATCACTGGTTTCCATATGTTTCTAGTCCCTAACGCTTCAGAAACGACCTGCCCAACATGATTTCATGGATTATAATTTCCGTGACAAAAAGAAATAAAGAGAATACATATATATATATATATATATATATTTTTTTATTGATATTTATATTTTTAGATTTAAAAAAACGAAAGAAAGTGATTAAATTATCCTTGAACTTATATGAACTGATCCTAAGTATATCGATTTATTCTGATTTATGTCAAAAATGTATGTATACTTTAGCAATATTTTAAATAATATTTTTCCTATTGTATTTTATGGTCATATTTTGTATTCAATATTGTTTTCCTCTAAAATATACTCTAAAAATGTTGCTTTATCGGAAACGAAATTAAAATTAATGTTTCTATCCGAAAAGATGTTTTGGATAGTGTTCAGTTAAGTATTAAAATATACATAAATAAAAAAAATCATATTTTCATTCCTTGATTTACTTCATTACACAAAACACAAATGAGAATACCAGTTGGAAAGCCCTAGTACAGACAGTATTTAAAAATTTCTTCCAAAATTTTTGACATCAATCCTCTAGTTTAGTCACCTTTTTTAAGTAAAAATGTACAGATTGGTGATGGAAAATTTGCAAAAACTTATCGACATAAAAGTTGCGTGGAAGACTTAAATACTTGTAAATTAAAATACATTGAGGAATATTATTACAGGATACAAGACTATTACTTGATACAATTCTCTTCGGGAACTGATCTAGTTAACCCTACATTTCCAACCCACTGCATGCATTACATTGCTACACAGTACTAACCCAACCTAACCATGCGTTATGCAAATAACAATTAGCCATCAATTGCCAAACCTAGATTAACTACCTTCAATATTAATCAATTTTAGGTTGTTTAGCAGTGTGGAACAGCTCCAGTACTATAACTAGTTTGATCAACAGAGTAGGAAATCGAAAACGTGAAGTTCAAAGAAATTTGTTGACGTACATAACTCCTTTTCGCTTTAGTTTTCATTACAAAACTAAGAGAAAAATTATATGGTTATATTTTACACTACTAATAGCCCGAATATCCAATACATTCATAAATTACATAAAGTACTTATGTGACATTCACTCCTACACCGTACACACAAGCCCAATACTAGTTAGTTCGCTGCTTGTGAGCAGACAGGTAAATAGAAGAAAAATAATTTCCAACGTTTTATGAAGATGTGGATTTTTTCCAATGTGTATTACTTTAAGAAAAAGTCATAAGTGAATAGTAATTAAAATAGCTTTAGTGTAAAACAATAAAAATTTCAACAGGTACAGGCTACGTCAGTAGAAAATTAACAAAGTGAATATGGTGAATAGATACTTCATGAATAAAATACGAGTAAGTGTTATAATAATATATATTTTAATATATGTTTTGTATTTTTCAAATGTTTACTTCACACACGCGCAGTGCCATCTTTGATCACCTTGACACGGCGACATGTTAATATTTATTAAAATATTAAGAAATATACGAGAGGATGGCAAGAGGGTTAAATAATAAATTTTGAACATATTAGAAGTTTTTGAAATATTTGTATTTTTAAGTTTACATGCCGCACTATCCCGAATACCTAAACTTATGAAATAAGACCAGAATAATTATATTTTAGTAATACATCTACAAACGAAAAGTATGCCTTTATTGTTTTTGTCCAAAGATCTTAATTTGGACTACCTTAGAGTCTATGTAATATTAAATTTATTTGTCAGGTACTTGCTTTCCAATTATATGTTAGTATGGTTATTACAAATGCTTGTGGCATACATGGTATCACAAAACTGTAAGGGCTGTATGGTAAAGTGCTGACCCGGGTTCAAGTTCTGGTGGAATATGTAACTTTTGTGAATCAATATTTATTTAAAGTAAAAAGTGTATTTATTGATATGTTCACAAAATAGTAAGAGACTAGTAAATAGTAATAAATACATGCATGCTTTGTTATTTATTAAATTTGAAAACTGGTTCAGTTACAAACATGCCATTAATGGATATTAAAAAAACTAACTAATCATTGATAAAACGCAAGACTAAAGTGACTCTTAGGAATGAACATATCAACATTAGGATTAGCTGATGCTGAATTTTCTTACAATGATAGAAATGTAGTTTAAAGCTAATTATTGAACAGTTAACAATGAAGGTTTGAAAATAACTCACCACATCAGAGTGCAAATCTATTATATAAAAATGAAACTGTTCGTGTGTAACAGCATCACTCACAAACGGCTGGACGGATTCGCCTAATTTTTTTTTAATTTGTTCGTCTTGATCTGTAGAAGGTTATAGGATACTTTTTATCCCTTTCCCGATTCAGGATTCCGCCCCACTGGTTACAGAAATACCCGTAAGAAATGCATTGCAGCAAACATATGTTATTAAGTGAAAGAGTCTTTTCAAATTTTTAATCAGCTGTTCTTTGTAAACATATATAATGCGACAAAAAATATATTTATATATAATTTAATTACTACACTTATAGTTTTAAAGCATAGAGTAAGCTTAAGAGAAACGACAAATTTTGTTTAAACTGTTTCTGCAATCACTGTTAAACATAGACTTTACTATCCAGATAATACAATTCAAATTTGACGTAAAAATTCACCTTTAACTGCAATATTTATTTAATATAAACCATGCTCATGCTTGATCAGAAGAGCAATGCAGATATCATAATTACTATCTTACGTTGGCTACAAATATAAAGAATGTTATAAAATCAACCTTAGTTGTTTTTTTTTTTTGACAGAAGTATCAGGAATGTGGTACATACCTTCATAATGCGCCCAAGAAGCTCACGAAGGAACGACTATCAATTATCTCAGCAATGTTTAGAATGTGATAGAAAATGAATAAGTGAATATAGTGTACTGTTTTCAACGGGAAATTGCGTGCGAAGCCGCGGGAAACTTATTGAAATGCGCAGCGAAGCGCGCCGGGTCCGCTAGTATTTAATAAAGCAGAATTTGATTCACTAAAGAAGTCAGAATAAATAGGTAAAGAGAAGACAAAGAAAAGCTGTTTAACAGGCCAACACTGTGAACCAGGCCTATTGTAATATGAAATAATAACAAGGATCATATAAGGTTAAATTAAACATAACTTTAATAAAAGATAATTTTACGTTCAATTTGTGCTACCAGCAAATTTTGGAGCTAGAGCTTTAAAGTTTTTAAAACAAACAAAGCCAACTTTGGGAAATGTTAATATACACTCGACCACTTTACAGCCACCTGGCGATTGAACTTTTAGCTTCGAAAGGCCTCATTCCAAAAATAAAGAGTTACGTTGGAAATGTGTTGGTTTTATTATTAATAACTAAAAACAAAAGTACAGGTAACTTTGATAAATTTTGGTGGTAGTCAGGTCAAGCATATCTTACCAGATGTTGAGATTGTTAACATACATAGTCTAATACTTGCCGAAATATGTAGCGCGAAAAATACTTTTGGAGTACTCCTACCTTCTACATAACAAATACTGTTGGTAGTTGAGTCCATTTCAGTGAAGTGCTATTCATATTAATATAATAAATAATCAGGTTTTTAAATAACTGATTTAGCCATTTTTACTTGAATCCAAACTGAGATCCAAAGCAATGAATGTGTAAACTGAAGATTACAAAATTAAATACATCCTACGAGTAACTCCATAAAAAGACACATTAATAACGTTGTTTAGTGTCTAAATTCATTACCAAACGTAAATCAAAGATTTCTATATTACAAACAGTTACTGGTTATTACAAGATACCCAAATGAGTAAATGGAAGCGGTGAATGTAATTTAATTTCTAATTAGATTAGATGGCTCTCAGGAGAAGATAATTTAATTGCAACTGAAGATCCAACAACACCAAAGGGCGGACCCAGTCTGTGTGACTAATCCTGCAACTTGTGGAGCAAAGTTAAACTTAGTAATTCTCTGCCGTTAAGTTATATAAACACGATGCAGAAGGCTTGTGAATGATTAAGGCGAATCTCAGTTTAACTAGGAGGGAAATCTGAGAGCGGTTGTAGAACAAATTTGAATGTATGCATGTTTAACTATAGGCATTTCATGAGTGAACAAGTTCCGGCTAGGCCAACCCTAAAATTACTTTAGTTGCTAACTGCATCAAAGAGTTTCTTAAGGTATTCGCTGTATATTTACATCGTATTGTTAATTTTTTATACAGAACATTATGATCTGTGGCCTATATAAGGCAACCCATTTGTTTTTTATCACATTTATGTGGATAGTATTGACATTTCAGCTGGAAATAAAACTTTCAAAAATCAATAATTTTTGTAGATTTTCAGGATATAAACTACAACAGCACATAACTGAACATGACTTATTGCCGATCCCACAAAGTACATGACAATGATTTGGATGAACAAGAATTCGTTAAAAATAAACACCAATCGATAGATTACTACAAAATGAGGTCTTGATTTTTGTTTTATAAATTAATTATGATACACAGTAAAATTTTGAATTTAATTGAAATCGTAATTTAAGTGCAGAAATTAAATAAAATACTATTATTTTAAAATTAATTGGTTTTATTTTTTGTTCTGAATTATTTTTAAAAGACACACAAAATGCATTTTGGATACCTTTTATGTCTTAGATTTACATTGTTTTATTACTTTTTTTTAAACAAGTAAATGATGGTGAGACAGGCTATTAGGGACAAATATATTAGTAATTAATTACTTTATTTTTGTTGTCGCAATGATGTGGCTAGTTTTTAGTGATTATATTCTAAATACGTAACTATATAAGACTGTATACACAGCAATAATGCTAGTCGTAAAATTTGAAGACTAAAAGAGCTGACAAACTTTTAAATGAGTTCTCAGTCTTGGTGACAAGGCGAATTTTTTGAAAGCTTATAATATATTTTATTGACGGGCTCTTTAAGAATTCACTCAGATATTTCATAACTTCGTCCTCTCTCTTCAAGAAGATTGCAGTACATGTCAAACTTACTATTTTAAGTAATGTTTTCATTATCGAGATTTAATTTTAATAGTTACACAAAAAGCACGTGATATTGATTACAACATAGGTATATAGTTTCAAAGCTTAAAATACCTTTTTGATATTTGTGAAACTTGATTAGTGTTTCTACGAATGAGTTTTTGTGCCTATGTTTGGTAACAGACAGTCAAAATCAGTCATTATTTTAGGAACAAGTAAACAAAATTGTGTCGTTTATTTTTGTATCTGAGAAGTGTATCCTCAAATATACCGTATACGCATTTAATCTTAAATTTAAATATTTTACGAGTTTATCATACTCTCCTGCTGAATTCAAGAGACGTCATAGCTTTTTTGTTTTGTATTATGTAGTCTAAGTTTCATATTTCATAATATTAAGTACATTTCATGCACATACGTTTTTTATCTTAAAGAGTTTCTAAAAGTATTTACTATAAATTTAATAAAACTATTAATTTATAATGATGGTGTTGAAATTAAAAAAAAAATGCCTTATATGTATTTTTGCCTTTTTTTCAAAACTTTCAATAAATCAGGTAGAAGTGAGATTGGACGTAGGTTACAGATTTCAAACCATAATTTTGTAAAGGTAAGTAAAACTTTTTTTTTTACTGGATTCAAAGATATCCTAATAGACTTTGTCTCATTTAATATTAGTTTAATAACTAGTGAAACAGTATATGAAAAAAGACATTGTAACTGTAAGATATCTCTGAAGTAATCTTCTGTATTGTCAAAGAGGACTTTTGCCAGTTAGGGTGTTTAATTATTATATATTTTGTGGGTGATATTAAATAAGCGCGTGTAGATTATATTTCTTTTACGAATCAAGCATATTTTACAGAATTATACTTAAAAATTCCTTTCTTTTAGTTTAAAAGAGCTAAAGGTGTACATTGATTTGAAATAATAATTTTTAAATTTTTAAGAATAAATTTTCGTAGGTAAAAGTACAGTAATATTAAATTAATAAAACAGAAGTTGCAGAATTATAAATTGAAGATATTTACTGCAATGTCATAGTAAAAGCTTTATAACTAACTTACAGCTTTAAAATAGAATGTATTAAAACCATTTAGTTGTACATGTACAAATTACACGTATTTCTGCATCTCTTTTCGTGTTTTCTTCTAATAATAGATAATAAAGCTCACATAATATATATGGTCCGGTTATCTTAACTGCCACAATCGTTGTAAAATCCCACTCTGTTATCACAACTGTTACTAAATACAAAAATAATGTTTTATATATTCATACATAGATATGTTATTTTAAATCTAAAATGTATTTTATTAAAAATTATAAGTAAGAAAATTAATTAAGTGCAGAATTTTGTAGTCTTAAAAATGTGCTTAAGTATTGACTCTTAATGTTCAAAGTTGTAACACCAAGTTGTAGATAAGTTCTTGCAGAGAAACTAGACTACACGTTGTTTAACGATAGTTGTTTGATAACATGGCTTTCCGCTGAGTGACCTTATTACTTACTTCAAACTCATTACGATAAGGCTCAACATATTTCAGCTAGAAAGAAACGGTAGACTTTTAAATTGACTAATATTTATTTTAGTTTATCATCAAATATGACGATATTGATATAAAAAGACTAAAAACAAACAGTTTACAATTTTAAACCCAAAAACTACATAAACAGTTACCCAATAAACATCCAAGCCAAGTGCAGAAAATATTCAATTGGGCTGCTCTTTTCTGTATTTAAGGAAAATATTTAATCAGTGTTAAGAAGTATTTTAGATTCACATCACTGATATATTCTACAGTATCCGTTTCATCTCATACAAGAAACAACCATTCTTTCATTTTTGATAATTAAAACAATTGTTGTAATCTGAGGAACAAACTTTTTGTTGTAACGTGTAAAACACCATATTATGGTCACTCAATAACCTAGTGCCTACAAATTGCAATTACAGAAAACCAATTTCCTTAATACAAATTTTACTATAATTTACATTCCCTTTGAGCTTATATTAGTTTGTTAAATCAAGAAATTGATTTTAAAATCAGTTACTAATGAATGAATTTTCCAGGACCCTATGAGCAAACGTTTAAGCCATGTGACATAGGCTTAAGTTTACATTTCACCACTAAATTATCACATGATTTTAATCTGAAATACAAAAGTTTTAAAAACACTGGCTGCATTCCAATGGCAACATATTTTTAATTAGAAAACAATCGTGTGAAGGACACAACATACTGTCAATAATATTACAAATGCGAAAGTGCCTTTGTTTGTTTGTTTTGCTTTCACGTATACAATATTCATCCGATTGTACTGAAATTTTACATGGAAGTTCTTAAAGTCTTTGGTATCAATATATGCCTATTCTTAATTAGAAAAGCCCTCTGTTTACGCCCCCAACTGGTGTTTAAAGTAGCAAAAAATCCCATCTTGCCCTCTAAAGCAGTAAAACTTTAATTAAAAGAACGTGTTAATGTAATGAAATGTTCTGTGTAAACATAGTTTTATAACACCAAAACCATATGTTTAACTAATTTAACAACTTTTATCAATCTGCTTAATTTTATAATGAGTAAATTATTTTGGTAACCAATAGTTTTCATCCGGTTTTTGGATTTTAGCGATAAGGTAAGTTGTTATCTTCATGTAATAAAACTCAAGATGGTCAGAATTTGACTCCGAAGACTTCCTTTTAAGGAAACAGCAAGATAAATACTAGATAAAAGTTCTCTGAACTGTGCTTTAAACAAATGTACTGCTAGTGTTTATGTAATTTGATGTAAAAATGTACTATACTTTTCCTTAAAACACACAGTTAAACATCCTTTATGTAAAGTTTATTAAACATCGGGAAATATGTTACGAACAATATAAACAAAAAACAAACATACCTACTATAGGTTGTTTAAGTGACTTCTAACTAACTATAGTATTTAAAAATATTAATTGAACAATGTTTACGTTGGAAATGTTTTCTCTATATTGTTAAATTAAACACAAAGTCACGTGTGACTTCTAGTGAAACGAATAACAATAGGGGTAACGAGTTCTCTGGAATTTTAATCGAGGTGGTTTGATTCAATGAATTCCCAATAATTGCATCATGTTTCGTTAGCCGCGTTGCCGTTATTGATGTCTGTTAACTATTTCCTAGGCTGTAATTCGATTATTTAAATTTATTGTGCATCTGCCAGGTATTAAATTACAAGTAATGACAACTTATTCTATGAAAAGCTGTAAAGAACAGTAAAAGTAAAATTTTATTTGGCATGTAACATTTTTAGAAATGATGTAAAGCTGTATCTCTATAGGATGATGTTTTTATATAGTTCTTTTTTGAATCGTGATATTGTATAGTATTAATTACAAGTTTTATGTAATGCTCAACAAAATTAAATGTTTGACATTTGTATCAATCAAAATAATTAAAATCAAATCGACTTCGCCTTTCTCGAGATAGTTCATTTAAAAGTATATACATATTCTTGGCTTAGTGTCAAAAAAGCCTATCACTCGAAGATCTGTAAACATTTTATTTCTGTGTGTCTGAATTTCTGTACGAATATCTAGAAAACTATCTAACCTATAGACTTTTGCCTTATAAAATAGTGAATAAAAATATTTATAAACAACTGAATCCCATGTAATTAGATTTTAACATTTCATCAAAGGTAATTTTAATTTATACTATTTGACTTGTATTTTTGTTAAATTTTTTATGTCTGTTCACCGATTATAAAAAAAATCTATTAAACCGATTTGGTCGAAATGTTTTTAAATGAAAGAGGGGTGCTCCAGATTGGTCCCACTTCAGACTGTTTATATTTGGACAAGTATCTGATCAAAAAATCACTTTCAACCGTTTACTCAAAAAACCATACGGAGAAGCCATAAAAAGTAACTTGCAGAGATAAAGTTTCCTTTTTACAATACTTTTACCATGACTAGCCACATAGTTGTTAGTAAACATAACTGATCGTGTTTGGCGTGACGTCACTATTGGAGGCATTATATAAAACTCGTCCTGAAGTAAAGGGATAGGATTGATTATCGAGTTTAAGATGTTAAATATAACTATAAGTTACCTATCATTTACTGTGAGAAGAGTGTTTCCTACTATATATGTAAGGGTTCCAGAAAACGCTCCTATATGACCATTTGAACATTATATTAAGCATCGAGATGGAAGATATACCGATATGTATGCTCTCAATGCCCAAAATTTACATCGCAAATTCTAGGGAACACAGCATCGGTCATAGCATTGGTCCGAGTGATGTTCCTGTTAGACTTAATGATGAATCCTTCTGGAGCAATAGAGAGGGTTGAGTGCTGGGATATGATTTTTTAAATCGATATTATATACGTTAGAATTACTGAAGAAACCCTTCAAAGGTTACATCAGGATTAAAATTCCTCATGAATCATGGTAGGGAGCAACGAGACAGAATAAGTTACTGAGATAAGTAACATAAATTAACTCAAATGCCAGAAAACAAACCCTCGTTCATAATAATAGTTTGAGTGACATTTATAATGGAAGCAATATGGAATCTGTCTTAGAACAGTAAAAGAAGACTTAGAAATAAAAATAAATCCTGTTTGAAAAAAATGAAATGAAAAAGGTCTTTATTAGAGGCTAAGTTAGGACTATAAAGTCCTCTCTACCACTTAATCTCGTTTGCTATACAAGCACAGCAGATGAATAAGAAAATTAAATTTGTTCCTGCAGAAATTTGGATATTCTCGTAAAGGGCAATTTTTGGATCATAGTTTGTATGATATTGATGTTTTGCTATTTAAAAAATATAATTGATCAATCTGAAGTAAAGTAATGCCAATAGTTAATTCAAACAGAGGAAAAACTACGTTCATATTCTTTACAGATATGCAAAGGTCAGTGGACATATTTCATAAGTAAAACTAAATATTTAACTTATTTTGCGAACAACAGACTAGATTTATTAGGACTGGATTTACTCATTACCAGTTGGTTTTTTAAGCTTAATTTTGAAAAGGCGTATTTCATTTCAGCATTTGAATAAAATTCCATCGATTTAGTGGATTAATTTAGTAATAATTAATAAAATAAGAAATAGTAAAAAATAGTTGTCAAAAATAACGTTTCGTAGCGCTGTGTTTAAAAGTGGCGTGTTAAGCCATTGTTTGAACAGAATAATAAACACCCCCCACGTGTCTGGCACTCAGGAGTTGCTGTTCTGCCATTGTTCCACAGCTTCAATTAACACAATGGATGGTTAAATGCTGGTCACAATGAAAATAATTACAAAGAGAGTAATAATTAATCAAACATTACAAACTCTTGTTTCAAATCTCTCACTAATAAACAAAAGGTGCTTATATACCAAACGCAATTATTTATGTACATATAACCTATTATTTTTATTTTTCATTTATTTACTTAGACTTTTTGAAAAATTCTAATACATTATTCATACTGGTAAAATTATCATATAACTTTATTATTATTAGTTCTCACTTTTTACTGTGACCCGAATAAATTATTTATTTGAGCAATGTAGAAGTACGCCATAAAATGATCCATGTTAAAGGCTTCGTTAAGATTGCATTACAATTTCAAATGTGTAGTTTATTTCAAATTTGAGATGTCACGCGGATAATACCTATTCGAAGACATACACAAAATCAGCCAATGATACATGTTTGCGCCTCCCCTGCAAACAAAATAAAATTGCGTTAGTCTTCTGAATGATAGGCTTTAATAATACTCAGGTTGAAGATGTACCACCATAGAAATCATTCTTGTCTATATTGAAATATAGTTTCATAAATAATTACAAGATTACACATGACATTTTTCTTGCTATATGCTGTCACATGATAAATTCATATTTTTGTTCATTAAGCTAGATTTAAATCAGTTTCAAATAATACAAGTTTTAGTGAGCTTTTAGAGGGCACCACATTGCAAGAGTGCGCTGGAATCAAATATTGCTACTAATTTATAACATTCAGTTTCCATTCTAATCTTTTTATCTCAGAACACCTCAGAACTGATGTTTCACATCAGAATTTTTTGTTTTCTCTCTTTGAATTAAGTTTCTTTACACATTTATTGATTCTGTTATTATCTGGTTGCCAGTATGTTTATCTGTAAAACCAATTTAAAAATATTTTCTAACAGTCAGACAAATTCCTTTGAGTGACATGTACCACCATGGACATGTAAAAATGAAGCTTAATGAAGAAATTCAAGTCTATTAGGTTAATTGTTTTTCAAGATATCGTGGGGACAGACAGATAGACAGGCAGACACTCAAAAATAAAATTTCTACAGCCTCTCAAGTAATACTAGGCTTAGCATTAGTTAAAGCTTAATGATTATTCTTCTTTGTATGGGACAAGAAGCTGAGCAACCTCTCATTGTACTTTGTGATAGAAAAACCTTTTACGCTTGCTTCCGGAGTGACATAATACCCAGGATGGGTAACGTTGGGAGTACGGGCTGTATCCTGTCCAATGAGACAAGATGGTGAGCACTGTATCTCAATCATGTCACCTTGAGAGAAGCTGAGGCCAATTATATTCCAACCTCTCCAGTCAAAGCGGGAAGGGGACAGCACTTCCTAGGTCGTCTTTACATAAGGGAGCTCCATCCTCTCCAACAGTAATCCTCTGCAGTAGACTAGATCTATAGATCCACCCTTGCACCTAAATATTCCGATATTTGCGGTCAGTGATGGGCAGCTCAAATATAAATAACACATCTGTTTTTGCTGTACCCATTGTAGGCTGAACTAGAAGATATACACCAGCCAAAAGTGAAAGTACTTAATTAATCAAAATACGAAGTTAAAGAGTATTCTAAAATATTTACTGAGGAAGCATGATAATTATTTAGTAACTAGTAGTATTAGTAACTTCAAAAGATTACTGGTGAGCGGTGATGCAGATGTAATGCAACCTAACATATGAAACACTCTGTACAATTGAACTGTAGCGCTGTCGCAACTTGGCTCTTGTCTATTCATAACTATCTCCAGTAAGTGGAGATACCAGTGATGGGCATTACAGAGTAGAGTAACAAGACTCGGTATTAATGCCCTGGGAATAGTCAGAGAAGGATCCGCCGCGAACTGAAGCTATTTCACGCTCGTTTGGTCTCAGAGCCGCACTCTGTACAATTGAACTGTAGCGCTGTCGCAACTTGGCTCTTGTCGATACAAAGCGATCTCCAGGAGTTCGGGTAACAGTAATGGATCCACTCTTTTTAATATGGTGTATGTAACGTACTTTGTTGTATGGATTTATAAAAATAAAATAATATTTAATTGGCAGATCGTCAGCGAAGCCTATTACTCGTGGAGCTGGAGAATATTCGTTTCTGATTGTCTGTCCGTTCAAACGATATCTCGAATAAAACCCGACATATAGGCTTGAAATTTTACACACAACTTCATTTACATACAATAAATACTGAGTTTAATGATGGTGCATGATGATCAATGGGATTTGGCTGAGCGTTAGCCAATACTTTTATATTGGTCATATGGGTCACCAAGATTGAAAAGAGAGTAGGTAGAGAGTAATAGTAGAATAAGTAATAAGTAAGCAATTTGAGTCCAGACACATGATATTTTAACATTTGAAATTTTTATTTATAGAGTAAAAATAATAACTTGAAAAGTCAGTGTTAGAAGTAGGTGACAAGATTTGTATTTCACCGCGCACATGCATTGTAGTAGTGGAACGTTAGCTCACTGGAACGTTTATGATTTGAACAATGACATAAAACCTTAAAACCAAAAACTGTATGAAAAATGAAAGGCATCATGCTGCAAAATATCTCGTGAAATATTTTTTCTCTAAGCTTTAAATTGTTTATGAAACATTTCACTTACTGGAACTTACTTCTATTCACTAATGGCGTGGAGATAGTATGGATTTTGGCTGAGCGTCATTTATATTTGCAGCCGGAGATGTAAATATTTTGTGTTTGTATAATTACCTGTCATTTATCTGTCTGCAGGACATCTCATGAATTGAATACCATCAAATATTAAAAATTTTGCAAGCGACCTCTGCGAAGCCTATTACGCGGCATGTGGTGTGGTGGGTTCCTACCTTGCTAATAATAAGTACGAACAGTAAATCAATTGAATTTATACTAGAAACACTAAACTATTTGAATTGTAGACACAAACATTGAAAACATAAATTAGATAAAATAGTAACAAGTTTTAACTAAGATATCAAAAGAAAATAAGAATAATTTCTGTAGTGAGTAATACGCTGGAAGATGAAAGAATTTAAAAATGCAAAATATATTTAAACTGTAAAAGCTTACATTTATCGCGATAAATAATGTATGGATAATTAGTCTTTATGTATAGGATTTAGACGTTATTCCAATAATTAAAATATATTATACAGAAAGTGCAATGTCACTGTATTTACCTACAAAAGGATATAATTTCCATTTGAACTTCTTATGAGCTGTATACATTATTGCATTTAGCAAATATTATAAAGACAGCAGCTGCTCTATTCCGGGTGAATAAATTTAATGCGTCAGCTCCTTATTCTTCTTCCGATTCCTTACAGTGGTGGTTGATTGTTTTTAGACTGATTGCCCTCTCAAGACTGCGCATTGGCTTTATACAGCACGGGTGAACTGGAGCAGAGTTTTTAACCTCCTCAGCGATGCCGGACAATTGTCAGTGACGGTCTATTGTATGCCGAGTTAATGGGCTTTTACTGTGTAAAGCTATTTTTAAGAACTTTCTTTAAAACTATCCCGTGTAAAAGTAATAAGGATGAAAGTTTGCTATTAAGGACCAAACAAAGCTTTTTTATAGTCGTCTGAGAATATAACGAATTGTAAATACAAACTATTTAAATTATAATTGAAATTTCAAGAACATTTTCGGCTTGTAAAGTTGTAAAGTAACTGTTCCAAAACTTTTTAGTGATTCATAAAATTATGTAATTTTAAAGAAATGCATGTATGTATTAAATTATTGTGAAAGTAATTTTATATCAAATTACTATGTAAATCAATGTGTTTTGGAAAATAGAA
Organism: Homalodisca vitripennis; assembly: GCF_021130785.1. NCBI lineage: Eukaryota > Metazoa > Arthropoda > Insecta > Hemiptera > Cicadellidae > Homalodisca > Homalodisca vitripennis. Next base: position 174,227,729 of record NC_060208.1, on the reverse strand, counting down.
GGAACTACTGAGTCAATATTTTATTTTATATTTCAATTTAGACCTTAAAGTTTTAATTGCTTAAGTACGATTAAAACAAATTTAACAGAACTAATACATTTTATACATTTTTACCAAAACTATCTTATAAATAGTTTAATACCAGTAACAGTAGTTATATCATACATTAAGTGTGTTATTATAATGAATTTATTTTATTTTATACAAGGGTAGTTTCAAAGTTTACTTTCTCTGATAAAATTATAAAGTGAACCAACCCAACTAGATCATTTTTATAAAGTTAATTCTTATGGTCAAAATTAAATTTTCTTTGTCGAAGGCTTGATACTCCTAAACACACCCTAAAGGTAATTCCACACAATCTGGTGTGTCTCAATGGACTAGACTCAGTGTGTGACCTCATAACTGTCAACTGTGCTGTAAAATTTATATAAATGGGAAAGCTCAACTCTATGTCCCATCCCAGCCCTTAACCTTGTGTAAGCCGTTAATTCCAGTCTTTCCAAAAGGGGATGCATTGGCCACCATAGTTTAAGTGACGTGTCTTAAGATCTCCTGTGGCCTTAAGGAACCATAAGAAAAATAAATTACAAAGATAATACTATATAAGACTGTATACACAGTAATAATGCGAGTCGTAAAATTTGAAGACTAAGAGAGCTGACAAACTTTTAAATGAGTTCTCAGTCTTGGTGACAAGGCGAACTTCCTGAAAGCTTATAATAGATTTTATTGACGGTTCCTTGAAGAGTTCACTCAGATATTTCATAACTTCGTTCTCCCTCTTCAGGATGCTCTCAGTAAGTGTCAAACTTTGAGTTGCCATTTTAAATACTGTTTTCGTCATTAAGGCTCAGGACTTACGTAGAGTGCAACTCATTAATAGTCAAAACATATTGGCATGATTGTGATGTTTCAGTATTTCAGTGAAACTGCTTGACATTTTTCCTAAAAGAATAATGTTGAACCTCATATTATATTTTTACGCTCTTAATTTTGATCGTGAGATATCTCTCATTAATATAATTAATATTAATATTTAACACGTATCTGGAAGCTCTTCTGTACAAAAATAACAGTATTTACTTTTTCAGTACGTAAACAATTAAGTTAGAAGTCGGTTTTAGACTTTTATAGTGCATGAAGTGTAAGATTATTTTTTTGAGAATACAATGAAGGTGACCGCCAGTACACCAGGCTCTTAATAAGAGTTTAATCACTTTCAATCCGATTTTAAATTTGTTTACCAACGGTAAGGCACTCTATTGATATTCCAAGTGTAATTTATTATATGTAAATTCATGTCAAACTGTCATACACCTACACATTCATATCTATAATAATATAACCAATTTATATAACCAATCTAAAAACCAATTTATATATCATTTACACAATCTTAAGAGGGCATTACATAAATGCAGCCAAAATGTAAATATATTTTTCTTGACGTTGCACGATGGCAGCCATTACCCAACTTTACAGAAAGTAAAATCCCTTCAGCGAGTTTTATTCCGGTGATCTTGAAAGAAACGTGAGTAGTATTGCTAGAAAAAAAGCTAATAATGTTGTCAAAATCTGAAAATTAAAATAAACTTATAATCAATTTGTGTAATAATCAATTAAAACCCTTCTAAAAAATATTTATTTGTCACACGAGTTTTGGTATTTCGTTATTGTCAGTGTACATTAACCTCTAAAGAAAATAATAAACCACTGAATATACACATGTGGACCATTTAAACATATGATAAATTTATATGTCAATGTTGCAGTTTTCATTAGTATTCCGCTCATTCAACGGCCGCGCCTATTTGTTCATAAATATAAAAAATGACAGAATTTTAACGCTCTAAGCATTGAGTAAATTATAGTCTCTAAAAAGTGGAGAATTCCACCGAAACCGAACACGAATTACTTTTCTTACGATGTTTACAGCCATCAGCTAAATACTGTACCGTTAATTAGTTAATTAGATTTTATATAATGTAAATTTCACAACCTAGTCAGCCAGTATAATTTAATATTATTTTTTTATCCAATGTTCCGGAAGTAAATTATCGGCGGAGTAACTAACTAATTGGCACGCGTATGAATATTTTATTCTAACCCTTTGTAGCAGCCCAACTACGTGACCGATTGGACCTCGCGCGCCTTGTCCGTAAGTAAAATTTATCTTTTCGTATTATTAAATTAGCCCTTTGATGCCAAACATATAAAAATGAATGTAACGTAAAGTAAAGTTGTAAATAGTAAAGTAACTTACCCTTGAAGATCTTTTATTTTCTTGATTGAAATAGATACAAGTTGTGGCGTCGTCCTTCTGACGAGCACGTTGTTGTAATAAGTTTTTTGTATCATTAAATGGCTAATACCGTCGCGAATTTGTTTTAGGCGAGCTCACGTATCTCACGTGTCTCACGTATCTCACGTATTATTTGAGTAGATGGCTACCAGTTTCATAACTTCTACTCCTCTTCTAGTAATCACCGACTAGAACCGTTCTTAGACTACAGCTTCAATGTCTCGTGCCAAGACGCCGACACCCGGGTTGTGAGTCTACACATTGCGAAGGGAAGTAAAATCTTAATGTTTTATAAAGTAAAACATCGTAGGCATAATTCCATAGAACATTAGATATTTTAGGCCCACCTATCAGATATATACATTTTTAGTTGTTGTACTCTAATTGGCAGCAACGTGGCAAGGCATACATTTAATTTACCATCTAAAAGTGGTGCTTGTAAGTTTCACGGATTAAATTGAACTTATAAGTAAACTTTGCAATTCGAGTATTTATTACTATGACCTCAGAAGTCACCACCCCCATGTGTTATCGACATTCGGTACAATACAAACACCTTCTTCCTTACGTCCAAGTTATGGCTACATCTTGCGACAATAACGTCGTGATCTGACAAAGTTAAACTTGTTACACATCCAGTTAGAATAGAGCGCTCAAGTTCTGCTTGAGAAACTCTGGCCGCAGATTACAACTTGTACATTGTAGCATACTCAAGTATCCGACACTCGGCTACATGTTACTACGTGTGTGTTTGTATTGTCACTGCGTGCATCTATACTCGTGTTAGATGTGTTGTGTTGTATACAACATCTATTGGCGATCATATAAGAGACGTTTAAAATAACAAATGAAAAACACGTACACGCATTAATGTAGTTGGTCTTAGTAGAATAACACATAATCAAAAAACATTCCTAGATACATTTTACATGTGTAGTAGTATATAGAAAAAAACGTGATATTTACGGAATAGAATATAAAAATTGAGTGTAATAGAATCAGTAGCTTGATTTGGCAACAACAATTGAACCACTAATCCGGATTCTGAAAGATTATGATGAACTAGATTTTTAATAAATATTAATGTAGAAATATAAGGTTTTTTATGTTATTGTTTCCAAATTATCGTTATATTTACACCAAATTGTAATAATAATCAACTATAACCCCTGGTTTAAAATATTTGTTTGTCACACGCCTTCCGCCATCCGCCATCTTCAGTTTACATTAACTTCCAAAGAAAATAACAAACCACAAAATATACACATGTGGACCATTTAATCATTTATAAATGTTTATATATGTAAGTTATTTTTTATATTTATATTACACAGTTTTAATTTTTACAAAAAAGAGACAATCACGTAGAAAAGAAATTTTTCCAACCTTCAAAAACAAAAGAAAAAAGAGAAATTGTATCAGTCTATTGAATGATAAGCTTTCGCTCAGCCAAACCCCATGATTGAAAATGTACTATATCACCACCCATTCTTGAGTAGAACTTATTGAAAGTAAGTGTCCAGATGGTTTGCAATATTTTTGTGTTCATTTAAGTTAGGTTTCCTAGTAATGTTCAAATAATAAAAGTTTTCCAATCAGCTAGGGAAGATATTACAACGTAAAAGTGCGCTAAAATTAAATATTGTTACTGGCTTTGAACATTGACTGTATTATTAAAGTCACATATAAAAATCTGATATGCTTGTACTCAGTTTAACTCACAAATGTATTTTGTTCAGCTATTTTCTCGTTGTCATCATGTCTAACCCATAAAACCAATGTAAAATATTTGCTAACGCTCAGTCCAAATTTCCATACAGTAACATGCACTACCATCGAAATCAGTGCTGCTAATACTATACTAATACATGTAAAAATGTCAAGTCAGATTGTTTTTGAGATATCGCATGGTAGGATTATAGGCTTCGCTGACGCTCAGCCAATAAGTTTACAAGGAAATGGGATATACCTGAATCAACTAATCCTTCATGTGCTCATTCATACTAACTCACAAGCAATAGCACTCTTTAAATTAAGAAACGGCAAACACATTAATGTTAATTTATAATCATCCTAAATCCAATTTACAGTTTATTAATTCGTCAATAAATGTTTTCTGATCAATAATTTGTTATGATTAAGGTTAAGGTTTCATGGGTTAATTTTGAACGTGCAAAACTTAAAATGTTGGTATTGGTGTTGGACTCGTTCGTAAACGCTGAATTTTATCACTTCATACAATTTAATATGATTTTTATGAATACTGTATTGACAGTGTAACTTCACGATAGAGGTCATATGATGTTCCGTTCAAACCGTAAACTGTGTTAGCTTAGTAATTAATGTCGCTAAACAAATTAAGATTTTTCTATTAATCTTTCTGAAATAAAATATACAATAGTGTGAAGACAATTTTTTGCTATCGTAGTCTAAATCCTCATACTAATAATTTTGACGACTCACATATATCATACGTTCCAAAATTAGGTAAGAATTATGGGTTGCCGTAATTTGATTTAAGGCTTTACTACGTTCTATAAATAAGCTACATTCTAATAGTTTCAATGGAATAGTTTTGACAAACAAGGAGACGTATCATACAATACTCGCAAAAGAAGTTGTTAAAAACCAAACTATAAGTAATCATACTGTTTCTTTACAGTTTTTGTTCTGTAACATTAAACAAAAAGCTAAATGAATTTTAAATACTATTAAATCTGGAACAAAACTTTCCCCACACTGCCAAAATTAATGAAAAGAAGCTAGGGTGTCAAAGGTTAATTCTTTTTATTGTTTCACTGAATACAATATTTAAAAAAATTATTTGCTCAACTTGATCCAAACGTTTCTTTAAAATATTCACTCGATCGTTGTATGACGTTCTCTGACGTAACAAGAGTATAAGCATTGCAACTGTGTAGGTTTTTTTTTTATCTCAATATAAAACATGATTCAATTTTATCATTCGTGTGGAGGGACAAGCAAAGTACACAATTTTCATATAACTGAATAAAGACTTTATACGAATTTAAAATCAGATTGATAAAAATAATTTGATAACATAAGTACGTACTTTTCATCTACAGTTTTTAAAATATCAACTGGAATAATTAGCCTACTCATTTGCTATCTACTTTGCACAGTTTAATTAAACGCAAATCACGTGCGATTTGTAGTGAAACAAATAACAATAGATGTTACGAGTTCGCTGGAATTTTAATCGAGGTGGTTCGATTCAATGAATTCCCAATAATTGCAGCATGTTTCGTTAACCGCGTTACTTTTATTGCTGTCTGCCTGCTATAGGTTTACTTGAGTTATATTGAATAATTTGTAAATTCAATTGGTATCTGGTTGACATAATATGTTAGAGACAAGTTTGAGTGAAAATGCATCACAGTGAATTTAGAATTGTGTTGTATGATTTGTTAGAGTAACATCTAAACATTACTTACTAAAGGCTGAACAGGTTTTGGTACATTATGCAGTTGTCTAAAATAACCCGCAAGGTCCATGTAACATTAAAAACTCGAAGAAAGTTTACTTGAAAAGTAACTATAATATTGCATATTATAAGTGAGTGTGTACTTTCCGAACTTTTACAGATATAACATTGAAAATGATACTGAATGTAGATATTTACTGTAGTATTAAATTTCTATAGCATTAAAAATACTTCTCCAGCTTAAAGAATGCTGGCGTTTCTTTTATGACAATTACTTAGTAATTTTAAGACTGGATACGGTACAGTCGTCCCAAGTAGTTGGAGTATACGTGGCTGGGCATATTAACTTTAGCATCAGAGTTCAAATATTGGTTCGGACACTGCACTCTTTCACGCTAACGAATAATGATGGAAGTCTAGCCTAACGTCTACAAGCTTTGAACTTCAGATTATTCACAGAATATTTTACATCTAGTTTGTCACATCTATTCACAGAAAATAAATTGACCTGATATTTTACATTTAGTTTTCTCCATGGGTCCCCAATTGACGATACACTAAGGCGATATTTTATCATTGTCTGTCTCATTTATTTGTTTATTTTATTCTATAAAGATACAAATTCTTTTAAATTATAGTTGTAAAGAATGGTTTCTTGAGTAGATATTTAGATAAATGAGTTGTTGAGGCACCAGTAAGCTTAATAATAATCTTATTACTTTATAAATCACATCTGAATACTATTGTATTTGGTATTGTATTGCAGTATTTAGTACCTAAATTATAACTGCTATTCTTTCTGATAAGTTCGATGTGTAAAAAGATTCGGCTACATATGCCCTAGGTACCTACGCTCTAAAAACCTTAATGTTTTAAAAAAGTGGCCGTTTAAAGTTATGGATGTATAAAATTGAACTTTTACATTTGAATTGCAACCAACTCAAGCCAACTCGTTACAGAGAAATTTATTAGCTTACATTTTTTATTCTGAAGGGTTCAAAATTATAGAGTTTCTAAAATTGTTACTATTACATTAACGCGCCAACATTGAAACTTGCTGTCCATCGGTGCTGTGCAAACTCATATATACAAATAATGTATCTTCAGTTTGTCATATACAAATGGCGGCCACTTGTGAAATATACCTTTTTCCCGACTGAGCCGGAATGGATATTTTAGTTACCAGACTTACATTTTTATTTACCCCTAAGGTAGGTTTGAAAATCCAAAGTAATTGCAACAAGGTTGGAGATAATCCTACACATTACAAGTCCACAGAATTGTATCTTATTACATGAATTTATAATTTAAAATTATGCTCTACAATCTAATCGATTGGATCATATAATTAAATTATGAAACGGTTTTCGATAAATTATTCATAAACTATAATTATAATTCCTCATCAGTTAAGGGCTTGGATGAGGAGTTATTGATGTTGGATGCAACATTAGATTTTAGTAATTATTTATATTTTGGCTAGTATTTAATCATCCATTGTGTTAATTGAAGTGAAGGAACAATGGCAGAATACCTACTGCTGAGTGCCAGACACGTCGGGGGGTGTTTATTATTCTGTTCAGACAATGGATTAACATCGAGCATCTTTCAGACAAAGCGTTAGCTAGCTAATGTGCCATTGACAATTAGTGTAAATAATAACTTTAATACTAAACTTCAAGTGCTCTAATAAATTCATACATTTTTATTCCTATGATGCACACAATGCAACAGATATGTCTTTCAAAGAAGTAGGAATTTACAGTTAGATTAACCAAATGGAAATTAAACTACAAAATATCGTTTCTTGTCATCGGAAAACCAATTGAAAAAATAATAAATAAATAAAAATCTCTTTGTTGCCTAAGCTTATTATCAATTGAAAACTGTTTTACAGATCAGGTTTGGTCATATCACTCCACTTTTATATAATACTATAATCAAATTACAGTGATAACTATTATATACTAGATTAAAATTAAATTATAAAACTAAATTGGATAAAAATGTAACCTAATACAAGGCAATTTATTCGTTTGTTAATAGAAGTAGGAATTAAATTTTTATCTATACTTTGGACAAGAATAGATTAGCTCACTTTCGGGATGATCATTGATACGTTTCGGGCCGAAGTATGAGAAGCCTCCCATCTTTTCGGGTGCTTCGTGCAGTGACCTCTCGCTTAGGCACTGTGGTTCGCAAATAGCCAGATGATTGTGGGACATACACAAAATCATTATCCAACACACGGTCCCTTTGGGAATAAGTTGGCAGCATCTATATACGGAGATACGGATGCTATCGTCTTAAGACATAGAAAAACCTGACAGTGCTGTTTAGCGTTTTATGGAAACTTTCTGTGTAACCATAGTGATGCGGTTTCAGTCAGTAGGTTAGCAGAATATAAATACTGTTAGTACCTATGTGTGCATGATAAGCAGTCTTGTGGATTCGGAAGTAGTTTCTATATCTACAAGCATCTCAGCCTATCTAGAGCTCTCTGAATTGTGCAAGTAACGTGGTCAGACAAAGTATAACTTCTATCCAACACGACTCCAAGATTCTTAATCTTGTCGAAGATTATCACGCTCTAGTAGCCAATCATAAGAAGCACGAAGCTATCAATTAGGGTCTTCACTATTTCTTGGGAAGCAGTATGGAGAACCATTCGTGAATGTAGAGCAGATCAGATTTGACGCTATCAACTGCCTTGAGAAAGGCTCTTATAAAAAGTTCAATTTGGATTCGTCAGCATACGGATGTACAGTGTAGAATTGTCCAGAATTGGAGAGTTCATGTATGAATAAATGGAGTAAATATGGCCACTTTATACTTATAATGCTCTTGAAATTAGTTGTATTACATGTAGGCGTTTATGTCTTTTTAAATAGGAAAATAAAATCATAGATTTAATATTTTTTTAATATATTTATAGATTAATAATAATTTTAAAATGTAAAATGTTCCCTAACAATACGAAAAATATCCCAAGGCCATTTTATACAGCTCAATGTTTCGTTTGTTGGCGTCAAATATGTAAACAAATTATTAAGAAAATGCAAGGCGAAATTTGAACTGATTTGTCCAAATGTTTTAATCGATTATGACATAGTGTGCCAGAATAACGTGATAAAAAAAATCGAAATCTGTATTAAGAATACACGTAGAGTCTTAATATCACATGCTTTTGATTTAATTATTTCTTTAACGTGTACAATCTGATGTCAAGATATGTACACTTAAAATCTCCATTAAAATACATTTCAGCAATAAAATTCTGAAAAACAAATATATTTTTGTAATACCTGTAATGATGATATATTTGAACTATTCATGAGTTGCACTATATGTAACTCCTGACCTTCAATGAGGAAAACCGTGCTTAAAATAGTAACTCAAAGTTGGACACTTACTGAGAGCATCATGAAGAGGGAGAACGAAGTTATGAAATATCTGAGTGAACTCTTCAAGGAACCGTCAATAAAATCTATTATAAGCTTTCAAGAAGTTCGCCTTGTCACCAAGACTGAGAACTCATTTAAAAGTTTGTCAGCTCTTTTAGTCTTCAAATTTTGCGACTCGCATTATTGCTGTGTATACAGTCTTATATAGTTACGTATTTAGGATATAATCACTAAAAACTAGCCACATCATTGCGACAACAGAAATAAAGTAATTAAATACTAATAGTTTTGAGCCTGTCTCACCATCATTTACTTGTTAAAAAAGTAATAAAACAACGTAAATCTAAGACACACCATAAAAGGTATCAAAAATCCCAAACATGAAATAAAGAAAAAATATGTTTCTTTGACTACTTGGTACACTTTTCCTCGTCTAGCTCACGAGAATGTTTTAGAATGTCTGATAGAGTAAAGTAATGTCAAGTAAGTTTGCTCGTTTTATCCTTCAGACATCGGTGCTCTTGTTCAATGACGCTCAGCCAAAATCCGTATTTGAGCACACATTGAAATGAAGTTTCATGCTCAATTTTGAAGTCTTATAAAGGATTTCGCTGGCTTAGCAAGGTTACTACACTGAAAGGTTAAGTGTGCTGAAATCGAATCTTATCATAACGTTCAACATTAACTCTAGACTCTATTATTTTTATTTTTAGAGCAACTGACTGCAACTGACTGATCCTTCTCTGACTGTTCCCGGGGCTATAATACCAAGTCTTGTTACTCCACTCTGTAATGCCCATCACTGGTGTCTTCACTACTGAAGATCGCTTTGTATCGACAAGAGCGAAGTTGCGAGTGTGCTACAGTTCAATTGTACAGAGTGCGACTCTGAGACCAAACGAGCGTGAAATAGCTTCAGTTCGCAGCGGATCCTTCTCTGACTGTTCCCAGGGCGATAATACCGAGTCTTACAATTTTACTCTGTAATGTCCATCACTGGTATCCCTACTCCTGGAGATCGCTTTGTATCGACAAGAGCCAAGTTGTGACAGCGCCACAGTTCAATTGTACAGAGTGCGACTCTGAGACCAAACGAGCGTGAAATAGCTTCAGTTCGCAGCGGATCCTTCTCTGACTGTTCCCGGGGCGATAATACCGAGTCTTACAATTTTACTCTGTAATGCCCATCACTGGTATCCCTACTCCTGGAGATCGCTTTGTATCGACAAGAGCCAAGTTGCGACAGCGCCACAGTTCAATTGTACAGAGTGCGACTCTGAGACCAAACGAGCGTGAAATAGCTTCAGTTCGCAGCGGATCCTTCTCTGACTGTTCCCGGGGCTATAATACCAAGTCTTGTTACTCCACTCTGTAATGCCCATCACTTGTATCTCCACTACTAAATATCGCTTTGTATCGACAAGAGCCAAGTTGCGACAGTGCTACAGTTCAATTGTACAGAGTGCGACTCTGAGACCAAACGAGCGTGAAATAGCTTCAGTTCGCAGCGGATCCTTCTCTGACTGTTCCCGGGGCGACAATACCCCGTCTTGATCCTCTACATTGTAATTTTTATGTTACCTGAAATACAAGTACTATGTTGATTTTTATATTAGGGTTTTTAATCTAGTTGTCAATTAAGAAATACAACCTACATCCATTAGATATTCAAACATTTCAGATGTAGATGATTGTATCAGAAATCAACTTATGTTTGAAGGGCTTAATTAGCTAAATGTAGATAAAATTGGAAAGTAATATTAATTAAAAATAACAGAATTATAATAAAGGATGTTATGTTTAAAATTAAGGTAGTTACATTGTAATCGTCATAATAATATTGTCTAATATAACATATTGGAGGAATAAATAAACCATTCTCAACTTAAACCAAATGGTACATATGGATCTGTGTTGTAGTAGGTTTATTGATGAATTCACAGGTAAATACAATATATCTATATATATAAAAATGAATGTTTGTATGTTTGTCCTTTATGGAATCGTGAACTATTGGACCGATCATGATGAAAATTTGTACGTATATGTATTTTTTCCACGGAGAAGGTTTATAAGCTATGCCCATCCCTTTCCCGATTCAGGATTCCGCCCCACTGGTTACAGAAATACCCATAAGAAATGCATTGCAGCAAACATATGTTAACGTCTTTTCAAATTTTTAATCAGCTGTTCTTTGTAAACATATATTACACTTATAGTTTTAAAGCATAGAGTAAGCTTAAGAGAAACGACAAATTTTGTTTAAACTGTTTTTGCAATCACTGTTAAACATAGATTTTACTATCCAGATAATACAATTCAAATTTGACGTAAAAATTCACCTTTAACTGCAATATTTATTTAATATAAACCATGCTCATGCTTGATCAGAAGAGTAATGCAGATATCATAATTACTATCTTACGTTGGCTACAAATATAAAGAATGTTATAAAATCAACCTTAGTTGTTTTTTTTTGACAGAAGTATGGTTCTCAAAACTCCGTGTGTACATATTCTCTCGATCGAGACAACAAAGCAAGCTCAATCGTGGCATCGGAGATATAACTAATTTAATCTAAAATTTATTATAGTAAAAAAAAAAAATTTACTAAGTAATATAAGGACTTCGGTTCTTAAGATTTGCGTGCGAAGCCGTGGGTAACAGCTAGATAGGGGCAGGAATATGGTACATACCTTCATAATACGCCCAAGAGGCTCACGATGGAACGACTATCAATTATCTCAGCAATGTTTAGAATGTGATAGAAAAAGAATAAGTGAATATAGTGTACTGTTTTCAACGGGAAATTGCGTGCGAAGCCGCGGGCAACTTTTGCAAAAAATTATTGAAATGCGCAGCAAAGCGCGCCGGGCCCGCTAGTATATATATAAAATTGTAATAGTTATCACAATAGTTATTTCCTATTCTTGGCATGGCCTCTCTTGATTTTCTCTAAAACAAACAACTTAAATATGACAATGTTTATGTTTAAGATGGCTCTTGCTTTAAATTTTCTGGAATTATAATATATACAAATATCATATAGAACGTGGTAGTTTATGACGAAAACAATAAATTATTGGTAACGAAAAAGTTATATTTCCACATTTCGCTACATATTTAATTTAAGATTAATAATTATAAAAGTTTCAATCTTAACTCTAAGGTACTATAATTTTACTGGACTAAAGAGTGATACTAAATAATAGTGTGTTTTTTAACATTTGAGAAAACTCAAAATCAACTATATTCAAACGCTTTTAATACGCATAAAGTGATTGAAATTGGATTACGGTTTGATTAAACGATCAAAAGGTTTTATTTAAATTAAAGATGGCCGTGTGTTGATTGATTGTTATGGTAATAATTTGATTACTCTTTGTTGGTGCAAGTATTTGCTGTTAATGATATAACTTGAATGGTTCTGTTTAATTTGAAATGGGCTATTATACCAATTACACCTAATATTGGATAAAAGTACATTATTATTGTATCCGATTTAAATTATTCATAAGGTTTTGATTTAACTGAACATGCCCTATAATGTTACAGTTCAGAGACCTATCAGAGAGTGATAGGTCTCATTTATTATGTTCACTCATATAGTGTTTCATTCTGTTATAGGTGGTAAACAAAAATCGGATTTACTCAGTTTTCAGTCCTGGGTCTTTTAGCGTTTCTTAATTAGGTATTTACCCGTATTTCGATTCAATGTTACAAAAGACAATTTTAAGACACAGTTTTAACTTAATTTTTGTACTTAGAGATGTCGTGACTAATATGAGTGTTAAGTATGGTTTAAAGTTGTACCTGAATGGTTTTATTTCTTGTAAATACACCGAAATAAACCCTAAAAATAAATAAAAGTACCCTTAATATTCTTTCTAGATCGCAATATTAAGAATGGAGACAGAACAACTAAAATATTCATTAAAAATAACTGTAAGTGTTAGGTAATATTAGTCTCCTGGAAGTGAACTTAAATTTCGATCAAGTAAAATAAGTAGTACATCAATTGCTTAAAGATAACCAAGATAAGCACATTTTTCTCTAAGCAATCCAATAAGTAGAATATGGAGCTATACCTCGTCAAAACAGTTCCTAACGTTTCTCAAGAATAGTTCAATCACCAGTTTCTTAAAAAAGTTTTAACAATTAAAAAATAAAATACACACACAACAAGAAAATAAATAGGGACAAGCGATAAAAAAACATTAGAACGAGTTTAATTTTTAAGACTTTGACAATCACATGTGGATCACTGTTATATTTTGTTTTAACTATCTGATGCTGAAACTTTTGCTCCGAGTCAAGTGATTAAAATATACTACATTTGATTGCATTTTGGTTTCAAACTGTTTTGACAAGGTATAGTATCACATTTTAGTTAATTATACAGTTACGGGGCTTTATACCATTAATAGTGAATCTAATAATGCCTAGTATAACTAATTTAAACAATTCAATTGGTGTTGTCTTATAAAGCTTTGTCAATGAGAGGCCACAGATTTGTGTTAAATTTCGCCACTAGTTTTATTTTTATTGTTTATTTAGAACAAGAAGATGATGAAACCAAGAAGATGATGAAACAAGAAGGTTATAAAAGAACGTATGTGCTTGATTACTAAGTAAAGGGATATTAAGGATGGATAAAGTTGGGAGTAGAGGCCGCCTCAAATCGAGATTATTCATTTTACCCAAAATGAGGTAATAGTGGGAACTATATCTCAGTCATTTCATCTTGGAAAGGGAGGCTAGTTCTGTACCAGCCTTTGGAAATGAGAAGAATGCTGACAAATCAAAACGCTAAATAACACAGCATTAAGCTACCAATAAATGTTTAAAAGGTATTTTCTGGAATTAGTTAATACAATAAAAAGGATAGAACATTTATTTAATATAGTCTAGAACATATTTCGTAGTAATCTAAACGGCAAAATTCCTTCAGAGTTTTGACTAGAACTTCTGACATGAGCTCTTGTTCCTACAGTAGACGTAAAGTGAATGGGTTGAAATGGTCAAAGAGCGCAGTGTCTACCAGTTGGATGCATTCAAAATACTAATACACACATATGCATCTCAATTGTAAGGAAAGATGCTGCATGTTCCTAATTTGTGATTGTTGCATTTTTGCTGTGAAATTCAAAATGGTAAATTAGGATGCTAAAATTTGACAAGACGACATTAAGGCTGAATATTTTCGACTGAAATTGTTTAATTTAGACGTTCTTTTAAAAATTAGATGATTGGCGATTTGGTAGTTTATATTAGGGACAAGTGATGTGCGCTTTAAGTAGACCAAACTGGTAAAGAAAATGTACAACCTTTCTTAGACATGCAATACCTTTATCCTCCGTTAGTCTACTAGAAATACTATTCCACATAAGGGTGCATACCCGTAATATGTACCTTTTATCAAGGGTAAATATTTTATAAAGAGGCACTCCCTTTATAGAACCATTTTTATCAACGATCGTGTAAAGTGTAATCCTTAACTAATCTCCTGAAGAGTTCTCAATGGGAAGAGTGTTACACGTGGATCAGGAAGGTTTGTACCGGCTCAACTCTGTCTCCTCTTAACGCCTCGTTCAGGCTACCAATACGTCTTAAGTGGTACTTACATCTGTTGAATTGAGAGTATTAAGGCATTTTTCTTTCAGAAAAAATTGGAAGGAAATCATATTAGATGTGATTAAAATTTCCAATTGATATTAAAAATATTTGTTTATTTAAATACTATGTAGAAAAAGTCAATCTTGTAAACAGTTAAATTCACTTACTTTATATAAATCTTATGTTCGGTACATGTAAAAGTTAATGTCATAGCGTAAAATCACATTGCATGATGATATGTTAGGCTATCTGTATATTTGTACAGATTCAGAATAATGTTTTGATTTAATTAAAACTTTTTAAAATATACGAGTATCAAAGAACGACCGGATACACCACTGATATAATTCACTGAAAGCTTCAACACCAACCCCGTTCAAAGATCTGTCTATTGTAGTAAAAGGTAAAAGTATGCCAGACATAGCCTTTCGCAAAAAGCATCCATAGTTTATAAAACATGTGAAATCCCTACTATATATAAGAGAAAATTTGCTTGCTCCATGAGTTGAGATATGCCGAGCTCCCTCCCTGTTTGTCTAACATGCTGGTCGCTGGATCCAACGGGAAAGAGGTTTCAAGTTACTAGTACACTAAATTAATTGAAATTATATATATATATATATATATATATATATATATTCGTTCCTTCTCGTATTAGAAATAAAAGTACAAAACATGCTTCATTTTTTGGGTGTGTGTGTATCCACACGTAGAATGGTTACTCTCTGTCAACTGTACCACCTCAAACAAAACAGACAATTTTCCCTTGAGTTAAAAAATGAGAATATAGATAAATTTACTTGTGTATCAATCTCGTATGTGTTATGTATTATTGGAGAAATTAAGAACAGTAAGTAGAGAGCACAACATTAGAACAATGCTTAAACACACTACTCTCTTATAACCAACTCTCTTAAACACAAAACCAAAATTTGGGTACACAGGATTCCAAAAGCTGGGTTTACAAAATAAAATCTTGCTGTAACAGGTCCTGAGTGAGAAAACATATGATTTAAATACCGACTTGTAAAAAATACCAATCATTTAACTAAAAGGGAAGTTTAAACATTAGCATAAATATTGGTCAGAAAATCATAATATAAATTATTTTGAATCTAGAATAACACATAATGAATTAATTATTTTAAAAGGAAATTTATTGACACAGCTTACATTATCTTAGTGCACCAGGTATTTAATCAAAATTAAGTTGAGGATAGGCTGCTTCGACTGCTGATACTGAACTAAAAATGAGACCTAAAAATGAAACAGTGCAGAGTTCATATAAATTAATATCAGTCTCTATGTGGTTGAAAGAAGTTCATCTAGAATTAACGAATAAAAGAAACTACCCCCGTTCTATGATTGACTACCATTTTTTTCTGCCATTAAAATGACTATTATTAATTTTTGTACCACTGTTGTCAGTGGATGGATATGATGAGCAGAGATATTTTAATTAATATTTAGATCTATTTAATTTTTGTCATTACATAAAAACCTTTGCAATACAGTACTATTCTTACTACAAATAATAAAACGTCATTCTTTGGTTCGAAAACTGATATGTTTTTGTATACGTTAATTTAAATGAAAACGCTATAAAGAGTCATATTGAAATCGAAACCAATAATAATTTACTTTCTGTCAGTTTAAACAATACTGTGTAAAAATGATATAACAGTACCTTTTATATTGTCTGATTAGATGAAACAAACAGTTCCGTTTATATCATAAACAATAACCATTTGAACCAACAAAGAGTACTCATAAACATGAGAATCAATCAATACACATCAATCTTTTATTTGAATAAAACCATTTCATCGTTTAATGAAACAGAAATCCAATTGTAATCATCGTTTGTGACATGAAAGCTATATAAATGAGGTAATCTGTTGTTTGCTGATAAAGTTATGTAGCATTATTAATCACAGTTTATTATAGTTAATTTAAAACACTTTAAATAAAAAAAGAAAAACTAGATGGTCTTAATATTAATCTTGCAGCAAAGCTCTTCCAGCACAACACCATCACATTATTTACCAAATTGTTATCAACTTTATAATTCTTAGTAATTTATATTATGTATAAGTCTGACTTTTTAATGTTAAAGCATATGTTGTCTAAACATAAACGTTGTGTTGATATTAAGTTCTTTATTCGAAAGAAAATCTAATTATATGATAACAGAAAGATTGGAGTAACGATGCTGTTAAAAAAAATTAAAACATAAGTTTAATAATTAAAAAGAAACTAGATATAGACAGTATTGTGAATGTTTCCAAAATTTATATATAGTTTGATGTAAGTTATGTTTGTCTATGTTGTCAGACAAAGAATATTTTAAAGATTTTTTTTGAAAGTATAGAATTTATTGAGATAGTATGTGTTTTTTTACCAAGACGCACTTTTAATTTACTTACAAGATATACTTATTACTAAAAACTTTTGGTATTGGGCACCTATAACTTTTGGTAAAAGTAGTAAGTACAAATTATTGGCAAAACAAATTAAAAAAATTACAAATATAAAAAAAAAAGTTTTTAAAAAAAGATTTGTTAAATATCAGATTTTGAAATTTTTTTTAGTTTCAAGCGAGTTAGTTGTAAATTGCTTAATATTTTTTGAAATATTTATGGGTCAAATGGATATATTATAATAAAACCTAAATAAATTATTGCTATTACTGTATGTTTTTAAAACTGCAATCGGCGATCTATTAGAAAGTTCATAATATGCCTTGTTTTGTTTAATTATGTTTCATAATCAATAGAGAATTTAAAAATACTCTTTATTTTTGCTCTATAGCGCTATCTGGTTTAAACATTATTTAATGTAGTATCCACTTAATCCCACTGCTCATTAAACGTGGAGTGAGGATTCAGAGAGTTGTCATATTCAGAATTGTATATTTTATGAGACTACAGCCCTGTAAGAACCATGAAGGGCCAATGTAAGTAATCTCTCTTCTCAATGTGCTTTAAGAAAACTGTTCCAGTATGAAACATTTTTGTTGTCATGGGTTTCTTTACAGTCTTAAATTGTTGGAGGGGGAACCAATAATTTACTATTAGGTAGTTTAAGGATAAGTTTTCAATAAAATATTAATATTTCTAACCACGAAAACCTTAATTTAGCATACAAATATGTTTTTTAATATTCTAACATTAGCTTGATTTTCAGTAAATGATCAAAGTTTTAGTACGCATTAAATAAGTAAAACGTTTAATAACTTTAAATTTGTATTTAGCAAAGAACTTCATATACCTCTCTGAATTTGAGACAAAAATGATACTAAACATAAATTTAAAAGGAAGTATAATAATTTCGGAAAATAAAATAAAAATTATCCTCTTAAAAATAAGGATGAAGATTATATAAGAGCTGTAAGGTACAGTAGGTTGGGTTCCTGACCAAGATATTAACAAAGAAACAACATGATGTGATTTATAATTTATAGTTTCTTACATTTTATAGTAAAATTAAAAATAATGTAAGATGAAGAAAACAGAAAATGAAAACTATTTTACACTAGATACAATATTCGTTTAGATAAACTTGTGAAGCAAGGCACATTTTGGATGGTTTAATAACGTGATGTTCCCACGATCACAGCTGTTACATGTCACGTGACTAGGCTGATGACGTTACCATAACCCCTGAGGCTGACGCAACAAAAACAACTAACGGCTTTTGGTCAAAGTACCTTAATATGCTGGGTATAAAACCTAGAGAGTTAAAAAATATGCTAATGATTTAGAACGTAAGTGAAAAGTACAAAATAAAATATTAAACTATTAATGTTAGTATTATACAGATTATATATTCTTGTGTTAAATATAATAAATATTTCTTTCAGTTAAATAAACTGAAATGGAGAAAATGTGATAAGCTCTGAGTAAAATCAATTCAAATTAGTAAATTTAAAACAATTATGAGATTCACTAAATGCTTTAAGTTTAAATTATATTTCTAATTTACCATTTAAAAACTGTTTTTACTCTAGCTTCAGTAGGAAGAAGTTCATAACACCTTGAACATAATAAACAACATTATTTATTTGGTGCTAATTTTAATGTATTATTTTCAAAATTCTTTTTAAATTTCATTTACCTCCATATAACCTTATATAAATATAAATTTATATTTATTTAAAAAATCAAATTGTTTAAAATGCATGTCATAATACAATAAATTTACTTTATACATGGATAATATTCTAAAACTTAGATTTAGTACAGTAAATCTAATAAATTATCATTAAGGTATAAGATATAGTGCAATTTAAGTAATAGAAGTCGCACATATAATTGAACTATAATAACTACTTCCTCTAAAGCACGTTTCAATTCGGAGTTAATTACAAAGTAAGGCGTGTTTACATGAAGGAGCGAACACTGTTACAATAGTGTTTCTAAGAACACTTTTTTACCTAACGTATTATGTAAGTTACGTAAAGCTAATTATATAGGAAGTGTTTACTTTTTATTGTGATATTTATCCTTCCGAATACGAAGCAATGTGTACAGTGGTAATCTTAGAGACATATTATAAAATAAAATAATTATCAACACTTTTGATTGTATCTTTTACTTTGCTTGTAGATATGTGGATAGGGAGATCTTGTGATACATCATTCCTTTTACATAAATCCATTTCCATAGTTCATTGGCTGAGCGAAAGCAAAGCCTTTCACTCTAGTTGAAGGAAAACTTAATTTCTTCTGTCTTTCTCTCTGGCCACATAATAGATCGTGAGTAACCTACATTTACATTACCTACATTTGGACTTTAAATTTTTCATAAATCATCATTTCTATATAGGCAACATCGTGTTTCATGATGATGTATGTCACACTGAGATTTGACTGAGTATCAGTAGCATTTTTACATTAGTCTAATGATTAACCATGTTGGCAACAATAAAATAGCAGGACAAATCAATTTGTAAACAAACTCGGTACAATATATGTCATTTAAACATGTAGTATAGTAATACTTCAGCTATACGTTTGAAATGTTGAATAAAACCTCAGCGAAGCTTATAAAGCGACACTAGTATCTTGCAAGGTATAGACATATATTGCTTGAAATATTCCCTATAAACCTTCATATATTGCTTGATACTAAGCACTTCTGTTTCAGTGTGACTTAATCACTGATCCACAGGCTTATATCAGAGAAATTCAAAGTGAATATTGGCGAGTGATGGATAAAAATTCGTTTGAAGGTTCTACAAAAACGTTATCTTTAACGTAGCGTGAGTTTGGATATTGGGTAGATTTGCACTGGTTATGTGATGCCATATCATTTATCCGTAAATTCCAGGTATAACCTGAATATCGCGCTCTGGAAACCTACCAATCAAGTATAAAACGGCGATAGTATCACTGGCCGTCCTATACTTATCCCTCCAAAGCTAGCAAATACCGATTTTGGATTTAAATTAATGCATATTCATTCCCCAGTGCTAAATAATATTCAAGTTAATATAACGTTGCATACATAAAGAGTTTTGTTTCACAATAGTGAATTCACTAATGTCTAACAAATTTTGTGGTTGTGATATATTGCAATAAGCTATAGTTTTTAATTTATCATTTGTGACAAACTTACAGTCTGGATTAAACATTAGCATAATATATAAACAAAGTCATGAATTGCGATAGTGACGCACCAGATTTTATTACTTAAAGTATATTTGTCTTATGAGATGCTTAAGCCAATAAAAACATCGTAATATCTTTACGTAAATACAGCCTAAGAACATGGGGTAGAAATTAGTACAAGTGAAAGATCTCTGTACACAGCAATCCAGGTATACCGAGGATTTTGAAAGTTATATTACCTAATAGTTTTAGAGAATTTATGGCAGAACTCATATTAATTTATATTATTCACTAAAACCAGTACCTAGCCTTTTGATTAGTTATGTTAAATTATTTAATATAAATAAATTCTTGTGAACATATGTTAAAGACAACTATTGAACATAGAGCCAAGGATGTAGTAGCAGGACAATAAATAAATACACTTTCTAATACATCATTAAAGATCTGCCATTCATTGGCAGAGTTGTACTCTTTTTTAGACATGGGTTTATCTCATAATAATTTACGTAATATGCGACAGTAAAAAACTTCGTTAAATGGAGATAATAATTATTTTTGTGTTTGTATTTAGAGGTTTTAATATTGTGACAAGTTTTTGAAAGTTGTAATAGAATTACCACCAATTTCAAGTCTGTACTTTGCGTGTTTATTGAAAACCGTACATCTTTATGGACATCCTGTGTTTATATTTTAAGTCACCAAAGAAGTTTTTATCTATAAAGTTTTGTAAATTTTAACAAAGGATAATTTTCAGACAAAATAGCTATTTCCAACAGTATAATTGTGGTTATAATATGAAGTTACAGATTTAAACATGATGAATGAATATGAATTATCCCAATAGAAGTAACGAATTCACTTTTGATTGATATATATATATATCTATATATATATATATAGACACACACACTCATATATATTATATAAACCTAGGTTCAGAGAGGAACATAAACTTATATAGTGTAAATTTTTCCTCTACTTTATACACGATAACGATATTGTAAGGATGTTAAAAATGTAAAGTGTCATATTTATTAATTAATAATCTAATATAATAACTTTAACGAAATCTTCAAGAGCTTAAAGATGTAAACAGTTCATTTCTACATATATTTTTAATATAGCTTTAGTCTTAAAATATGAAAAGTTTTTCTTTTAAAAGAATAAACAAGTTTAGATTATCACTAATGTAGTACTCAGAGGATATACGGTTAATATAATCTATATAATGAGTTTTATTCGTGTTTATAGTTTCTCAAATAAATAATGCTCTAGATACTAGCTAGAGGAAATGTGTAATAGTACTGCAAGTATTCAAGGATTGGTTGGTTAACTACAAGAAATGATATGTCGCTGTGAATCGCCTGTAGAGTCTCTCCTTCAATCATTTTCATTTTATACGGTGCATATCCACACTTTAAACTATATTCTCCCACTGGTGTCGTAAATAAATATTCCGAGTCACGCAGGAAACTGAGATGTTATGGACGTTCACTAACATTGCAATATATATTTGTTGTTTTTTACCAAATGTAACAGTTTGTAATTATTATAATTGTGTAAAAATAAAAAAGAACATTTTTGTAGATATTAGTTATGTCTACTGTATCTTCCTTTTGTAACTTATGATTGTTGTATTATTTGAATCAAACAAATTTTAATACATATTTAGCAATCAAAAGACTATTTAACATATATTAGTATGTTATTATTGAGTTTTGATTTTTTAGATCTTTTTCAGCCATTTGTATTTTGCTTTAAATATAATTATTAACATTACACTGGGTATGAAGAAAGAATACAGTTTATTTTATGTGGATATTTGTGGATTTTAGCAACAAGGAAATCTTTAAGTGACTCATTGTACGTTAACTAAACGTTATTAATACGTTTATTTAACAATATTAATTACGTTTAACTAAACGTAATTAATATTAAAAAAATTAAAATTAGCACCATAACGATTAAGCAATGTTCTGCAACCATTTGCTACCATTGCTTATTCATTATCAAGAAAAAAATGCTTTCCGTTAAAAATAACTGATAATAGTAAAGTAAGGAATACAAAGGACTTGTGTGGGTAAGTTTATCCATAATACAATTGTGTCTAGCGTGTCCTTTAATTAACGGTATAAACGTATAATAAAATTGTTCTTTTATTAAAATTAAGCTCGTTGTAGCCAGCAATATGTTTTGGGACGAAGATTCTTTCACAGAAATGACAAACCAAATGAAACCATATAGTTAAATTATTTTATAGACTTTATGTATAATTTTTAGTTAACATTTTGAATGCATTTTAATGAATTAATATAAATTAAACACTCCAATAATATAGGTTTTCATTTTTGTGAGGCCTTTCGTACTCGATAAGCGCATCATCAAACCCACATCGTATACGAATTATCCCGTATATATTTGTGAATCTATTTATTACTAACATAGTTTAATATTTTATTTTGTACTTTTCACTTACGTTATAAATATATATGTGCTCATCGAGTACGAACTGCCTCACAAAAATAAAAACCTATATTATTGGAGTGTTTGATTTATATTAATAACTCATTTCTAATAAGAAGAGAGCTTCAAGAATTATTGTAATGCATTTATAACAATATAGATTTTATAGTATGTCTATTCAATGAATTTATTATATTGCGTATTTTATTGTATGAGTGAAATTTTAAACAACTTTTTATACATACTAGTATCAAAGTTCTATCTCTTAGCTGAATGCTTCGTAAAATGGAAGGTTTTACTTGTTTTTGGTGATTGCGTGCCGAGTATCAAAGTAACTGATCATTTAAATAGCAAAGTAACTGATCATTTAAATAGCATAGAAACAATACCAATAGTTAGTATTAAGAAATAGTGACTGCGGGCTAGGGAACAGGTAGTTAACACCCGTACTCACGCAGACCCCCCCCCCCCCCACACACACACACACGTTCAGCGGATTAGGTCCGGCCTCACTTCCGCCCTATTCGTTACTAGTTCTCTTCACAAATCAAGAGTTTTTGTTAGTTTTAATTTTATATATGGAAATTATTATATATAAAGAGTAAAAACCAAAATACACCCATTTTACAACACAACATATAATACACTGAAATGTCAAAAGTATTGTTCAATCATGCATCTAAGACGTTACCAAATAACCCGGAATGGTGGGTGCCCTCTGAGCTCGTGTGTGCGCGTGTGTTGTGTGTGAGGGGGGATGTGCCAGTGAGGAGGCCAGCTGGCTCTTCAGATGCAATTCTTATTTGCTAATAATATAGTACCGACATTTAATCTGATAAGACAAAATATTATTGTCTAAACTACTATATTCAATAAATGCGGGTAATAGAAAACATGCGGTGATATAACAGAAATACTTCCGGTCATCAGTTCTTGCCAACACCTTTGGCGCTGGCCCACGCTAATGGTGATGACGGTAAAACATCTCTCGAGTATGTATCAGTAAAATACTGTACAGTGCAGGCTGTACATTCATATCATAGTGTTTGTATAACCAATTGTTATAATCATATCATTGTTTTTGAATAGAACATTGTTTTATAGGCGTGGTTGAATAATGGAAAAGATCAAAACCATTACATTCATGTTTATTGAACTTCAACTGCTTCACCTTGCATCAAGGTATAATAACAAGGAGCGTGATCTGGGGTTGTAGGTCGGTACGTGGGGGAGGTCAGTATGGTGAGATGGGGGAGGCAGGAAATTACCAACACCCCTCTTCCATATTAATGGACTCCACTGGACTGGCCGTGAGTATCTCAGATAACTTCATTTGTGACGGGGTTTGGCACCTCAGTCCTCGTATTTACTGTAGTCAAAATGTTAGGGTCACGTGTTGTGTGATATTTAAGTAATTAAATAATAATGTTGTACTAATGTTTTTACTACACTATTGTTATTAAAAATATTAAAATATGAGTAGTTTATATTCAACTGCTTATTACAAACAGATAAAACCATCAGACAGTTATTTAATACGAGTATATTAATTACAGTGTGATCAAGACAATCCCTTTTTACAAATTTATTTTTGTAACAATATAGTAATACAACAGTAATATAATATAGATTAAAAGAATGACTTCTTGCTAAAAACATTTAAATATTTATGGTAACTCCGCAATAAAAAATAAAAAAGAGGAGTTGGTCCACAATTTACAAACAGAACTTTTTTGTCTGGAATCCAACGCGTATACTGTGTTATCTGTGTTATGTGTGTCTGAGTATATAATTTTGAATTGGTTCATGGACGAAAAGATTTTCAGAAAATAATATTATAATAAAAATAACCAAATTATGGACAATTACATATTTATAAAACAATAATTTGATTGAAATTTAAAAGACTAGATACTGTAGTTTCAAAAGAGTTACTACACGAAATAGTCCATGATTTGCGTTAGTGCCGTGGGCAGTGCTTCAACATAGTAACTATGCAATACTACGAAAATATGTTAGATACTCAAGTGGTAATGATATCCTAAACAGAAATGCAAATGTACAGGAATTCCAATGACATCTTTTTTTTCTCCTTGGAATTCCAGTCCCGAAGTAGCACGAAAGAATAAGGAATTTGGAAGGGTGTCCATCCCTTTCATAATCGAAATGAGTAATCAGTGATGTCTTTTACATCGATACAATCCTTTTGAGCCCGATGTAAACGGGATTTGTTGAGTGTGTAGATCATTATTTTTTCAGAACAACAATGCCCGTGAATAGTGGACACCTTAAATGATGTTTCCGTATGTGTTTCTTTCTTTACTCAAGGCACTTAACATCCTTGAACAATGATATATTATTCAATAAGATTTAAATTTCTTAGACACCATACTTATTCCATGTTTTGTTTCCTTTCTCTTTCCAGATAAGGCACAATCTGTCACAAAAAAAAGAATATTTATTGTTCCCGCACTAAACGTAAAGGATATTTATATGTTCTCATCATTTAAACTATTTTGGTAATATTACATGTAATAAAAATATGCTTTAGCTATTGATATGCTATACGAGCTCGTATATTTATTTATGTACAAGAAAAGATAAGCTATACTAATTTAATAGGGATTATTAAAAAAATTCAGTTTAATAGGAACCGAACACGATTAACCTTAAGTGCCTAAGTTTAGTCTTCACGAGTAGACGCGTGAGCACGTTGGCTCTATATTTTCTCGCTCTTTCACTGGGATAGATATTTTATTACTGTTATTACAGACACACGCGGAATTTAAGTTCTTATTCTTTCTGAGACTTTTATACTGGTCTGATAAGGCGTGTGAAAATAAAATAACTTTTTACATAGTTATTTCATGTTCCGGTCTCCACCGCAGTTGAGGTCCGCGTCCAAAGGTTAGCCTATCTTGTTATCTTGCGGAGGTGATAAGAAGTTCGCACGCTCCTTATCTGCATAGTCCGACCCAGGCTGTTCAAAAACAACAATGTCTCCCACTGGGACTGACCAGGCTGCCAGTGTCGATGCGACTGTCATAGCACAGCTTGTCGGCAAACATCTTTCTTCGGGTGACGTCTTCGGCCAGCTTGTATCTCGCTTTACTCATGGGCTGTACTGGCGGGGCTGATGTCCGTTAACGAAGAAATGGGCAAGCTGCGGGAGCAGGTGGTTATGCTGACCAGGAGGCTGGAGGAGTTAGATGGCCGACTACAGGGTCGCTGTGACGACCTCGAATAGCACCAGCGACGCCAAAATCTCCGCATATTCGAAGTGGAGGAGAAAACGGGAGAGGACACCGTCCGCATTGTGCCGGGATAAGGTTGGTGTGGACCTGCCGGCATACGCCATTTGCTGGTCGAACCGAGTCGGCGGTCAGCCCGAGCCCGGGCCTGATGGTAAGAAAAGGCACCGTCCTATTATCGTCTGTCTCGTCAGTTACCAAGATCGTCGAACAATATACAGCAAGAGGAAGCTGAAGGCACGGGCATCACCGTGCAGGAGGACCTGACCTCACAGCGGCTGATGGTGCTGAGGAGGGTGGCGGCGCAGCACGGGGTCCGCAAATCCTTGACCCAGGACGGCAGGGTGCTGTGGTTGAGCAGCGACAAAGGAATGGCAGCACGGCTCACAGACCTTCAACCCTCACAGTAAAATGGTGCCTTGTAAATGTAAATTTATTATAGTATTATTTATTATCATTTATTTCATATTTCATACATCACATATATAATAATGTCTTTACATAAAAATCTCTATTGAAATATATTTGTATGATTTAAAATATCCAAATAAGTAAGTATGATTATTACATCTATAAAGGCTAAGAAATATTAAACTCTATATTATTAATTTTATATTTGATTATAACGTTTCTGATTTATAGTTTTATTTTGTCATCTCACATTCTAAACGTATTAATTTAATAAAGCTTTTGTTAAATCATTTTCTATTTATATCTAACCTAGTCATTTTCGTCTTCTTAATATGTCGATAATTTCACCTAAATAATATTGACATTTTCACAGTCTTATCATTATATAAAATACTATATGCTTTACGTACACTTTCTATCTAAAACATATTTTTATATCTGAAGAAATGAAATTCATTACTCAAAATACGATTTCTACGCTGTCAGTCTCATTGCTTTACTTTTTGTTCAAGAATAATTCGGTAAAATATTACCTTTATTGCTCAATATATGATCAAACACTCCAATAAATGACAAATTATTATTTTTGTGAGGCCTTTCGCGCTCAATGAACACACCGTCAGACCCACATAACTGAAATAAAAGTAAAGTAATAATACAAACAATTTAGACTTAAATAAAAACATATGTCTTGAAAAATACAAAGAGATAATATTTTAAAGGCCAGGAAGTATGTCTAATGTATATGTAGAAATTAATATTTAATTAGATTAAAGGCAGTAACGGTGAATTTTGTAGAGATCCAGGCTCATTATTTACTAAATAATTTTGGTTCTTCTGCATAAAAAATAGTTTCGTAAGCATCGAGGAATTTGTTGTTTTTGATTTCTTTTAATAATTTTACTTGTGAAAATCAGTGTCCAGTATGAAGTGCATGTTTCGCCATGGCCGATCTTTCCTCTTGTTGATACTTCAGACATGCTTTATGTTCCTTAACTCTCTTTTTTATCATCCTTTTTGTTTGGCCAATGTATTTTAAATTACAGTTGTCACAATTAATTTGATAGATTCCAGATTTTTCATCATCATCTATTTTATTCTTTGGATTTCCTAATTATTTTTTAGTTTTATTTTGGAATTTGAAGATACATTAATACTGGAATGTGTTTTGAAACTTTTAGCAATTTCTGTAGTTAAATTGTTATAAGAAACAGATATCCATTTTTCAGGTTCTTTGCGTTTAGTCTGGTAGAGAGTTGTTCTAGAATTTCTTTCAATAATTTTCTTTTTCTTTTTTATCATGTTGTCAATCATTTCAATTTTGTAACCATTAAATAATGCAAATTCTTTAATTTTCTCTACTTCTTTTTTATAATTTTCAATAATTGATAGAGGGGTATGTAAGAGCCTGTGGATTAAACTGTGAAAAGCTGCTCTTTTTTGTGAAGGGGGATGAAATGAATCAAATGGGATAAATCCGTCGTTTTGTGTTAATTTTCTATATATACATATATATATATATATATATATATATATATATATATATATATATATATATATATCAAATTCAAAATGGCCAGTTGTATTTTTTGTAATTAATAAATCTAGAAATGGGAGTTGATTGTTATGTTCTATTTTACAAGTAAATTTTATAGAAGGGTAAAATTAGTTTCCAATAAGAAGAATCCGGTAAAATGTATTACCTTTATTATTTATTGGGCTCCAGACAATAATGTGTATGTTGTGTACTTCATAAGATAGTGAACCTATATTAGTTTCTTTTAATTACGTGAAATATTGTGTCCTAATAGTGTTGCTGTGTGTGAGTGTGAATTACCTTTTTAAGGCCTTCGACTGAGTATATTAAAACTGGACTGAAACTCAATGAAAACAAGATGCATGTAATGATTATAGGTAACTCGAGACTGATTAACCGCATTGACCTTGATACCACGCCGAAACTAAAACTTAACAGTGGTGAACTAAATTACCAAAATAAAGTAAAGCATCTCTTATATAAACATATAAACATGCAATGGACAGACCATGTTACAATAATATGTAACAAAGTATTTGCTGGCATCCATAGTTTTAAAAATTTTGATTTGTATTTGCCATTTAATATTACGCTGATGCTGCTTGACACTTATATTTGAGCACTGAATACTGTGATCAGTGATTTTCCAGTTGAGGAATCGGACAGAGAATTAATGTGCTAAATTTATTTTTAATCTCAGACGTCTTATGACGTGCCTATGCACGTTTCACAATAATTGTTTCAGCGGTTGTCACTCATGAAACTCCAAGAACTACGCCGATTCCATATTATTATAAAAACTTAAACTCAAATTTTTTTGTCAGATCATTTCAATTCTATCTCTGATATTTGTAAACGACCTACTAGAATGGGAACCACTTTACTGCCTCATGATATTAGAAGAGGGTTGTGCCTGATTCGGGGCGAGGGTCAGGGACATGCTGCTGGGGGAACTGAGGGGGTGACGGGCGGTGGTGCTTGCGGTATGTGTGAGGTCAGACAGTGTGTTGGGACTGTTGAATATGTTATTGTCCTTTTTATTTTCTCTTTTAATTTGTTACCGTTTTTTCTTTATCTTTCATTAAGAAATATATTATTAAGTTCATCAATTATTTTATGTGAATTAAACAATTTTGTTTATATTTTAT
The DNA here is from genome assembly GCF_021130785.1 of Homalodisca vitripennis. Taxonomy (NCBI): domain Eukaryota; kingdom Metazoa; phylum Arthropoda; class Insecta; order Hemiptera; family Cicadellidae; genus Homalodisca; species Homalodisca vitripennis. The sequence goes on along the minus strand of NC_060208.1, from coordinate 174,198,535 downwards.
TATAAAGTTAAGGGGGGTCGATCATGAATTTTCGCCAGAAAAATATTTTTTGTTTGTTTTTGATGTAATTTTAAAGCTTGTGATTTTAGCTTTCTTTTCATACCACATTTATAGATTTTTGTCGATTAGTTTTTTTTCTATAAGCATATTAGTAGAGTGATGCAGCGCCAATTTTGACGGTTTATGTCCAAACGGTGACGAAAGCTGGTGTAAATACCAGCGAGCGATAGCTGAAAATACAATGTATGACCATGCTGCTCACACCCACTTACCTTTAGCAGTAGTGGAGGAAATTAAACCCATTTTCAGAGATTTGTCAAACCGAGAATTGCTACAAAAATACCTGCACAAAGGAACTCAAAATCCTAACGAGTCATTGAATAATATTATATGGACAAGGATCCCAAAGACAACATTCGTCATGAAGAAAACCCTACAATTTGGTGTATATGAAGCTTTAATAAACGTAACATAGTTAGATTAGAAGTTTTAGAGAAACTAGGAATTTTCCCAGGCAATCAATGCATTGTAGTAATGAAGTCGCTGGATGAGCTAAGGGAAAAAAAGCAGAGAGAGCGATGCACGAAATGGAAAAAAAGTGCCGTAAGCAGCTTGCCTTAGCTAAAAAGAGACTAGAAGACACTTATGAAGAGATGGAGGACCCAGACAATCCAACATATGGAGCTGGAATGCATTGATTGTAAGTTTTTTGTTTACATCAGTTCTTAATAATATTAAAATGCGATTTCCCGAAAACTTGCGTTTTTTATTTTAGGAACATATATCTCAAGAACCACAAAAGATGTCATCTTGATTTTTTTTAAATTTGTTTCTATTTTATAGCTTTACATTTTAAACAGAGAGATCATTAAAATCATTCATATTAATATTTTTGCACAATTTTTAAATAATTTTTTCTCATCGTAATTTTTTAAAACGTTTTAAAATCTGTAAAAAATATAAATTAATACTTTAATAAAAACCCTCCGTTCATACAACACTTAAATACATGTACTTTAAAATAAAAAAAATGCAGCATCCTAAGTCAGATAGTTTTTGGATAAATGTGTTCCTAAAAATCAACAAAATAGCATGGGATAGATAGGCCTGTCCGACACCCCTTAAGTATGTTAAAAGTTTACATGTGTTAATTTACTGCATATGATATGAGGTTGAATGGTAGGCTTGACATCCCTAACTCGGCCTCTTTAATACATGCATTTTTCATTTTATTTAATTTTTATTATACTAAGACATAATTAATTCAATTCTAATGCATTACATAGAGAGGATAGTTTTCTTGTTCGTAAGAAATGAATTTATTAGTACTGTATAGAAATAGTGTTGTGTGTTACTAACTACGTTACACTCAAAATAGGATTCCCTATGAACTAAGGCTATTTCACATTCGTTTGGTCTTACAGCCGAGTTCTGGTACAATGGAAGCGTACTGTAGATACATTAAACAGCCTTTGTCATACAAAGTAACCTTAATCACGTTAAGGAGTGTGGTATTGTGTAGAAATCGTGTTGTGTGTTACTAACTACGTTACACTCAAAATAGGATTCCCTATGAACTAAGGCTATTTCACATTCGTTTGGTCTTACAGCCGAGTTCTGGTACAATGGAAGCGTACTGTAGATACATTAAACAGCCTTTGTCATACAAAGTAACCTTAATCACGTTAAGGAGTGTGGTATTGTGTAGAAATCGTGTTGTGTGTTATCGTCTACGGTACACTCAAAGGAGGATCCGCCGCCAACTGAGACTATTTCACATTCGTTTGGTCTCACAGCCGCATTGTGGTACAATGGAAGCGTACTGTAGATACATTAAACAGCCTTTGTCATACAAAGTAACCTTAATCACGTTAAGGAGTGTGGTATTGTGTAGAAATCGTGTTGTGTGTTATCGTCTACGGTACACTCAAAGGAGGATCCGCCGCCAACTGAGACTATTTCACGCTCTCTTGGTCTCAGAGACGCATTGTGTGCAATGGAACTATACCATTGTCACAACATTGCGTCTGTGCTTGGAATACGGTTGAAGAGAGAAAATAACACTGGTAAGTGCATTCAACGAATTCTATCTCGGAAAATATTTTTGTTGTACATTATTATTGAAAAGAATCTTTTTTAACGTCTTTCAGAGCATAAGTTTTGCATCACTGATATGCGTGAAAATATTTAACACCATAAAAAGGAATCATCAATACTCTTTGATTGTTGTTTATATACTGTATTGACTGGATGATGTGTTTGTAATAGTTTAGGTTTATGTTATCCCTTTATATCTGAAATCTGGTGGTTCTCATACATATCATTTGTACGTCACGGGATATAAGAAAACAAAGAAACACAAATAATCACTTATAGTAATTAAATTAAAATATATTTTATCAGATCAGTGGGAAAATTTCAACTGATTATTAATAATTGAATATATCATTAATAATTTATTCAATAATATATATAATAAATATTATGTTATTATGTATATATGTATATATATATATATATATAAAATATTATATTATATTAGATTTAATAATAATATTATATTATAATATATGTATACATATTATATTAGATTATATATAATATATTATGATATTAATTTAATATTATTATTATTATATAATAAGTTCAATAATATATTCATATGTCTTTTTATTGATGAAATAGACAAATGATGCAAAATAAACCACAATAATCACAATAAACTTGCATCTTGTTGTTTTATTTTACTACAAAATTTGATTATTTTACAATAAACTTGGTAAATAATGTTGAAAAATATTTTCGTTGATTAATTTATTACTTTTAAACGAAGGTTGAGTGAGCCGACGTGGTAAAAAATCTATGCCATATCTTGAAATAAATATATTTTTTGTTCGGAAGTAATATTCTTTTTTGTATCATGTAATACAAAATTAATAAAGCTGTTACTGCTACACATGTACATCACGATACTGTAATACAAAAATTAATCAGAATTATTTGTAACTTTCGTATGAATTAATATTGTACACAAAGTTTTTGATAACGTCAAAATATTTGATTTTAAGATGTTATTTCATTTTAATGTAAATAACCAACAAATTGTCAAGAGAGAGTACAAACTTTGTTGCGTTAGTTGAACATTTAGCAAAGTTCCTGATGAGGAGGCCTAAGGTCTGACATATATTTGTCTGTAACAGCAATAATCGTTGAATGAGTTGACCTTAAGAGCTGAAATTTGGTATTAATCTTACCTCTACTCTTTTGACATATGTAAATTATTACTGAACATATTAAAGATTCAGCTTCTAAGGTGGTTATGTCTCTCAGCAGGCTGATGGCTAACGTAGGAAGCCCTAGGTCAAGTAAGAGACGCCTCCTCATGTCTACTGTAAACTCAACCCTTCTGTATGGCGCAGAGGTTTGGGCGGGTGTCATGAGGATAAGGCGATACAGTCAAAAGCTGTTATCGGTACAGAGAAGAGCGGCACTTAGGGTCACCTGCGCCTATCGCACCGTTTCCGGTTCGGCCGTGGCGGTCGTGGCTGGGGTGATTCTTATTGACCTGCTGGCCATCGAGAGACAGACCGTCTTCCGGGAGGCTGCCGAGCGGGGTAGAGAGGATGCCTTGGCTGCTGCCAGGGCGGAGACTCTGCAGGTTTGGCAGCGGAGGTGGACGGAAGGATCGGACGGTCGCTGGACCTTCCGTCTCATTCGAGAGCTTCAATCCTGGATAGATCGTGGCCACGGGGAGATAGATTTCTACCTGTGTCAGTTCCTGACGGGGCACGGTCACTTTAGGAAGTACCTCTACAGGATGGGAAAAGTCAGGTCGCCTCGGTGTGCTTACTGCCCGGAGGAAGATGATGATGTTCATCACACCTTCTTCGCTTGCGGGCGCTTCACCGAGGCCAGGCAAACGCTCGCCACCACAGTTGGTGATGTTACGGCAGAGACCATTGTGGAGATGATGCTGCAGAATGAGGACGCCTGGAATGCAGTCATCACTCATGTACATGCGATCCTTCATCAGAAGCGTGAAGACGGATGCCTGGCTGACCCCTAGCTTCCGAAACAAGTAGTTTTGTCCTGGTTGGGACATAAGACACACGGACCAGGCAAGATGTCATCCGAAAGGGTTCCGGCCTGGGCTCTCCGTGGCCCGTAGGGGGTTTAGTGGGTAGTCCGCAAGGGAGTCCCACACTCCGTGCGCAAATGCATTCCCCCTACGTTAAAAAAAAAAAAAAAAAAAAAAAAAAAAAAAAAAAAAAAAAAAAAAAAATATATATATTAAAGATTCGTTCAATGGAAGTCTCAATTTCTTTCTGTTAAGAAGTTACTATAATTATATTGGTCTCATTGGTAATCATGTAAAAGCGAGGAAATCTCTAATTATACAAACTAGTAACTGGAGTGTATTGTGAGAATAAATAGTTTGCCATTTTTCAGTAACTTATATACGAGGCAATAAAGTTACTTTGTTAGATTAGTTGCTTTCATAAAACGCTTGACAGTTTTAGATTAATCATAAATGTTGTTTATGCAATAATTTAAACAGTAAAGGGGTTTTTACTGTGTACTGTTTTGACTGTAGTTACTGGTGAAAAACAGGACAAACTATTTTAGTTTTGAAAATAAAACCACCGTTGATATTGTATTCATGTATTGTGTTGGATTCATCTCACTTTATGTAATAACTTTCGAACCCAACCCGTAAAACAGTTTATACTTCTACACTTTTTTCTTAATTTATCAGACAATTATTTTTCTACCTCTGAATAAATGCTATATTTTTCACCTACTTGTGACAGTCAAAGGGTACTAATTTTTTGTAAGGTCCCATTCAACTGTTTATTTATTCCTTTAGTCCACTTTACCTACGGACAAATTATTTGTTCTGGCAAAGAGTAAGCCACTCCTTACTTAAAAGATCTCTTACTGTAAGATTAAATATATAAATGTCGACTGATGTGTGTGTTTTATTCAAATTAAGTGATGCCTTAAACGTGTATGTACTCCTAACGCATCCAAAAAGGGAAATTTTGTTTTGGACATTTACCACCATGGTTAGGCGAATGGAAGGACATACTATTTATATCGTACAAAAATTAATTGAGTTTAGTGCCTCCATGAAGGAAGACAACAAATTAGCCATACACGTATTTCTCTTTACCAAATTCTCCTTTCGAATAGAGTTGAGTTTTAAATTCTTTCCTGAAGATGTTGGCGAAAAACAGAGACCCCATTACCATGACCACGTCTTGACGGTAAATTTTTATTTCTAGTTTAAATAGTTATATTGAATAAATAATTTTAGCAGTTATGTGATCGGAAATTTAGATCTCATATACATTGTTTATGCTTCATTCATGCTAAATTAAATGATTCTGAAAGCGTCTATAACAAGTAGATGAGTAAACTGACTAGCCATTGGACTCTGCCCGTTTACAAATTTAAAAGTTCCTCAAATATGTCCGTAGAACCTTTAACGAACGGGTCATTATTTCCTACAATTGGTTTCATGACGTTTAATAGAACATTATATTAAATAAATATTTTATAGTTAGAAAGTATCAACTGAAAAAAAGCCATTGGCTGAAAATTTTACTATCCAAATATAGACCATCGTATAAATTTCTTTTTAATACATAACAGGTTAAAATGTAATTTATTGAAGTTATAAATATGCATTTATTCATATAAAGCAGTTTAATGTGCCTGGAAACCTCTTAAACACCGTGGTTAATTGTAACTTTGAATGAACATCGTTCAGAATATGTCAGAGACTTAACTCACAGTATATTTTACCTTATGTACTCCCTATAAAAGACTGAAGCCAATTATTTATCATTAGTTTTTATTTGAATATGTTAGTTAATCTTTTCTAACACCAAATTAAATTAGAGAAGCTAAACCCCTACAATGCTAAAAAACGTACACGGAATTAAAAACGGTAAGTTAGCTTGGAGCAATGGAACACGACGAGTAAATGTCGCATGTTGCGGCTGAAAAGGTTTCTGTAGTTGAGCGACAAAGCCTTTAGCAATATCTGCCTCCCAGTGTTTATTATTTTTTGTTATAAGTATAGCTTAGAGCGGCGGATACGTCATGTCACTGTCTTGGGTTTTGGATAGATTTCTTTATAGTTCAGTGACTCGGTATCTAACTGAAGCAGTTCTCATGCTTCTCTTATAGTTAAGTGGCTCGGTATCTAACTGAAGCAGTTCTCATGCTTCTATTACTGTTTTTTTTAAGTACAGCTTAAAGCAGCGGATACGTCAATGTCACTGTCACAGGTTTTGGATGAACTTCCTTATAGTTCAGTGACTCGGTATCTAACTGAAGCAGTTCTCGTGCTTCTCTTATAGTTGAGTGGCTCGGTATCTAACTGTAGCAGTTCTCATACTTCTCTTATACGAGTAGTTTAGTGGCTCGGTATCTAACTGAACAGTTCTCATGCTTCTCTTATAGTTTAGTGGCTCGGCATCTTTCTCATGCTTCTATTACTGTTTCTAAGAACAGCTTAAAGCAGAGGATACGTCATGTCACTGTTACAGGTTTTGGATGAACTTCCTTATAGTTCAGTGACTCGGTATCTAACTGAAGCAGTTCTCATGCTTCTGTTATAGTTGAGTGGCTCGGTATCTTTCTCATATTTCTATTACTCTCTTTAAGAACAGCTCAAAGCAGTGCATACGTCAATGGCACTGTCACAGGTTTTGGATGAACTTCCTTATAGTTTAGTGACTCGGTATCTAACTGAAGCAGGTCTCATGCTTCTCTTATAGTTGAGTGGCTCGGTATCTTTCTCATGCTTCTATTACTGTTTTAAGAACAGCTTAAAGCAGCGGATACGTCATGTCACTCTTACATTTTGGATGAACTTCCTTATAGTTCAGTGACTCGGTGTCTAACTGAAGCGGTTCTCATGCTTCTCCTACAGTTGAGTGGCTCGGTATCTAACTGGTATGAATTGCATGGTATGATTTTGTAGTTGAGTGACACGGTCTGTAAACGCAGCTTCCAGACTTGTCATATTTTGTTTGTGTTTTGAAATTATATTTGAACGTGACGAATGTTCTACACAAAGAGATTATTTGAAAATAAATATATTAAGGAAATAATAATGTCCATTCCCTCAAATATTTTTGTTCGTATTTAATTATTTAATAGGATAATAAGTATAGTTTGATAAGAAATAATATCTCGAAAAAGGATTGAGTCAATGTGAATTTTGAGTTTAGCTCCACTTCACCCTATGATAGTGCAGTATTTGTAATCTGAACTTGACTTATGGAGTGTGTCATTATGATTGTGTGTCGATGAAGAAGCTCAAAATGAACTCTTTATATTATTTCTTTGACATCATCAGATTCCAAATAAATATGAACTAGAGTTAACTCAGCATTCGCATTAGAAGAGGAAATTGAACATTTAGTGCAAAATGAATGAAACGCAATAATAATAATAATGATTAAATATAATAATATTGCATCTGTAAAAAAGAAGATACTACTTGGTTTTATAGGTAAATGAGACCATTAAACAACAATATTTAGTGTAATACAATAGTTTGAATAGAAGACGCTACTCCAGAATAATGAGATATCATGGTACACTATGCTCCAGACTACAAAAGTGAACGGTCAATAATTCAACGATCTCGATTTTACTTTACTAGTCAAACGATCATAAATATGACATCAATTGGTGGATTCTTCCAAAGAACGAGATAAATTATTTTCTTTACAACATGAAAGCAATATATTAAACATAATACGAATTAAGATTTATCTTACATATAGTCAACATCTGCAAATTGTATATGTTTCATAATTGCACTTAATTAGTTTATTCTGCGATTTTCACGTTGCTGTCTTGGTCACTTTTTAAGAGTTCTGTAAAAATGTTCGCTGACGCTCAGCTACACATCCTTAGGCATAATCGAACACGATATTTCATGTCTATACGTAAGTTATTTCTAAAGCAGAGAGATAGGTATATAAACAGTGCAACTGGTAGGCAGATAAACAGTGAAAGAAACGGAAAGAAATGATTTCTAATCCCAACGCTTACGCTTATATATAGTCAGATATATATATATATATATATATATATATATATATATATATATATAATTATCTGACTCTTCGATGAGTATTTTACAAATAAAAAGTACTAACTATACGAGAACACCAACAATCCGATACTTTTGCATTTAACCTTTAGAGCCGAAGTAAAATAAAACTATAGATCAATAATAAAATGTTCCTAAGGTGTTACTGATTCCCATTGAAATTAAATGATCTGGTAGTGAACGATATAGAGTCGATATCGAGAAGCGCTTTGTTTAATGTGGAGGATTAGCTTAGATCGGTGCAGGCTTAACTGTGACCTTATTGCCACGGCAGAGGGACATTCACGTTATTGCTGTTTTAATCCGGTTGGTGCAAGTTGAAAGCCATGCCCATTAATTTAATTTTATCTTGCAAAAGAACTATAAATTATCACTTTTAATTTGAAATTTAATTTTGGATGTTGCCTTAATATTTGTGGGATTTAAAAAGCTATAATGTATAGTATTTTTAAATTTATAAGTTGATCAAAACAAAATGTGAGATATAGAAGTCAGTTGACCATTGCTGAACTGTTATAAACATGTCTGGTCCATATAACATTGTTAGAACCAATATTATTGGTGTCTCTGTAACATATTTCAGCCATATTTAGTCCAGATGTAAATAGAACAATGTGGGAATAAGCTACACCACGTGTGGCGTAACAGGCTTTGCAGGAGTTTCATGCAAAATTTGAAATCTATAGTTAATTTTCTTCTCGATATATGGAAATATAGTCAAACAGAAAATCATACAGATAGAGTCTTTTTACATTCCCCGGCAGTCAAAAGAGAAATTGTGATAGGCTTCAAAGACATAGCCAAATTTCATGGTTTCACAATCATGAAACTCATTCCTGTCTGTTGAAATGGACGAGATGAATTAATATTTTTTTTTATTAAGTTAGGTTTCATAACTATTTTAAAATAACAAATATTACGGTGATATAGGGAGTGTAGTAAAACGCAAAAGTGCGCTGAAACCAAATCTTGTCATTACATTTTGAATAATAACTTTTTAATAACACTGTATTATTGTTTATTTTTACTGTATAATTAAAAATGTTACATATTACATTTGTTATGATTGTACTCATGTTTGTACAGTTTTATTTATTTTAATATAATCTTATTCACTAACGTTCAATTAAAGATTAGAACGCATTGTCCCTTATTGGTAATGCAATACATTTAAATGTTGCATCAATTATTGGCTTATTTATAATAACCAAAAATAGCTCAGATGTGTTAACTAGTAAAATTATGTTTTTGTAATTTAAATGTATTTTAGTATACAAAATATACTGTATTTGAAGTTTTAATATTAATTAATAATGGTATACACATAAATAAACAAAATGATTCTCAGGTAACTTTACAATCGTTACTCGCAACTTAGTTTAATAATATCATAAATTTTAAAATCGATAAATATTTTAGCAATTACAGTGCAATAAAAAGTTTAGTTTATTAATAAAAAGAATTTTACTACTTTAATATAAATAAATTAAATAAAAATTTTTGAAATAACTGTTTTGTCATCAGTCTTAAGCATCATAGCTGTAGATGAATATAAAAGGTGCTATTGAGCCTGTTCATAAAATTAGAATAAGAAAGTAACAATGGAATATACTAACCTTTTCTGAAAGTTTCATTATAATATATCCTCATTATTGAAACCATTTAGGAGTCATTAACTGTCTATATTTAAAAATAATTAGATTTAGAAATTGGAGATTTAATACCGTAAGATAACTTAATGCCCACACATTCAATGGAACATTTAGTTCATTAGTGTATAACGCGATGAAACAGTCTGCGGAACCCAATAATCCGAATTCAAAACTTGTACCTAAAAGAAAAACAATCAAACAATGCTTGAAATCTGATATGAAATGTTTTGAAACGTATTAACATTATTTCTGCATAAGCGGGTTAAGTTTTAAATGCTCATACTTTATCCACATTTCTTCAGATATCGTCACCAGACTTCCGCTCATCATTACTGAACACCAACATTTCGTTTTCAGATTTTTGGTTGACACTATGAATTTGACACCTTTTTTCTTTCTATAGGTAGAAAGAAGGTTGAATTTATAATAAATAATATTAAAGTAAGTTAATAATACTGGAATTAGATAAAGGTTTTAAATGCTTTTTTTGATGCAAGATTGTAAGTCATGTTTTTGCACTGAACAAAATGCCGCGGTTGGTCTTTAATTACTTTATTTGTTCCAGTATTAGTTAGAGTGTAATCATTAAAGTGTGTGTACTTTAATTATACATTTCTTTATTATTATTTCAGTTTATAATGCTATTATAAAACCATCTGAGTTTGCAGATGACGTCAAAATAAAGCCTAATTACCTAATGTATTAAAAGTTGTGTTGAAATTGATAAAAATGTATCCATTTTAGGAGAGATATACTTCTATTTAAATTCGTATTCTATATTATATATTATATACTGTATATTAGTATTTAAAATACTATCTAGATATAAGGTAGTTGCTTGTAAACAGAATATATTATTGTAAAGAGGTCGGAGGCTACAATAAACACGTACTACCTAAAGGTATACAGTTATAATTATTTTTATTTAAACTGTGACATAAATGTAGCTTGCCGTAACATTTATATTATTTCTAAAATTATCATTATCTCAAGAATTATTTCATATTTAAAACGTATTGCAGCATCATTGTTCAGTTCAAAATAAGTACGTTGAAATCATATATTACATCACATTTACAATAAAATAAATTTATGGTAAGTCCAATTATGGTGTGAAAAAAATGAAACTAATCAAAGTGAAACAATCTCAACAATGATCAGCGGCAGTCAGAAGCTGATATTTGAAGAAATGTGGAATGTGAAGGGGTGGGACTCTTAAAACTGATCCTTTCTTTTTTTACATAGGGGAATGCATTAGCGCACGGAGTGTGGGACTCTCTTGCGGACTACCCACTAAACTCCCTACAGGCCACGGAGGGCCCAGGCCGGAACCCTTTCGGATGACATCTTGCCTGGTCCGTGTGTCTTATGTCCCATCCAGGACAAAACTACTTGTTTTGGAAGCTAGGGATCAGCCAGGCACCCGTCTTCACGCTTCTGATGAAGGATTGCACGTACATGAGTGGTGACTGCATTTCATGCGTCCTCCGTCTGCAGCATCAGCTCCACAATGGTGTCTGCCAAAACATCGCCAACTATGGTGGCGAGCGTTCGCCTGGCCTCGGTGAAGCGCCGCAAGTGAAGAAGGTGTGATGAACATCATCAATGCACAGCTGATATGTCTTATTAGATTGATAGTCCAGGAGAAATAGCAGTTAAAAATGGTCAAATAAATAAATGTTTTTCTTACAGCAAACTAATGGCACAATTTAGTCAAATACATCATAAATAAATATAAAAAAACCATTCCGAACCAAAATCGTCTATTAGGGGGTATAGGAGGGGTGGTTTTTAGGGGTGAAAATGGTTTTTTGCAATTTGTGAGTAAACAATGCATCCTATTGAAAAAAGTCAAATGTAAAAAGTGGTTGGAAATAAAAAGATCTACAACTTATGTAGTAATCATTTTTGCCCCTAACCTCAAAAATTTCCCCAAAAAATTCAGAAAAAAATAAAACAGTTTTTTTGGTTTTAAATTTTTTTCTATTACAAAAATGGTTCGATTGAGCTGAAAGTTTGATCAAATATACTTTGTGCTATTCTAAAAATACTGTATTTTTTTCATTAAGAAATATTCAGCCATTATAATAAAATTTCACTTAAAAAAATATTTTGATAATTTTTTCAATCACCATTTTGAAAACATTTTTTTTTAAATAAAAAAAGGTTCTATGACGCTCATTATTTTCGTTTTTTAGTCTATTTTGAATAAATGAAATAAAAATATGTAGTTTAATTGAAAAAATTGCATAAAATTGAAAATAAACAAAATATTGACATTTTTCATTATACATTGTATTATTTACGTGGAAAAATTGTTATTATTTTATTTAAATTATAATTTTTTTTTATACCAGTGCTATTTGTATGCATTAAGCAAAATAATAATGAATCATGGATATTTAACAATTACGTGGAAATTTTTAAATAAATCAAAAAACAGAATTCGAGTCTTAGTAAATTTTTTTTTTAATTTTAATTTTTTCATCATATATTTTTTATTTCTTTGCAATATTTTTTAAAATTCTTATTGAAATTGAATCAAGAAACCATTATTTCCTTCCAAAATTTTTTTTAATATTTATGTTTTTTCAGTGAACTTAAAAATATAAATATCTTTTTTTTTCATATTCTACGTCATCTGATCGTGATTCATACTATATTCTACTCAATTTTTCCCTGCTTTTTTTTTAAATGTAATGATTGTATCTCCTTTCATTGAAGGAAACGCAAGATCGTTATCAAAACTATCACTCAATTTTTTAAAAAATATATTTAATGTTGGGATATCACCATCAAAATCTTCTTTAAATTTCGTTAAGGGAAAATTGGCACTCGGATGAATTTTTTTTTAAGTACTGTAATACACTCAGTAACTTATGAAATCTTTAGAATTTACACTCGATGTATGTCTACAAGATGTTGAGCTGTCCCATCATAAAAAAGATGACATGCCACCTATTATGATAATAAGCTTGAACTTCACCTGATTCTTTGAGAAAATTCAACTCTAACTAACAGACTTTTATTAAATTTATTCTGAAACATCTCTTCCCTTTAAAGTTGATTTTTCTTTAGTCCCAACCTTCTGCGTGCCGCGAAATGCTCTATTTTGGTTAAAAGGTTCTTCACAAAAAAACACAACACAATGATGCTTAAAATCAAAATCACATGCTTCTTTCATAATCTTCTTCCCAATAGATTTTTTTTTTTCTTGTTTGTTCTTCGGAAGCTGTAAACAATTGATTGAGGTCTATTGTATGCCGATCGACAACCATCATGAATGTGTGCTTCAGTCAATTTATGAAATGTTTTGTACCGCTGATCATTGCTTTGTTTACTTGACGAAATAAGAGTATCTATCCATCGACTTTTTATTTTCGCCAAATCTCCATCGCGGCTTTTTACAAATGATACAAGAAGGTACCTTTTCCACCATTTACACGAATCTATAAAATGCAGAAAGCACGATAAAATTAGCATACTGAAAATACGTAAAAATTACTAGTATAATTAGCATGCGTAAAATTGTATGTACAGAGACAAAGTTTTATGATCTGTATTATTTTTAATAATTTTTATTGAATAATTTTTATAACATTTTGTTCCGAAAAATTTTAAAGTTTTACTTACGATTTGTATTTTATATAGACAAAAATCTTGTAAATTGCTAATCACGAGGCTTATTTCAACGACACTACTCCAATATAACTTCACTGACGACAAAGCAGCTGCTTATTGTATACTTAGAAGACCGTATAATAGAAGAATAGGATTGACCCCGCCCTTTTGCTTCAAGGACACAATTATATTACCTGCACTATATATACGTGTAATCCAACTTTCACATTCAACAATGTTTCTAAACTTTTCAAAATATTCGAAAATTCTTCAACAGTAAAAATAATTATAATTTAAATAAATAATAACAATTTTTCCACGTAAATAATACAATGTATAATGAAAAAAGTCAATATTTTGTTTATTTTCCATTTTTCTGCAATTTTTCCAATTAAACTACATATTTTTTATTTCATTTCTTCGGAATGGTTTTTTTTATTTATTTATGATGTATCTGACTAAATTGTGCCATTAGTTTGCTGTAAGAAAACATTTATTTTTTCAATCAGGTAATACGACTGGACTATGAATCCAGTAAAAAAGATTAACTACAAGTTCAAGATAGCACTTTTAGGTACATCCTTTTTTGAAGTGCCTGAATACCGGTATTTAATTGAAAACTTCCGCTCTGTAGTGGGAATGCTTCGCGTGTGGAGATGCAGCAGAGCAAGGTTATTTTGTGTACCATGAGAGTGATGTTTTTGTGAAACAGAGTGGAAACTCAAGAGATTGAACGTTTGTCCTGTGCTTGAAGAATACAATCATGGTTCACCGAACACTTTGTATGGAAGGTGTAAGCGTATATTGAAAATCTCTTTTCAACTTGAGGACATGTCTGTATTGCTGTAGTAGAATAAATGTGATTTGTAGTTTAGTATACATCGTCAGAATTTCTGAAAGTTTAAAAATAATTTCTTCAGACCTTGCTGAACACTATAATAGAGCTAATCATTTAGCTCACATATTTCATTTCAACTAGTAGTATTTAGAATGTATAATATAAGGGCTGTGATTTTGGTTTCAGATAAGTATATATGTAGGTACCGGACGGCTGTTATACTCTCTAAATAGTGCCAAAACTGTCTAATAAGGATTTATACAACCCATTATTTATTATACACAGTGTATTTACAAACTCTACACAAACTTAAGCATATTATTCCCAAGAGGACCCAAGAACGAAATACAATCGTTGGTCTGTTTCTTTTCTGTTACCTTCTGTCTGTCTAAATGTGTGTTTTTAATTACAAAATCATATTTGTAAAAGCAATTAACGAACTTCAACCATAAACTCTTTACATAGACATAACCCATTAAAAATACAAATTTGCTTAAATTAATAAATGAAATTTTTAAAATGGCAGATATTTAAAGCATTTAAACTAAAATTTCCTAAAATAATAATTAAAAAAGAAATTTTTAAATAATTGAACAAAACATACAACAAAAATAAATTTAAGTCTTACATAAAAATTAAACAAATGAAACTTAGTTTGAATCGGGATAACAGCACTTTTTTCATAAAGAAAGATTTTAAAAAAATATTTAACTTTTAAAACGATGAGACATTGCACAAACAGCTCGGTACTAAACATATTAAAATTATGTTCAATACAAAAATATCCTTTGAAACTATAATCATAATTTTATTTTTAGGAGTATGTTTAAAAATATTTTTGATCAACGTTGGTATCTTAATTTAACTTACTGTATACATTTACCTATATTCCACCTACAAAATCAAATCAATTTGTGTTCTTTCCGCTAAAAATAACATTCACGATAATGAAAGCCTCTTCAATACGAATGTTTCTTTTTGTCCTCTTGATTGGAGTGCAAATCACTTCTATTGTCCGAAACTCGTGTTGTTAAAAAAAATTACGCTCCAACGCTCTGCGTTTGGTAACAACGATTTCATACGTTTGAAAATAATTCACCCACTACAACACTACAGTGCTGGCCAAATTATTAGACTAAAGCACATTTTTTTTATTTTTTCTTCTCAATTTTTACTAAAGAAAGTTTTAATTTCATGTTGGTATATGTTAAGTATATACCCTCATTCGTGTGTTACTTTAGAATAGTATTAGCAGAAAATTTGGTAATTTTATGTTGGCGGTGGCAACACTGCCTGTTTTGTTTATAATCCTGGCCTTTAAAAATCTACAATGAAGGGAACGAATCTCAATAGTTAAATATATAAATTTAAAATGTATTAATTTCTTGTGATTTGGTATAAAACGTGGCCTCAAAAAAACGTAGATTTAATTACATCACTACTGATACTTACAGTGCTAGCCAAATTATTAGACTAAAGCACATTTTTTTTATTTTTTTCTTCTCAATTTTTACTAAAGAAAGTTTTAATTTCATGTTGGTATATGTTAAAGTATATACCCTCATTCGTGTGTTACTTTTAGAATAGTATTAGCAGAAAATTTGGTAATTTTATGTTGGCGGGTGGCAACACTGCCTGTTTTGTTTATAATCTGCCTTTAAAAATCTACAAGCTCCATAACCAAAATCAGGTTACAGTTATTTTTTTCCTGTGGTTAACATGTTTTAGTTTCAGTAGATCTTTCTATTAGTGTGTTCTGTTATTATTAAAGTTAAGTTTAAGTTCATTTGTGAGTGTATGAAACCACTTTTTTACTTCCTTATTGGCTATTTATAAAATTATCAGGAAATGGGTAAAAAGAGTACCTTTTCAATCAAGGAAATGTGCTGTGGCTAAGGTTCTTTTGGAAGAACAACATTACACACAAACTGAAATAGCACACAGACTAAATATTTCACCGAAGTCAGTTAGTAGGATCAAGAAAAACGCTTGATATCAATGGTATTTATAAATCCAGCCGTATCGGAAAATGTGGCCGGAGAAAGCGTTAAGTCCAAGGATGGCCAGAAAGTTGAAAAACCTGACACTAGTCAATAGAAAAATGACCAGCAAGGTTCTTAGTGACCAGTTAAGAGATTATGGCACAAATGCTTCGCCCAGGACCATCAGAAGAACCTGGAATGAAACAAGGTCTTCGAGCATGCAGGCCTACAAAAAACAAAAAATAATACCGGCAATGGCTAAGAAGAGATTGGAATGGGCCAAAAGCATTAGTTCACTGATGATGATTGGAACAAGGTACAGTACCCTCAGGATTCAGTAGAGAACTGAATCCCTTTTACCCATTCCAATCTCTTCTTAGCCATTGCTGGTATTATTTTTTGTTTTTTTGTAGGCCTGCATGCGCGAAGACCTTGTTCATTCAAGGTTCTTCTGATGGTCCTGGGCGAAGCATTTGTGCCATAATCTCTTACCTGGTCACTAAGAACCTTTCTAGTCATTTTTCTATTGACTAGTATCATGTTTTTTCAACTTTCTGGCCATCCTTGGACTTAACGCTGTCTTCCGGCCACATTTTCCGATACGCCTGAATTTATAAATACCCACTGATATCAAGTGTTTTCTTGATCCTACTAACTGACTTCGGTGAAATATTTAGTCAGTGTGCTATTTCAGTTTGTGTGTAATGTTGTTCTTCTAAAAGAACCTTGGCCACAGCACATTTCCTTGGTGAAAGGTCCAACTTTTTACCCATTTCCTGATAATTTTATAAATAGCCAATAAGGAAGTAAAAAAGTGGTTTCATACACTCACAAATGACCTTAAACTTACTTTAATAATAACAGAACACACTAATAGAAAGATCTACTGAAACTAAAACATGTTATCCACAGGAAAAATTAACTGTAACCTGATTTTGGTTATGGAGCTTGTAGATTTGTAAAGGCAGATGATAAACAAAACAGGCAGTGTTGCCACCCGCCAACATAAAATTTACCAAATTTTATGCTCATACTATTCTAAAGTAACACACGAATGAGGGTATATACTTTAACATATACCAACATGAAATTAAAAAATTTATTTAGTAAAAGTTGAGAAGAAAAAACAAAAAAATATGCTTTAGTCTAAATAATTTGGCTAGCACTGTAAGTATCAGTAGTGATGTAATTAAATCTACGTTTTTTGAGGCCACGTTTTATACCAAATCACAAGAAATTAATACATTTTAAATTTATATATTTTAACTATTGAGATTCGTTCCCTTCATTGAGAAATAAGTGGTATTTGGGTATGAATATTGAAGACAGCTTCATGTTAGGTATTCAGTATTTATTATATTACGTTAGAAATTAGAATGCAAGTCTGCAGAGTTAGGAAGGTTGATTAAGCTCTGTCCAATCTCAACTGTACTCTTCTAATGTTAATGTATTAATCGCTCGTATATAGAATAGTTTAAGTTTATTAAATTTTATTTACTCCTGTACTGTAGAACTCTCTGCCAGTAAATACAGTAAAATTCCACTAATCAGGAATCCTAATGTTCGACTTGCTTGGTAATCCGCCATGCCATGGAAACAATAACATTTTCTTGAGCAATGCATACCATCAATAATTGAATAAGCAACGATGTGTTTTCTTTCGTGGTGGACACAGCGTTTAGGCGGGCGTGAAGAAGAGGCTAGTTGTCATATTCGGCAGACTTCGGATGATATCGATTATCCTCGAGTCACGTGACTGACCATGACCGTCGGATGTGTCAGCCTGTGTAAATTGCCTGTAAACATAAGCTGCACTGAACATTCAGCGGTTTCACCAACGATATTTTATTTGCCTTGAATAGAAATTCGTCGTAGTATTTTTTTAAATTTAGTACCACCTATATTTTTAGTGTTTAAATGATAAAAGCCTAATAAACCGTGGTATTCGTTTAATTTAATAAACAATGTCACTTTAAAATAATGATGTTTGGTTCCTATCAGTAAGAAGCAATGTAACACAAATAATGACCGACATGTTTTGAAAACATTTTAGACTCAAAACAATCAAAAAAGACATGTCTTCAATATTACAACAAATACTTTATATTGAGTATACAATGTATAGGACGCAGTACGTATAATAAATATCACATTACAAGCTTCGGATGCACATTTTCAAACGTGTAGCTATATTTCTTGAGGTTTTTGTGCACAATTAGACTCAGTAATACAGAAAACAATACTCCTCCCCACGGCAGGCAAAATATAAATTGTGCCAGCCTATTGAGTAAATGACAACCATGCTTATCAATATTCCATGAATGGCCTTGTATCCTTATACAACTCATTATCAACTATCAAAGTTTCACGCAGAGTATAAAGATTACAATTAAAATTTTCCGCAAGATATTTTGCACATAATTTTAGTGCGTAGGCACTCGACTAAAGCCCACAGAGGGACATCCTACATCATTAAACACGTTGTTCACTTAATTAAAAATTAAGTTACGTTTCAAGTCAACAGCTCAATTTGTTCTTGAGATATATAGGTTAAACAGACACGTAGGAATATAGACAGAGATAAAAATAGACGTAAAGGAAGAAGACGAATTTTGCAAGAGCCTTTAGTGATATCAAAATATAAAATATTTCAAGTTCACAGCTGAATTTGTTCTTGAGATATATAGCAGTATACAGACAGAGATTAAAATAGACGTACAGGAAGAAGACGAATTCTGCAAGAGCTGTTAGTAATATCAAACTATAAAATATTGCAACTGTACAGCTCAATTTTTTTCTTGAGATATATAGCAGTATACAGATAGAGAGGAAAATTAGACCTACAGGAAGAAGACGAATTTTGCAAGAGCTGTTAGTGATATCAAAATATAAAATATTTCAAGTTCACAGCTCAATTTGTTCTTTAGATATCATACTGAATTTTAGGCCTTGGTAATATTTCATTTCGGACAAATTCCATGGATGAAATTAACCATAATCAAACTCGATTTTTCCCATAAATTAAATTATATTTGCTTAGTTCATTTAAATGATAAGGTCTCTAGGTCAGTTCGTTTTTCAAGATTTCGTGCGGACAGGCAGACATACAAAAAATACATTTTTCCACCTCTTCGAGTAATAGGCTTCCATGACGCTAACTCAATATGATGTGGCTTAAAATAAAAGTCAGAAAACACTAAACTGTACCCATATTAGATGCCGCTTTGCAAACACGAGCTTAGCTCGTCAATGGGAGAGATTAGTGTCCTGTACTCTATCATGTCTCGCTGTTCCAGGTTATTCATTACTTATATCCTTGAAACCAATAATCTGTTGTATGGAATTAAGTCAGTATAAACCTACATATGGAGTTGGGACAATTTAAACCTTTTAATCCGTCTGAAGTTATGAATGTGTATTCGTAATTTTTCAAACTGAAATAGCAAACTTGTGTTAGGAAAGCAATAAGAACTTAATATCGTACTCGCATAAGTTTATCATAGCATTATTTAATGTCCTATTCTAAAAATGCAATGTGTATTATTTTTATTTAAACTCGAGCGCACATATTTAAAATTCTCATGTATCTAAAGGTGTTAGGGGAATTTAGTTAATTTGTTCACCTGTGATTTGTGAAAAATATGTCATTCATGCCTAACTAATATGTTAAATAAGCCACTAGCCATTGTTCTCTTGTACTCCATAAATTACAAGAATACTGCTTTAGTGGTGTAAAAAGTTTTATTTCAAGAGCATTCACAACTCATATGAAATGCATTAGTGTTGTCACTGTAAGTATATGCTACGTGGTGTAACTGGAACACTACTATTGTCTATTCTGGTCAGTACGGTGTTATATAAGGGGAAATGTCCGTGGTTATGGTCTGGAACCAGAGATGACACATGAGGTATATCTACTCTGCATTCTTAAATAAGCTATTTTGTACATTGAACGTTTGTTATTATTATATATTCGTATGCTTCCTTTCTTTGTAATACATATTTACATAAAAACAAATAATAGACAAAGAAATACTTACAGTGCTCATTACACGTCATTAAGGAACCAAAATCTTCCCACATTAACGTGGTAAAGTAATGAAGGTTTTTGTGTTCACGGTAGATTTCCCATCATCAAACACTGCGGAAATAATATTAACGTTTCAACGAAAGGAGGCGGTTGAGTCTTGCTGGCAACCGCCATATAGGCTTATATATACTGTGTACTTTGGATATAATACTTTAATGTGACGTTTTTAAATCTCAACTAGGTTTCTGATGTATTTTACATAAGAAATCTAAATACCTCGAAGGCTTATTATTAAAATCAAAACATTTTGGTATTTTTTAATATTTTGACAATATAACTAAAATTATAATATTATAGTTTGACATGGATAATACATTAAAGCTAGAGACAAAAGTTTCCAAACCTTTTGTAGGGTGGTAAGATGGGCTGAGTATTTTGTGTGATGCCAGTAATGTTTCTGTGGCAATCTGCACTTTCCAGATCAGACGCTGATAACAAATTGGGTAAAATATGAATTTTCCCCAATCATAATTATTGATTTACGCGTGTAGTTATTCATATTTTATTAGAGACAATTAGGAATACTCGACACTATGTGTCCAAATACAGTCGTGGCTGAGCGTGCTTGCATAATTTCAAGTCTATAGATAATTTATTTTCATTACATTGTATGCCTTACTACGCCACAATTTAAAACCTTTGTTTCAAATAAATTGTATCATGCGGTTTACTCTTCATGTAAATTTCAACTTTAAACTGTTACTTCGGTCTCGAGATATACAGAAAAAGTCTAATTTTTCCAGCCCTTGAAGTGATAGACTTCACTGACACTCAGCGAGTAAGTTGCAATAGTGGCTGGGTTCAACAATAGTGGTGAGGTGTGAAGATGAAAATGTATAAATAACAGTCTTTACCCTAAAGCATCACTGACTGGTACACGTCGACCATTAGGTGAATATTTCTGGTGGTGTCTATGTTGATAAAAACAGATTTCCTTTAAAAATTAAAAGAAATCTGACAGATAACAGCTTTTACGGTTAAATGTAAGTATGTTCAAATGTGAATTTATTTTATTGAATTTAGGCTTATAAAAGTATAAATGTTTAAGAATGGTGGTTGTATGATAGTTTCAATTCAACACAATCTCCAAAATTGTGCGGTTTACTGTTTTATTAATTGAGCTGACCAAAATGTTCCAAATTATTACCTAAAACTAGGTAATAGAAAACGGAATTAATTAAAGAACATAAATAGCATTTAAGTAACACCCTAACAGAAAAAGGGTGGAATCATCTGATGAAAGAAATTTGACTCGGTCTTCAACCATTACAAATTTGTTTGTTATTTAATACTACCTATTACTTACAAAGAAAATAATTTTAATATAATAATTTGTATATAAGGTTTCATTTGATTTATTTTAAACCTATTTAATTACAAGCCTCTATGAAATCTCATATATTACTATGTTAATGAAATATTATTTTTGGTTAGTTTCAAGAAACAAACATATATTCATGTTAATTTTCTCCTCCGTCAAGTAACGACAACAAACAACAACAACAACGGTGTTTATAAATGCGATAGTAATGAAATACAGTTTCAAAAGAAAGCTTAGGCGTGCTTAATTTAGCTAACAAGGGGATTGAGCTCTTTGAGTTATATTTAAACCCTTACTTAAGTATTCCTTCACCTAGTTCACACAGAAATCTTGTTGTGATCAATGTTATAACGTATGCTCTGTCTGAACTCAAACATTTTATATTATACCGGAAACAGATTAACTGTGAATAATAAGTATATTAAAATTTAGATGTCATATATTTCAAAGTATTAGAAAAACTTGTTCACATACCAGTATATATGTATTACTTGTTCTTAATTTATTTTATTACTTAGGACAAGAAATATTCTCAAAATATCACGCCACCTAAATATTGTATAAATTCTCAGCAAATTGCTAAAAATATTTTGGTGTGGTTGAAGAATTGTAACAATTGGAGGAGTTATTGGAAATATTCAAAATTAACAGTTATGATTTCATAAAGTTCTTAAAAATTATATATGACAGAAAAAAACAATTTTGATGAGAACATTTGGAGAGTTGCAATAAATTGGCATAAATTAATAATTTCCCCCCAGGAGGGTTCTGTTCTGGCTAGTTTATACCTTTCAGTTGAACATACACTTTGCACAGCAAAAATAGAAGTCTCAGGTACATCTGGGCAATCCCATAGATGCCCAGGAGTGGTATTTCAATAATAGCAAATTTCGAGATATTGGTATAAAAGGGTGAGTGTAAAACAGTAGATATAGTCTACTGGTAAGGATGACTGTTGGAGTAGAGTAAATGATGTTGATAGCCTAATCATAAGAGATTACCTCTCTTTATCCGATTTGACTGAAGGCTGCTGGAATACAGTTTCCCAAACATTTATAAATATTATTTTTATCCCAAGGTGACACGACGAGATATAAAGCTCGCTGTCGCTCCTCTTTGTATCTCAACAGTAGGCTGTCAATGCCATCTTTACCTTTCCTGAAAATCCCATTATTCCAGAAGTAAGCGCAAGGGTTTTTTAGGACTACGTGATGCGAGCAGTTTCCTCAGCTTAGGTGAAAAATGTGTAATGGATTAGAACAAATACACTAAATACAGTGGATTCTATAGGATAACGAGAATTTCATCAGAGTGGATATCGTTATTTCATTTCGTTTTTTAATAATTTCCCTTATTTTTTAACATGAATAGGTACCAAACGGCAATTACTTATTTTCTTAAATGTTTTCTCCTTTCACTCTACAAATAATAATAATAATACGAATAATAATAAAAACTGGTTAACTATAACACTTACGACTACCCTTCTTCTCTCTAGGGTGGTATTAGGCTGGGAACTTTGAAAGGTACGAGTAAATGCCTGATGATAGTCTGGAGCAAAAATTATGGGTGTGATCTCAGTAAACTTAACTTAAACTATAGATATATATTCTTATATTTTTAAACAGTAAACTTTTTCTAGTAAGATGTCTTACAACAGGAGCACTAAACCATAGCGACCATTCTCACAACTGTCTGCGTGTATCATCGATTCTATTTTTCTGAAGTTACCGTAGTCCTTGAACCTCTGTGCTTATTACAAACATAAAAAAATTCTCATAAAAAAGGTCATAAAACCTTTCCAAAAATATTAAAACTTTGATTGGTTGGCAATTATGTTTTTGTAAAAACTTTAACTTATTTTTGCGATTTTCGTCAACTTCCTTTTGTAATTTAAAACAGAACTATAATTGAAAAGTCTCAGATAAGGTTTTTTATGGTTTTATATCTTAAATTAATAACTTGTTTTTTTTTAACAAAAGCTGCTCATCTTCAATGACCTGTGTCAGCGCCACGAAGGCTGTTTTTATGCCGGAATGATGAGTGGAGAGAATCCCTCCGCTCCCAAGAAGGATCTTTTAATATTATTTACAACTCCAGCTACATATACTTACTCCCAATACTTAAATTGATTTTGACTGAGTGGGTTCCTTGTGTTTTCTAAGTTGCAGACACATTACATGTTTAATCTACAACAAAATTACAGTATTTTAACATTGAACCCTATAAAGGTGGAAGTAAAAATGTACGAAGTGTTTCAGCTAAACATATTTTTGGCCCTCTTTCTTATTGTAGTTTTCAGACTAAGTAGTAAATATGTAAATTCATAAGACGATGAAACACAAAGAACAACCGCATTCAGGTAGAAAGAGGTTCTATAGTAGATTCAGTGATATCAGTTGTAGATTTCACCAAATCTAATATAGGAGAAGAAATAAGATAAGTCTATTATACGTCTGAAGACACGAGAAACCAGGGAGTAATTGCATGATAAAGAAACTCTGTATTGAAGATCAAAAGTTTCTCAATTACTAAGTCAGATCACAAAGGGATACCAAATGGTGTGATAATCAACATATATATTGGCTTCCCACTGGTGCCGGAACTACGTCATCTGGCCCAGCTGTGCTCTTCGTCTGTCTCTAGTTATATAATTCGGAGTTATTGGTAACTACACAGTAGTTTAGTAATGGGTTAATTAAAGTAATATATTTCACTTTTCATTTGTACCTATTATACACTAAGGTTAATTCACAAATTTGACTTATGCTTTGTTTTATATTAACAAATAGAATTAGTAACGTAGTAATGAGGGTTTCTAATTGTATATTTTGGCATATTTTCGAGTATGCCTAAAAATATAGTGCAATGTAGGTGAAGAGGCAGTCTCAATGTCTCCATCAGGTGAACTACGATATTTATGACGCGTTCTCTGAGCTCAGCGGATTATAACAGCTATGGTGGGAAGGGTTGATTGAATGAGTGTTGAGTTTAGCTCCAATTCAACTTCTTATTAATCATGAGACAATGTGAATGCCTCTTCACCTAGATTGCGCTATAATTTTATATTTTGCAGTGCAGATGTATCTTGTGTCAAAATTATGTAAAGAGTCCGTCTTCATCGCCGCCTTTTTTGGATCTCTTCAGATGAACATGATATAAAATTCCAGGAGTCAAGTCTGATAAACCGTCAAATTTCCAGCGGCGCACTGAGAGGAAGGTGAACTGGAGCTGAACTCTACATTCATCTTCCTACCATAGCTGTATTGCGTGTACTTTTTAATAGTTTAAGAAGATAACATTTTATTGATTTAATTATGATGCACTCTGATGAGAACGGCCTAAATAATATCACTGATTGTATTCGTTACCAAGGGGATAAGTCATTCATAAAAACGAAGCCGGAGGATAATTTTACTTAGTTCTGAGGTCTAATGCTAGTTCTGAGCTACGTAACTTTGATTTTTGCGATTAAAATATTTGCTAACTGAGTTATCCGAGCGTCTCACTCCATATACGCCAGTCCGAACGCTCATTTTTGTTATGCTTTAATTTATATAATTGAATAGATTATATCTTGTGCAACAAATACAATAGAAGGTAATACCCAACCTAATGACTTTCCTGAATTCCATGATTTAGGTGTATGACGTATAATGTCATGGGTTCGATTCCAAGATGTGGTACTAGAGTGTTTATACAGTGCAGTTAACATTCCTACAGTAACATTTTTACAATAAAGTGTACGATTGCCAACTTAGATTAATTGTACGTTAGCCTGTATACCACATTAATCAAATTCATCTAAAATCTCTTGATTGTTGTCTCTTGGCCGTTGAAAGATGATCAGTGCCCCACTATCTACTGTGTTCAGATTTAAACACATTCTCCCGCACAGGTCTTTGTAGCGATTCGATTTTCCACATGTAATGTGGCTCAAGAAATAAATTCATATTCCCGAATAAAAAGACTATTAAAGTGTAACAATGCTTTGCACCTTAATATTAAAAAAACACGAAAAAATAACAAAGATAATATAAACTTATCCGGTCTCTTATCTTACCCGTATTCAATTAAGACTTTTAACTGCAGCCTGTAGTGAGGAGTTGGCACCGAAGCGCTAAGGCTCTGCCAGAATTCTGAGACAAAGATGTTTCATTTCCAAACGCATTATTCCTTGAAATTAAAAAATTATAATAAAATCTGACGATTTAAAAAAGCCTATTTATTCATAATACATCCATTGGAGAACCGGTCATTGTTTGTTGAGATAATTGAACAAAACTGTTATGACCGTTAAAATACATTATTTACATTTATAAATTGTTTTTGTTTTGTTTGTATAATATGTTATATTTTTACGGATTTTTATTTAAAATATATATTATTATCAACTGTAAATTTAATAAATTTTGCCAAGAAAGAAAATACATAAAAACATACAATGCAAAATATAAATGTATTAAAATGTACAATTGTTATAAATAAAATACATTACAGAGGTCACTATATACGACATGACCACACCAAAGTTAATTAAAGTTTAATTGCCTTTCCAAAACCTCTCATTACGCACTTCCCACAAATTGTAATACCAAATGAGTTTACTCTGAAGCGTGTCCAGTAACCAATACATGCCGATGAGGTATTCAATACTCATCACCAGGAAAAGGTTTACTTACACTACAACCATACAAAAGTCAGATGTTGGAAATCACAATCATTTCTAATGAAACAGTTTTTAATGATTAATATTTAATGGTCTATTGTGGTTTATAGAATGGTCCCACAATATATTATAATTAACTATTTTATATTAAACTGCTCGTAGTTATACAAAGTTTGCAATACTACGTTGCGGTAGCTCAAATAAATTTCAATTCTGTATCTTATTGCATTAGGGTAAATCTATCACTATGCCACATTGTTAAAATGTTATATTAAATAAATACAATTAAATAAATAATAACAAATTTAAATATATATAAATTTATTTATTGCTCTAATTTCTCGTTACCTATATGCCATAAGACCAACGTCAAAAGCTGCGCTAACGCTCAGCCAAATCTCATGGAGTCATATTCTTAATTTAAACAAGAAGTAGGTCTGATTTAATTTCAATTTATTGAATTTAAATAATTTGAAATAGGCTACAGAAAAATTTGACCTAGTATATAAAAACCATACAATACAAATTATTTAATAAAACATTTACCTCTACGAATGGGGTCAGGCAAAAAAATTCCTTCTCCCACATCCTGGAGTCTGCAAATTCCTGAAAATTCATTCCTGTTGAAAATTGCTACAGATAATGGCAGAAGTCTGATGGAAGTACGATTCCAATGGAGGTTGAAAGATGGTCTGTGCTTCACTAATGTACTGTATTCAGATTTAAACACAATTTCCCCACAGCGATTGGAGTTTTCTTCATGTAATGTCACTCAAGAAATTAATTCAAATTCCTGAAGAAAGTATAATCAATATCTACTTCCTAAAATGGTGAATGACTTACTCTTGAATTTAGTACCACATTATTAATCCAGTCTTCTGGCAATTCCTAGGGAGATTTGTAATACTGATAATCATTTTTCTATTGCAATCCATGTTAGAATTACAAAGAATTGGAAAGGTGATTTTTACGGACTGTTGTCGTTTCACAATGTGATTCACGTGTAATGGCAAAATCACTAGATAGTTTTTATTTTAATTTGGCCACTACATGAATCGCAAAAGATTTCTAAGTGTTTTAATTTAAGGTCTAAAATATTAAAAATGAAATAGTTTCACATTGATGCCACTTCATCGGCTCCTTTCGGGTCCATTTCATCCATTTAGCAATAAAACACTGAGTCACCAGTTGATAAAATGAGAACTTTAACCACATAGAAGCTTAACTGTCAACGATAATATACATCATTGGTTGCTATATTCGGAAGACTAATTTTAGTTTGAAAGTCCAGGGTTATTATTTCTTTATCAATTACATTAGATGAATATGCTCATGTAATCTTTTCCGGTCTTTAAATATCTGAGCTTTCTTTTTGTACACTATGTTTTCCAAAGCAAGCTTTCTCAACTCATATGACAACCTAGTTTTACTTCCACCGTCTAGCGTTTGTTCTTACATTTTGCTGTTAATAAGTTTGAACTCAGTTTGAATCTTATCACAACTACTCCACGTACCGCTACGTGGATAGCCAAAACGTAAATTAATTATTTTTTCCAAATATTTTTTCGACAATATTCATAGGAAACGCGAGAATAGTTGTCAGCTTTGTGAAGGTCCTGCATTTTTTAACGTTTAATAATTCAGGTAAGTATATTACGAGTATTTCGTTTTGTTTATGCTATAATGGATTTGAAGCCCCTTAAAAGAACTACATAAGCTCCAATTTCAGGTGATGACCGGCAATGTTAATGATCAAAAAGACCCTTTTTGTCTTCCGTTCCTTTTCGGTACTTGTTAGAGATTTCAGAACATGTGTTACTCTCTTAGATGACACACCATGAAGGGATAAAAAAGCTTTGTAAAAAATTGAAATCTCCTTAACTAATTATTCATCCTCATGGACTCATGTTTTGTAAATGAAAGCGTTACTATGAAATTTCACCTAGTCTTTATATTTACTTAGTCTGCCAAGTTTTAAATTATGTACTTTTATTACACCGGCTAGATGCAACGACTGCTCATTGTTAGATGACAGGGTATTAAAATCATTTATAATATTTTTTACATTGTCCTTTTGAAAGTTTTTGCAAAAATTTAAGTCTTTTGCAGTCACAGTCAGGTCTAGTTTCATAAGAGCACAACCTGGTTATCTTCATTACATCGCTGGAGCGTCCATAAAATGTTCTTTTCTTCGTACCCACACATTCACAACTGATTTATAAATAGATTCACAATCACTATTTAAAGCACTTTCCCTCTCACTATTATCTATATTCAAAAGAAATTTCACACAGAAGGACAGCTAACTTCCACTAGACACTACCGGCTTTAACTGGAAAGTACGCAGTCACGTTACAGCGTGTTGTCAACTGCTGGAAAGACTAGTCTTTGTTGCAGTGGAGGAGCTGACGTAGATCCTTATTGAAGAGTACAGCATTACTTAAAATTACTACTATCATTCCTTTTGCATAAGACGAACCCTTGCAACTTTCTATTGCCTTTGGCTATCCATTACAGACATAAGCTGAAAAGCAGAAAAAAGTGACTCCCGTCCTTTTTGCAGTGTGGTCCTCATATGTCTGGCAAAGATTTTCACTTTTACCTTCGTTAAACCTATTGTAGATTTCCAAAGTGTTTAGAGTATAACCAAAACATGATTCTAATTTTTTATCTCAGGTACTATGCTTGTAGGCTACGTAGATAGTAAATAAATAATAAATAAATAAATAAGGCCTTTATTCTTGAGCGGATTTCAGTTTACAATCTGTTTTACAAATCGACTCACGTCAAACTAATCATAACAGTACAATTCGTATTTTAAAACTGTGACACACAAATATTGCGTGCTGGTAATTTACATAGAAAATTCATACTTAAACAACAATACATCATTAAGGTACATATACAGTTTTAACTTCCTTTTTGAAAGTTTTAACAGACAAAGTCTTTATAACTGGTGGTAAGGCATTGTACTCCTGGGGTCCAAAGTACGAGAAGGACCTTTTTGTAGCCTCCAACCGCACACGCGGCAGTTGCAGCTTGTCGTCCTGTCGAGTGTGCCGTTCTCTTAGAGTCGCTCGCGCCACTAGTTTCCGTCTCAGGTAAGAGGGTTCACCAGTTACCAAAACCTTATGCACCAATGTCACAGTTTGGAGCCTACAAATATCTTGAACAGAGTGTAAATTTGCTCTTTTGCGATAAGGTGAGATGTGGTCAAATTTTTTTAGATTATAAACAAACCTCAGCGCATTGTTCTGTATCCGTGCAAGGATGACATTTGCCTCTTGAGTTAAGCAGCTACCAAACACTGGAAGGGCGTAATATATTGATGGAAATACCAGAGAATTTACAATATGCAGCTTTGAAAGCATTGGAATTAACGCTCTGTATCTATTCAAAACTCTCAATTTACACACTGCACGTTGAGAAATCAATTCAACATGTTTAAGAAAGTTTAGCTGATTGTCAATTATAACTCCCAGGACTTTAACAAAAACACGATCTTCCAAACAAATACCCTCAACAGAAACAGAGAGAATACTCCTGTTCATGGTCTCTTTAATGGATGGTGAGCAAAAATGCACCACAGAACACTTATCTGCATTCAACTTTAGGCCATGTCCCTCCGACCACTCTTTAACCCTACGCAGATCAGCATTGAAACACTGCACCGCTTCATGGACACCTGGAGGGGGATATGTTAGAAGCATCTGAGAGTCATCCGCATAGGAGTAGAGTGAACACGAGGACAATGCAAGTTCAAGATCAGCAGTATATAAAATGAACATAACAGGCCCTAAAAATGACCCTTGAGGAACCCCTGTATCCTTCGACAGCGAGGAAGAGCAGTTTTCTTTTACCTTCGTCACCTGACTCCGTCCGCTCAAATATGAGCCAAACCATTTTATAGCGATTTCGTTAAACCTATAGAAATTTAATTTGGCAAGAAACAGTTCATAATTCACTGAGTCGAACGCTTCAGAGAAATCAAGCGTCGCCAAAATACTTCCAAAACCTTTATCTTTCGCTACATGCAGCTCATCCATAATGTTTATCAAGGCGGAGGTAGTGCTGAAAGACTTCCTAAAACCAGACTGATGTACAGGAAGAATATTTTCAGCCTCAATGAAAGCTGTCAACTGATTCACCACCACCTTCTCAAGGATTTTCGACATGGCCGGAAGGATCGATATCGGCCTAAATTGGGAAATCACACTTGGATTCTTTATTTTGGGTATGGGCGTGACAAGACTTTGCTTCCAGCATGATGGAAAACACCCAGAAGCAAGGGACAGGTTAACCAAATGCGTAATAGCTCCCAAGCAATATGGGCTCATGGCTTTCACTAGCCTGATAGATATTCCATCAGTCCCCACAGCCACTGACGTAATGTTATTCATTATGCATTTGATCTCACCCTCAGTAACTGGCACAAAATTGAAACCATGCGCTAGATCCTCACAAACATTGTTTCTGTAGAAATTCAGTTTCTCGAGGCTAATCCTGCTTCCACCACCCATGCCTGCAAAGTACCTGTTGAGGTCATCAGCTGAGAATCTTATATCGTCACTATTACGGTCATTTTCCAGCACTCCACCGGACCGTAAAACACCCCAGAATGATTTAGAGTCCTTACAATTCAGCTTGTCGTGAAAGTAATTTCGTTTTGCTCTTCTGATGGCGCAGTTCAATTTATTTCGTGCCTAGTACGCTGATATAATGTGATAAATATAGAATGCAGTAGATTATTACATGTGAAGGGAGGCATTTCATACCAATCATACCAATTTCGTAAATAACGTCTCATTCTTTATAACGTTTAAATATTAATATTGAGTACTAATTTTGTTTTATTATTTAAAACTATTATGTAATTATGTTTTCGTTGCTTTCTAATTAGTATTATGTGGTTTTTTTGTCATAGAGTGTGTTTTTACCATTATACATGAATGAGATTCATTAGTTATTAAGCCTGAAAAAGAAATAATAAAACTTAGTATCTAAATTACTAGGATCTTTGATCGTGGAATATGCATAGAATCACTGCACAAGTCTCACAGCACTGCTGAATACATATTAGAAACTATAATCATTCAAGATTTAGATAAATGTTCACTATTCTATAATAGTGATGAAGAATATTGTAGCCTACACTACATGAAACGAGCTGTGTTTGAAGATTTGTAACAACGTGTTATGTTATCTTAGCTTTCATTGTTAAGTAATGAACATGTTATTTTAAAGACTGTGTTACGGGCGTAAGGAAACAGTAATTTTGGGCCTGGATTGGTTTAACTATTTATCCCTAAGAAATCGTTTATTTTAGGAATAATAAGCAAAAAATTATGATATTGGGATAAGTACGATATAAGTAATAAAGGAAATAAAAGATAAACGCGAGATATAAATTTTGTTGAATACTAATGAATAATAATGCGTTAAGAGTTTGATTAAGTAACCAACAAAAACATTGAAGTTACAAATTCTTTTCTAATCTTTATGTTTAATACTAAATGATAATGATCTATAGACTTGAAGTTTCGCATGCAACCTGAGGGTACCAGGTTACACAACATGTTGTGTGCCGTACACGTACCATAATTTTATTAATAGTTAAACATTGTTGTCGCGGATTTAGGTATATCTATTCAATAGGTAGATTTTAACACACGAACAAACAATTCATCTATCATCCGCTTTTGGTACACATTGCGTGTCACATTTGACAGATACAGTATATATAGACTTATATATATATATATATATATATATATGATTCAATTGATAAAATTATATCAAATGGAAATACAGTTAAAAAAGAAACGCCAATTAATTAAAAATTATAAAAAACGGCGGTAATTAATTAAACAAAACGTTCCAAATAAAATATCTCATTATTTCAACGCCATTTGTTAGTCTTTGTACCAAACACAACTTTGATGTGTGGTGGCTAAAATAATGGATTACTTCAGTTATTGCCGATTAATATTGTCCACCACATTAACTAAAAATTGTGTTCTTGGTTTAATCGTTTTAATACTTATGTTGCAAGTATAGTAAGCTTTTATCAATTCAAACATACATACGGCGTTTCAGAACTAAAAAAAGTTATAGTTTCGACGATTTTGGCTTCATTCATTTCACCTTTTATAATAAAAAATATACAAATCTCGATATTATTCATGTATAAAATGTGGAATAAGATATGTCTTTTATTTTCAACAGTTTTAATTCTACGGGATGCTAAATATAATAAGATTTAGATTGTTTTTATAAACAACAACCGCTTAAATAACTGTTGAAGTTTTATGCGTATATTTACTGTGAGCTAGTGTCATGTTTCAAGAGATTACAGATTATCCTCATGGAGTCGTCCGGTGAAACCCTATGCTACCACATCTCTTCCCCAAGGAGCGTGACCCTCATAACGTAATCATTAATCTCAAACTCACCATGAGTGAAACTGTCCAGGAAACATTATATCCTCCCTTATATCTTGTATCTCTTAGATATAATACCTTATATCTAGTTTGCCTTATTTGGCTAGCATCCCTTCATGTTGTAGTTATTACAAGATATTGTCAATGTTTAATTTCAATACATTCTTGGTGCTCAAATTTATTTACCTTTATCAATTAATGGAGCAAATCTTTTTTTGCATTAAACATCTTACGAAACGAAAGAACGAAACGAAAATTTGATAAGGAGGCATTTATCAAGCAAATAATACATAATACAATCGTATATTTATTGTTTAGGACATTCTAAATTTAACGTATATAGTGTTTAAATCATGTAAAAATTTGTTTATATTTTTAATAATATTATTTGTACAAGAAGAAAGAATAAATGTAAGCTATCATAGCCTTCTTATAAAGGTTACAGAGAAATAAAATTTTAATACATAATTTAAGATTAGAAATTACTATTTGTTATAAAATCTTTTTATAATTAAGTAATTTTACATTTTTTCGTATGAGTAACCATGGTGGATTAAGAAAATCTCAGAATAAATGTTTTAACACTCTCAGTACAGTCATGTGCCATTTTAACTATCTCCTAAATATCTCGAGGAAATAGCATCTGTGGATTTTATATTTTGTATAAAACTTCATTCGACATAAACAAGAATGCACATACTTGAAATTTGGCATGCAATCTTAACGTACCCTGTAACGCGACATATCGTGTGGCATACGCCTTATTAATAATGTATGAACATTGGATTCCCGGATTTAGTTATATCATTAGTAGAGCTAGATTGCAATATATTTATACTAATGTATAATCTGTATATTACATGTTTCTTAATTGTAACTACTTAGAATTAATTGATACGACGAAAACATACTTTATTGCTTGCTTTTGTTTTGTGGCTCCATTTGGTTCTTCGATCACTATTCTAAAGCTTGTAGTGAGTATCTCACTACCAAGGTATTACTATCGTGCTTTCTTATCAGTGCCCTTTTCCGTTAAGCTATAAAAAGTAAGAACTTAGCTCTGCTTTATTCGTAACTATTTATATAAACATACTTATATATATATATATATATATATATATATATATATATATATATATATATATAAGTATATATATATGTATAAAGATAGAGAAAGAATAACCCTTTGTATTGTAGTGGCATTTAGAAAAAAATATTAAAATTATGCACACCAGAAACATTAAATGTTACGTAAAGAAACAAGGACCCTGCGTATCACGACTTAATTTAAACCGTATATTAACAATATTTTACATTAATAATGAAATGCTATGATTTGTTGTTTTAGATCCTTTTATGTGTTACTAGAACTCTTTTAAACCCGCATAGCAACGTCTATAGTAGAATCCAACTGGATTTAAAGCCAAATAAGAGTTTGATTTAGTTCAGGAAATATGCTATATTAGTTCTGCACATTTGATATAAATTGCAATATTACAACCATATCTAAAAAAACTCACGGTAACAGTCAAACCACTCATTGAACTGTGATACTGTATAAAAAAGAAGTAATTGAAAATGTTGACGAATATCAAAACGCACATCAAAGCTATGATGAGCACAAAGATAATGAATAGCGTTGAAGTAATGACGTCATTTATTCACAGAGTTTTGTTTAATTAATTACCTTCACCATTGACGTTGGTTTGTTTCTCGTGAAATGTTTCAATCTCAATTATCGTTTTGATATTAATGAAGTGGAAATAAAAAACAGTTACCTTCCTTATTACACAATTTAGCATCCAAATTAATAAATTAAATATATTTTTAACACAAATTTTTTGGAGAGAAATTTAGTTAAATTCAATCGTCTATCAACTATTTTTCCATATTTTATCAAAAGTTCTTATAGCTCTCATAGTCTAACTCTCTGATGTGTACCATTCTCTCTTATTACCACTAGTGTACATAGTTTTTACTTTATGATGCCTGTCGACGAATACACGCCAACGTGAAACATGATGCAATCGAGAAAATGGCTTATGGATATATTCATTGAAGATTTTCATATAGAGAAATATATAGTGAGAATAAACTATAAAAATGTTTATACATGTAATCGTATTTTTTAGATAATCAGCATTAGAATCTAATTCATATTGTGAAACATTTATGGATTTCAGATTTCGTTTTTATAAACCTGTTTGTAATTTCAGCCAAACGTTAGAAACACCGCCTTAGTTGCGCCACGCGCAATTTACTAACGTTCTCTCTTAAGTAATCTAATCATGATTGTGTTTATTTCACCATCCAAAATGTCCTACGACAGCCCTTCCGATTTTGAATACCCAGGTGAGAATAGTGCAAGGTCGTTTGACAGGCTTCTCTGGTGTTGCTTTCACAATTTAAAAACGATAGCTCATTTTATTTTATATATGTCGTGCGAACATATAGGCAAATATAAAATCATACAGAAGAGAAATATTTAACACCCTTACACCCTCCACCGTCACACAAAGTAAACATTATCTTATCCCACTGAGTGATAGGCTTCATCGACGCTGAGTATATGACCGAACATATACCATCGTATAATTAATTTTTGCCTATATAGAAATAGAATTTCATGGGCATTTTAAAGTTTACTGATGCACAAATATAGCAACATGATATATTTCCATATCTCTTCATTTAGTTAGGTTTCATGGAAGAGTTGAAATAATAAAATTATTCGTTGGGCTGAAATAGCATCTTTTTACCAACTATAAAAATTTATAAATTTTACTCTACAATTTTATTTCACTCTAGCAATAAAAATGTCACATATAAAAATCTCATATGATTTTGCTCTGTTAAAAAAATTAATGTTCGCTCATATTTCCTCGCTGACATCAAGTTTACTCACTCGACCAATATAAGAATATTCACTTACGCTCACCCATGGAGTGACATGCATTATTAAAATCAGTGTTACTTCAATATAAATGAAGCTTCATGCAATCATTCAAGACAGATCGTACTGGTACAGGTCAGTTCTTTTCCAAAATATCGTACAGAAAGACAGAGAGATAAACAGACAGAAATGAAGATCTCCGATTCCTCGATATGTATATAAGCTTTGCTAACGTTCAGCTAATCATGTGTGGCATATAAATAAGAATATTTTTATATAAATACTTTTACACTAATTTTACTTTATCACGATCATAGGAATAGGCCAGGGATTGGGCCTAGAATGTGAAGATTAAAGTACAATACGTAGAAGACTGTAAGGTTGAACTTTTACTTCTTTTAATGACTCCAGGCAGTTTTATCTGGAAAAATACACCAATTTTCCTGGATGTTTGAATCCCCTCCGGATTTTAACCATGAGCCTGGTGAATATATTCTATGCAGTAGTCTTAATCAATTTGTATTGCTATCCTCTTTAAGTACAATACAATATTTTTTCAATAATTATGTTAATATGTATTATGTACTATTAACTTTGATACTTTTTGAGTACATTTATTTTAGAACAATAGTAGGTCTAACAGAGATGGTAGCAATAAATATGTAAATTACATCTGTCTGGAATATTTCTTTTTTTTAATTAAGTAGAGGCAAACCCCTTGTTATAATTTTCTGCCTGTCGTTATGATCCACTGGCCTTTGCGAGAACCTTGGCAATAGCAGAATAAAGAAGAATGTTGGTACAGTACAGGGTGGGCAGTAGTAATAGAAGTGAATCAGTTGCAGGTATTAATTGAACATCCACTATCTCTAATTCAGATCCAAGCTGCCACACCTTAGGCTATGATGTCTGGACTTATTTGAAGAATGAGGGACAATGTTGTGTGCAGTCGATTAAACATCTAAAAACTCTGAGCAGCTTTTGTACTATCTAATTATAAATTATGTGCACACAATGACTCGAAATTAAGAAATTGAACCTCCAACTTCAAATTTATCTAATTTCCGTTTAGTCGTAAATGAAGTCAGATAGCTTTTATTGAAGTTTGTGTAAAATTATGTTGTTATTATTATTATTAAATATGCTACTACAAATTAGACACTAAAATACTTAAGTTAAAGAAATAAATATATACTCTGTTGACTTTAGCTCCAGATCACCTTCCTTAAGAGGTGATAGCATCACTAAGGTGTAGCGTCTGGAATCTGACGATGTTAAAAAGTTGACTCCTGGAATATGGAGTAATCTTTGTCTGAAAAGATAGTAAAAATTTACGAAGAAGAAGCTCAAAATTAATTCTTTACATAGTTTCGACTTCAAAGTTACATACAAACTATAGTGTAATATACGTTAAGAGGTATTCTCATTGTATCATCAGGTTCACAGTTGAGTACACTACGATGTTTTAGACACGAGCTCTAAGAACGGTGAAGCGTTAGAGTTTTCTACAAATAACCTAGCGATTCTTGGAAGAGTTCATTCAATTTATGTTATATTAAATTTCAAACTTATGTGCAGATACTTCGGTTTTGTTTTATTTACAATGGTTAGTACATATTTAAATTTTTTTTACTAGCTCAATATAATAAATGTGGTTAAAATATCAAAATTTAAAACTATAGTGTTTGATGTTCTGGTATAATATTGAAGTATTAAAAATATATAAGTAAATAAATGTTTCAATAATGATTTGCCAGCTATTAGGTAGAAAAGTCAGATCTTCCCTCAGGGCTGTGCCGGCTATTTTGTAGATATTTTAATAAATTTAACTTTAATTTAAAATCTACCAGGGTGTGGTAGACCTGGGCCTCTACAGATGCAAGCAAAATTATAGTGTTCCGTATATTGTATTCAAAACAACTTATCCCTAATCACTGAACAAGTTTAAACCTGTTGTGATCCCTTGTGTAACTATCGGCCCAGAGCGAAGTACGATTACAAGTTAATAACTGGAGCGAAGTGAGTTTTTATCTTAGTTTATTAGTGACTCTCTAACCTTGACATTGCAAACTGATAAGAACAGCACAGGGTCACGTCGTCCGCCTGGAAGTTCGCGCATGCGCACTACGAACAAGAACCGCCAACTACGCGGAGCGGGATTACTCTCGTCGCGTCGCCGCCACGACGCCTGCATTTTGACTGCCCCTACCATTTCCTTACGCCACCCGCCGCACTTATCTGCATTGCGCACTGTGTATGCTATAACTGCAGGCGCTATCCATCTACCCACGATGTTTGAAATTGAATTGACTCGCAATGGAAGACCGAATATAGTATTTAAAACTCACAAATACAGAGAGAGTTACACAGTGAAGTCGGGCGAGATAATCTGGCGCTGCCTTGGCCGGACGTGCGGAGCCACAGTAAAAACGGATGCGAGAGAAAACAACAATCACAGTGACGCAAAGCAAGCACTCAGGTCCCCACCCCGTAACCATGAGGGCGCTATCATCCCCATCGGTCCCCATCACCTAACCACGTCGGCGCTACCTCTACACCCTCACTGACGGCGTCCCCCGTACCCACTGCCCCATCCTCCACTCCGAGACGTACTGGCGCCGCGACGCCTTCACCTGGGCCTGTCGCTGAAGTCACGCCTGCTGGTTCTCCATCTAATTCTGAAACTGCCCTCCTTATGTTTCGGGTTCGACGGATCTGACTACCGAAAATGCAGGACTCAGGGAGCAGGTCCAGCAGCTCAAAAACCAATTGAAAGTGCGTCCTGGATCACTCCATCGAGTCAGACATGCGGCCTGATGCAATATACGGACCAGGTTTTTGTGGCTAATACCCCACGGCCCCCGACTTGCCAACACGCGCCTCTGTGACGAGCTGCAGCGTTCAATGTGATCTCCCGCTTGACTGCAGGGACCAGCGATGTGCTGAGACTAGGGACCTCGTCGACCGCCTTAAGACAACAATTGAAGTACTGGAGGCTGAGCTCCAGAGCCTGAGGGCTCCGCGATGTGGGAGTGGAGAAGGGGAAGGTTCATCGGAATGGCCAGTGCAAACAAAAACTCGCCACCCTATTAGCACAAAGAATAGGTATGAAATATTAACCACCGAAGAAACAGATTCCCCCAAACTTCCAAATGGGCAAAATAAGACACGACCCAAAAGGAAGAAGAAACGTCGTCCAAGGGAGCCATCAAAGCCATTAAAATCTTATCAGCCAGTTAATGAAACGTCTCTCTTGTTTTCCTCCATCCATATAGAAGGAGACAGCCACGGACGAGGCTTGGCGGCTTTGGTGCGGCGAATGGTGAATCGGAGGACCGCCGTGAGTGGGGTCTGCAAGCCGGGGGCTACTCTCTTGGACGCGACATCCGACAGTCTGCCACCAGTTGGGAGTTGCTGTGCCATTATTGCCGGCACTAATGATGTCGCCACCGGTCAGCAGAATAATATATACAAACACCTGGAGCGCCGCATCGCTAGTAAGTTGAGGACTGCCAGAGTTGTCGTCGCTACTCTGCCCCATCGACACGACCTGCCTTCAAACCACCCTATCAATTTGGAGACCGCACGAGTGAACGCGTACATTGAGGAACTGTGCGTGAGGCATCGTGGGGACTGTAGTACTTGACTTCAACCTTATCCAGCGTAAGGCGTTCACACCCCACGGGATGCACCTGCAGCCGCAGCACAAATATCTACTGGCCGAGCTCCTGTTGATTGTGTGAAGAAGCTGACATCGCTTTCCGCCGCCCCAGAGGTCCCGTCGCCGGCAGCTACCTGCGAGCTGCCATCGGTGACGCCGGCTGCTGCTTCTACGTCGCCGCCTCCAGCTTTGGTCCACACTCTGCCCTTCGACACCTATGCTGAGGCTGTAAAGAAGTCAACACACAGCCAACCACAATGCACCTGCACAAAAAAACTGTATATTCGCAGACAATGTAAAAGCAGGCTAGTATCACCAGAACTAGAGCGTCAAAATTTGCGCCAAACTTGTCAAAAAACAACCAAAAATCAAATCAACAAAATTCAAAATTCAACCAAAATGTTTTCTGTTGTGCATCAAAACTCACAGTCTGCCACAAATAAAGTAGACGAATTGTCTCTAATGGCAGGCGAGCTTCACCCTGATGTTCTCGTAATCTCCGAACACGGTTTCAAATCTGAAACTGTCCAACAGTTTCAGGATTGAGGACTATGTATTGGCAACATCTTTCGATCGATCGCATTTTAAAGGGGGAGGTGTGGCAATTTTTGTAAAATTCTGGTCTGGAATTCCTGCCATTCAAGGTCAATCACACTTGTGATCTAGATTTTGAAGTGTCGGGATAAAAATGAATATAAATTCCAAAGACAAAATCAACATAATTGGCATTTACCGATCTCCAAATGGGTGCAGCAACACATTCTTTGAACATTTTTGAAAATCTTTTAAAATTACTCGATTTAAAGTTGTCCAAGTTCATCATAACTGGCGACTTCAATATTGACGCCTTAGACCACACACCGATCCCCTGACCCAGCGGCTACGGGACATTCTTAAATTCTTTCGGGCTGATTTGGTCGATAAACACTCCAACACGAGTAACCGCCACATCGAGTAAAGCCATCGACAACGTAATCACAAACATCCCAAACGCCTCGGTCACTGTAATCAACGCGGCCATCTCTGATCACTTCGCTCAGGAGACCATTATTAGTCATTGTTCGTCTCGGACTCAAATTCCTCCATCCAAATTCAAAAGAGACTTGAGGTCTGAAAACATCGCGCTTTTCAACTCGACCTTAGGCAAAAGAAACTTGGGCCTTTTTAAATCATTCTGACAGCGTAGAAACAGTTTTTTTCGGCATTCCACGACCGCTTAGTTTTAACTTGAATACAACTTGCCCTTTTAAATATATCAAAGAAGTGAAAAAAAGAAAAACAAACTCTTGGATGACTCAAGAAATACTCCATTTGCGAGATCGTTTGAGGTTCTATCATTCGATTTACGTAAGCACAGACTACGAAACAATTTAAATCATTTTTTAGAAATTTTAAGAGCCAATATCGAAAAACTATAAAATTCGCAAAAACACGGGAAGTTGAAAACAAACTTAGCAATTGCGAAAACTTTTCCAAAACTGCTTGGAGCATTATCAAAAATGCAACGACCCAACCTACTGGTTCAAACGCTTTAAAAACAACACCAAAACTGAAAATCGAAAAACGAACTCCTGACAGATTCATTAAAAGTAGCTAATGAGTTCAATTCTTTTTTTTCCCTCCGTTGCTACGTTTGGCCCACCATTCAGAGGCTCCAACTGTGTTGAGGTGTCATCGATGGACCGATCTCATCAATGGTGCTGTCTCCCCGTGAGTGAGGAGGAGGTGTCCCGCGTGATACAGGGACTCAAACCAAAAAAATCTTGTGACATTAACGGCATGTCTGTGAGGCTGCTCAAACGTTGCTATAAGCATATTTTGACACACACACCACAAACTTGATCAACTTGTCTTTCGCTCAAGGCATCTTCCCTTCCCTTTTGAAATTAGCGAAAGTCACACCCATTTTCAAAAAAGATGATCCCTGCCTTGCGGAAAATTACCGCCCCATTTCAATCCTTCCGGTCATGAGCAAAGTTTTTGAAGTGGTTTTTCTGAAGAGATTTGAGCTGTTCCTTGGCAGGTATCAAATTCTTTGTCATGAGCAGTTCGGCTTCAGAAAGAAACAAATCCACTATCGATGCCGTCACAAATTTTTATTGAAACAGTTGTCGATGGATTGGAGAAGCGAGAACATGTGCTAAAGCATATTTCTCGACCTATCCAAAGCATTTGACTGTGTACATCATGATACATTGTTGTACCAGTTGAAGACGTGCGGGGTTCGAGGTCTGCCACATGAATGGCTCTCGTCTATACCTCAGGGATAGAAGCCAGTGTGTGCAGATTGCGAATTCCCTGTCAGAAAAAGTTAGAATGGCCTATGGAGTCCCACAGGGATCTATACTTGGACCAGTCTTGTTCCTTGTGTACGTCAACAGGCTGAACTCATCGCTCCTGAGAGGGAAAATGGTCCAGTATGCTGACGATACAACGCTTTTGTATTAAAGCTCCAACAAAACATGAATTAGAATAATTTCCTTTTTAGAACTGAATTCGTGCATTCAGTTTTTTTCTAAATTAAAATCTGAGGACCAACAACTCCAAATCAAATGCACTAGATTTTCTGTTTGCGGCAAAGAGAGATTGAGGATCGCGCTGCTGTGATGGCGGACGATGTCCTCATAGAGGAAACTGATTCCACCAAGTTTCCTCGGAATGTACCTTGATCGAGGTCTGACTTGGGACGATCACATTGAAAGTACCTGCTCAAAGGTTTCTTCCCGGCATTTATGCTCTACGGAATCTTTCAAAATTTTGCTCCCCGGGATGTACTAAAAATGGCCCTAGCTTCGGCCTTGTACACCCCCCATCTAACGTACGGTTGAGGCTATGGGGCAGCTGTTCTAAATACAAATTTGAGCGAGTATTTAGAAGTCAAAAGAAAGCAGTCCGCTTCATTTCAAAATTGAAATCCCAAAATTCCATGCAGAGATGCCTTTAGGGAGCTTGGATTGCTAACTTTGCCCTGTCTCTACATCCTCGATGGTCGCCCTGTACTGCCGATTTAAGTGCGAGTTGGTCCGGGGCAGGGACGTCCATCAATACGGGACAAGAGGCAGGGACAACCTTCGGTTACATCCTCACAGAACAACCGCATTCAAACGTTTGCCATCCGAGGTTGGTGTTAAGCTGATCAACAAGCTCCCTGATGAAATCAAAAATTTGAATGAACCAAAAAAATTTAAAGCTCGATTGAGACACTTTTTTGGTGTCGAGGGTGTTTACTCAGTGGAAGAGTTCATGATGAGCCGCTGGGATGAAATTTAAAGTAATTGGATCATCCTCTATTTCTGGTGGTAAAATTTAGAAGATTTTAAAACGTATGGCTGTAAGTATGAGTCTTAGGAATGAATGTGGACTGTATATGAACGGTATGAATGAGTGCAATTTAAAATAGATGTACATATTTCAAAATAATCTAATTTGACGATTGTATGCAATTTTTATAATTGTTGACACAATAAAAAGTATTATTATTATTATTATTATTATTAAAGTTCATAAAATTGGGAATAAGTTCAGAATCAGTTCTACATAACTGTTAGATTTAAATTAAGTTCATTATGAATGTGATGATAAGGTGGATTGACGAAATATTAGATTGACATAAATATTATTAATCAACAATAAAATTAGCCTCATTAAGAAGAAATTATGTCAATGTAGTTTATAATATTAACAGAACTAAGCGATTTATATCATATTCATGATAAATGAGAAAGGAATGATTTATGAAATATAACATTAACCAAGAAGTCAAACTTCGACACTGTGAAAACTATGTTTTTAAATAATAATGCCACAGTTAGTACAGTTGTTAAACGTTAGTATTAGCAGAGATATCTTCCAGTGTCCAGTTGTCAAACATCAGACTTGGTTACCTGACAGCTGGAGAGGAGAGGCTTTAGAAGGGTTTTTGTTTCAGAATCATTGGACAAGGGTAAGAATTTACAAGGATAATCTCTTGGCTCGAATCTCCCCGGCTTTATGGGCTGTAACATACGTGACGGAATGTTTATTAAGCCTGTATAAACACTTATCATGCTTACGTATTGTCCGACGTCACAATAAAATTTAATTTTCATCTTAAAAGGTATTTTCGTGTTCTATAATAAAGAATTAATCAATAATAATATCGGTACTAAAAGATAGTTAATCTGATAATATTTTTATGATTAAAGTATTTAAACCAGAAACGAATTAAAACTACCAGTAAAAAACTAAAAAAAGTGTTTAAAAAATTTGTTTTAGTTAACCATTCAGAATTTTAATTGAGAGTTATTAATTTTGATAACTGGTTTAGTTCTGGAGGCAAATTATTAGTTTTCACTGGCATCAAATGTAATACATTCTAATTGAACACTTTCCTGTTTCCAGATCCAATTAAACCTTAATCAGATCTATGTAATTTCTTTGGATAAGTATTATTATCCTTGCTAAATTTTTCATCCCATCAAATAAATGTCCATGTTAATCTGAAGATAGAAAGTTCAGTTTATATATTTTTTTATTACGTATAAACTGTCAACTTTACATACAATAGAGTTTTATTATTAATGCTTTCTCGTTACAATGCAATAATAATTTGAAATATATTTATTATTAATGTAGTTTGACCATTAGCAAATATTAACTTGTATATAGTATGAACTTGTGATAAGTAAGCTGATGACACTTATTGTATTGCTATAAAAATAATACAAATATATAATACTAATAATTCATAGATTATAACATTGAAATTAAAAGAATGCCAAATTAAATTTACTTGTTTATACTAGTTTTATTTTATTGGAATTATACAATAACTATCTTAGCCTGCAGAAGAATATGTAGATATTGTTAACCATCCGAATTAGAGTATAACCTAAAAAAAGGTGGTTCCAACTGATATTTATATGGTCGTTAACGTGACAAGCGTTATAATTAGATTTTAGTTTGAAAAGGATTTAATTTGACTGTTTAGCTCAACACAGTGAAAAATATTTTAAACATTGGTTAAATAAAACAAGTTTTTTGAAAATATTGTATATGACTATTCATTTATGACAAAATTCAATCTTCAAATAATCCTAGGTTAACTTTTGAACCAGAAATAATAAAATTGTATAATATTTAAAATCCAAGAGTGTCATACGTTTTTGCTTCCTTAAAATAATACTATAACTATAACATGATATTTCTATTTCACATCCCTCCAAAACATACTTGTCGATATGTTTGCTCAGGACAAAACGAGGTTGTTTATGTGTGGGCTAACATTACCGAATGCTGCTCTGATTATAAACACGTACATGTACTAGTATTTCTTTTCATGTGCTTGTACGTGACTAACATTTCTCCCGCCGGCGTAAAAGGGCTGTAGAATGTTGTGGTATTCACACGCCCTTGTTGCTCTTCTGTCAAAGCTATTTTATCAGTATTTTAATTTTGACGAACTACACACTCATATTTTTACAACAACACACACACACATTCATACTCAAAGGTTTATTTAGGGTTATTATATTTTAATATAGTAAATAATGTATATATAAACTGGATTACTATTCTAAAGCACCCTTTAACTGATAACTGGCTTTAATTTATATACGTATAATATACATAAACTGTATACATTACCAAAGGAATGTTTGGTTGAATACGATGTTGAGAATATGAAATAACCAAAAAAATCCTGATATGAAC
This sequence comes from Homalodisca vitripennis, assembly GCF_021130785.1. Classification (NCBI taxonomy): domain Eukaryota; kingdom Metazoa; phylum Arthropoda; class Insecta; order Hemiptera; family Cicadellidae; genus Homalodisca; species Homalodisca vitripennis. Next base: position 174,153,540 of record NC_060208.1, on the reverse strand, counting down.
GCAATGTATTAAGAGGCCATTGATCATGGCCATTTTTATCTAAGGCTTCGGGGACACCGGAATTCATCTCTTTTTCTTACTTTTGGTTTCCCACTGTATATAGTAATCTTTCTTTGAAAGTGTTGATACTCGCGGAATCCAAACGAGGGATTAAAGGCCTTTAGTATTAAAATCGAAAGCCGTTAATATTAAAATTAAAGGCCATTAGTAGTAAAAATACTCAAAATAACATATCGTTATACGCCTGAACGCTGAAGCTAAGACTCAGATAAAACGTTTAAGAGTATTGACTGTTATTCTGAGTGCAACGTAACTAAGATCTAATGATTGACTCCTTATGTGTAATCATGAAATTAAAATATTCCATTATTATGAATCTACGAGTTTGGCTGTTGAAATCACAGACTAAGATGCATAGTAAAATAATGTACCTTGCAAATAAAAAGCATTCAACTTAACCGTAGCGTACGGCTAATGCTGCTGTTCTCTAACCGTAGGTCACGGTTTTGACTATCGGGAGGTCCTTTAAAATTTCGAAGTGGCTTTGAAACATTTTACCTCAAAATATTATTGTTAATAATAAAAAAAAAACACTCGTGTAAAAATCTCCTGTAACTGTAAGTACTAAAATTTTCAGCATTTGACACTCTTGAGCTTGCGTGCTCTTATTGGGAGGAGAGGAGGGAAAGTTTTCCTTACAGGTATTCACTAAACAAATTAATCAACAAAGCAATCAACATGCATGATGAAATATACAATCCAATTTGCAAAGTTTCACTTTATTTTCATTTCACCAATACCACCAGACGTTTTTCAGGGCTCAGGAAAACATTGCGCTACACCTACAAATTGCTGAATCCAATTAAGTAACAATAGAAATGAACAGAGAAGTGAACCATCCTGGGGAAATCATCATAATTATTTTACACAGGGTTTTCTCTGTCAAAAAACATTTAGGAATACGCCAAACCACATGTCACGTAACAGGCTTCGCTGAAGCTGCATATAATGAAGTTTAAGGGGACATGGTGTTAAATATTGTTTTTAACTTTTTATTTATTTTTGTTACTTAGGTATAATTCTGAAAATTGTGACACCACTTTAATTCTTTCTGTAAATTTAAACCCTAAAAAAATTGAAATTACACAGAAAAACATTTCATATTATACGTTTTTACTAGCAGTAAAACCGCCGCTTCTTCGCAAGCAGTTCCGTATGTTTTGTACCTACATTAATACTTCTGGTTCGAGGTAATTATATTTCTGACACCAATGTAGAATTGAAATTTTTACTACGATCAGGAAAATTTGCTAATAAATGTATATTTATACTCATTTTACTCCGGTCTAAGTACTTTTGTTTACAAGTTGATCTCTCACGATTAAGAAAATATATATCTCTGAGAAGTCTACTTTTGTCAAAAGACAACTTAGATAGTTTTCATAACAGTCCTAAAATTTATGGAAAAAGGTAGATTACATTGTCACTTGTATTTGCACTGCTAGCAGTTACCCGCCACTTTGCACTCTAATGAATACACGTTTATGACCATTGCTGGTTCAATCGAATTATATTTCCGATGCCAATGTAGAGTTTGCCTTGTTGTAACGATCACGAAAAATCGTTAAATAGTTTATTATTATGGCAATTATAATTTACTTCGTTCTTAGCATATTTTGTTCCATAGTTGATTTAGTTTTGTTTTTAGATTAAGAAAATACATACGGTATGACAGATTATAGAAGCTATTTATGTCAAAATAAAACTAAGATGAGTTTTATATAAGTTTTTAAATTTATAGTAAAAGTGTTTTTATAATTTAGAACATGTAGAGTTTGAATTGGTATATCAATTCAAACAAACAGTCCACAGAAATATCATCTAGCATAGTTCTTGTCGACTGCTTTCAAAGTCTTTGGGAGTCTTTGGCATCAAATTCTGACCTTCGTATGTTTAGGACATTTATATTTATAAGGTGGATTAGTACTGACTTAATCGCTGAAATCTAAACACTGAGTTATTTTGGTTTTATTTTAGATATTTTACTAACATGTAAAAATGTAATTACTGGGCGACCTTCCCTAAGCTTTTCACTCATCTAGATTTGCCGTCCATTCTCAAACTCCGCCGACCACGTACATCTTCTTTAGTGTTCATCTACTTGTTACCGACTTGACTGCACTGCATTAACTAACCGTCATCAAACGTAGCATTCAGCCCAGCACTAAAGTGAATGCTAAAATACACTGATGCTTCTGCTCTTCAGTAGTCATTGAAACATTTGTTTCAGATGCTGCTCTGAGGGAAACAACCCCGTATTCCACGGCTCAGTTCAGTTCCCTCACTATAATTGTAAACAAATAAATAATAAACAATGTTTAAACAAAACAGTTGATTACATTTTAAAGCCTTATGCAATGAATATTGAACAACTTTAGAGACCAAGATGGCAATTTTTGCTCCTTTAAAGACCAGTGGGTGATAGCCCGGAGGGATTTTTGAAATAAGAATAGGCTTATATTCATCCAAGGGACCATAAAAATGTTCATGTGTAATTTCAGTACAGTTATTTGAGTAGTTAACGCGTGTAAGATAAACAAAAAACAAAGGCACTCTCGCATTTATAATATTATTAGGATGGTTTCAAAATAACCAAGGAAAGTACAACCACAAAACTCTCTTCCTGATGTGGTACCAAAAGAGATAAACACCATGTTTCAAGATATGACAAACACCACTCTTATGAGTAGATGTACTTTGGGACGAACTTAATATCCGAACGAGTCCTTCAACGGGGTTATTTGGAAAGGAAGTTATAAAACTATTAATGTTGGAATCACGACACTGAAATATGGTGTTTATGATTCTGTTATTTCATTCACCAAAGGTGCCTTAAAACCTTGATGTGTTAACAGCTTTAAGACTACAACACAGTGAACGATGTAGCCTACGCTTCGAGATGATTAACAGGAAAAGAGTGCGTTCAGCTGAAAAAGTGTTCCAAGAAGTGGAAAAGAAGAAGAGCAAAACATCAGACTGTCAAAAATAATGAGAGATGGGAAGGACTTGCACAAAGACTATGTACAAAGGTCTGGCATGTTTTAAACAGTAAATTCACCTAAAAGCATATTGTTGTATTGTTTTCCACTGTATTCTTGTTTCCTAAAAATACCTTTATTTTAACATTGGTGAACTTTTTCAAACAATAAAGAAGATAGAATTATACAATTTTCACCAGATGCCTATCTCATACATTTAAATAAACAGCACTAGTTTTAATTTATTTTGACTTCAATGAAATGTTGAATTACTGGAATTGAGGATAGACATTTATTGTTTTGACTATAAAAAAGTATTAAGCCTGCACTTTAAAACACTATTTTAATACAGCATATACTTTAAAGGTTGTAAAAATTAGATGTAAAAATTTCAAAAGCCTACCTCTATTAGTTTTTGAGAAAAGTGCTTAAAAAATGCAAAAAATTCGTGGAAGAGATATGGAGTAACATGTTCCTTAATTCTAAATTTAAAATGTGTAGGTCAAAGGATTCAAAGACAGATAAATAAAATTGGAATTTGAAATTCTTGCTAAACACAGTTAAATTCTAACTCCGCGCGTGGTGATTGGTCGGTTTAGTTCGTTTGTTTGGTCGCACTGTTATGACAGGTTAGAGGTTATAATTTGTTATTTTAAATATTTGACTAGCAATACGCGCTGTTTCTTCTCAATCGAATGAATTACGATTGATTGCAGAGTGATTTAAACTAATAATTTACTTAACACTATCAACATTTGTCAATAGTATGACATAACCTATAAACTCAGTTTCTCAACTTTTGTGTCAATCTAACAATTAATCAATCAATCATAGTTTACGATAATGAAATATCAGTGTACAACTATTTACCTTTATTGTTGTAGTTGTTGTAAATGACGAATCTAAGCACTCCACATTTTCACGAATAAACATAGTTATCTGCTTTATCCCGTGCGGCGGACCCACAGTTATCTGCTTTATCCCGTGCGGATCCCGTGCGGCGGACCCACTGGACGGGCATCGTAACGTTACCGGGCGTTACACTTTTTCATGAGTGACTCCGAGCCGCAACCTAATTTAAGGCGTTGTCACGTCAAAAATGAAAAATTTCTATTTCTTTCAGTGATAGGATTTGCCGACGTTCATTCAATAATATATTAATATCGTTCAATTACCAGTCATAGTTGCAGTGAAACACAGTAATTGGATTGGATGAATATTCCTTTGTCAGAATATATTTTTTATCACTCTCATCATGCTAATGCTTCATTGTAGGGAGTTCAGTTTGCCTAAATCAAAACAATTTAAAATTACGATTATGAAAACCAACAGGCAAGCTTTGCTGATATATATCATGATAAAGTAAAATATAACTACTAAATACAAGAGTCAATGCACTAAATAAATTTATAAGAATTATAACCCATCATTTGTTATGATACTAGTAATGGAATAGTCACTACTTAATATTATCAATCGAACCTATACTATAAGGAATGGATAATTTCTGTGACACAGCTAGTCAGCAAATCAGTTCTTCATATAACATTATGTTTACTGCTATGGTCCCCATCCGATTTATTATAAATTGTGGAAAACATTTATACCTAATCTTATCAGTAAATGTTTATCACATTTGTTAAGATACTCAGTAACCATAATACTCGTATATCGCCTCTGTATCCACAATGTAGTAGACCGTTTTTTCACATCTTCAGATATTTCTAGGAACTCTAATAGTCAGTATATACTGAAACTAAAATAAAAGATGCACGTTTCCTTCCAGACCCACCAGTCTGTCATTTTAATGTTGCAATTTATTAAATGATTACACAGCGATGGGGTTTTAACAATTGTATTTTTAACTTACGAACTAATGTGTTTTTGTACCATAAAAAACATAATTTTAATAAACCTGATACTAATATTTTGAAATTAACTTCAGGCACTTAAAACACCATGAACTTTTAGCATCGAAGTCTATTTAAAAATGCAATGTAAAGCACGTACAGTAATATGAAAAAAATAAAACAGTTGCAGACTGAGAAATTCATCAATATGTTGAACTCAAGTTAAAGACAAATAAGGAGTACACATCGAGACTAATCAAGGTCAAGCATGTTTTGTTATAAATGGTGAATCGAACTTTTAAGTTAATAAAAGAGTAATTTAAACTTTGTTCTCTTGTTCGCTGCTCAGGTCGCCTTCTAGTTTATAGGATACCATCTTGTGGATCGGTAGGCGAACGGTTGATTATATTGGATAAGAATGAAACCTAGATTTTTGTCAATCTGATATAGGAATTTGCACTAAAATACATTAATCGCGTATAGCACTAAATATTGTGTGGTATAGCATATTTACAGTAAAAAGCATCAATTAAAAATGCTTTACAATAACATTGTAGCGTTACCTAGTAAGGTCGACGGTTGGTTTACATCTGAGAGTTGGTTTCAAGTACATCCATTTCACAAATTTATGCTGAAATAAAATGTATCATTGATTTTATTATTCGATTTACAGAACATCGTTTCTTTCAGAAAATCTTTCGTGCGATATAATGACACGAAAACATATTTTTAGGTTGTATCTCTGCACAATGATATTTTGTCTTTCACGTTACTGGTTGTGGTGTAACCAGAGGCAAGGACTCGAAATCTGGTTTAGTCAGGGTTTATGATACACCAAAGATTAATATACAACCTACATTTAGATGTTATTTACATTTTTTTAATAGCGTCAAATAGACCCAGCAGGTCTTAATGTCGTTGATTATTCGCCTGCCTATCCGTTGGAATCTTAATAGAAGGATCCCACATATTTAAATAACTTGGTACTCCTTTTGCGTACCTTTTGCGAGGAAGAATTCTATCCTCGACATCTGTGTGGCTGATGAACTGTCGATGGAGAGAGTGATCCAGGGTAGTATCTCTCGGAGCAGCGAGCTGGGCCTAGTGCTGTATCTCGTTTACACCTAGTTTGTTCGTAACGTGACAATTCTAATATCTTTGCAGGTCGAACCTCTAGAAGATTTTTAGAGAACGACAGCTGCATGTTCCAAATGTTCCAAAATGTTCCAATGCAGCACTTTTGGAACATCCTAAAATAGTGGCCATCAATACGGAGGCCAGGATAACTACAGCGACCATCTTGGATGACCCGTCGTAGTTAGTCAGGGGCACAGTATTCTTGACAGATATGCAAATTTTAAATAATAAGAACTCTGTTTCTTTTTGATTTTCCAGTAAACAACCTTAACTTTTTCACTCACTACGTTTCAGCAGTCAGTGGGCGTAGGATCGAAAGGACCAGCAGCGTGGTTTAGTTCGGATAAAAATCCCTAAAAACTGGGACTCCGTGCCTTTTAGTAAGATTCCTTCTGCTTAACAAAAAAAAATCAAGGTGAAACGATCAAAATAGTGGAAAAAATAAAAATCTAATACTTATAAATTTGTCTTATCATTTACATCGCAGAGGAAACTAATTTCTAAACGGGCGGAGTAAAACCAATGACATAGTAACACAAAGTTACTTTGTTTAAATAATTGGTTAGTAACAAGTTCGTTACGCAGCTTGTGTAACGCGCAGATTCTATTTGTACTTTTACCGAAATATGTACTCGTATGATATAAATATCGAACACTGATGAACGTTCTCCATGGTGTTTTATTGTCTCTATAGAACAAACGTAGACTATTCTTTGTATATTTTATTTATTTACTAACTATTATCTTTCTATCAAAGGATAAAATTGTTATTAATCTCGTAACATCATAAGTTTATGCTAAAACTCCCGTCCTCTACTGATTTTTTCATATTTTATTGTTTGCATGCATAATTAAAACTATTCAGTGATATTGCGTCTGTATAAGCATTAAAATTATAAAAATATCGCTTTAATTGTGAGTAAACATGCATATTCAAAGTATGAACGAACTGAAAAGTTCAAAACTATACTTTGCAGAGTTATTTTTAGTGTAGAAGATATTAGTGAAGAAGCGATGAAATACTATGTATGTAATGGGATAACGTTTGTGCATGGGTAACATCGTAGTCATGCAAAGTCAAGTAATCATGTAGCAGTAGTTTTACCTCTAGTTTAATTCGAAAACTAAGAACAAATCTAATTAACTTTACACTCTCACAGAAATTTAAGCTCGTAATTAAAATGAAGTCACATAAATAAAGTATTAATAAACATAGGTGACGTGTACAGTATGAATGAATGTATGTATTAATATATATGTAGACTTTTAATAACTACTGTACTTATTACTTTTTAAACTTGCCACGTCTTTCTGCAAAATTTACTTAAAATTTGTTTTTACCAATCAAATGATTTTATTAAATGCCTTAATAATGTTATTAAAGTTATAAAAATTCATACCTAATTACACCCTTAAAGATATTTCCTAATTGGAATATCTCTAAAATAATAATTAACATTTATTAAAATACTTAGTATGGTCTACATCGTGTGATAAAAGCAAATTAAATAATAGTGCACAGATCTTATATTTAATGGATTTTGGACAATAAGATTGGTTTGAATAAACGTCACACCTATTTTTATAAAAATGTAAAATATACAGCAAGTATAGAAGTTTTCATAATCAGTACAACATTGTAAATCTAATGAGTTAATGTTACCAATTACTTTAAAAGTTAGAAAGGAGACCGTAAAAGACCAAAAGTCGTAATAACATCTCGTGTTTCACACATTGAATGTAAAACTTGTACACTAGATATGGTTCATTGAGAGATTGTAGAAAATGAGAATAGATGACTTGGTGGATGAAGAGATGGGATGATGGTTTGGATTATGAGAATTGTAAATAGACTCAAGGGATCAATGACTATAGCAGGGCCTTTTACACAGGAAATTACTAAGATCTCTCGTCCATGTCTAGATTATCTAGATTTAGAAGATATAAGCTTGCTCGGCTCTCAGGCATAACCTGAGTTTTTTTTTTTTTTTTGGAAATAAACAAGTGGAATATGCAACTTGCCCATGTTCACTTCCGGATGCCAATCAATAGCTTGGTATTTATATTTGATGGTGACAATGCATCCATTTAGTGGAAATTAGGACTAATAGCAGATTCAATATGGCGGGAAAAAATGAATGCATCAAAATGAAGTACTTTCTACTCAATAATGTTTAGCGGTAGTGGTAGTTCGGAGCCGATGTCTTATGAAATGTGGAAAGAAATATGTAATAGAAATATAAAAATAGAAATAGTTGGGTGTCACTTCAAACTCACGCTGTCTGTAATGAACCGCTGATACGTCTAGTTTGATTATCTGTTTAACCTAAAATTAACTATGAGAATAAGATAGCATATTTTTTTAACATCTTTTAATTAACTTCTACAGTAGTACAGTGTCATTTATTCGGGATGGAGTAGAGAAATCCTGTCTTTGTGTATTCTGAGAGAGATGTGTATTTTGTCAAGCAGAGTGGAAATGCAAGAGATTTAACGTTTTCCCTGTGTTTGAAGAATACGTTCATCGTTCATCGAACACTTTGAATAGAAAGCGTAAGCACAGATTGAAAACTATATTTTTATCATTCATTCAAAACTGAGGATATTTTTTTATTTCTTTACTGGATTTACGTTATACTGTGAGTTTAGCTTGACATGTCCATCGCTAGAACTTTTAGAAGATAATTTATTAAATTCTTTGAAAATACTGCAATAAAGTTAATCATGAAGATCACGGGTTGTTTTCAACAAGGGAGATGTTTAGCATGTACAACATAATGGCTTTGATTGTGGTTAACATTTATGATTGTCTTAATTTATTTACTTTTTAAATATATAGAAATACTTTCTAATAGTGATTGAGTATATGAGGTGGATTATACACATCCACGAAGGCGAGACTTTAAGTTTATTAAATTCCTTCACTTATCAGTGACGAAATTTATAGAAACCGGTCTCGCAAGTGCATATTAAATGAAATATTAGAAAATAGTCAAATCGGTAGGTCGAGTGAAGGAAATTTCTGAGATGAGGAAATTTTAAAATATTTTCTTGTCTATAGACAAGATAGAGTGGGTATGTATTGTCGTACTTAATTTTGTAAAATCTAAAAATCCTACGACGAAAATTTAAAATACATGTTATACACGCAGATTTTAATAATACATTTTTGTAATTAGAATAGTATCTATTTCACTAAACACATTCGTAGTATAACATTATGACGATGGGATTACCAGTTTCATGTATCACGTTAAATTTCATTTAGTAATATTCATGTACTGTACTAAAACATAATGTAAAAGTTCCAATTTCAGATTACATTTAAATACTTGTACTAATTGGTTGGTATTCGTGATTTCCACGTTTTTGTTTCAGTTTATTATTGAATAATTTATATTATTCGCCTTTAAAATTTAAAGGCAAATAATATAAATTATTATTATTATATAAATAATATTAAAGTAAATAAATGCTTAACTATAATAGTATTATTTTAGTATGAATCTCGCTAATTTATTAGACCAGCATAGGGATGTGGACATAACATTATACTTCACTTTTTGGAAATAACAATATGATCAACCAAATTTCCTCAAAATCTATATTAGAATTTGCAGGTTATTTGTTTCTCTTAATAATTAGGCTATTAGTATAGAATTGTTTTATAATCAACATGTGTATAACTCATACCTAATGTGTGTAAGTGTTGGATTACTCTTGTGTAATTCTTGTCATTAACATACATAAATTTCAGTTTCAAAAGAAAATAATGAATCAAAATAACCATTGTTTGAAGTTTTTTACGGTGGAAATATTGTGAAGGAAATATGATTATTCTGGGCATTTACTATAATTTAGTGCTTAAAAAATATTAGTAACACTACGTTTCGACATCCAAAATCTGATAGTTTCCTTAGTTATCTGAATAACTAACCTAACGCATAATTACAATCTGTGGTAAAATAAAAAGATATCGTACCGGAGCGTTGTTACATAATATGTCAGGAGTTTGTTGTGACTATGATGTGATGTGTAAAGGTTCATTTTGAATGTGTGTATTAAAAGATAGGGATGTCCTTTACAATACGGGTTTTCGAAAGAAAACAGAAACAGAAAAATATTTAAACTATCAATAAAACTATAAACAATGTTCCAAAGATAATATGACTTATGCTGAAATAAACATGAATTAAATCAGGATTTTAAGAAATTTCAATAAGATCTTAAACGTAATGGATACCCTCAATCAGTATTAAATAAGTGCAAATGAATCAGAATAATCATTCATGAATGAGGACACCATAATAGACAAATTTGCGTTTATGTGTACTCAACCCCTTTTGTGCTGGGATTAACGGAGAAGAATAGTAGAAGAGTAGGTAGAAAGCACAACATTAGAACTGCGATTTTACATAGTATTCTTAGACAAGTCTATTAAAAACAAAACCAAAAAATGACATACAGAACTCTAAAAACATGTATCCAAGAAGATACGAGATATAGGATAAGTGATTGGTCAAAAATTACATCGTTTTTTGGTTTGAAGATCATGGTATGAATTAGGGTGAAGCTAACGTATTAAAATCGAAGCGTCATTTCTTCAAAACGAAATAAATCGAAGTTTCTTAAATTAAATTGGAAGACTAACCCCAGTAAACATTCGGCGAAATTAGTCCGTTTTGTTTGCTAATTCCTAAAAATGAACTAAGAAGTATAAAAAAATTAGAGATTTGTATAAACCAATGCAGAGTCACGGTATGGTCTTAAGAAGTTCAACCAGAATGAACCAATAATAAAAAAGACCACTCTCCTTTCCTTTTTTGCCGCCATCTTTTTACGCCATGACAATTACCATTTACTATAAATTGTCCTCTAGTCAATTCTAGGTGGTTGGTTGGCGAGTGCAGACCTATCGTGACCTGATTCTTTAGTTCAGTTTTTAATAATATTGTTGCATTTTGTTTTATTAAGTACGCGTTAAGAGTTAGTCATCGAGTTGATACACAGCATAGTTGTTGTCTTAAATTGGAGTGATATGTTTATTTTACCTAGCAATGTGTTGGGTTAGTTACGTATTTCCTTGAGAAAGAGATCAGAGTGCAGATCTCGAATTGTAGTGCTACTGATTTTTTGTATCACTAAATGTCCGAAATAACACTGTTTCCTTTAAAATTAAAACGTAATTTGACACAGTTCGTCAGCGCTTTTGTAGAGGGAAAACCAAACTCCATAACAAATCATTATTATTGTAAGACTTTCTGAAAAATTAGTTTTCACTTTCAAATCGATTAACCACTAAACAAACAGTTCTGTACTATACGTATTAAAATTGCATTTAATAAAAAAATATCTCTTTAAAAACTATTATTAAATTTTTATTATTAGGAAGACACGTATAACTAATGTTTTTGTAAACGATTGTTCTTAATTGGTTTTATACATTTACCTATATTCTACCTTTAAAATAAAATCTAATTTGGATACTTCCCACCAAAAATTAATTCACGAAAAGATTCAATACGAGATTTTCATTTTGTACTTTTGATTGGAGACCAAATCACTTCTATTGCACAAACCTCATGTCATTCAAAAACATTCGATCCATCGCTTTCCGTTTGGTAACAACTAAAAAATACCACTTTAAATATAAAATACCAACAAAATAACACATTATTAATTGATTTATTGGTTGTTGAAAATAATTACTTTATTTATAACTAAGTGGTTATATCGAGGAAAAAGTTTGAGCTTCAAGTTAGGTAATTAATTATAAAATTATAAAGCACCTCTACAGAGTTAGGAATGTATAATAGAAAAATGGTTTAAGCCTTCATTTAAATAAATAAATATTCCTACTAAAACTCCAGTGCAGCTCCGTTGTGAATAAGCGTTTTGTAATCCCCACTGTTATTGTAACGCTGATGTGTCAAACTTCGTGTCCTGAATTGCATATTTTCATTAAATAACAGTTATCCTTTCACATGTGTGCAGCTATCTACCAGTAAATTCAAGCATCACATAAATGCCAGTGAATGTGCATTTCATTTTTTATAATGCACCGTCAAATGCGTTTGCATCTATCTCTCCAAATTGGCTAACATAAGAGCAATTGGACATTTAGCGGCTTCATCGACGCTATATTTTTGGAATTGACTTAACATATTTTATTTTTTAGAAAAAATAAAAATACAAGCAAAGAATATTATTATGACTCATTAAATTGTGTCACTTTCAAAATCCCTTTCATTCCTAACAATATATAAATATGGGAAAACACACACACACACACACACACACACACACACACACACACACACAATGACATGTTTAGTTAGACCAAATGTAGGAATCACCCAAAATATACTAAAACGAAGATATACAAAAAATTTCGACCAAGATATTGCGCTCAAAATTTGTAATAAAGTAGAAGTACGCCAATCGTGGTTGCGGAGTTGGCATGAATCATTTGAAGTTTACAACTCATTTTATTCTTGAGATGTCCTTGGAAAGAAAGAAATCTTTACAGCCTTAAACAGAAAAAATAAGAAGCAACCCTATCTAGTGATGGGCTTCAAATACGCTAAGCCAAATCCCATAGATCGATATGCCCTATCATATAACCCATTCTTATCAATGTCGAAATGAGGATTCACGCAAAATTAGTCTCGAACTGAAATCTTTCTCGAAATTCATTGTACATAATTACTCTACGAAAACACTGAGACAAATCACACGGGAGGACATGTCCCATTATCTAACACCACGTTGCTTTTGTAAAAACGAAGTTTTATTTGAACAGACCAAATTGATATGGAACTGTATAAAACAACAAATAGAACGAAAAACTTCTTTATGTAACGAAGATAAATTTTGCCAATTTCCTTAGTGATAGCGAAAACAGTGCAAGTGTATAGCTCCAATCTTTCTAAAGATATCACACTGAGAAACAGATTTACTAATACATGGCCAAATACAATGGAATTTCATGAACTATAATCGAAATTATGTTACCTTCGAAGGAAATGAAAGATGTGAAGTCATGCAGTCTATAATACAGTTCGTTTTCGTGTTATCACATGGGCAGCCAAAGAGAAATATATAAAAATATAAGATTTTATACCCTCCCGTACCCCGGATACTTCGCTCACGTTCAGCTAATAATCAGATAACAATTATTATATCGTTTAAAAAACAGACCGAAAACACTAAATTCTAACCGTATTAACTGGCGCTTTCCAAACACGAGCCTAGATAGTCAATGGGAGAGATTAGTGTCCTGTACTCCATCATGTCTCGCTGTCCCAGGTTATTGATGGAATCATTTCTTTAAAGCCAGCTATCTCATGTACGGCGTTCAGTGTGTGTGTCTGACAACCGAATACTTTTAATCCATATGCAGTTTACAATGTGTGTTTTTTTTTATGTGCTCACGTATACGCAAATTGATTCATTGAAATAGTTATCTTGTGATGAAAACATTTTTAAATGTATTAGTTTATTGGCATAAATTTAGCATAGCATTATTTATTTCCAATTTATGAAAATGTTCTTACTGTACAGATTTTACGTTTTATAATCCAATTTACTTACATCGTGTTTAATATTTGAAACTAGAACAAAACATGATCTATATAATCATATATTACGGGTTAGAGAACTTACTTAGTTGTTCGTTAGTTGTATGAAAAGCACATAATTAACGTTGACGCATAGGAGCTATGTATTATATCATAACCCTTGTAGCGGTAGTAAAATTGAGCTTCTTGCAATAAGAGACGCCTGTTTTGATAATTTTAACATGTTTTATTCCAAAATCATTCACAACTCATAAGAAATGCGTTAGTGTTGAAAAGGTAAGTACCTCTTACCTGGTATAACTGGAACATTCCTATTGTTTAGTCTGGTCAGCTTAGTATTAAATCAGGAACCGTCCGAGACTGCGGTCTGGAATCGATATATGCATGAGAAATGCCTACTATATCAGTGTTGTGACGATAAATACCTCTTACCTGGTATAACTGGAACATTCCTATTGTTTAGTCTGGTCAGCTTAGTATTAAATCAGGAACCGTCCGAGACTGCGGTCTGGAATCGATATATGCATGAGATATGCCTACTATATCAGTGTTGTGACGATAAATACCTCTTACCTGGTATAACTGGAACATTCCTATTGTTTAGTCTGATCAGCTTGGTATTAAATCAGGGAAGCGTCTGAGACTGCGGTCTGGAATCGATATATGCATGAGATATGCCTACTATATCAGTGTTGTGACGATAAATACCTCTTACCTGGTATAACTGGAACATTCCTATTGTTTAGTCTGGTCAGCTTGGTATTAAATCAGGGAAGCGTCTGAGACTGCGGTCTGGAACCGACATATACATGAGATCTACCTACTCTATCAGTGCTGTCATGATAAGTACCTCTTACCTAGTGTAACTGGAACATTCCTATTGTTTAGTCTGGTCAGCTTGGTATTAAATCAGGGAACCGTCCGAGACTGCGGTCAGTGGTCGGTGTGGTGGTGGTTTCTATCAGTGTTGTCATCATAAGTACCTGTAACGTTCAATAACTTGGACACTCCTATTGTCTAGTCTGGTCAGTACGATATTTATAAGGGAAACTGTCAATTTGTGCCGTCTGGGACCAAGCTTGTATTTATCTGGTACATCTACTCTACATAAAATCTTAAATAAGTTATTATGCAACTTGAAAGATTGCCATTAGTGTATAATTTCGTATGTTTCCTTTCTTTATAATTCATAATTGAATGAAAATAAATAACTTGACAAGGAAATACTTATAGTGCTCTCAGGACATTACTGGTCACATTGAAGCAAAAGTTTCCTACATTAATATGGTAAAGGAATACATATTTCGCGGAGATTTCCCATAATCAAGAACTGCTGAAATTAACATTAACGTAACAGCGAAAGTATGCGGTGTGGTATTGCAGGTAACCAAGCGTCAAAGAGTCCTATACATACTGTGTACTTTGGATATAATCCCTAATGTGAAATTGTTAAAATGTAAACGGTTTATATATTTATTTTACCTTCAGAAATAAAAGCAAATTATTATAATGAGATATTTGGTTGTTATAAATATTATGTTTTATGGAAAAAATTATTATAAAATTCTGATTTGTCATGAGTGATAGATTCAGGTTGGAAGATACGAACTTCCATGCCTGTTTTATGGGTATAAGTGGGCGGATGATTTAGTTTTTACCGAAATACCATCAATCACTGATCTGAATGATGGATATGTTACTTTTTGTAGCTGGAGTTTTCAACGATCCTTACGTGGGAGCCTACGTTTTATAGACCTGTTTTTTTATAATGAATTGGGTAATACGTGGATTTCCCATGCCTAAAGGTAATTTATTTGCAATAGCTGAAGGGAGGTTCTATGTCTCAAGTAAACACGACATATGAACACGTTTGTTTTAAAATAATTTAATTCTGGGGTTTTTCGTTTTCTAACCCCTTTGCTACCACTCGGTAAATAAGAGATAGGCTGAAGAAAAGTGGTAAAGTGGGAAGATGAAAACATTTCTAAATAATCGACATTACACCAAAGTATCTTTGGAACATTTGGCCGATTTTATGAATATTTCCGATGGGGTCCATGTTGAAGACTACAAATTTCCATATCGACAATTACAGACATCGCTTGGAAAACAATATAAGTGATAAATCAACGACGCTTAGATGTGGATACCCTTGCATTGCATCTAAAAAAATCATAAATGCTAAAGATGATTACTTGTTGTTTAGTATTATTTTTTATTAATCCAACACAACCTCCAAAAATAGTTTACTGTTTTTTTAATACGAATATCATTATGTTCTGACTAGTTAACCTAAAGCATGTAATAATAATCGTAACTAATAAAAAAACCAAACTACTATTTCGTTATATCAATAAAAAACAGATAAAATGTGTACTCTTAGAGCATGAAAAATAACATAAAATATTTTGCAACCATTACAGGATGTTTTTGTATTTTAATGCTTCAACTGTCCAACAATGAAAGTAATATTAGTTTATTATTTTGTAAATAAGGTTTAATTTTTTATGATCAGCCTATTAAGTGACTAGCGTACATAGAAACTCAATTATTACATTACTGAAGTAGAATTATTATTTCATATTAAGAAACAAACGTTTTTAATGTTTCGTGTATTTCCCCTCCGTCAAGTAATACCCCTGTTTATAAAGGCTAAAACGATAATGAGCGAAATACAGTTTCAAAAGAAAGCTTAGGCGTGCTTAATTTAGCTAACAAGAGGATTGAGCTCTTTGAGTAATATTTAAACCCTTACTTAAGTATTCCCTCACTCAGTACACACGGAACTCTTGGTTAATCAATGTTTTAACGATTGATCTGTCTGCATAACAGAATAATTTACAAATTTGCCGAAAACTCGATTTAATTTTACACAGGATCACTGTGGAATAATAGGTATATTGGAACGTATTACAATATGTATTTACAAGTATTAAAGCCAACGTATTCACATACCAGCATATCATTACTATTAAATTTAGTTCGTACAGTGACGCAGTTTGAGGCTCTATATGCCTCTGAGTAGGGCCTCATCCATTGTTTTTGGAATCATACAACACCATTTTTTACATCAATTAATACTCTGTTAACCAATAATTTCTGTTGTTTAAATAAATGTATTACTCCTTTTAATTTTATGTGAGTCCTTGAGTTTGTTTTTTCAATTTAATTCTTTAAACAAAAAATATATTCTTACAATATAACGCTACCTAAATACTGCATGAAATTTTATCTCTCAGAAAAATGATAAACACACTTTAATGGCGTTTAAGAATTGTCACAGTTAGAGGAGACCATGAAAATCCAAATTATACCAGTTATAGTTTTAAAAATTTCTTAAGAAACGTATCTGATGTTAATAAAAACCTGTGCTGGGAACATAGCATAGGGCAGTTGCAGTAGAATTGGCATAAAGTAATAATTTTCCCTGCTGGAGAGTTTATTTCAGGCTGGTTTATACCTTTCAGTTAAATCTACACTGGATACAGCATAAACGATGTCATCCAGCACATCTGCACCTGCACGATTACCTTTACTACGACTTACTTTACTACGATTTTTAATCCTAAGGATGTAAATCACCAACCTTAAATGTTTTTATATTGGAATCAAAGACTGGATCAGTATATAACTGATTTGTATATATATATATGTATATCTAGTCTACTGCCAAGGATGACTGTAGGAGTGGATTAAAGGCTATTGCTAGCGTTAAACAGAGAGTACCTTCCCTTTTCCACTTTGCTTGGAGGAGGCTGACACACAACTTCCAAGGTGACATGACTGAGATATAAAGCCCACAATACGTCCTCATAGGATCTCCATAGGAGGCGGCGCCTACCACCAACCTTACCTATCCTGAAAATCTGATCACTACAAAGGCAAGCGCTAAGGTATTTTTAGGACTGAGTGCAATGAGTAGTTACCCCGTCTTCTTGTCCTTCGCTAATAAAGAAACCAGGAACTTATCAGTTTTCAACACTGGAAAATTAGGAGACGCAAACATAACACATGCGCTAGGAAAACGGTCAAACATTTAAATTTAGTCCGTAAAGCAATGTTCACACTTAAATTTTAATTTTAGTCTGCTTTTGGAAACCATGCAATTTTTCTGCGGGTTATTTACTAATGAGTATTATTTTAAACACAACGCTATGCATACAGAATTGTTCCACTTGGAATTGTGTTTAATGCCCTGATATTAGCATCTATGTTACAAAACATGCTATCCAACTGTTTATAAAGTCACATCTCTTGATGAACCGAGCTTATTAACTGGTGTCGAATAGTATGTTACGTGTTGGTGATATTGATATATACAGTATAGATCTTTCATTGTTCCGGGACTAATAATGTTAGCTGTATTGGGACAAAGTATTGCTAACGCATCTTTTGGTATTTATTCTCCCCGTTACACAGGAACTATTTATGAAATTTTATCAGCACCACTGTCTGCTCTAGAAATAACTATATGTTACATCGGTGCAGAAGCAAAAAAATCTATTATAATAGGGACTATCATTCTTATTTCTGTTCGCATTTCTAACACCCACATATGGCCACATGAATAGACTAATATTGTCATCTAGATTGAATTTCAAATTGTGGATTTTTTGAATCTCAAACCTACTTTGGAAAGATTACATAGTGGGAATAATTATACCACAACTATCGTGGCTGACTTCAACAATACCTCCAAATTGCCATTCATATTGCGATATCCAATGAAACCCCTGTTTGGTATCATGCCCTTCTAGTACTGGTGACGGTAGATGGAGTGGATTAAGGAGATAGGGACGGACACCATGTAATATCAAATTCACGTAAGTAATGATTGTTAAAAAGGTAGGTGAGAGTGTCTGATGAGGCCTAATTCAGAAGTCAGTAATTTCAGATCCTGGTAGAATGAGATAGTACGCGCTATGAGGAAACAGGGTACAATAATCAGGTTAATTTCACTACTCAGGTTTATACGTCTGAGGTTACATTTCGGGGTTTCCTAACTTCTAGTTGCTGTATGAATAACAGATTACGATGAGAATGATTTTCGTTATGAACCGTTAGTGCTGAGTATGAGACTAGGTACTACCTATGGAAAGCCATTACCATAATCGAACCCTATGTTGCCTTTATATAAATGAAAAATTTCAAGTCTTCACCTTAATTTGTTTTCGCGATATTGTATGGAAAGGAAAATGAGAAATTTTGCGAGATCCCTGAGTGATAGGTTTTGCTAAAGCTCAATCATTAGAAGATATATAACGTTTACTTTTTGACAGTTGCGTGTCGGTGAAGGTATTTCGAATTTAGAACAAGGATTCGTTTCATATTTTCAGACTGCACAATAGGTACTTGTGAGGTTGAATTATGTAGTACAGAATTCCTAAGAAAAAGAGAGTAAGGAACGTAAGTGGTAGTACATGATATAATTTTAGGAACCCAGTATAGTTTATTATTAACATTTAATTACAGGTTTCATTGGGAAGAATTTAAATTTGTGGATTTTCTGTACTCTGTTATTGTTTGGAACCCATTCAACAAGTATTTTAAATGTATACACCTAAAAGATGATACAATTCTGAAATAACCACTGGAAGGTTTTAACAAGTTTATATAATTTTTATATCGTCATGACATTTACCACTTCAAAGACTACATCGCTGAAAGTACTTGAATTACAGCATAAACCTCTCTCATTGAAGTAATGAAAGTGTAATTACTATGTCGAAATCCCTTATTACTCGATTCCAAAAAGCTGTGACACAAAATGAGTTTACATTGATGCGATTTCTACCAATACCGATGTCATTGCGGTATTTAATACTCTTAACCACGAATATTAATTTACTGCGACTGGATTGTAAATCTATGAAGCTTCTCCATTAATCTATAAACATTTATAATGAGCAAACAATAAAAGGAACATGCTAAAAACAGCTTTTTATAGATAATTATTAGTTTTGTGAAATACAAAACTAATTGAAACTAATATTTAAATTATTGATAACAAAAGAACATGCCTTTAAATTGTTCATTTAGTGTCGCAAACTTGTAAAGATTTGATGAAGTTCACACTGAATATAGTTCCACTATAATATTTATATTTTAATTGTTATTTTCAAAGCCATCGCGATATTAAATACACTTTTCCAGGAAAATGTATGTAGTACTAAGACTCCGATCGTGAATATATCAAGCTTTTTCCACCAGTCTGGAAACCTGTGCAATAAAAAACCAATAAAAGGAATGTGTGCAAAACGCATTTTGCAGATAATCAGTTTTATGAACTGAGATTATTATGAAAACGTTGAAATACTATTAATTTTATTATATCCTTAATGTATTTATTTAGATATTATGTACAGCTAATTTCAATCTTTATGCAATTCCCGTTATAGATATAGCCTACTTAAATATGCAGATTTTACTATATATATAAATGTTTTGATGTATTTAATTTAACTAATGGTAATAAACGTTTTAATTTAAAATGTTAGAGATCGCCTATTTTACTTAAAATTCCAATAACAATTTGTCAGTGGATTTGCTCGCGATTCCCTATTGAACAACCGTTTTGTCATTGAAATATTCGTTCTAAATAGGCTAAAATATATTCCAGAAAATTATTGATGGTCACTGGATATATTCAAAGTGGAACAACTTTTATAAGTACCTATTAAATAAAAATATTTCTCACTAGGCACTTACAATGTAATATAATTGAACAGTATGATAATTTTGAATCAGGCATACACACATTCAAGGTAAATAATACTTCAATATTCATAGTTAACAGGTTCAAAATGTAAAAAATGTACTAAAACCTAATTTTCTAATAAAAACTTCAATAGTTGCTAGTTTTAAAATAACGTACATACTTATAACTAAAATAATTCACTCCAGTAAACTTAGTAACCATCCTATAAGAAAAAAGCTTCCTCAAAAATAAAGAGTGTGATTCTGCAAGTTAATGAATATTTACACTGAAGGATAGAGTATGCTCCACCTTTTCATTCGTATTGAAGTCAATTGTAAGAGTACCTTCATATTCTAGTCTAAACATGAATTCGGTGATATATTTATTTTTAATAGTATCCAAAAAATTCCATGCGCAAATTTATTTAAGCCAAGCAGTGTACGGGTATACTGTTTTACAAACAATGTGTAGATGAATGCAAATGCACTAATGACACAGGATTCCATAGGTGAGGATTTCATCACATTAGATATCGTGTTTACAACAGTATTTTTCTCTTTGCTTGGCTTCTGTGTTTTCCTCAATAGACGCTGAATTATAACGCTACATAATCAAATGGCTGAAATACGTACTGTTCTTGTGACCCTTTTGTTTCTTTATTTATTATTTTCTCTGTTTTTTTTTTTATATTTTGTATTTATTTTATACAATTTTATACACATCTCATACAAAGAATGTTCTCATTCCACTTTAAAAATACATTTATTATAAAAATAGATTAATCATAAGATTGTTTTAAAAAATATTAAGTTTTTTTAAATATAGCTTTTAGTAATATTAGTAGTTTTCATTACTGTAACTCTACACTTAACGTTAGCAAGTTTATGTGATAAGGGAGAATCATTGGACAAATCCGATGAGGTCAGATATGCATTTTACCAATCATTAAACGGTATTGCCAAAAAGCTGCCCGAGCAAAGCAAGAAACTATATCTAACTACTTATCTGTTTTACGTGAAAATGGACGCAAAGGTTTGAAGGTTACCATAGCAAAACAAACCTATGGTTGATGGTTGATGTAAAACCTCATTTTGCTATAAAACTACAAATCATTAACTGTTATTTATGTGTCTAACGATTAGTTTACACAATTAATACCAGGCTGCTAATTCAGGGCAAATTAGCAATCCGCCACTTACTATGAGATCATTGAAACGTTCGAGTTGACAATAATCAGGAGTAAACTTGATTGATGTGACCTTGGACCTAGAAAATGCTTTTTTAGAATGGTGTCTGCCACTATATCAGTTTATTTAAAACCGTATCGACCAGTCTCACGATTAAATGTACCGTCAACCGTTTTTATGAAGTCATCTTATTCCTCGAAACGCTTATTGTGCCTGTTAAAGCTTGAAGCATTATTGTGATAAAGGCTCTCCACAAACTTGAAACAGTTAAAAGTTGGACATGTGGGCAGTAAATGTGGCTGTCATACTTAAAAATTAAACTCCAATCTACGGTTTTTATCGTAAAAAACATTTCTTAAAAGGAAAATGTACTTATCGTCTTATGGTTAGTAGTCGTAATGGGCTTTAAGCGTTTTCCGTATTTTATGGAACTCATAAACATAAGTAACATTATTAGCTTTTAGCTTAATTATAATAAGTTTAGGTATAACGATCAGTAAAAATCAATTCATATTCATTCATTTTTCTTTTTGTTTTATTCATACAAAATCAATAACAAAACATAGGCTAAATAAAAACCTGATTACAAAAAGAATTGGGTATAATTGGCCAAAATTTTCTTATAAACGTATTTTCTAAGAATATCTCCATCAACGTGTTGTCGCATGACTTAAACGATAGACTCAAATCCAGCAGCAGGAATCTGTCTGGACATTAAAATAACGTTATGTTCAGACGGGTTGGACTTTTATTACTTAAACACTGTGATGAAACATAATGAACACAAGTGTGAATGTTTAGTATGGAAAAATATCGTGAGAAATATTTCATCTGTCGTCTTATCTTCTATCTTACATCTATTAGCTAATAGACAATAATAATAATTCTATTTTTACTGTAATTTACTATGCAAATAGAAATTTACTCTCTTTTCACTACCGTATTTTATATTCACTCTTCTCAATGATTTAACTCTGTGATTTATTGAAAGTAAATATTTGCAATACTTTAATCTTTTTTATAATTGTTACAGCTCTACGTCATATTTTTATTCCAAAACTTTGGATAAGATTAAACATGACGAACTTAAAATATCACATTAATTTCTTGGTTAGAATGTCTTTGAGTATACAAAAATGTCAAAACCTTCATGAAATTTGGATTTTATTATTTTTCTTTCTAGAATGTTAT
The DNA here is from genome assembly GCF_021130785.1 of Homalodisca vitripennis. Taxonomy (NCBI): domain Eukaryota; kingdom Metazoa; phylum Arthropoda; class Insecta; order Hemiptera; family Cicadellidae; genus Homalodisca; species Homalodisca vitripennis. Next base: position 174,130,860 of record NC_060208.1, on the reverse strand, counting down.
GATCTAGATAACTTAAATTTGTATATGGCAATAAACATGTGTAAAATATTGCCAGTAATTCTTAGATTATTTGAATAATTTATTTCATATGATATTAAGTTTATTTAAAAATGTGTATAGTTCATCTTTCGTCGTATATCACAATATTAGCGAAGCTTCGTCTTCATAATATCCAACCCCAAACGTCCTTTTAGCGTGGTATAAATGTTTCATTCATATTTGAACCATAAAATTCAGGAATATCATCAATTATAAATAAATAGTTTTGGTAACAGAACAAGAAGATGATACCAACTCTCACAAAGTGAGTGAATATCGAGATACAAAACCTTAAAATTTTCGCTATTTTTTACGCGTTTTATATCCTCACTATACGAGTACCAACTTTGAAAGTTAGCATTTTCAACTCCTAGTTTATAATATTACATATTTTGAACCGAATACCCAGCTTTAATGATGTTAAGAATAAATTTCACTTTTTTATGACTGAAGTATTAAAAAAATTATAATACTTAGTGAGAGTTTTGAAGCACCTGCATGGGGTTTCTCATAACCAAAATATCCCAATCGTCATTCTTAACACTACGCATTATTTCCCTTAACCTATACAAAGAATAAATAGGAATTACATATAAACTTCATTTGTAACCATAATTGTATAGAGGTTTCGTAATTTTCATTTAAATACATAATTATAAACGTTTACTCTTTTTATACGCTCAGCTATTTGTCTCTCAGCCCTGCAGCAAAACTGCACCAATATTGTTGGAAACTTGCCATCTTCTCTGGTGGATATCTTCCATGCTATAATTCTCTGGTGGTTATCTTCGATGCTACAAACTTCTTTAGTGGACATCGCCCACTCTTTATTCTATACAAATCTTCATTGAAATCTTGCCTAAATAAAAATAAAGATTTTCTAAACAAATAAATTGGCTGTATTTAAATAAATATTTGTTAATCTAAAATAAAGGCACTCTAGATGATTTATCTCATAATTATATTTATATCACTCTATATTAATGATAAAATCTAGTGAAGGTTTAATTGATCTTTATTCTCTATTTTATATCTTATTTTTATGATAAAACTTTATTGAATTCACATAGCAATATCTATAATGGATTCTATTTTTATGAGAGAACAATATGTCATATTAAAAAACTTGTGATTTTATTCACGAAACATACCATAATATTTCTTCACATACTATAACAACTGCGCCATTAAAATCATATCAATAAAAACTCACGAGAATAGTCAAAACAATCATCGAACTTTGTTATTCAAGAACAAAAGAAGCAATTGACAATGTTGACGAATAACAAAACGCACATCAAAGCTATGATGAGCACAAAGATAATGAACAGCATTGGAATAATGACGTCATTTATTCGCAGAGTTTTGTTTAATTAATTACCTTCACCATTGGCGTTGGTTTATTACTCGCAAAGTGTTTCAATCTCAATAATCGTTTGTAAATAATTGAAGTTATATTTACAAACAATTACCTTTCCTAAATCAAAATTGTCCTTGAAAAAGTAACAAAATTGTTTTTTGATTATATGATTTCCTTTAAATCAGATACGGTACAATATATGGTCTCATATCTCAATTCATGTTCACTATTTCGCCCTATTTCCTCGGTTTAGTCTACTTATTATCAATATTTAAATGCGTTCTTAAATTGTTAAAGTTGAAGTTAAAAATTACTCTTTTTCCTTATTCAAAATTTATCAATAAAATTAAAATATAAGAAATTTATTTTACATTTGATAAAAAATATTAGAGTAAAGGTTCAGATGAAACTAAACCTCCTAACAGTGATGTTTCTCATATTTTAACAAAACCTCATGTATGTAATGAGTTTAATATGGTGTGTAGCAAATCTACCCATTATATTACTTTAATAACCTTTATTAACAATCTATACAGGGTGCTTGAAAAGTATGGGTACGGCTTAATATTTTAAAAACCATAAGAGATAACATCTATAAACTTTGCACAGTGTCATATGGCTATGTAAACTATTTTTCCTTGCTATTACCATGACATGCCAACCATGGGGGGACGGCCCACAGAGGAAAACATGGAAATCTTAAATTGAAGCATGGGTCGAGTGATAACTCATTTGAAAGAGCTCACTTAGTAGAGTTGAATTCTTCAAACCGCATCTCAAAAGGTTTATCCAATCAGAAATGGCGGGTTGTTTTAGGTACACATTGTGAAGTACATTATGCGCTGCCATTTCTGACTGGATCGTCGTATTCTGATGCGGTAGGCGGCGTTTCACTCTACTAACCAATGTGTTTTCACTGACTTTTTTTAATTAGAAAATTATGTCATAAATTCATAACACAATAAATAAAACACAATAAATACCAATGTTTTTTTAGTTTTATTTAGTTTTATTTCTCATACATCTAATATGAGAAATGAATCAATAAAATCTAAAGTAAGAAATGTTTGAGAAAAACTCAGGCCTTGAACTGTTTGATACAAGTTTGAGAAGCAATGAGGTTTTCATATGAGATTTACTGACGTACCCCTTATAAAAATACAGAAAGATGAAACACACTAGTCATAAAAGGGGATATCCGACAATAAAGAAAGTACATACAAAGTTTCTCACTCAAAACGTACACCGAGCAGCATCTGTTACAGTTATGCATGTAGTTATCCAACAAAAGTTTTCTCTTTCCAAACCACAGAAAGTTAAAAAGTTATTAGTACATGAACACATTCATATTATAACTTTACTTTTGTGTATGGAAACAGTATAATTATAGCAAAGCATATATTACCATATCATTTTTGACCACTAGGGAAAACTGTGGATATGTTTAGCGTGTAAATACTGTTCTTCTTAAGCATCTGTAGTGTATAAAACGTAATCTCATCTGAACAAGGTAGCGGACGTCACACCACCTGTCACATAATAAACTGATGTTGTACCCACAATTAGTACATGTTTCTGTTTGTTCTTGGGATATTTAGTAGAAAAAAAGCATACTGGCCGCTAGATGGAGAGACGAAAGAAGAGTAATTTAGTCAGAGCTATCAAGTTTATAGCTCTATTCTCAAGATATCACCCTGAGCTATTGGCTTTGGTAACGTTTAGTCAAATCCCATATAGGAACATGCACTATCGCCGAATTCTACCTTGTATATAAGCAACAAATAAACTGATGGAGTATAAAAGGACGCGGTAGAATATAACGGACTTGCCAAGCAACCCACCAAATATAACATGTTATAAATAATTTGAGTGCATACATTTCGTTTTAAAGCCTGTTTTATTCTACGATCGTCTCATTGCTATCACAGTTAACCCAAAAAGCCAATTTAAAAATATTTACTAATGTTCGTGACATCCCAACTGCCATGAAATTAACAATAATCATGTGTATGTGGCTTATTATACTAAAGAGTGCTATAATTTTATTTTGATTTTAAAATCGCCTAACATAACAATTTTGACTAACGGAATGAAAACTTATTTTAATTATTCGTTACATAAAACAGGTCTCTTGAAATGTTGTAGACATACATAAAATATTTCTTTATGAGAAAATGTAATATCCAAGTAATCCTGATTAATGTTGAAACAGAAATAATGAAATGATATATAATTTAAAATCCAACATTGTCATTCGTTTTTGTTTCATAGAAATACTATTACAATATGATATTTGTATTACACATCCCTCCAAAACATATTTGTTGATATATTTATTCAGAATAAAACGTGCCTCTAGTGATTGTTTATGTGTGGGCTAACATTACCGACTGCTCTATTTATAAACCGTACATATGTTAGTTTATTTTCATGTACTTTTACGCGAACAACATTTCTGCCACGGGCATAAAAATAGCTGCAGAATATTGAGGTACTCACACGCACTCATTCCTGTTATGCCAAAGATACTTATATTAATATATACATTTTGATGAAACACATACACACACTTAAAAACCACTCACACTCTCACTCTCTCTCTCACACACACACGCACGCACACACACATACACAAACACATACACACACATGTATACTTGTTTAAGATTATTATATTTTAATTGAATCAATATGTTTTGATTGACTTGATGTGTATTGATTAATATAATTATGTAAAAATAGACACCATGGCAAATAAACTAATTTCATTTTCTTGATTGCCATTTTACAATGCTTATGTTTCTAGTATTGATTAATATAAGTATGTAAAAATAGACACCATGGCAAATAAACTAATTTCATTTTGTTGATTGCCATTTCACAATGCTTAAGTTTTATCTAGCCGCCCTTTCTTGAACAATTTGACCGTAGTTGAATTTAAATTAGTAGTATATAATTAGCTGAAACCTGTCACTCGAGGAGCTGGAAAAATGTAATTTCTGACTTTCTGTTTGCCTGTCTGTCTGTCTTACCGCACGAGATCTCGAGAACAAAGTAACGTTTAGGACTTTAAAAATGTGGCATGCAACATAATTTCTATACAAGGAACATTGAGTTTGAAGATAATGCTTGCACTGCATGAAACTGGCTGAGCGTTAGTGAACATTTGTACAATGATGTAACGGGTAACCCTGATAGCAAAGAGAAAATAATAGAATAAAAAGATTTTTAAACAAGCAGAGTTCAATCATATGGTATACACAGCTAATGCATGTTAATCATGTTTCGATAACACGCTATGCACTGGAAGGTTCGCATACAGCCTCAGTGAAGCCTGTTACGCAACATGAGGCATGGCGTACTGCTGCATTCCAAGTTTGTAGAAACATAATAGGGTTCATCATTTTTATTTTTATTTTTATGCTGTAATTTCGCGTTCTTTATACATGTAAAGAATATACATAAATGTATACAATACAAAAGAATCTTGTAGATAAGTAAATTGTTAAGGATATCAAGTAACTAATAGTAATTTATTTTTAATTTATCGTTACACAATGTCCTTTTTTATGAAATCACTCTTTCTTAAAACATTCGACAGTCATATAATTCAAATATAGGTATATAAGATAACTTAAACCTGACAGAGCCTACAACGCCGGTACAGTGAAAAAGTTAATAATTCGTATCCTAAAGGAATAAGCTAATCACACAGATTCTGTAACTATACGATCTCTCTCTTGTTTACAACGGAAGCAGATACAATAGAAGGTAAAAGGCTGAAAATACGTAGAGTAAATCATTTCGTTCCGTTTCATGCCTACTGAATATAAAAGGTATTTATAAAGTAATAAACCATGTTATGATACATTAAGATTTAAATTTATTTTTAGCTAGAAATAAAGTTATGTTACTGTAGTAGAATAATAAAAATATATTCGATTTTTACGAGATATGTGTTGTAGATACACTTATATTAACGGAATTAGTTGCTTTGTAAAATGTAGTTTTAAGAGAATTTTATTGTTTGTTACAGGTGTAAGTTCAGACACCTGTTTCGACTGGTAAACAGGAACACATTTCATTCTGCTTACACCGTCATGTAGATGTAAATATTGACTTTTCATAAATAAAGATCTTGCGTAATAATACAATTGAAATATTCTACCATTATTCCACCCCAGAATGCGGGTTTTGAAGTTAGAGAGTAATATGTGTGATAAACATGATTTTTATTTAAGATCTAAGGTTTTAATATTAGGATTAAGGCTGCAACTCTCTGAGCGTTTGACATGGATTCAATATCTTGGAGATTAATAAACATTTTCAAATCACTTTGAATGTTTTCTTTCAAAAACATATGGTTAATAGTTCAAAAGCAAATAGAATATAACCATCCCTAAAAATGCTGAAGTGATTGGAATAAATTTCCCAAAAAATTTATTAAACATAATTGAACATTTTTTACTACAGATTGAACAATGTAATTTACTACAGATAGAGGTAATGTAATCAGTGCTTCCTCTTTACACTAGATACATTCAAGTGAAACAAATAATCTACAAGTCTGAACTTTATTTAAATTAAATTCATTCTATGACGTCCTAGAAGATATTGCTTACGATAAAATTGAAAGTGTTTACACCTATTAAAGTTAATTACGAATTGTAAAGTTATTTTTATTAAATGATCAGACATGTGATGCTGTGGCTAGAATTTTACTGTATTTTACACTCTCGAGGTTGGGGGAGGCATTCTCCTTAAGGGTATCCACTAATAAATAAACAAATTAATCAACAAAGTAATCAACATGCATGGTAAAATATACAGTCCAATTTGCAAGGGTTCACTTCATTTTCATTTCACCGATATCGCCAGAGGTTTACAAAGGCTCAGGAGATCATTGTGTTCTACCTAAAAACTGTTGAATTCAATACAGAAACAATCAATTTCTCGCCATTACGTTAATTTAATTAAATCGCCTCTCCGATTCCAGTATATTTGAACTAATTTAGATGAATCCTAAAATCGAAATCTGCATCGTTTTTTGTGGAATCACTTCTGTACGCTGGAGGCCTACGATATTTTAAGCAATCATAAATCCTATAATCTATGAAACGGAATTATATATATATATATATATATATATATATATATATATATATATATATATATATAATGTAGACATGTGTCACTTAATTTCATAAAAATCTGTATTAATAAAAAAATACGTATAAGCCCGTTTTTTAATTTCACCCAACTTTAAATCATTGCGTAGACAATAAAAACAAAATTACTACCTTTTTGTTATTTTTGAGCAAATGAGTAAGTTTTATATTCTGAAAATATTTATTTATTATCTACAAGGAATAATTTTGTAAACTGGTTTAAAGTAATGGAATAATATCCTACGGTGTTCAACAACTTAACAAGTAGTAAATAGTTTGTTCTAATTTCAATAGGAAGAAGCAAAAAACGTGAGCTTCTAATATAACTACTATTCAGTTGTATGGTTAAGCGACATTGTCAGTGTCTATTAGACTATAAGGTTTTGCACTTGTATGTGCACTTTAGTTAGAATTATTTATATATCAGACGTTAAATTTACGTGTTAATTTTTTTACAGATAGAAATTATACAGAAGCACATATAAATTCAATACGTAACATACAAATCAGTAACACGTTTATACTTTGAGATTTTAAAACTAATATTTTATCAGCTGTTATGAAGAATATTTGCATGATACGGCCAATAAATAAAAATGGAGGAATGTACTAAATCAGCTAATTTTAAAATCTAGGTAACAAAACGTTTGAAATATAGTGTCAAGATCAGTGAGCTGATCTTGACATACAGTGAGCTGATCTTGACACTGTATTTCAAACGTTTTGTTACCTAGATTTTAAAATTAGCTGATATGCAATTTCAATATTCCTTATTTTTTTCATTCTTCCTGTCATTATTCCTTAACATCATAAGAAACAATACAAAACGTAAATTTAAAATTCATTGTCACATTGAAAGATCACTCAGCTCAAGAGAAAGAAACTTTCAGTTTTTTTCAAGACTAATGTTAAACCTCATGCACGTTTACAATATTATAGTATTTTTAATCCTAGCGTTATGAGATATGAGTTATTTTGAAGACCTAGTTAATAGGTATCAAAACTTTTTTTTATCGTTTACACTTTACAATATTTTAATTAATTACAAAGCAGTTTAATATTTGTTTCTTCTGTGTAATTTTAGCTCGTTTATTTTTTTGTAGCAATTAAAGCATTTAAAAGAAAAATATTTAAATAGCTATTAGACTATAGGTGATAACAATCAATGATGTTGTTGGAGTTAAGATAAGAGCTCGATGCATAAGTTCTTCAATGTTTAACAACACGACGTTAAGCTCGAATTGTCTACTGTTATGCTACACCAAACTTGTTGAAAAAAGTTATCTTTATAATCTAGTATGCTTTATTCAGCAATATATATTATAGTCATGTTAATATAATGACAGTGGAAGTAAGATTAGAAACTACATACTGTTTACAAATAAAGTTTTTAATGGTGCAGTATACCACCCATAGTTATCAGGGAACTGAACTAACAGTTTGATACTGAATGTGTTAATTGCTGATTAGGGAACCGGTATGTCTGTTGAATACTGCGCTTATTGATTGACAAGGGAATACAAGGCAGAATCGTGGACCGAGAAGGAACTACAGTGAGTGGAGGAGCAATGCGAAAGGTCACCGGTCGTAGCAACCTTTGGAGCATCATCTGGGACTAGCTCATTTAGTACAGAGTCGACCAATTATTTTAATTTGGAATAAATAGACTTAATCAAGCAACCAAGGGATGCTAACAACCAAGAGATACCCACAACCAAGGCATACCAGCAACCAAGGAATGCCAGCAACCAAGCTAAGCTAGAATCTAAGCGATGCCAACAACCAAGGGATACCAACAACAAATGGATACAGGCAACCAATGGATGCCAGCAACCGATGAATGCTAGAAACCAAGGGATGCCAACAACCAAGAAATGTCCACAACCAAGGGATGTCAGTAACCACGCTATGCTAGCAGCGAAGCGATGCCAGCAACCAAGGGATGCTAGTAACCAAGGGATACCAACAACAAAGGGATGCCAGCAACCAATGGATGCCAACAATTAATTATAAATTTGTATGCAATTATAATGTATCGGTTAGGAACAAACACGGAGTAAACATGTTTGAAGAATGGCATGGTGTCAGTCAGTCAATAAATATTTAATATGATTTATATTAAGTTCTAAAAAAACATCACTTTGGCAACATTTATTTACTGATCAGGATTAGCTCACAAAAGACAGCATAAGAATTTTCCTAGTTTAAGACTACGGTATCTTCACTGCCTCTTTCAGATATTTACGTGTGCACTTGCGAGAATGCTTCTGTAGGACAACTTCCACTTTTTGCCTATAGTTCAGAGATTAAAATCAGTAAATTTCATAATTTTTCATTTCAGTGGCGCATGGAAAATCGTAAGCATCATACAAGTACAATAATCTTGTACTTAAAATTAAACTCACATCAAAATTCATCTAGCCGTTTAGTTGATAACCAATACATGTGATCAATGTAAAAGTGGTGTACTAGATTAGATTTTTACAATATTGCAGTGAAGGAAATAGTACGGACTCAGATGGCCAGCAGGCACAAGCAGGGTTCTGGATTCTGGAAATCATGACGCTGTCTCGTTTATATTTGTAGACTTAGAGGATGGAAGCCAGTTTTCAGAAAACTTTAAAACTTAAATTCTCATTTAAATAAATTAGTGGACAACGTATGTTGTTACTTATTCATTTAAGGCTCGTTAATTGAATCGCTTAGGATCGAATTATAACAACAATACACAGGATCAATTTAAACATGGATAAACTGGAAGCAATGTTAATCTTAGTTACCTTGGTATACAATACATTTACTGGTGAGAACGCTTCGTTACACAGGGATCTATTGCTAACACAGGACCGAGATACCATCTAAACTGCTGCACGGCCACCGATAACTTTCATTGAGTATATAGGCTCTAGCAGAGAGTTTCTTCCCTGAGATGAAATCCCTGTTATTGTGTAGTTAACAGCAAATTAGTGCCAACGGTTTTATAGGAGTATTTACATAAACGTCAATTGAAATATGTTTGCTGCAAAGTCACTCAGCAGTATGTCCAGCTTAGGCTTTGAACATTTGGAATTTCTTTATTGTCTTAACCAGCACTATACATATGAGCAAAGAAATAAATTGAAAGTGTATGTACACCCGGCTTAACATAAAATTATTATGTTATCATAGCAATTTCCTTTTTAAATGCTACACCAATATCATATTTGATAGACAAGTTTCGTATGATTGGATATTAAAAAGTCAAAGAGTTAAAACGATTTAATGGGCAACACAACAATATATAAATTTTCGAATTAATTCCATTTTATTTATTATTTATTAATGTTTTCACATGTCAGTAGTTCCTAATGAGTGTTATATTTACAAATACATGTATTTGTGGAGTGTAGCTATAATGTTTGAGTGCAAATAATAAACCCATCGTTCTAAGCACCTTTTCTATAGTTCAATATTTATTAAAATTAAAATTCTGCTATTGCTGTTTATAAAATTTAATGAATGCTAAAAATAGTTTTACAAGTATTGGCTTTCCTATCTTATGTTAGTTTGGTTTTGTAAGCATGTTTGTAACAGAAATGGTCAAATACAAAATAATTAAATAGTAAAAAGCAAGGCCTGTGTGATGTAGTGGTATCATACTCGCTCGGAAAGTGAGATCTCCTAGTCAGATTCTCAGCGGAGCAAGTACTTTTTTGATTTAATCTTTATTGAAATTTAAATTAGGTTGTTGCCTATACATGTTTAATGAATGTTAAAGGTAGTTGGAATCGTATTTTTTGTGTTGTAAACTTTGTTGGCATTAAATGTCAGATATTAAAGTTTATTCATATTATTCATTGTAGTATTTTAAAAATATTCAAAAGCATCATAAATTAGGGTTATTATGATTTTACTTTATATATCTTAAATAAACAGACCAAAATAGGTATATTTTGAAATTGAATAAGAAAATATAAAATAGTCATCATATTTAAACGCGACAATGAAAACGTAAACGAGAAGGCAATATTAATAATGTTTCACCCCAAGGTAGTTAATGATAATATCCAGCTCTATTTAATATTCGAGTTAAAAGTGTGGTTGCGCGTACGATTGGTGGGCGTGTACCTATGAATGCTGATGATACTCGGATTCTAACTGTACATGAAAATTTAATTGTTGCAGGATCACTTCTACAGACGTTTTCTACATATTGTAAATATACGTTAGGTCCAATAATAAAACATTAGTCTACGAACCTTATTTGTCATTTATTTTATTTATTTCATAAATTATAACTGATAAATTTATCGAATTAGAAATTAAGGTTTATAATTTCTATTATAAAATAGTCATACAAGTAGATTTATACTGTATTGTTTTAAAAAGATACAAACAAACTGCATACAAATTGCTCCCATCCCAGGACTTCTCAAGTTGGGCAATGCTGTCGCCCCCTACGTTGACTTCTTACTGAACCACAGCAGCGCCAGTTTCAAGCGTAAACTCAAGACCATTTCAAGATCTCAGTAGGAACTCACTCTCTGTAGCGTTATTAAGTATTTTGTATCGCTCATACATTAATTGATGCTTTTTTACACCAATTTATGTTCTAATATTCTAAGTATTGTTATATTTTGTCGTCATAGTATTATATTTATATCGTTAAAGAATTGTTTGTAGTTGATTTGCTGCCTGTTATCTCTGTGACTGTATATTAATATTATCGTTGCTGATGTATTATTTACTATCTGTTGTTACTATATTATTACCGTTGTTGGTTTTGTTGTGGTTTACAGTCTTTTATATCATCACCAATGTATCACTATCAATTTAGGCTCGTTATTGTATCATTTTTCCTGTCATTAGACTATCTTACTTCATATTAGTGAATGACTGTATCTTAATAATGATACAATTCAAAAATTCGTAATAACACACAACTATTATAACAACCCATTTTAAGCTCAACTGAAAATGGAGTTTTCCGTGAATAATAAAAAATATAAAAAATTAAGAAAGTAATGCATAAATTAAAAGAACATCAAGGCGTTTAAGTTCTAATTATCTGTAAATGGTTAAATACTCACTGTGTGATTTGGAAAGAAATTCTGCTAATAAAGGATTAAACACTTATACGGCCGAGTTTTACAAATCTCACCTCTCTACATTTACATTTCTTCATACAGGGTGAGTTTTAAGTCCCTTCCCCCCCTATTTTTTTTTAAACCGTATAAGTTAGGAGGTTTAAACTCCGTACATATTCGTTAGACCTAAATATCTTGTTTTTCATGGGTTCATTGACTCTCCACCTCCAATGGGGGACGGTCCACGAGGAGTAAGCCGAAATTCTTAAAATCAACTTCTTCTGACAAAGGAGGACGGCCTGAACGTTTTGCATCAGTAACGCTACCAGTCTCTCTAAATTTTGTTATTAACTGCCTTAAATAGCTTCTGCTAACAGGTCTTTCTGGATGGTTTTCATTAAATCGTCTCATTGTTTCGTGGTAATTATTCCCAGAAGCACCAAAAATAAACACCATGTCAACTTTTTCTTGAAGAGTGCGAGACATGTTTCTAACTTTAACAGCACTAAAACTAACAAGGTCAGTAGTCACACTGCAACTAACAAGGTCAGATACTTAATGGCCCAAGTAACTGAAACCAAACATAACATGTCTCCCAGATAACAAACAACTTTCACTTTTACAACGACACAGGGACTATGTCAAAGATTACATTTAAAAATGCAGACCCCAGATTCTGTACAAAATTATTATTGTGACGTGTACTTTTCTGTTTTACCTGAGCAATTGTTATGTAGAACTGATCACTCTACATAACGAAATTTTACATCCAAATGAAGAAGCGCGCATTCATTGTTGCTACAATAACAGAACGGTCACTGATTAGACGCCAATCAGCTGTTCAAATAAAGGAGTTAGGCTAAGGTGAGCCATTACCATGCCATTGATATTTTGTCGCTTGCGTATGTCAGTTAGTAAAATTTCAGTATAATAATTTTGTCTTTACAGAATTAAATATCTACGGTAAACTAAGCCTGATATTTAATTAGAGACCTTGCAACTTACTATTAGAAAATAATCAACCGAAATCTGTGGCTAATTTAAGTACCTAAGGCTTAGTGTCGTAAACCTAATAGTTCTTGCGTGCATGGTAGTGGTCTCGATTGAGCATACCTGAGGGCAGGAAACTGTTCCTTGTTGGAGACCTGCGACTATCACACCCCATCAACAAGGTGGCGCCCTTATTACCGAGCAAACCGTAACCATCTGGGTATCCGTCAATCTTAGTAGTCCTCTGTCACTGCGCAAGAACTTGGTTGTCCTGGCGCTCTACCAATACTCACGCCCTTCTCCACTGAGCGAGGCCGACAATATTGCTAACCCGCGAGGAGGGGTGGCATTATTAACAAAATTACGAATTACCCTTTTTTAATTCAGATTGTAGCACCGTTTCCAGCGTTAAAAGGCAATGTTAAACGACACATCACATGATCGACTTCTTATTAAATCCTTTAGTTAACTCCTAGATCTCGGACTTCCAGTGATCCCTTAAAATCATTAAACACAACAAAATAAAGTTTCTTTTAAAGAATAAACAGCAATAGAAAAATTGCTTTGAAATGAACTTTTAAAAAGTTGCGCGATAAAACGCAGATAATAACACATTACTATTTTGTACATTTTAACACCCTGTAATTTTCATTAGGATGAACCTTTTGAGGTCCGGTTTGCGGCATTGTATTCTACTTACAGAGACCTTTAATTTGATGTGCATATCAACCTATGCTTACATTTAAGAATCTCGGCTTACTCCTCGTGGACCGTCCCCCATTGGAGGTGGAGAGTCAATGAACTCATGAAAAACAAGATATTTAGGTCTAACGAATATGTACGGAGTTTAAACCTCCTAACTTATACGGTTTAAAAAAAAATAGGGGGGGAAGGGACTTAAAACTCACCCTGTATATATATATATATATATATATATATATATATATATATATATATCCCATACATATCATATTTGAAAAACAATATTGTTTTACGGAGTGTGTGAGTTTCATCAGACTACCAATGATGCCATTATTCTTGGTTTAAATAAATTTATTCATTCTTTAGATATTGACACGTTTATAAAATTACATTAGGTTATAAATTTAGCAAAAACCTATTTGTGAAAATGTTCATGAAATAAAGTTAACAGTAGTTCTTTGAAAACCACTCCAGAGGCAAGTAGGTCTGTATAACAGAAATTGGGTTTGCTACCAAGCACCGTGAATGCTTGAATACATTAAAAGTATTAATTTATGTTTTGAGTATTTGCATTTTATTTTAATTGTACTTTTTTATTGTTTGATCTTATTTTAAATAATTTACTTAATTAACTATAGCAAATAATACCAGGTGATTTTATTAGACGTTTACGATGCTTAAAAAAACGTAAGAACTGTCCAAGTTACAAACCATTAAAATGTATTTTTTAATTGCGTATGTAAGCATAATTGCATATCGTCAAAACAATGAAATAAGTCAGATATAAATTAGGTTATATTCTAAAATTAGAATTTTTAACAGTTATATACCAATATTAAGTAAAGTAAAATGTTAAAATTAACAAAACAATGAACCAATTAACTAATTTATAATGTAATATTGAATTATTTGAACTGCCAATGGCGAGAAAATTAGCAATTAGATGTAATTCTCAATCATTTAAAATGGCCACATACTGATAATTTCCCAGTGGGTCACTCTGCTCTGCTTCAATCATTGAAAAACTTAATTGAACGATTTATTAAGCACTTTGACTGCCGGGAGACACAATACCTAGTAACGGGCTGTGCTGCACATCTTGAGTAAACACTAGTAGCAAATGATTAATTATTAGCGCTATATTAGCTATAATATTCAATATAAGGCTCAGTTTAAATTTGTATACTTTTGTTATACTTGTTCATAAAAGTGTTATATAGGACTTAATTTATTTATTATTAATTACAATAAATACAGCTATTAATTTATACAAGTACCATAAAATAAAATTATGAAAATAATATCATCATCGGAATCTAGGTCAACGAAAGATACCTCGCACATCATTTATGAAATGGAATCAAAGTATTCCAGACTATATCCAGCTTAACAGGCTTCGCTACTATCTGAGGCTATTAAGCTATCTCAACGATATCATGTTGTGATATGGTTTAAACCATTGTCCGAAAAAGTGCATAACTACCTTCAAAAAGTAACAAAAAGCTATCTAAACTCTCTGTTTAATGGCAGGTGAGATATTGGCAGCACTCTTGCCACATGAGGGCCTTACACCAAACGGATATCGAACTTTTATTTGTGTTTTTTATATATCCCTATTAGTAAGAGACTTCGCTAACACTCATGCAAATGCCGTAAATTTCATGCACCATCAACGAACTCAATTTTGACCTGCGTAATAGGCTTCATTAACGCTTAACTCCGGTCCCGCATGCACCGTCATTTTAATTGCTATTTCCTATAAAGAGGTGAATATTCACGGAAAAAGTTTGAAGTAAATAGCTCAATCCATTCTCGAAATTTTCAGCAGTGAATAAGGATCCCAGTCGTATCCAATAGACAGTTACGTATCAGTAAGGAACTCGATGTTGACTGTATGCTTTGTTCTATCAATAACACTTTTTTGCGACAATTTCTTTAACCTCCCATACATACATACATATCATATTTGAAAAACAATATTGTTTTACGGAGTGTGTGGATTTATTTGTATAATGTTAATTATCTAAGAGTACAATATGTCATAATATTAATAATGTATCTCACAGCTAACTCCACATGAAATGCATTGAATGATTGAATTTGTTTTCAATAATTGAACTGTGTATTTCAGCTGTTTATTGCAAAACAGTCTGTCGGTCAAACAATGGAACGTCCCATGTTTCATGTTTTATGACTCAGATAAAACCCTATTTATTTACCACCTTTGATTCTTTCAACACTGTGTTTAATTTTATACTAAATATAATCTGTAATATTAATTATAATTGAAGTATTACGTACGCAACAAACTATACCTATAACATATAACGTAGACGATTCAACTGTGCAATACACTCACGTATGTTATTGCTAGTTTTTATACCTTAAATATTAGTTAAAAAAGAAGTAATTTATTTAAAAAACATTGAAATATAATAATAAATTGTATAAGACTGCCATAAAAAAATACCTTATTTTTTTTTTTTTTTTTTTTTACAAAAGTTGGCCTGTGGTATAGCACCAAGAATACCTTACCATAAATGAACTATATGGCTATAGATATTCTGTTTCTTTGGCCGGCATAAGTTTCTTAGACCGGCGTGTGTGTATACAATCTTGATCGGAGAATGAACAAAAAATCAATGTTCGTTTCATAATGACATATAACAACGTAGAAATAGTGTAATTGTTCATGAAATTCGTTCGTTTAGAAAAATCTAGGTAATTTCACAGTAAAAATACTTTTTCATTCTCCGACTTGAAGGCCCCAAACCTGACTCTTTAAAGTTAAATTTGAAATGGATCAGAAGATTAGAATATTTTCTAGTAATTATCAACCAAATTAGGAGTGATTTTAACGTCATTTAAAAGAAATAAGCCCACGATGTGCCTGTTTTTCAGTGGGGATTTGCATATTAAGCCATGTGTTATAATAAATAAATAAATCATTCCCTAGTTATGTTGATACTTACAAACATTATTTTTGTAAATAACCAAATAAAAACTAATATAATAACCAATATTCTTTCCAGATTCAACAAATAATGTTCTAAATACACACACAAGGCAAGTCCTGACTCAAAACATTTTTGTTTATTTATTTGTTAATTATTGAAAACTAGGCAATAAATGTGTAGTTACTAATAACTAAACCACACATCCGAACATACTTCCATTTTAAAATTCTCAATGACCACATTTCATATTTTACAAAAACATAAAATAATACATATTTACTATTTATCAGAGTGCTAATACTATATTGTTGAATTAATTAGTATTACATGATTTGCAGTTAGAAAATAATGTAGCATTTGTTGCAGGACAAAATTAATTCCAAAGTAAAGCCAAGTAAAAATAACTATTATTTGCATATCCCTTCACAGGTTTTATTTCTTGATAAAGTAGCACAAAGTTCAAAGTCTTGAGACAGTTGCTTTGTACCAGATGATTATCTAGTGTTGCCATACGAATCCGTACTCGTTGACAACGGAAGGGTTATTTTTTGACCTGACCCTAATATTAAAGTTAGTTGTGCTGTTGTTACGAGTTAGGCCGGCAACAGATGGGCAGTATTGAGCGATGGAACATAACCCTCCTTGTAACACGGCCTTGTTTCCAATTTGATTAGAACATTGGTTACCACAACATACAGCGTTATAGAGGTTCCTCGGTGTTGCTTTTTCACATACAATACGAAAGCCAATGAACTATGTTAAAAATATTTTTACAGTTATTTTTATTTAAGATGAGTGGTTCAAATAAAAATTACCTTCATGTTCTTCTGGAATAAACTCTTCTTGGATGGCCAAAAATGAGCATTATAGGTTTGTAGGACTTTTTTGAAACACTTTATTGGCACGTCTTGATTAAAACGTCGTGTGATCGGTAAACAATTCTTTGGCGCTCTTGTGGGAAACAAAGGATGCTAATATGACCAACTGCATTGTTGCTATCGTACAAAACACACTTCATCTAAATTCCTGTTTCAAGTGTTCCTTTTATATTATCGGAAATTGGCCTACATGAATACCGTTTATGACAGTTTTGATGTATTATTAAAGAAGATTACGGTTTTGATCAGTCTTTTCGGATATATCGGAATAAGTTTGCGAAATGAATAGTGAAACCAAGAATGCACATAAGATACAGAGCATACAGTTTTCAGCGTTTGGATTTGTTTTTCAATTTAGTGGCATTATGAGTTTGCAAATATAATATTACGACAATG
This sequence comes from Homalodisca vitripennis, assembly GCF_021130785.1. Lineage (NCBI taxonomy): Eukaryota > Metazoa > Arthropoda > Insecta > Hemiptera > Cicadellidae > Homalodisca > Homalodisca vitripennis. The sequence continues at coordinate 174,113,304 of NC_060208.1, read as the reverse complement.
TGTGTGTTAAATAGAGTCGAGTATAACTAGATAATTAGTCTAGTTTATTAGACTAGACAAATTTAGTTAATAGGAGGTTGTGATAAAATCAATTAGTGACTGTTAGTGAGTTTTTGTATACAAGTACTTTATTTAAAGCCAACTTTATTTTATGTAAATATTATATTTTTACTTATTTGTAAGATTAATAAATATTTATTTGATTCAGTATTCCACGAGTGTCTCATTTAAACAAACTCATCACAAAGAAGTACTTTAGTAATTAAGTGCATCATGTTTTGGTTGCACGTCTGAACCTTCTTTCCTTAAAACCAAATAACTGTCAAACCAATCACAGACTCAAATTACCAATAAAGCCTAATGGGTAATTATGTCAAACACTGTTTGTCTCGGAACGTTGGCAGCGTCTCCTTGCTCCGGTGCCAAACACGTCCTCACAGACTGCTACTGACAGCTCTAATTGCCGGTTGGTGTTGATGACATTCAACGAGAAATCGCACCAAATTCATGAAAAACACTATTTATTCCATAAACTGTGATATGTATCACAACAATGTTCTTAAAATCAAAAGTAGTAAAATCAATAATCTTTATATACTATAATAAGATTATAGGCTAAGCGTTCGCGAGGCCTATTACTCGATTGGTGGTGGGAGTGGGGAGGTAGATAAATTATTTTTATTTCTATCAGAAAGATAGGTTAGGAATGAACTGGTGTATGAACTTTTGCATTAACTTTCAATTCTATATATGTAACACTCCTTTAATGATGGTGCATGTCACATTGTAGGATTTTGCTGAGACTTAAAGAATAATATTACATTGGTCTTTTAGGTTATGATGATGGAAATTAGAAAATCTTAGACTAATACAATTTGTTAACAAACCGAGTACATAATGATACATTTTACCATATGAAATATTAAAATATTTAGTTAAAAGCTTAAAATTGTGCATGCAAAAAACAGCGAAGCTATTACGCGACATGTGGTGTGGCATACACCTACCTTATTCTGTTGTAAAGGCTTTTTTAAGTCCCAAGATTATAAATGTTGACAAAACCTTTTATTTGATGCGCAAATTCGCTATTGGATACAAATAGAACAGACAATATAAAAGTAATTAATTATAATGGAGACTCTTATTTCCGTTATAACGGAATAAATAACGGGGATAAATTTGTCGTTTTTATATTAATTATCTGGTTTTAAGCGTTGAAATTACGAAAACTCGGGAAATAGATTTTAAAAATGATTTTGAATTGGTTTTTAATTGGCCAAACCTGGATAAAAATTTTACTTAATCTAATCTAGATATTAAAGTTAATTTCTTAGCTATATTTTTTGTTATTAAGAATGTTCTTTTGATATCCGTTGAAAGACACAAAGTTATAAGTCTATTAAATCCTTATAAAAGGTTTCTGATTTTAAAATTTAGACAAAACATGTATTGATTAAAATTGATATTGAATTTTAAAATTCCCAAAAAATGTTTGAAAGGTCTACGGCATTATACCTGAGGGCATGAGCATCATAGCTATTTACAAACAATACAAATGTTTGTGAATAACTAATTGTATTAAATACTAAAACCCTTTTCATTCATCATAATGTATACGTCAAAATGACTTTTATCAATAATCAAATCCTCTCTCGTATTTTGTCAGAGTTTATGATCAAGGTGAACTATAGCTATAGTTTGCAAGCACTGAGTGCCAGAATACTTTAACTCAAACATTTTGATCTACAAATATGAGGAACATATACACCTTTTAAGATGTAAATAAAATATTGAAATTCTTGTGAGGTTTTATAAAAAGATCTATAAGTTTTCACTCCTGTTTAAAAATCGTTCAAAATTAGTTTAATTCAACTCATTGGTTAGTATTACATTTTTTAAGCTTAATTTTATGTCTTTTATCAACACATTCTGGAGAAGGTAGAATACAATTCTCGAAGTTTTTTTTACCTCTGACGATGACAACTGTCCAAGATCTTTCTTATGTTTTAGATTATTGTCAATAACAAAGTTTAAACAAAGAAGTAAAAATCTTCTTTTTTAAGAGACTGAGCAAAGCCGAAACAGTAGAATATCTTGGCATTAGGCTTATTACTTATATAATGACTTTGGTTTTCCTCATCGCACCACCATTACAAGGGTACTGAGATAAGGGTAGAAACCAACCTAAACATTCGGTGACCTAACCTAAGCGGAAGGTGAAATTGATCTAAACTCAATTTCACATCGAATCTTAACTGTGAATTGCTATCGTCACCTCCCAATTTTTCAATGCACGTTTTGAAGATGCAGTTAAAACGTTTTAAACTGTAAATGATAATAGATCATTCTCTCACTTCATTCCTGAACAGTTCTCGTCGTAAGGTCATTACACCAAACTGTTATCAGACTGGTCACGTGATCGGTAACAGCTGCGAGTGACGTTACAACTGCTGCTACAACCTCTAAACTGTCGCCGTCATTTCTGAAACGCGACATGGTACAATGATATACTACTTTGTGCAAAGCCGTTTTTAAAACTTTTGTGTGATATTTGACAAGAATTCTATAATATTCTTACAATATTCTAATGCCACTTTCAGTGAATAGTATTTTAATATATCGTATAATTTGAAGCGATTCCTTTGTGGAATGCAATGAGTAACGTATATGTAAAGCTTGAGCCTGCATCAATCTAAGATCAATAAAACAAATCAATGCTAGTGTATGTAGTAGTATTACGCAACACGTTTTATGCAAAGGGCTTCGCTGAGGTCTACTAATCGCGTAACATGCAAATTTTAAGTCTATAGCTACATGTGTTACAATTTCAGATGTTACATATGATATGACTGTACTCTACGCTTAAAACTTAATTTGGAGTCGTTAACACTGTGTGAAAACTATATAATACAATTAAAGTAAAATATTTTGTTACATATGTAAATATTGATATATTTTAAAAATAATATAGATATAGTTCTTATTGTTTCCTTCATTAGATTTTGAAAAATCCACCAATTTATCTTGTCTCCCTGTTTTTACAGTAAATTGTAAAATATTATGGCATTATGTTCTTACTCTAACCCTTTCTAAACTTATGCTTATTTCAATTGTCACTAACATCATATTTCTGTTCTTTATTGGAACATTGTGAAAGAACCCACTCCTTCACAATCACACGTGTATCAAACCATGGTGTTTTTACCATTCTATACACAGATTAATAAGGTAGAGTTCACTTACCATCAAAATTAGCTCTGAAACATTAAAACTATAAAAAAAACACTCAAAGACATAAATTTTATATTTTAACTAGCAGTTACACGCGGCTTTAAATGCAATTTGCTTTGCGGCTTTGTGCACGCGTATGGGTATTTCTTATTCGAGTGAATTATATTTCAGACGCTGATATTGTGTTTACCTTGTTGAAAAAAACTAGAAAATATTTAAAAAGCGTATATATTTTATGAGTAAATGGTAATTTACTCCGGTTTTACTATTTTTTGTAGCATTGTTGATTTTGCTTTGTTATCCCGTTCAAAGAAATATCAAACATACACAGGTCTGAGAAGCCCACTTCTATTAAAAGAAAACTAAGATAAGTTTTATAACAGTCTTTAAATTTATAGAAACAGCTGGATATAAATTTGTCTTATATCTGCATTATAGTACCGCACAAGCAATACATAACTATTTTCATTGTTAGAAGTAAATTTAGTTGGATATTTTATTACTCTATGTTCAACAGCGTTTATATAAAAGGTTTAAATAAGAATTGCTTTTATTATTAGGCTTACTGTATGCTTTATAAACTATAAATGCATAAAAATTAACAATATATGTTAAATTAAATATACCGTTGTGGTATTATAAAACAATGTTTGTACAGACCAGCTGATTACATTTAACAGCCTCTTCCAGTTATTGAAAGTAATGAAATTTGTTTGTTCTAACACACATTTAGAGACCAAGATGGGATTTATCTCAAACCTAAAGGCTAGTGGGGCATAGCTCGGAGGAATTATTGGAATTAGAATAACATATTTGTTAACTGGGAACTATAAGAATATTCACATTGTTCCAAATCAGTTGACTAGTTTTTACTTTAATGAGTAATACACAGACGAACTCAAACATACTCCATTGGATTTTTACATAATAGTATGTATTACATATTTATTTTTCACACAAATGGAACACTTACATTACCTACCTCTTGCTATATCTTGACTTACCCTTACAGTTGACTTTACCAAAATGTTGAAAAATACGTTTATGAAAACAGACAGTGCGTGCTCTATAAGAGTGTTGCTACTTTTTTCAAACAATGCTATTGGTTTCGAAAAGAAGTTATTATTTTTATTTAAAAATTTTAATTACTTTTAAATATCTGCCAATCTATTAGTCGATTTACTAATTGAAGTGGATACATCATCGTGAAAATATAACTACGCTAGTTTGTTGCCCAATGGACATTATTGATTCTCAGCATAATCTCTGCCAATGCATGATTATTGTAGGTCATACATATCATACCTTAAAGGTCAAGATCAATAGCTTCAGTAATAATCAACCGATTGTGATAGTAATTTATAGATCTTTTATTGCACTAGAACTTTGGTTAATGTGACTTTACTGATGGGATAAGCCGAAATAATGAATTTTATGATATCATATTATGTTATATGTTAAAGTGGGTAAAAAAATAGCCGTTGAAATATTTACACTCTATAAGCAAAATTATTTATATAAAATACACAATTTTAAAATTTGATACGTTTTAATGTTTATAAATGTACTGTAGTTATTTTATTTAACTCTATTTGAACATTGTTGAAGACTCTGCAGAGGAAATACTTTATTTATATATTTCCGCAATTTGATTGACAATGTTTCAATATCAAAATAGGTCTCGGGCTCAACAGATTTGTTAATAAAAAACAAGGGTTGTATGTATACTTGATAAAATATATGAAAACCACTTTCCAAACTAAAGTAAGAGTAAAATAAATTAAATCAACTACACGTATCGTAATTTATTCTAATCTAAATATAGTTATAACCACATAATTTTGTAATTAGACGTAGATTTCCCATTAAGTTCCTTGAGACCTAAATTATTTTTGTCGGGTTTGGTATACATTTTTAAGTAGAATCACTATAGCTTTTTAAATTTTTTCTTAATTTAGTTTTTCATGTTGTGATTTAGGTTATACATTTACGTTTTCTATAGTTTTTACTAATGTCGAATGCAGGGCTAATCTTTTCAATCGTTGGATCTTCAGTATTAAAACAGTACTTTCATATTTTTAAAAGTGGCAATAGATTATGGTTCTGAAAAATACTTTTATCTGTGTAATTTGCACTTTGTAGTATACGATGAAGTTACTAATGTTCGAGAAAGTTATAATATGAGGGAGGGGAGCACATATGGGCTAGATGACGTCATACTGCGGCCAGCGAGAGTCTAATATATATGTTGATTTTCACACCACTCTGTGCGCAGGGTGAGTAGTTTAGTGCCGTGATTAGTTTACCACCTAAAATGTCATCACAGAAAATATAAGGAAAATAGAGTCCATTGTCATGGACTAATTAGTAGCAGCCTGTAGCTTTAGATGTCTTTTGTGAATAAATTAATAAAAAAATAACCAATTTCAGTAAATAAAAAACCAATCATACCTGGATATTTATGACGAAATAATGCTCTAGAGGGTTAAAGATAAAATAAATTTGATGAAATAAGTAAGCTAAACCTGACAATAAAATACCCCAAAGAATTGGTTATTTAGAATGGCCACTTTTTTGTACTTAATGTTCTACTTAAGTTCTATTACATATTTATAATATAAAATCCTCCAAATAAATGGTTTTATATGCAATATATTGTTTAAATATTAGCGGGTTTGTATTTGGGGAGATTATACATTCTGAAATTTGAGCTATTTTAGCTTTCACTTTTCTTGCTTGTTTCCATTTTTGAACAATGATAATGAAGATTTTTAATATATTAAAACCAGATACTCTATACTAAACATTATTATTTTAATTTTTAGGGAAACTCGATGTAGTAACTTTTATGATTATTTTACATTTACTGCTGTAAATATAAAATGAAAAATTCTGGAAAACATAAAAAGAATACGTATTGCTTAAAGTTATTTCACAACAGTGAATAATTTATTCTAATTGTCTTTCAATCTGTCTACTACCCGTTTTACATTTATCAATCATTGAAATATTCAAATTGTTGCCATTCTTTTAATATCAATGGTATCATTTAGAAATAAACTTAGATGATTGGGAGTGGGTTAACGAAATATCGTACATCATTTCAGTTTTATATCATAAATTGTTACGTACACGTAAATGATTTAAAACCCACACAAACAGACCTAAAATAATAAATAAGATAGAACTATATATTTTATGACAAAAATATGTGTCCCAGGACGGCTTAATATTTTTCCAACCATTAAAAATGTAGTTAAAAATGTGTGGTTGATATTTACATATCATTCAGAAAAATAAAAGCTGAGATTAATAATGTTTTGAATCTTCAACTGGTTAGGGCCAGTTTTAATTTGATATGTTTCTCAACCTTTGCTCCCAAACTTTTCTTCTGACTCCTTGAAGACCGTCCTCCTGGGAGCATTGCAATTAACTGAATACGTGTTTTTTCACGTTCCCAACTACATGTAAAGTTTTCATACCAGTTTTTAAAGGTTAAAATTATATTAAGACGTTTCGGATCTTAATTATCAGCCTGTATACACGTTATCGAGGCATTTCCTGGTGTCATGTATATAATAGAATCGACACCAAGTCTACTCAAAAAAGAAAGTAAAGACCAGCTCTCGCCTTCACAAGCATCAGACAAGAAATGATACAATACACTTCAGAGCCAGCTGACGTGACACTGTCGTACTACTACAGCTGACTGTGCAGTGACAGCGATAATAACGTCACACCAACTACACCCCTCATGTGCCGAGTTGAGTTGATGTGAACAAGCACTTTCTCCTTTCCTTTACTGACTTTCCTAAAGCGCCATTGATATTAGCCTAATTAACGCATTATTTAATCATGCAATAATTTTGTTGCTCAGTATTACAGAAAATATCTGAAATGATCTATTTTGATAATATAAAGAAGAAATGAATAATACTATGCATATTCAACTATATTATACAATCACCTTATTGGTTCCCGTTAAATTAATCATCAGTCAGAGATTAAATAAAAGTGAATTATACCTCTTATTTGTAATTATACTCTAGAAAAATCCCACATGTGTTCATTTAGGGACTGTACGTCCCGAATATTTAGTTCGTTATTCTTTTGTTATATAAATGTACATGTGTAAATTTGTGATGTAAAAGCTTAAATAAAAAAATATTATCTTTGGAATCCTTGCTTATGCCAGCGTCAATCTAAAAACTATGTGATTATTAAGTTACAGCATCGAAATGACTGCATTCATGTTTTCGTGGCAACGCCTATGGATGGATATTATAACTGGTCACCAAATTTCAAAGTTTAATACCACTGTAAATCTCCCGCTATACCTATATTTGGTTTAAATATATGTGAGGTATGGACTTACCATAAAGCGTAGTAAATAATACATTCAATCATTTTGGCAGTGTTTCGAGATTTTATTTGAAGGTATTTGAGTACTGCGTTTCCAAAACGTGATTCGATCTAATTCCTTTGCAGTGAAAAAATTACGAACTAACCATCTTGCTACCGGGTATAGGTAGACGTTAGTTAAAAACTGTTAAAAATAGTTTATTTTTAAACGCATTTCATATATCTATAAAAGTCGTTATATAATTTAAATAGAATTTAGTTCATTATTTATTGATTTGTGCTTTATAACCGCAGCTACCGTTTAAGTTTAAACAAATTGTAAAAAACTAAACTGTTAAAGTAAAAAGAAACTACGTGATATTCTGTATTTATGTAGATATATTTTATCCTCCTACAAAATAGGTAAATGAAAACTAATACACTGGAATTATATGCAATTTACAGCGTAAACTGGCATTGCTTAATAAATTTACTTATGGTATTTACTTTAGGCATTTGGAGTTTGATATTAGACTATATTGATTATTTGATGATTTGGTTCTGCTGATCAGACAAATTACAAATATAAAAATCCTGCGTTGGTATACAAAGTACAATCAGCAAGTATATATAAAGAGAGAGTTTGTCCTGCCTTTTTCTCATTTTAACAAACACAAAGTTGTTGTTAATACTTTTAGTTGTTTAATAATTACCTACAATATTTCATAAGTACAAGTAAACATGCTAGAGTTATGCTAAATACAACTATTTTTACAAATATTTACTACATTTACGGAGTGAAGCCAATCATATTTATCGAAATAGCTGAAATTATTAGCTCATTTTTGGTAATTTTATTTTGTAAATGAAATTATTTGCAGTAATAATAAGATTTAAATACAAAATATAAATATAAATGTGTAAACTAACTAAATGTATGTTTAATATGTGATATTTGGTAATAAAACGCGAAAAAAGTTTAAAGTAAATTTCAGTGAAATAATTTGTAATGTATAAAACAAAGATTAATAAAAAGTGTCTGAAACTACAATAATAAGCTACTAATTGAAGTTATGGAATACAGATGTCAGCTAATTATTAATCAGCAATTAAACGATATTAATAGCTTGATTATACGAGTACAAGACTTATTACTGGAAGCCTGCACAGTGGCAAATAAACTATTGTCAACTATCAATTAAATTAATGCCAGAGATATAATGCTTAACCTTCAAATTAGTATCAATTAATTTCTAGCGATATAACTAGTATTACAATTATTAATAATGATTTATTTATGTTAATAATAAATAACAAAGCCAAACGGTCAGGCTTGCAATGATGTGTCTCTTACTCCAGCGTATTTAACAGAGGTATGGTATTTAGTAAAACTTTTACAACTCCGATTTTATTTGACGTAGAGATGTAAACGTGGATAAAACAGCTTATCTAGAGAACTATTGTGTAATTATTACAGTTTAAAATAAATCTTGTACCACTGCTCTTTTAACACTTTAAATGATATTTTCAGAAACACTTTTAAAACGGGTTTAATTAGTTTGCAACGTTTGATTTGAAATCTGTATTTAAAATCAATAATTTTGTTAAAGCAATAATTTTGTTAAAGAAAAAGGCAGACTAACTATAAATTAAAAATGAGATAGGAAATATATGATACGTCCTACTAATTTTGATCTGAAATATCAATTGGTGGAATTTGATCATAAAATTTACGGACACCATGTATACAAGACAACGTGTATAAAGACTAAGATGATCAATAAAGTAATTGTATTTATATGAAGATATAAAATATATTAAATTATATACAAATGCAGCTTATATTAACAGTAGCATAGTGTTTCTGAGAAGAGCTTATTTAATATCAGCCACTAGTTATAATGTGTTTCTAGTATAGATATTAGGTAAATATAAGGTAAGTGGAATGTTTTAGAGAATGAAACATCATTAAGCCTCATGTCGAGTATATGGACACGATAGAGTTGACTTATTAGCTGAACAAGACTTATTATATGGATGCAAAATTAAAGATAGGATACAACAAATTTATGTAACTAAACTGGTTTAATTTTAGACCAGTTGATATTTGTAATAAATATTATTACGCGTAATGCATGTAGTATTAATGAGAAGCTTATAAATTAATAATAATATATAACTTATTCTCAGTGTGATAAAAGTTAACTAAGTTTGAAAAGAATAAAATTTATTATTTTGAAGGATGAGAGGAAACAATAAGGCAGTGATTAGTTGATGCCAAGAGGTTAATAATTGGTATTGTTTTGAAGAACTTATAGAGAGCACTTCTTCCTTTCATATTGATCATTCACTGTTTAAGATATTTAAGTTTCGTTAAAATGCAATTTGAAAGTATTAAAATAATAATGGTATAATATATTAAAATAGAAAATGATTATTTGGGACATTTAAATAATGTATAATTTTGATTACGGAACTTATGCGTGAATATTTAACAGCAAAAATTCGAGATATGAGAATTATCTTGAAAAATCCATCATAGATTGTGGTCATTGAGTTCATGCTTTGGAAATCATGCCTGTAATATGTACTCCGTTAAACTTGATTGCTTTAGAAGAAACAAAAAGCAATTTACATTTAAACGAAAACAGCTTTAAGATTAATAAAGGCATGATATAAAACTGTCCAAAGAGTTTGGAAATTTTTTATTTATGGAACATTTAAAATGTTCACATTTTAACTGCGATATCAAACCCTTATTTTTAGTGCTAACGATGAGCTGCTTCAAGGAAAAAAAAATTCTGGGCTTAAAAAGTTTAAAGCAAATTTTAAAATTATCTGGATTACTTTAAAATGCCAACAGACGGTACAGGAAAACAGTATAATTACAAAAAGTGTTGTTAGGTTTCACGAAGAATATACAAGTAACGATTTGGACTCCAAATATATTTACTCTTAGGTACATAAATATAGTTGGATTTTTAAATCCATAACTGATGATCAATTTGGTAATTTTCATCTTTGATTAAAACTATATATTTCAAAATTATATTAAAACATTGGATAATCTCATTAAACTCGAAGGCACTATCTACACAATACAGAAATTGTTTGTGCTAATTACCTGTTTCTAGTTTTTACTTACGTACCACATTTTTGTTACGTTTATAACATTATCAAATTGTCATATATATTATTAAAAATGAAATATGCGTCTCCTAAAATTTTATATTAATATGTTTTTGACATTGCTGAACGACATAAGGAATGAACACAACACAACACCACTATAGGAAATGTGTGGGAGATCCTGTGCGTGTATTGAAAATATCAAACTTGGTGAGTAACGGTGTATCGTGGGTTGACATTCACGTGAACCATCGCCACTATTAATATGTATTTTACAGTACAGATGTACATGGCAAAATAAAGGCAGTTGTTTTTAGAACTATATATTTGCACTCTCGGTTAGTTTTGATCAAACTAAAAGGTTATTTCATTGTGTAGCTTTGACAAGGAGTGATAAAAAGGGAAGTACCATTTATAAATTTAGGATTTTAACTAGTCGTTACATTTTGTTTTCATAAGTAGTAGGCCTAAACATTAATTAAACTTAGATACAGATGAAAGTAAATTATATTTCCTGTTAGCATTTTATGATGCGTTTATACATAGTCAAGAAATAAAGATTCATCAATTAAATACTGTATATTAGGAAATATAAAATATGGTGTAGAATTTGGTTATACCTATAATATATACCTGCAACTAAAATAATTTTCAGCCATTTTAGTCGACAGTGAAAAATGAAACATTTGTACTCAATAATACCTGAGACTAATTTAAAATGTACTCAAATTCCCACATTAAAGAGGTTTGGTACTAAGTTAAGTTAGATATACTACTTGAAACCAAAATAGCTCTCTAAAATTAACACTAAAATAAAACCTGTACTTTTGAGTCTATATTAGAAAATCGAAAGTATCTCACAGTACAATATTTCCATTTCATAATTTAGCTACACAACTATTGTCCAGAGTTAACACATAACCGGTTTAACTAAATAAAACATCATTTTGTAACAAATGCAATAGAAAATGTTACAAAATGTATAATATATTATTTTTCATGGTGACTTTATGACGATTGGACGAAGAACGCGAATAGTTTGTTTTAAGTATAAAATAATAGACCTTTTAACACTTATTTATAGATTTTATTTGTACAATGTACATTTAAAATTCAACGAATCCATTGTAAGATACTTTCAGGTTAAGGTAAATGAAGTAAATAAATAATTTAAACCACATTGTCATATGTTTTAACTACCTTGGTGGCTAAAGTTTTGAATTTAATTTTATACGTGATCAATTTATATAATTTAAAAGTCCATCAAATAAAAAAGTTTTCTTAGAAAATCCTTGTCATTTAATAATACATTAGGATTAATTTGAGCACTTTTGTAAATTTCAAAGTTTTCTAATAGATAGTTTAAAATAGATGATTTTTTCATTCATGTAAAATTTTAAGATATTTTCGATGTTTGTGTCAGCTTTGTTTTTTGATTGTTCCTACGTGATATTTTTCTCAATGCTTTTACATGTTCATTAAATTAATTTTTAAGGATTGGCCGGTTTGTCCAGTATAGGGGTTTTTTAAATCATGGAAATATAACTTTTATACTCTAATAATGTTAAATTTTGAATTTTGATTTTGTATGTTGCATTACTTTTTGTTTTGTCTATAAGTCTTAGTGTTTTGAATTTTTGAAAGCCAATTGATATCTGTTTGATATTGCTTGTTTATAAAATGCTTAGTTAATTTTTTGCAATGTTTACCAAGGTAGTCTGATCAAATGTATTTCATATCTCTTTCTTCTTTCATGTTGTTTAGTTTCTTTGTGTTGTTCTTCGATAATACATCAATCATGCTCGGCGTGTATCCATTATTTTAGGATGAATATTTTATTATATTCAATTCTTTATCAAAGTTTCATTGGAATATTATGTTTTTCATTGGAATATTGTGTAATCTATCGATCATTGTTGATGCAGTCCTTTTTCGTGACGTGGGTGGAAGGAATAACTGAATCTGTGTATGTTGGTTTCTGTACATTTTGAAATTGTGATTTTTTGATGTTGGTTATAGTCAAATTAATAAATAAATGTGTAAAACAATAAATACATACACACACAAAATGATATTCTTAATATATTCATACCGTAAATATATTCTTACAAGAGAGATATGCTTTGTGTTTAAAACAGAAATGATATCCCATATTTTGCTATACACAATTACAGTTTGATTTGTCTTATTTACGAATAGCTATGACTAAACTTAGGAAATAGTTGTACAAAATAAAAAGCATTAACTTTTTATTAAATTTTTCCGCCTGGTTAACAAGAGTCTAGTTGTACAGTATCAGAAAGATAATTATGGAGATAAAGTAGCAAAAGAAGGCTTATCCGTGCTTTATTAAGCTAACAGGGGGGATTCAGCTCTTTGAGTAATATTTAAACCCTTACTTAAGTATTCCCTCATTGATCACAATGTTAGCTCTCTTTAAGGAATATTACCTACTATTTTGAACGAAAACGTTTATGTAGTAACCGGTAGAAAGAATAATTAAAAGTTTTACCTAAAAGGGATATAAGAGTTAAGTGTCTGAAAAATATTATGTTGGGGGTTGTGATTATAATAAACTATAAGAGTTTAGGCTTACGATAGGATATGCAGAGAATAGTATAGAGAGAGTATATAAAGGACTGGTTATTTTAAGCAGTTAATATCGATCGAAATAAATTAAGTTGTAACATTTCATATTAATATGATAGCTGTCAGAAATTACACATCTTATTTTTTAACATTAAATGGATGGAAAATGTAAACATAGATTTTACAAGGATATCATTCATTTAAAGCGTTACACATAAGATGTGACAGGAAAACAGGATTTTTTGATATTCGACATTGTTACATGTGAGAAGGGCAATACGTTTCGAGGAATAAAATATATAGTCTTCCTCAAATATAAAAAAATAATTTATTCGATGTACAATAATAAACTTTTATCACTTTTTGATAGATTATTTTCTTACATTGATTTGTACAATGTTCATTTCGAATTTAACGATCCCATCATCAAGTACTTGTAGGTTCATTGAGGTTTTATTAGAACACTAATTTTACAATTTATTACTAATAATGAGAAATAGCAATTCAATTGTAAACTATTCAAATAAAAGGGTTTGTTCCACAGACAGTTTGAACAGTTCCAAAGGTTGAGCAGCAGTTTATTCATTCATTACTAGTTAAAATTTACGAATTAAAACCACCAAAATTTGTACCCTTTCTTATCCATATACAGAACATATACCGATTTGTGATGCGTGTTTGTGGTATTGTCGATGTCCGTGATCGATAAAAGGTGTAGTCTAGTCGAAGAATCCAAGGCCTATTTCGCAACACAATTGTCTTTTAATACTTTACAGTTGGTAATTGCTGTTACGTAAAATGTCTTCTAAAATTAATTAGGATTATAGTCCTGACCAGATTCTATCAGTACACCAAAATACATGTCTTCGCACTCCGTGATATACGAGTATTTATGATTTACTTTGTTATCATACAGATAAATGAGTTCAGTAACAACATACCGGTTATCGTCATTATTAAACCAAAGATTTCAATGAACTGTCTGGAATAATATAGGCTAATCCTAATGCTTGACAAATTGAATTTTTTAGAGATTTAAAAGACTTTTCTACTTTTTGTGACCACTTGAATGGTCGATATTTATTTAATAAAAGTCTGTTACAGGAGCGGTTTTAGACTCAAAGCGGGAACATAACTGCTATAACAACCACAGAGTGCAAGAAATTGTTTAATTTACCGTTTTGTCTTTGGTATTTCGGCTTTCCGATTACTTTTTTTTCTCCTGCTGCCTTTCCGAACCTTCTAGCGTTAAAACATGTCCTAAATATTCAACTCTTGATCACATAAACTGACATTTCCTTAACTGACATGTAAGACTATTGTTGTGCGTCTACACAATAATTATAGCCACATATTAAATCTTCGTACGCCCGCTTCCTTGAAATCTTGCAAGATATTTAAAAAAAGATGTAATACCAAACATTACTTTGAATGACCTGATAATTCTAAAATACTCTTTTGATTTTCGTTACAACATAATAACTTATATAAGCATTTGATATAAGTAGATAATAATATGGGGTTCCTGGCGCACTTTCGGAGCCGACCGAAAAGCAATGTAAAATACTGTTCAATGTACCATAAAGGAAGCTGAGAAATAACACAGCAAATCTCAATGAAAAATTAACCGAATCTACAGTCCGTTCGTCTCCAAAAGCGATCGGTACATTACAATCTACTCTGTGGAATGAAAAATTAACCAAATCTACAGCTGTTTGCTTCTACTTTGCTGTGCTTTGTAAAATGTTGTCAAATCTGCTACGAATAAAGGAAAAAATCTTAATAAAATTTAATCAATTTTAAAAACATTTTTACTAAAAACATACTGTACTTTAATAAAAAAAACTTTTTCTACTAAATAAACAACATGAACTCACCAAGCTCTCTTCATTTTCTAGCATTTCAAAAACTTACAAAGAAAGACAATTTTAACGAGTTCAACGAATTACCAAAACATTTTAAAAGAACAGTTGATACTTTCCTTAAATGATACAGAATTCAAAGAACTTGTAAAGTCTTTTGCAAGAAAAAAACGTCTAATGGAGTGTTTTACTATCGGCAAAAAACTAAAAAAAGTAAGGGATTACATATTTAATATAATTACGAAAGATATTGAAAAGAAAGTAAAAAAATAAACAAACAGAGAGTTTTTCATCGTTTTTTTTATGACATTTTTCCCATATTATACGTTCTTTCAAGATAATCAAGACTTAATTGATGAATTTCTTAGGAATTTTTGTGAGTATCAAGATTTATCACACAATTCATTAAAGAGCATTATAGAATTTTTCTTATAGAATATAGCCACATTTTGTGTGAAACAAAAGGTATTACTGTAGATAATATTCCATGTGATTCCTATGAAGAAAGACACCAACTATGGTTATCAAAACAGTACTATGACGTGGGGAGGGACTGCAAGTTTTAGAGTTAAGACTTTATTCTACAAAGTTAATTGTTATAATTTCTTTATCTTTAATAGTCTTCTTTCCAGTAACAACCAAGTGTAATTTTTCATTTTTGTTTAATTCTTTAATCTTTTTCTCATCCAAAACAGTCAAAAATCTGTTCGGTAAGTGTACTTTACAATCTTCCAACTCGGCAATTATTGTAAACCCCGAATTTATCTTTCATTTTCTCCAAATTCAAGATTCTATGTTTCTTCCTTTCTTCCAATTCATTTAAACTTCTTATACTCTTTAAACTTACATTCTCCAATATCATTTAACTCTTTCAAGAACTCCATTTAAATAGAAAAAATTCAAAGTCAAAAAGTGCAAAACCATTTCTCGGTCGACCTTTTCTCCTCCCTCTGTCTCTTTCTCTCTCCCTCTCTTTTTATGCCTATGACACGATCACTTCTGCCGTTATAGGCTAGGATCTATATTCAGGCTAGAGAGAGAGAGAAGAGCGAGATACGGATAGAGAAATGGTTCCGGAATACGATCTGAATACTTCTGAACTTGGGTGTTTTTCTCCGCTATGGCCACTCGCATTGAAAACAGTTCAGAAGTAAACTTCCTAACCGACCAAACCGAATTCGCGGACATATATACTCAGCAACACTATACAACAGCCCATCGAGAAGTAAAAATTTAAGAAATTAATTTAAAATATAATTTGAAAATTACAAGTAACAAAAGTACGCATATTTAAAATAGGTAAAATTATCTAACATTTTGAAAAAGAAAAATTGTTATAATAGTAAACGGGAACACAATTTTTATTCTTAAAAGCAAATCTGCATTACCGACATTTTAGTTCCGAAAGATTGCGCTGTGTGTAATCAATGACAGTCGAGGTGTGCTACTACAGACCGACCATCACGATAATCGCTTCGCCTGCGTCATATCCGTAGTGATATCACGCCGTGAGAGGCGCAATCGTTGGTTTACAAGCACCATTTAGTTAAATAAATTTTTCTATCTAAATGGAGCGCGATAAAATATCATGTCCGTTCTGCAAAATAGAAATTTTAAGAAAAAACTATGATCGCCATTATAATTCTAAAAGTCCATGAAAAAAACAAGCAAATTTACAATAATGAACTAAATTATTTAAAGACAGTGGGCTAGAGAAAATAAAATTGCCGATCACGAAAACATGTTTAATATTGAGAAATTACGTGAATTAAAAGAGAAATTTCAAAGTTGAAAAAGAAAAATCTCGACCTATTTAATGATGAAAAACTTCATTCAATAGCTGAAAAGTTGGCTATCGGTACTAACGATAAAACCAAGTCTGAAATGATCGAAGAAATTGATAAAACTCTTAAAGTAAAATCCGAAAATATCATTGATGTAGAAGTTTTATCCTCAATACACGGTCTTTTCAAGCAATACATTTTAACAAACTTGAACGACAATTCCATGTCAATTTACAAAAACCTTTAATTATGCGGTCAGAAATTAAAAGTTTAATCGAGAAATTTCAAGAAAATTGTTAAAAATATGAAGGCTATCTCTCTCTTTGGAATGTGAATACGAACGAACTTTAGTGAATGGTGAACCGCAAACATGTCTAATGTATTTTACTACCAAAGCAGACGAAATCTTTGACGTAAACGACTTTATTACTAAGCAATTTAATAAATTAACAACATCGAGAACAAACGAATAATCCAAATAAAGGTTCCGGATGGACATTTAAAAGTTGTAAACAACTAGTTTTGAGCCTTAACAAACACGAAATGATGAATGCAGGATCATACATCGATTTACCAAAGAATATCAAAGAATATCAAAGATAAAAAAGCTTGTATAAATATAAAAAATAGAGATGATTTTTGCTTTATTTACTCAATAAGATGTGCTATTTGAAAAACCAGAAAGAGACTGTGAACGTGTAAAGCAATACGAAAAATTTGTGAATGACGAAATATTTTCAGGTTTTGAGTATCCAATGTCTCTGAAAGATATACAAATATTTTGAAAAACGAAGCTACAATTCCAAGTATAAGTATCCAACAATGTCTATCAATGTCTACAGTTTTTTGATGAAAATATTAACATTGTTCCGTTACAAATTTCTGAAAAATATGACGCTGAAACAAACATTGATTTATTGTATGTTAAACAAGATGATAAATCTCATTATGTTTTGATAACCGATTTAAATAAGCTTGTTTCTTCGCAGTTGTCTAAACATAAAGAAAGAAAATTTTTGTGTAGAGATGTTTAAGCCATTTTTTACAAATCTGGAGATTTAACAGATCACTTAGAAATTTGTAAAAATCATGAAGTTTTGTAAGCCAATTATGCCATTTCCAGGTCAAACAACTAAATTTACTAATTATCAAAAGAAATTTAACCATCCGTACGTAATTTATATGGACTTTGAGAGCATATTAGAAAAAATTCCGACATGCAAGAACAATCCACAAAGATCGACTACAACCAAGATTCAGAGGCACAATTCCTTATGGTTTTACTCTATATTTAGTGTCGAATGTGACCAATCGCATGTACAAACCGATATGTTATCGTGCCAAAAATGAAGAAGATTTGAAAAACGTCCCGACAAAATTGTTTGAAGAACTCAATAAATTATCGAAATACATAGCGAAAAAATATAATTCTAAGAACATGAAACCTATGAAATTGACAGAAGAAGAAGAAAATTTCGTATCAAAATTCAAACGTTTGGTCATATCTGTGAATGGTCTGCTTATGATGTTGGTCAATTCAGTATGGTTTTACTCCCGATAGTTGGAAAGATAAGAGTTATAATAAAAGTGAGAGATCATTGTCATTTAACCGGCAAGTTTCGAGGCGCAGCTCATGCATGTTGCAATCTAAAATTTGAAATTTCCTCAGAATATTCCCGTTTTCTGCCACAATATGTCAAATTACGATTACTCATTTGTACATAAAAGAATTGGCTAAACAATATGGAAATGTTGATTTGATCGCAAACACAGATGAAAAATATATAAATTATTCAGTAAATTCAGGATATGGGTATGAATTCGAAGGTGATAAGCCAAGAAAATTCATCAAGTTTTCGTTTGTAGACACGTTCAGATTCATGGCCTCGTCTATAGAAAAGTTAGCTAAAAATCTAAAGAGAGAAGACTTCAAACATACAAATCATTTTATACAAGATGGACTGAATGAGATAAAGAAAGACAGCCAAATGACGACGACGAGATTTTTAAAATTCTATCTGGAAAAGGAATATTTCCCTATGAATTTATCGACAGTATTGAAAAACTTGATTACACAGAAGAATTGAGAATTCAAGATTTCTATTCACTTTTGACAGATGAGAGCATATCTGAGAAAGATTTTCAACATTACTTAAATGTTTGAAACAAATTAAAAAGAGAAAAATCTAGGAAATTACTCTGATCTCTATAAACATTCAAGATGTTCTATTGCTCGCTGATATCTTTGAAAATTTTAGGAATATTTGTTTTGAATTGCTATAAACTCGATCCGGCACACTATCTAACAGCTCCCAGTCTCGCATGGGACGCAATGTTAAAATTAACGAAGATAGAATTACAATTAATTAGTGATTATAATATGTATTTGATGATCGAAAAAGGTATTCGCGGAGGCATTTCTCAGTGTATTAAACGATATGTGAAAGCAAATAACAAATATTTAAAAGATTTTGATAAGACAAAGCCCGAAAAACTATTTACTCTATCTCGATGCAAACAACCTTTATGGGTATGGTCTTATGCAAAAACTGCCGTTTAGTGATATCAAGTGGATGGATCCTAAAACGTATACAAAAGAAGAGTGGCAAGAAACAATTTTAGAACTCACTGGCGACGAAGATTATGGCTATATTCTCGAAGTCGATCTTGGATATCCAACAAATTTACACGAACATCACAAGGATTTACCTCTTGCTCCAGAACATTTTAAAAACAAACTTTGCACAACTCTATACTGGATAAAAACTGAATACGTTGTTCATCTCGAGAAATTTGAAGTTCTATTTGGAACAAGGTATGATTTTGAAACATGTGAATAGAGTTATTGCATTCGATCAGAAGCCTTTTATGAAAGAATACATTGATTTTAACACAAACATGAGAACCAAAGCTACAAGCGACTTTGAAAAGGACTTTTATAAGCTGATGAACAACTCATTTTTGGAAAATCTATGGAAAATGTGAGAAACAGATGTGATATTAAGCTTGGGAAATGAAGAATTTTCAATGAAACAAGCTAAGAAAAACAAATTTCAAATGCTTTAACATCTTTGACGACAACTGTATAGCGGAGTCACATGTACAAACAAAAGGTTTAAATTTAACAAGCCAATCTACATAGGATTTTCAGTTCTCGACCTCTCAAAATTGCTAATGTACGAGTTTTATTACAACAAATTAAAGAAGTTTGATCCAGATTTGAATCTGTGTTACATGGATACAGACAGTTTTATTTTCTAGAATTGAAACGAGATCCTTTTAAAATTATTAAAGAAAATATAGATGACTTTGATACAAGTGATTATCCAAAAGATCATGAATGTTTCACTACTAAAAATAAGAAGGTAATAGGGAAATTCAAAGATGAGTTAAATAGCGAAGTTTTAGAAGAATTTTGTGGTTTAAGGTCTAAGATGTACTCGTACAAATATCTAGATAAAAACCCAGTTAGGTGTAAAGGAATTTAAGAGAAGCGTTGTAAATAAAACAATAAATATCGAAAACTTGAAGAAATGTTTGTTCGAAGATAAAGAAGAATTTAGGGAGATGACAGTACTCAAAAGCTACAAACATGAGTTGTACACCGTCACTATAAACAAGTTAGCACTGAACGCTAAAGATGATAAGAGAATTGTCCTAGAAAATAAGATCGATACAGTACCGTATGGCTATAAAAATGAAGCAAAATCTGATATATATTAGACGAATTAAATAAACTTGGAAACTTTGATATGTAAATGGAAGATGATTTAAATTCACTGTCACAAGTGTAAAAAGAAAACGAAAAATATAGATTCAAAAATCGTTCAAACTCAAAATGGATTGTATAGAATTGCTGCAAAATGTTCAAAATGTAAGACAAACAAGAGTAAGTTTATAAAGAATCCAAATCCAAAACCTGTTAAGCAAGAATTGAAGACTAAAGATGAGATAGAGATTGAAGCTCGAGAAATTCATGCACCAGTACGAAAAAAGTTTAAAAAGAGAAAAATTATAACATTAGGAATTGACGATTTATGGGCAGCAGATTTAGTTATAATGTCTAACTATTCAGATCAAAATGATGGATTTAAGTATATGTTAAATGTTATTGATACTTTCTCAAAATATGCTTGGTCAAGAGCTATCAAAAGAAAAAACGGCAAGGATGTTTCAAAAAGCTTTCGAAGATATAGTAAAAGATGCCATAAGGATCAATCACAAACCTCCTAACCTACTTCATACAGATAAGGGTTTAGAGTTTAAAAATAAAGAATTTAACGATGTTTTGAGAAATACAACATTAAGATTTATCATACTGAAAACGAAGAGAAATCAAGTATTGTAGAGAGATATAACAGAACTCAAAATGAGAGAATGAAAGTAATTTTTGAGATTAATAAAAACTTTAAATGGATCGATATTCTTCAAAAAATCGTAAACAATTATAACGATACAGTTCACAGCACAATCAAAATGAAACCGAAAGACGTAGATAAGGATGCAGAAAAGGAGTTATTAGAGACCCGTTTTTCAAGTATGTTCCACCTGAAATTCACACGAAAACTAAATTTAAAGTCAATGATCATGTAAGAATTGTTAGTAAAAAACAAACATTTTCGAACAAATATAAGAACAATTGGTCAAGAGAAATCTTTGTGATTTATCAAATTAATAACACAGATCCTGTAACTTATAGTATAAAAGATTTAAATAATGAAGAAAATAACCGGAAAGTTTTATGAATATGAATTGAAGAAGTCAAAACTGTAATATAAATTTTCTATATATAAATGGCGCATCAAAAGAAATGTACAAAGTGCAAAGAATTTAAAGATTTAAATGAATTTTATAAAGATAAAAATAGGAAAGATGGAATGCATTATAATTGCAAAGATTGTGAAAGGGAATATCATAAAGAATTATATGATAAAATAGAAAAATTAACTTTGGAAGATAAAGAATGTCTTAAATGTAAAGAAACTAAAAAAATTTCAGAGTTTAATAGTGATCACTATAGTAGAGATAAGAAAGACTCATATTGTAAAGATTGTGTAAAGAAGAATCACCATAGATTATATTATGAAGATACTCAATGTGAATGTGGAAGAACTATAAAATGGTTAAATAATTATCAAAAACATTTACAAACAAAATATCATAATTCAAGAGTTTAACATTTTCATCGTGTAATAATTTTTTCTATATAAATGGAGTCTCAAAAGAAATGTACAAAGTGTCAAGAAGAGAATAGAAAAGACTGTTATTGTAAGGAATTATACGTTAAAATGGACAAATTAACTTTAGAAGAAAAAAATTGTTACTTTTGTAAAGAAATTAAAAATATTTCTGAATTTAATAACTGGCAGTATAGTAAAGATAGAAAAGATGCTTTTTGCAAAGATTGTGCTAAAAAAATTTTCAGCGAAAGTTATAAAAACGAAATGCCTTGTGAATATGAAAAAAAGATTTTACAATGGTTACCTAGTTATGCTAAACATTTACAAACAAAATATAATAAATCGAGAGTTTTTAGTAAAATTTAGAAACATTTTCATCGTGTAATTTAGATATTCTATAAATCAGTCGAGATTCTGCCATATTTGTAGTAAAATGATTTCCGTTGTATAAAATATTCAAAGATTCTTTCATTTGGTTGTAGAGATTTATACTATTTGGATCTCCTTGTCTTAATAAAATTTCCATTTCTGGGTAATCAATTTCAAGTTCTTTCAATCTTTTCGGTATTTCTCTCTTTTGAGCTCTGATAACGTAATAAGGATATTCCCACATGTGATTCTTCTTAATTAATACAAAAACATGGTGTTTTTTCTTAGCAAAATCTTTACAAACAAGGTCTGGTTTCATTAAGTCAATTTTTACACTTTGTTTTGCGATTATTTCCGTTTTTATTTCATCTTTAATTTGCAAGTGTTTAACTTCGTCCTCTAAATATTTAATCTTGTTTTCAAGTTTGTACTCGCCATATTTTCTAATACTCGGTAAAACTTCTTCTAAAACCCAGTCTTGAAATAATTCTGCTATCTTCGTTTTTGATTTCAGTATTAAAGAATATATGCCTGGTTCATTGATGAAAATAGTGTCTGGATGTAATTTTTGTAAGAGTCGCGATTCGATACCCTTGTCAGAATCTATGTTTTCAAAGCTTTTTTTGTATTTTTCTTTAACATGATCTATGATAGCTTGTCTCGTATTTTTAAATTCCAAAATTTCTGCAACATCTTTAGCCTTAAACCAAATTTCATTATTTTCGTCAACAATCGTGCAAATGTCTTTATTATTGAATGTAAGTTGATTATTCAGTAGGTCTACAACTGACTCCATTTAGATAGAAAAGAAATTTAACTAGTAATTTTTATTTCAGTATAAAGTCTAGATTCATTGATAAAAACAGGGTCAGGATGAAGATTGTTAAGGGGTCTATGGGATAGACTCCTGTAATTTATACATTCAAAAGTTGTTTTCTTGAAAATTTGAAGGTAAGCTATTCAATAGCTCCCCTTGATTCATCATTCTTTCGACAATCTTAAATATATTGTTGTTTTACTCTCATTATTTAATAAATTTCCCTCAGAGTCTTGAACAGTTAAGACGATTTTTTGAATTCTTTTCATATTTTTTCTAATTGGAATATAGTCTATTTCATTTGGTTTCTCACTGATTTTTGATCCATAAGCAACATTTGGGAAAAAAGTGTACAAAATTTCCGATTCTTTGTGAAGATGTTCGGTATGATTTTCAAAACTAGGTTCAACGAGATTACAATGTACTTCAATTACATCAAACAGTCTAAATTTTGGCGTTTTATTTCCTAAATATACCTGATTTGGCTCAATAGTTTCTTGAACAAACCCTAATAAATCTACAATAATTGCTGAAAACATTATTCTTACTGGTGATTTTATTTGAATTTTATTAAAGAGATAATTTTTTTGCATTTCAAACTTGTTTTCGTCAAAGTTTAAAGATTTATCTGATTGTTTGAATGTTTTCAGATAATTTTTAAGGGAATTTTTAATTTGATCGAAAGTATAATATCCTTTGTTTAAACCATAATATTTTGTTATGTTCTTCTCACTAAATCCTATACAATAAGGAGAACTTTCACTAATATTTATTACAAAATTGTCAGAATAAAAACCGCTTAAACCGATAAAATAATTTGATTCTTCCTCTAAGTGTATAGGATGTTCCAAGTTTAAAACTAATTTAGAGCTTTCTGAAGTCAACTTGAACAGCTTCATTTTCGCAAGCGTTGCTTCAAGATGAAAATCTTCTATTTAAATGGAGAAATTTTTAAAGCAAAAAGATCAGATAAAACTTCAAACGTTTGAAGAAAATAAGAAAGATCAACCAATCAGATTGTTAATTGTTGGTTCAAGTGGATGTGGAAAAACAACTTTATTATTGAATTTTATCTACAATAGGTTGATTCCTTATTCCAATTTGTATGTTTTTAGTAAATCTTTAGAACAAGACGCCTATAAAAAATTACAAGAAAGATTTGAAAATATTGAGAAAAACTTAAACAAAAAAATATCACATTTTTATAATGCTTCTGAGGACATAGTTCCGTTAAGCGAATGTAAACCCAATTCGTTAATCGTTTTTGATGATTGTATTTTAGAAAATCAAGACGTTATTAAGGAATATTTCGTAATGTCCCGTCACAAAAACATATCTTGTATCTATCTTTCCCAATGCTTTTCAAAGGTTGATAAACAAGTTATTAGAAATAATTTGAATATGTTGTGTGTTTTTAAGCAAGACGATCACTATTCGAGAAAGATTTACAACAATTATGTGGGATCTGATATGAGTTTTAACCACTTTAATGAATTGTGTGATAAAATTTGGAAAGAAGACTATGGATTTTTAACTATTAATCTAACTTTGAAGCCTAAAAATGGAAAATATTTGAATAAATTTTCTAACATAAATGCTGCTCAGTGGTCTGACAAATCTACTTGATAAAATATTTGTTACAATTATTTTTATATTATCTTTAATTTTTATTTACATTATGAAAATAACAGAAAAACGGTAAATCTGTTCACGTTCCACGTTCACGTTCCACGTTCACGTTCATGTTTCACGTTCATGTTTCACGTTCATGTTTCACGTTCGTGTTTACGTTTCACGTTCATGTTTTACGTTCGTGTTTACGTTTCACGTTCGTGTTTCACGTTCGTGTTTCACGTTCCACGTTCACGTTTTACGTTCCGTGTTCACGTTTCGTGTTCACGTTTCCACGTTCCACGTTTACGTTTCAAAATTTTCCTAAATAAATGGCGAACGTAACTTCAGAAGAAGCAAAAAAACTTGATCAAATAGAAAAGAAATTAATCAAAGAATTTAAAGAACAGATTCGAATTGATGAAAAAGAACAAGAATTTATTCAAAAAATTAATCAACCTGTAACATCTGCAATAAAAAATGTTGAGGGCAAAATTGAAAACGTTTTAAGCGATAATCAAAATTTGATGAATTTGGTTCCAGTTGTACGACAATTTGCTGATATTTCGATACCAGAATCTGAGTTTGAATTGCCAAAATTACCATCTTCAACACCATTTAGACCTCGAATCATTGAAGACTCTACCATAGTTGAACCAATAAGTCCTGGAACAACGGATATAATAATTGGTGAAATTGGTAAAAAATTTCTTCCTAGAGCAAAGGATGATAAATTTGGTTTGTATTGGGACAGAAAAAAGAAAAGTTTTATGATTGGAAATTTGCCCGTGAATTTTGAGCATAATGATATCATTATTAATGAAAAAACATATGAAGGAACTCAAGGTTTATGGAGATTATTAACAGGCACTGATGTTCCAAAAGACGGTTTATATTCTGAAGAAGACTTGAAAAAGTATACTGAAATTTTATGGAAATCTGATTCAATTTACAAAAATAATGATCCATCAACTAAGAAACCAAAGTCAAGTAAAGGTAAAAAATATCTCAATTTGATTAAACCAATTTGGGAAAAAAGAATCGAAGGATCAGGTGTGAGAAAATACAGTGATAATAAGATTGAATACAGATATATCGACGATTTGACAAAACTCGATGGAATTATTAATTATATTTATGCTCAAGAGAAGGCTGGAAACAACAATTTTTTGAACGAAAAGAAAGCGATTAAAGATTTTATTTCGGACAAACTTGATGAAATGATTGAAAAACCTGATGGAATTAAATATTTAAAACGAGTTTTGCCGGCAATAAGTTCATCTATGATTGAGGGTAGCGGACTTTTGAATGATTTTATCAACAATTTACCTTTTGAATTACACGTACCAACTTATCAGTATCTGGGGCCTGGCACAAAACTCGAAAAAAGACTAAAAAGAGGAGATCCTGGTATAAATAAATTAGATCAAGCTGCTATGGAACACGATATTTTTTATGCAAAACATAGAGACACAAATTCCAGACATATAGCAGATAAAGTTTTGCAAGATAAAGCAATGGATAGATTTTTATCAAAAGATGCTAGTTTAGGTGAAAGATTTGTTGCGCTTCCAACAGCTGGAGCAATGTTTTTGAAGAGAAAACTAGGAATGGGAATCGAAGAGAACTTGAAATTTTAACTATATAAATGGAGGTGAATGTAAATTTCAGCAAAAATCAGAAAGAAAAAATAAAATCCGCTTTTAAGAAAAAAATACCCGTTAGTATTCAATTTAAAATAGATCAACTAAAAAATGGCGAAGATAAGATATTTTTAACAAATAGACAATACAATAAACTCGAAAAACATAAGAAAAACAATAAAGGAACCAGAATAGAATTTTCTTATAATCAGTTGAAAGAACTTAAAAATGGTGGACTTTTGAAAGATTTATTAGATTTTGGAGAAAATATTCCAGTTGTTAAAAATGTTGTTCCTTATGTTCGTAAAGCTGCTCCAATCGTTAAAAAGGATGTGATTCCTATTGTTCGAAACATTTTAAATTGGTTAGATAAAGAGTTGGAAGATGTTACAGGATCTGGATTAGATGAAAAAACTTTGAATTACGTGAAATCAAACATTGAAAAAAAAATTTAAACCTTTAACATTCGGGGAATTGGAAGAAATCTGCAAAAATATTAAACATTTTAGAGGAATCTTCATGAGAGATACATTACCTGAAAAAGTTAAGAAATTTGAATGTGGAATTGTGAATTTAGACTCGATTATGGGAAGTGGAACGCATTGGATTTGTTATTATAAAAATGATAAGAATGCATGTTATTTTGATTCGTATGGAAGAATTGAGGACAAACCACCTATAGAATTGATTAAATATTTGAAAAAATCAAGCGTCTACTACAATGATTCTCAGATTCAAGACTATAAAGATCCCCCAATTTGTGGTCATTTATGTGTTTTTGTTTTGAATGAACTGAGTACTGGTAAAGATTTTAAAGAAGTTGTTAACAAATTATTACTTAATAAATATGGATTCACAAAATATTTTTGACGTATTTGGAACACAAATTATTCAAAATGTAGATAATAGTTTGAATTTTGATAGTTTGAGAAATGAGTTTGATAACAAGTTAGAAAATTTATTACAAAACCTTCCAGATTCAGATATGTTTGCTGTCGAGATTGAAGATTTTAAAGCAGAATATGATAACAAACTTGCAAATTTCATGAGTTCAAATGAAGTTGCTGATAAAATAAAAACATTGGAAAAAGAAGTTGATGATGGTGTAAAAAAATTATTTACCAATTTAATGTCTCATATCGAAAAAGCTGATAAAATTACTGAAGCGATCAAAGTTGAAAAGAATTATGTTAGTTTAGCTAATAAAAAAAGAATTGTCGGTGTTCGACCTGGTATTGACAAACATGATGTTGTTGTTAAAGAACAAATTTTAAAACCTCTAAAATTATCAGAAAACATCGATATTGTTGATTTACATGATCCGAATGTTAAAAATGCCTTAGATTTTAAAGGAAAAAGAATTAGCGGTGTTAGTAAAGGAATTAATCCATTTGATGTTGTTGTAATGATTCAATTAGAAGATCCTATTAAAATGTTTAATGAACTAAAACAAAATTATGAGAATCATAAACAGCATGTTAAAGATTTTACAACAGAAGTCTATGAAAAACTTGATGAAAGAAGTAAAAGATCAGTAGACGATGTTGGTGAATTACTTGATAAAGTAAATAAACTAGAAGAAAACTTTAATACATATAAAAATGATGTTGATGTATTAGTTGGTGAAGTAATTAACAAAATTCTGGAAGATTTTGATACACATTTCAATGAGAAAATAAACTTTTTTAAAAATTTTGATACACGTTTCAATGAGAAAGTAACACATAATAATGAATTACTTAAAAGAATAGATGATCGATACTCTTTATATCTCGATAAAGTAAATAAACTAGAAGAAAACTTTAATAAATTTAAAGAAGATGTTAATAAAACTTTTGAAAATATTGATAACAGATTTAATGGATTAGGCGGCTATGATGACTAATTTTCATTATATAAATGGCGCTCATATATTGTGTGAGATGTAAAGAAAAAACTGCAACAAATGATATAAAATACTATGCAAACATCAATGGAGTTAAAAGAATTTCGGGAAAATGTGCTGAATGTAACTCAAAAAAGAGTCAATTTATAAAAACTTGATTTTGAAATTTTTTCCTAATAAATAGAGATGGCGGGACATTACAGTGCTTTCGATCTTTTTATAATGCAACACGAAAGAGATTTGAAAAAAGAACATTGGGATGACATTTCTCAAAAATATGAATTATCCGAAGATATGATGAGATTATACGTAAACAAATTGAATTGGTATAACATTGCAAAATATCAAACTCTGTCCCCAGAGTTCATTCAAGAAAATATACATTATCAATTAAAAGATCATATGTCTGTTCTTTGTCTCTATCAACACTTGAGTATAAAGTTTTTGGATGAAAATAAAGATACAGTTGATTGGAACAATATTATAGATAGCGGTTACTATCCTGTGCAAATTTTATTGAAATATGTGACCGAGATCGCAAAATTTAAGGAAGAGAATCCTGAATATGACGAAGTAGATCATTAAAAATGACTCTAATCTTTTTAATTATTTTACTAAAATTTATATCTTTTCTTATAAAAACGTACATTAGATCGATGAAAAAATGATATCTTTCTTATACATGATGTTTAAAATTTCTAAATTTTCTCTTATTAAATGGCGGACTACAGAAAATATGCTAGTGATATTGAAAGGGCGGAGTTTAAAAATTTCTATCCAATTAGTAAACAACATTTGAATGAACCGAATAAAAGAACTGAGTTTAATATTGATTTTGGAGATAACTTTTGCTCGTCTAACTTCCAGTTTTATATTTCTGGAACTTTAACAAAACAAGATGGTCAAGCATATCTTGGAACTGATAATGTTAGATTAATCGATAATTTTATACCGTTTTTATTTTCTAAGATTGAAGTAAGAAAACACAATAAATTGATAGAAGAAGTCGAAAACTGTGGCCAATTAAGCACTATTAAAGGAACTATTTCGTATTCAAAAAGTGATGTTATTTCTCAAACTTCTAATGGCTTTGAATCAGATTTTAAATTTGGTGTTTTTGAAGCAGCTGGAAATTTATCTCATTTTGGATTAGGATTTTTTGAAAATGTTACTATTCCGATCTATAAAGGAGGATTTTATCTAAGTTTTATAAGAGCAGAAGACGATGATGTGATTCTGAAGACTGCAACTGGAAATGTTATGCCTGTTGATGGAAAAATAACAATTACAGATTTTTTTATTAGAGTTCCAATGATTGATTATAAAATCACGAGTAAAATAAGGTTGATTGATGAAATTACAAAAAGTCAAAACATTATGTTTAATTTTCTAGATTGGCAATGTATTGAACAAAAAGGTATTTCCGGAACAACTTATTCGTTCAATATCACAAATATTTATAGAAATATCTTCAATCCCAAGTTCGTTATCATAGGTTTTCAAACAGATAGACAGAATAATCAAGAAAAAAATCCTTCAAAGTTTGATAGTTTGGATGTAAAAAATATCAGAGTAAAATTGAACGGTTCTTATTATCCAGATGAATTACAAAATTTAAACATTTCCGGAGGTCTTTTCAGAATCATGTATCAGATGTATCAAGATTTTAAGAAAGTTTACTGTAATAATAAGGAAATGTATTACAATCCTAAAGAATTTTTAGCGAATAGACCTATTTATGTCATTGATACAACAAAGAGTATGACAAATATTTCTGGTTCAAAGAACGATATAATTATCAATATGGATTTTCAAAAAGCTGTTACAAACGCGATTTGTTATGTGGTTGTGGTTTCTGAGAAATTTTTAGCCTATGATGTGATTAAGAACGATATTAGAGAAATTCAGTAGTTAATGATGTTCATATTATTCTCTTTCATTCCTTCTAAAACTTCAAAAATATACTCTTTCGCTGATGAAAAATCTCGATTTCTTCCGGAATAATCTTTGTAATCATAGACAAAATATCCTAAATAGTTGTACAATAGAATGAAATTATTTCTATTTATCTCTGTTGTAGAAATGTAAACACAAACATTTGCGCTGAAAAATTTATATCTCGGCAGAGTTAGTTCCATAATCTCCATTTATAAAAAAATCTTTTTGTTTAAATGGAAGAGTATAATGCCAACTGTTACAAGTGTTCTAATAGAGGAGAAATTATCGATAAAAGATATTTAGTTTGTAGAGATTGTAATTTAATTTTGTACGAAAGACCTAAACCTAGGAAATTTCGAAATAAACTAACACATTTGAATAATCTGCTTACAAAATTGCAATATGGAGACAAGAAGCAAACAAAATTTGTTACAGAATTTAGAAAACAGAATAAAAATTTTTACTTATCTCTTGGAACCATTGACAAAATTATTTTCCTTTTCAAAGAATACATTAGGTTTGTAGGTATCGATACACACGTTTATTATGAAAAGATATTACCTGTATTTTTTCATTATCTGGATGTTGAATTTGTCTACGATTTTAAGCCAGAAATCCTCGATGATTTTATAGTACACTTGGAAAAGATAAATAATGAACCTCTTCAAACAATGAAGATATTGGCAATTCCCTCGACTTCTCGAGTGATTGTTAGCAAATTTCATTTTTTCCGTCTTTAAATTTTTTCTATCTAAATGGAGTTCTTGAAAGAGTTAAATGATATTGGAGAATGTAAGTTTAAAGAGTATAAGAAGTTAAATGAATTGGAAGAAAGGAAGAAACATAGAATCTTGAATTTGGAGAAAATGAAAGATAAATTCGGGTTTACAATAATTGCCGAGTTGGAAGATTGTAAAGTACACTTACCGAACAGATTTTTGACTGTTTTGGATGAGAAAAAGATTAAAGAATTAAACAAAAATGAAAAATTACACTTGGTTGTTACTGGAAAGAAGACTATTAAAGATAAAGAAATTATAACAATTAACTTTGTAGAATAAAGTCTTAACTCTAAAACTTGCAGTCCCTCCCCACGTCATAGTACTGTTTTGATAACCATAGTTGGTGTCTTTCTTCATAGGAATCACATGGAATATTATCTACAGTAATACCTTTTGTTTCACACAAAATGTGGCTATATTCTATAAGAAAAATTCTATAATGCTCTTTAATGAATTGTGTTGATAAATCTTGATACTCACAAAAATTCCTAAGAAATTCATCAATTAAGTCTTGATTATCTTGAAAGAACGTATAATATGGGAAAAATGTCATAAAAAAACGATGAAAACTCTCTGTTTGTTTATTTTTTACTTTCTTTTCAATATCTTTCGTAATTATATTAAATATGTAATCCCTTACTTTTTTAGTTTTTTGCCGATAGTAAAACACTCCATTAGACGTTTTTTCTGCAAAAGACTTTACAAGTTCTTTGAATTCTGTATCATTTAAGGAAAGTATCAACTGTTCTTTAAAATGTTTTGGTAATTCGTTGAACTCGTTAAAATTGTCTTTCTTTGTAAGTTTTTGAAATGCTAGAAACTGAAGAGAGCTTGGTGAGTTCATGTTGTTTATTTAGTAGAAAAGTTTTTTATTAAAGTACAGTATGTTTTTAGTAAAAATGTTTTAAATTGATTAAATTTTATTAAGATTTTTCCTTTATTCGTAGCAGATTTGACAACATTTTACAAAGCACAGCTTAAGAAAGTAGAAGCAAACAGCTGTATATTCGGTTAATTTTTCATTGAGATTTGCTGTGTTATTTCTCAGCTTCCTTTATGGTACATTGAACAGTATTTTACATTGCTTTTCGGTCGGCTCCGAAAGTGCGCCAGGAACCCCATATTATTATCTACTGATATATATATATATATATAATATATATATATATATATATATATATATATATATATATCAATTCTTCAAAACAATATTTTGGACACAGTAGGCGATTATGCCATAAAAAAACTTGTATTATTTCACTTTTTTGATATCTCTTAAGGTTTTCAAGATGGCAGCCATACCGGTTATAAAAGATATATATTTTTATTTAACTAATCTATTATAATTTGTATGGCCGCTATCTTAAAAGACTTCAAGAGATCAAAAGAAGTGAAATAATATAATTTGTTATACCCCAAAAACCTACTGTGTGAAAAAATATTGCTATAGCTCTATGACTGGAAATAGTTAATTACAAACTTTAGCTTGAATGTGAATTTCCTGTATCTTGAAACCTGTTATTACTTATTTCCGGCTATCGAACTCATCTAAGCTACGTGTATTTTTAAATCCTCGACTATTGTACTATCCACAATCTCTTATGTTATATTACGCATCCCTTATATACAGATATATAAATATCTGTATATATATATATATATATATATATATATATATATATATATATATATATTCCTCCAGGAAATTCGCTTATATGCTGTTATTATTTCAACAAAAAATCCAAAACTAACAGAGTGATTTGAGTCTATTGACAGCATGGAAACTGCACAAGTTACATTGGACATTTTAACGACATATATAAATAAGATTATACCGTTTAATAATATTTAGATAATTTTATAAAAAAAAACAATGCTTATATTAACACTCCTAAAATAAGTCTAAATTCGGGAAGGAAATTTTTAAAGGGACTATCATTATTCTAGTCTTATATATACATGCATGTAAATGTGACACAAGTTTTCCCATACAAATTAACAAATTTACCATGACAAGATCAAGAGTTTAAGTATATTAGTAACTAATAAAAAGAAATATTCCTGATGATCCAGAAATGAATTTAACTTTTTTCAACATAAAGACTTTTTAATGCTCAGACATTAACTGATAACTGAAAGTGAACTTAAAAAAAGAAATAAATCAATATGAAAGTAGTAAGTGCTCTTTAAAATTCTTCAAAACAATATCAATTATTTACCTCTTGAGACCAAGTAAAGTAATCACTGCCTTATTGCTCTCCTTCATCCGTATAACCAAAAGGTCTTTCTATAATTCGATTTTTATTTAATTTTAATTTTTAAAGCCTAATTATTCATTAATTTACTTTGGAATAATTATTTTTTATTTATTATTGCAATTTAAGTACATTTTTGAAATGTGTACTGTGAATTTTCCTACTGTATGTCATCTTGAAACATCAAAACTATTCATTTTTTGGGTACAATTTTCTCTCTACAGATGTACCTACTTCGGTATGTTCTTAAGCCTGGCCAGAAATCCATCCAATTTACCGTTTGTAAAGTTGAACTCAAAATGTATGAAGCGTGTTTAAACCCATAAAAATCAATGGTGGGAAAGGTTAATTTAATATAATTGTTTAGTTAAGCCACATTTCATCATTCACTTAATGCAGCGTTTGGAATCAGGAGTCCACGAAGGTCTGGAAGGTGTCTAAAACACATACTAAATTAGGGTGCTCGTTAAGGGAATGTATATATGTCCAGGGTGTATAGAGGAAATTCCTTTCATATTCTCGAACTCATCACTAATTCAAGATTTACAATTACTAATACTGCTCCATTTCACGTATTATTCTAATAGGGACTTAATTTAGATTAGGACTAAAAGACTGTATTATTATTGTTTCAAAGAAATTGAAAGTCGTATATTGATTAATTCAAATGCTGCAACAATCTTAAAAGCAAATTAAAAAATTAAATTAGGAATACGTATTTGCAGCAACAAAATTAAAATAGGGCGTGAATCTATTTTAACGCGTTTGTTAACGTCCTCAAAAAGTAATGGTATTAAAGTATTATTGTTTGTCCAGCCTGGACGGAGTATATTGAAACCTGTAAGGTGTATTTAAGGAGCTAAGTACTTCTTAAAATCAAGCATTACTATAGTAATTGTGCATGTCAGCACTAGCGTTACGTGAGCCATAATATTTTTGTTTTTGACCTAAACTTGTACTTTATTCCCAAACTTATCCACCCCTCCCCAAGTATAAATTTTGTAATTTCTCTTTTAGTTATTTTAGTGTAAACGTACATTTTAGACTTCAAAGTGTGCAAAATGTGTTTGAACACGTATTTGTGTTTAATGTGTAATATTATTTTCCAGCCGAAGGCTCCCAGTTCTTAGGGGGTATTCCCCCCAGTTGTAACCCTTATGCAAACTACATGCTAAATCCACCCCTGCAGACTCACAATGATCGGTACCTAGGTAAATAATTACAGTTAAACAGTCATAATTAATAGACCGATAACTATTCAATGAATAATACATATTAAAGTTCTAGAGATTGATAATTATTCTATACATACATTTAGTAAATAAAAAACCTCGGTACTTAGTCTTGCGAGACTAGTGTGATAAATCTTACATAATTTTTATCACGTGGAAACATTACTAACAAATTAATAATTTTAAATTATTTTAGCCTGAACTAAAAAAAGGATGGGCCATAATTCAACTGTCAAAATACGATGCAGCAGTAACTAATAATGGTATTACATGTTTTCAATGAAAAATGTATAGGTATAACCCTCATGTAAAATCACTTAACCCCCATGAACTGAAAGTCTGAAGCAGAAAGCTGATCAGCTGCAACAACAGTCAGATTGATACTGAGTAACTACAAGTATATCATAAATGTAATTGTTTTAGTAAAGTTTTGACTTCTTGTGAACTGGATAGCTTATTAGATGTTAACGAATAAAATAAAATATTAGCTTTATATTTACCACATTTTAATTTCTTTCTTGCAGTATTTGTTTGTGTCAAGACACGAGTATTTGTTATCAGTTACAATTTGTATTTGCATTGTTCTCTGCAGCAACTGGTTAGCATACATTCAGGTCTTGATTTCACATTCGCTGAAGGAAACTCCAGTCACCTATGTAATAATATTCTATGAACATCCAAGGTAGAGCTTTAAATCTTGCAATATAGTACTAATGTGATAAGTATTTTTATTTATTAGGAAAAGTTCTTTTTATTTGTCCGTGAAATCACAACTGACTAATAAAAGATATAAAGAATAAATTCCATCATAGTTTTTTGTACATATGTTGTGTCAATCATATTTAGCATTTTATGTTAATTTTAAGGTGCCCTTCATGAAGAAACTAACAATCAATAGATTAAATAAATTTCATTTTTATATGATTAGCTCCTTGAAAGTAGGTTTGTTAAAAATGCTCTTACATCCTATCCATTATCGTACCTGCTGTTTGTTGTTATAAAAGGAATTTCTGATTTCGCTCCCTCAGTTTATTCAACCCTCTTTATAACACGTTACAAGAGCTTCCTCTTTACCTTATAAATTCTGGGCAACTTTGATGCCACTGATTTTACATGGTTTGTGTACGTGCGTGCGTGTATGTGCCACCATGTCTTAATTGTATGTACTGTAAGAAAATGAGTTAGTGGTTCATTCATTTTTAATATGAATGGTTAAGATAAGCATGATTACTTTCTATGAATGAAATATAGCCACATTAATCATTTTTTACTTTTGCATTGAAGTTTTTCACTTTTAAATGAAATAATCCAGTGTTAGTAAGTAATAACATTTGACGCAACAAATTGAGGTTGATATGAAACAAATTGTTTAAAATTGATATGGGAAACTGTTGTCATTATTATTGCACTATTTTCCATAAAATGAAACCTAAATTTCCAAAAACGCAATTTACTTTGAAGACTATTGAGTTTAAGTTTCATAGGCTATAAGAAAGTAATAATATAAATAACATTTTTCATTGTTATATTTTACAAGTATACGTTTCATTAATGCGTTTCGAGAATTTACATCTTCCAAACCTAGGGGTTTTATACATCACGAGCAAACATCACAATAAACTAAAAAGTGCAACAGAAGCGATATTCCCGCATAGGAACAAGAGCACAAACAACACAACATGCGCTAAAACAAAATTATAAAAACAATACAGAGTTTATAGTAAGAACAAATTTTACTTGTAATGTTTTTTTATAATATATAGGCACAAAAATAGGAAATCCTTCCCTTGAAATATTATTAGTTATAGCAAAAGATAGGAGAATACTATTTCTTAGATCAATATAATCCCAACAACAAAATAGACGGGAGACTAAAAATGGACAATATCAATAGTCAAAGCTGTGTTAGAGAAATCTTTATCTGAATTACGTAAAACGGTTACTAATATACACAAAGCGGAACAAACGAGAAGAATAACGTATTTTCTTAACATTCAAAAACTTTCTGGCTAATTTAATCCTCGTCCATCTAATCCCATTATAACATAAAAATCTTTTCAAGTGTATTAGAGAACGCGTATCAATATAAAAGAGTATAGAAATACGATTAAACTATCTCAAATGATCTTATTATTAAAATAAAATTTCCACTCACTAAAGATATTAATGAACTTAACCAATTCTGCTACACTGTAACGAAAGTGTCAGAAGTGACGTACAAATAGTTCATTCACTTTATATTTCATACTGATAATATTAGTAGCTTTAGGATTGAATAGAATAAAACACTGAGAGACCAACACTACGCATTACAAACATTTTTAGATTGTTAACGGATTATAATTTAAGAAAATTTAGTGCTAAGGTCACTTCCTTGTTGAACATAAAATATAGTCATATATTAATGCTACGTTATATCAATAACAATGTGAGAAAGGAGGAAGTGCTTGTTCAACTCTACTGTAACTGGAGACTACGTCAGCAACAACTCGACAGTGGTTATATTGTGTGACGTCATTATCACTTGTTGTCATACTAAAGTCACTGAATATAATTACCATAAGGGCTCTCTGAAAAGAATTTGAAGCCTAATGTATAAGGCTTAAGAAAATACATTTTATGCCACAACTATAATAAATTGCGCCATTAATTTTTTTTTAACTTTTTAAGGCGATTATAGTCATCACGATTCAATAAAAAATATAAGCATAGATCAAGCCTGATTGAGATATAATCTATTTTGTAGATCTGTCATATGTAATCTATCAATTGGATAAAATATTATATTTGTAAAAATAATTCTAAATTGTAAAATAACAAATGGCAATGTACGGTAAACATGAGTACTACTAAAAGAAAATGTTTAAATGAATTAAGAAAAGGATGTGCTCAAAAGTGCTTGGGCCTAAACGGCAATCCTTTTGGGAATTTCTTTTTACTTTTTTATATTCGGCGGTCAGTAAAGAAGGTAACTTACTAAATTACTACTGTGATAATTAAACAAACTCAACCTAACATAACCTAACATTAAACTCGTCGGGTCTGATACTCTAAAAAGTTAAATGTCATTAATAGAACAAAAAGTAATCTTTTAGTTTTTAGATAGGTGTACGGAGTTTTTAAAATCAAACATTGGATAATTATGAATCCTCCTTCGGTCATATTGGGCAACTCAAATATATGTGTGACCACGAATTAATTACTATCTAAAGCAATGCAATATGAAAATGAAAACTAATGTTTTACTTTAACGGTTCGTACAATTTATTTCAGTTTCGAAAAATGAAAAATATAAAACCCATTAAGAAGTATTCTGTTGCAATTTTATCTATATGTTTAACGAGATTACTTGTAGAAGTTCGATTACACACCTACCAAGATACTAAATTACTCAACAGACCACAAAGACAGACGTAAAGTGGTGTGAGAATCAACATATATATTGGACTCTCAGTATGACATCATCTCGCACAGCTGTGCTCCTCTTTCTATTTGTATAACTTTCTCGCAGCTTTATTTACTTTATTGTGAGCTAGCTGGGGATTTTATAGATAAGCATGTTTTACGACTAAAATATCTTCTTACTTATTTTCTGTAACTGATTCGATATGTGTGATTTGCCGATTAACAATATTGCCATTGATATTGAACCTAAGGAATATATTTTTACGTCAAGAAGTTTAACAATAACAGAACTAGTAGGTTTGGAACTTAAACTAAAATGATCCTCAGATTGTATGTTATAGTTTTATATATATATATATATATATATATATATATATATATATATATTATAAAAATATATAAAAGTGTTACCGCACAGTGCTGGCGTTTAACCTGATCCTCAAACTATTAAGCTTATTATTTGGAGTAAGAGGAAACTATGTTAAACTTATTAATTTCCTCTGCATATTTGACGAAACTTGTGGATAAATAAAATAAAAGTAATAACAACTAAAATAAACTCAATTTAACTATGTCAGCTGGTGGATTTGTGAAGTCCTCCTTCCCCAAAGCACAAAACTTGCTTAAATTGTAGTTTGGATGTAAGCTGTAGACAGTAAAAAACTTAGGTCTTGAACCCATCAAAGATCTCAAACTTTCAGGAAGACCGTTGTAAGGCTTGATAACCTGTGTAAGGAAAGGGTTATACTGTGTAACATATTTTTTTATTTACTCATTTCAAATCAATATATATTTGCGAATACGTGGGACAAAGTTACAGTAATATTAATTTATTAATATTGTTTCCATTATTTCACAGTACGGAACAAACATTCCAACATTGATAAGGCACATCCTAGTTAGAACAAACAAGTTGTGTGCGGACTGGAACATACACTCTGCAGTCCAATCGACTCTAGTGTTGTTGATGTAAGGGACAAGCCTTTCACCAATTGACTGCAATGTGTTCGGCGCACAGATCAGTATTCGAGATTAAAACACGGCTAAAAATAGGAAAAGAGTAACATTATAAATATATACTTATTTATCTCTAAATATAAGTACGACACGTTTTCATCAATTTCTTACCTTTTGTTCACATGCGCTTCTTATATCATCTAACATTCTAGCACACTCTTGTGAGCTGATGAAATTCGATTTTGTTTGAAGCGATTTATTTGAAAACAGCTTAACTTTTAGATTAACAGTTGCAATCACTGGTATACTGTTTTAAAATTAGTCCATTAGTACATTCATGTAAAAACACATTATTGTTACCTAATAACATAAGCAATTTCATATTAAGAGCAAGATATACATAATACTATCAATCAAATTTGAAATATTATTTAACAGTTTTCAAACAAATCTCTTTAAATGTATCTGTTAGGATTTCAGGTAACACATATTTAGAAAATATTCCCTCATTATTATCCCATAAATTACTTTAGTATTTTAAAACTACAATGTTCATGTAAATTTCGCATTAAGTACCACTCTCTCTGTCGTCCGTTTCAAATACAAAATGAAATAGAGAGTATGAATATAAAAAAGAATAATAAGTTCCACATCACAATTTGATAACAATTATAAATAATTTAATAATATTATTAAAATTATTTTTATACCATAATTGTTAATTTATTTCTAACCGGAGTGTCTAGTTTAGATTAGAATCTAA
Source organism: Homalodisca vitripennis (assembly GCF_021130785.1). NCBI lineage: Eukaryota > Metazoa > Arthropoda > Insecta > Hemiptera > Cicadellidae > Homalodisca > Homalodisca vitripennis. The sequence goes on along the minus strand of NC_060208.1, from coordinate 174,073,531 downwards.
TTTCAGTCAACAAAATTAAGGGAACAAACAATATTAACAAATAAAGCTTTAGAAATAATCTACAGTAATACCATTCCTGGAATACCATAACGCTTGTATCTGTAGATAAACCTGATGTTTAAAGTTTATGGAATATTGTATTTTCCATAGCATAAAATATAGCTTTCACAAAAGTTATATTACTGTCACATGTCGCGTTTTAGAAATGACGTCGACAGTTTAGAGGGTGTGACAACAGCTGTACAGTCAGTTGCAGCTGTTGCAGATCACGTGACCGGTCTGATGACGTCATATAAGTTTTATGTGACGTCATTACTGCAAGAGTTGTTTAGTGAAGAGGTGAGAGATTAGGCAGCAATATAAAATTTCCAGATGTTTAATTTTCATGTAAGGGTTAAGTTGATTGATTAGTAATAACTAACGATAATAAGTGGATTGAGTAAAACAAAACTAATATCTTTTTTATTCAATAAAAAAGGATTATTTTTATTACTTGCGGTTTACGTTTATATTTCCAGAGGTGTGTATAAGTGTATGAAAAAAGTATAAGAAAGTAATTTTTGTTTCAGTAATTTAGTTACCACACTTTGAGAAAACTTGTGCCAAATACACCAACCAGATTTTCATATGATATTGAACAAACACTCTCAGAGAAAATCATACTCTTTGTATTTTTGAAGTTTTGTCCATTTATGACTAGAAGCTGGAAAACATCTCAATGAACTTAGCCCTAAAAGGACAGCTTAGCTTGCTTCCAGAGAGGTAGTATATTCGGAATAGGTAAAGTTGGGGATTGGAGCCACCTCCTGTCGATATATTTTGGGGAGGAATATCTCAGTCATTACACCTTGGAAGAAGGGAAATCTAGCTCAGTTCTAGACTATCCAATCAAAACTGGCAGAGGACTGTCTAGTATACAGGCTAGCAATAGTCTTAACAAAGGGAACTCCAACCACTCCAGTCATTCTCCGCAGTACACTGGATTTATCGATCCACCGTTTTAGCCCAATATCTCGTCATTTGCGGTTAGTGATGTGCCGCCCCTGGCCATCCATGGGGTTACCCAGATTATAGTTACACATCGGTTTTTTTCTGTACGCAGTGTAAGTTCAACTGAAAGGCATCAGAGGTGAACCTTTATTCTAGGATGTATTGTGTGTCAGAGTGTTGTATTCAAGAGAACCATATAAGAATACAGAAGGAACTTAAAGTAGCAAATCAAGTTGAATATTACCGCTAGTAAACGTCATAATAAAAATTCACAATTTCCTTTAAACCGACTCTTACTTCAATCTAGAGATTTGTAAGTAAACAGAGTGCATTGATAGAAACTAGTACTATACAATATCAAACAAATAGTGTCTATAATGATAAATTATGAAAGCTAAAGCTAAAGAAAATGAATATATGAGAATTTCTATTATGTGTTAAGTTCTGCTACGAATGAGGCAAGTAACAGCCTAGAGATTGTAAAATTATTTTTATTTGAGATAGATGATATGATATCATGAAACTTTTTATTTTATTTTAGATGATAAAAATATAATAAAATAACATAAAATAAAAATACAACACAATACAAATAACAATAAAATAACATAATCAAATAATTAGAGACTCTACTACGTCTTTATAAAACAAACAAATGATCAATATTTGATATAACTTGAATTTTCTTAATTCAATACATCTGTGATTTTTATTTTTTTCGATATTTATGTAAAAGGCTACCGTAGATATGTTAAACTGCAAAGAGGCCACAAATATTTTCACCAATATACAAATGAATATCTAAATAATAATTATATTAACTTATAGCTTGTACAATATTACAAAAACCAAAACAATAATCTTTCGAAAATAATTAAGAAAATAAGATTTGATCAAATTAATATAATATAGGATGTACCATGGAAGACACTTCAGATTTGATCGATTTCCGATAGCTAACGCGAGTTTTTTTATAAACAAATACGATTGAATATCTTATCACGCTCTAATAAGCATTGTGTTATTTTTCCATTTACAAGGTAAGATACATCACACCATGCGTGACTTAAATTGATATCTTAAATTGAGATATCGTACAGACTGACAGACATAAATTTTTCCCATCTTCTCTAGTGATAGGCTTCTCTAACGCTTAGCCAATCGATGGAAGTTATATAAGGATTGTAGATTTTACTGTTACTGATTTTGAGAACCGTATACTGATACATAACATTCTTAATGGAACGAATCGTGTCATTTAATGAAGAATTTGGTGCGATTTCTCGTTGAATGTCATCAACACCAACCGGCAATTAGAGCTGTCAGTAGCAGTCTGTGAGGACGTGTTTGGCACCGGAGCAAGGAGACGCTGCCAACGTTCCGAGACAAACAGTGTTTGACATAATTACCCATTAGGCTTTATTGGTAATTTGAGTCTGTGATAGGTAGGCCTATCGGAGTGTACGGTGCTCCCATATACATTCACACAGTTACACTCATAACTAAACTAAATCGATGAAACTAAACTTAACTGTTCTAAAGTAAAAAAAAAAAATACCTCTATTAAACTGTGATTACACAATACTTCTTAAAGAAGTATAAAATTATTCTGTTGTATACTGCTTGGAAGTTTTTATTAACTAGTGGCAAACACAACTAATTGGCTTGATACATTTCCTCAACAAGCATTTTTAGTAGATTCATAAATTTTCTGCCCTAAATCATTTAACAACGAGCAAAGCAGTGTTTTATGTTTGGGAACACATTAGGTATTAATGCTGTTAACTTTTGATAGAGAACGTGTTATGTGACAATACTACTGTCTAGTAACAGTAAACATGTTATATGGAAACACTGTAAGTATTTAAAGTTACAGTTTTATAACATACTGGCGTATATTTAAACAGTTGTCACACACACACACACACACACACACACACACACACACACACACACACACACACACACACACACACACACACACACACACACACACACACACACACACACACACACACACACACACACACACACACACACAAACACACACTACAGAGTGCTATAATGACTACGTGTACCGAACGTGTTAAATGTGTACAATATTTCATATATTCTTATTAAATGGTCGTATGTCAATACTATAGCTATGCTATACAGTCATAAATGACTATACAATGCTACACCTATTTGTAACAAACGTGTTATAACTGTAAAACCTTTATAACTGAGGAATCTCTTTATCTTGATATTTAGCTGGAGTGTAGTTATTTAACAACGAATATGAAACAAGGCCGTGGTACATGGTGGGTATTGTTTCATCGCTCAATACGGTAACATCTGTTGCCGAGCCTTGTAACAACTATAACATAAACTTTAATATTAAGGCCAGTCAAAATAACAACTCTTTTATCGTTAACAAAATTTATACATATACAGCTTAGTGTACATATGTGATTTTTTAACGTGTATTTATGTTTTATATAAGCTTTGCTAATGTAAAACTTATTAATAAAGAAAAATACTGTACATCAATGAGAACTACTGTACATAAAAGTCATGATATTAAACTGGTCAGTACGTGGTTTGGCAGGATAACAGGATCCCGAACTCTTTATATCGTAATATGTTTTATACTATGGAAAATACCCGAATTTCTGTTGTCTTTTATTGCAGTTAATTGTTGATTGTGAACTAAAACTAATAAGTAAACCATTTTTATAAGTTTCAAATACAAGCATCAAATTATTGGCTGAGCGTTAGCGAAGTCGACGGGCAGGGAAATATTAATTTCTCATTATGTCTGTCTATCTTTTTTTCTGCCCGCACTACATTTTGAGAACAGGACTTGATATTGTGCATGAAGATTAATTTTTATGTAGGCAAAACTGTGGCCGATGATGGTGAATATCACTCTATAGAATTTACCTGAGGGTTAGCGAACATTTGTATATTAGTCGTATGAGTAAATGCGATAGCAAACGGTAAAATCGCTGGATAAATAAATTTTCAAACAAGCTGAGGGCAATAATATTACATTTTCCCATGTGTAATAGTTACACATTTAGCCTAATGAAATATAGAAAGGAAATTTTTACACGTAAAGCTTCTTGTGAAATACGTGTTGGTTTTACAAGCCTCCATGTACAAGTATTACAGTTAAAGTTTTATGGATTTATACGTTGTTTTATACCTTTTTATTATTAATCACACTTCTTCTGACTGAAATGCAAAATACTTGTAATAACTGTTTGTGTTATAATTTGTCGTGGTGTGGGTTCAAATATACAGAACGTATATTCTGGGGCCCAACATAAAAGTTCTATACAGAATTTAAAAACAAAATATTTGGTATGTTTACTGTTAGTGATTTATAGGTTCTTTATGCAGTTCCCAGAAGTAAAGCGATTAATTCATACCTTTTTATCTACTAACACAATTTTTTCCACGTAAAAAATAAGTTTTTTCAAAACAAATAAAATGTGTGTAAAATATGAATTTTTAATGGTATTGGAAAAATTGTATATAATTTTACTATACTTATTTTTAAAGCGTTCTACTACAGAATGTAACTCATAAAGGATTATTGGAGTTTTTAAAACTCATTCATACTATAGTATTGCAATGTTTATTAATGCAACAGAAAAGGTACAAAATAATATGAAATACTATGTAAAATTAATCATATGCGGAAAATAAAATCTGTTTCAAAAGAAGAATTCAACATGAAAAATGATAGCATCTATTGTTTGACATATGCCAATAAACCGATGACACAAGCGTTAAATTATTTAAAAATATCCATTTGATGCAGTTCATTTGGTGGTGACAGATAAAAGATTAATATTGAGAAGTACCGGTAATACTTAAAAAAATCTAGAGGATTTATTAATTTAATTATGATATTTTAGTAAAAGTTAAGTTTAAATGTATGATTTGTGATATACAAGTAAAAAAACACACACAAAACACACAAACACACAAGCTTGTAACTCGCAATAAAATCCATCAAATTATAACTTTTTAACTTTTTAAATTTCGCGATACACCAGAGTATCGAATAAGTCGACAGAATCTAATGACGTCATTAGATATCGCACAGGTGGCCAGACAGACGGACGGACTCTCTCAGACCCTATAATCAATAATATTCTTTTTCAGTCCAAAAGGAGTATGTGTACTAGAGAATAAGTATTGAGTTTCAAGAATCATTCTATCAAGAGTTAATTCACAGATAGGCAGTAAGTCGGTGAGAAAAACTGACGGACGGCTGCCCTTTTGTCTTACAAACCCAAAATCTATAGGATTCTGGTTCCTCTTTCGTTCTAGATGAACTAAGTTTTAAATCTATAGAACCTTTTTATCAAGAGTTAATGGACAGACTCTGAGACAGTCAGATGCACTTTGGCTTTCTTTTGGCCTCGCTGACCCAAAATCTATCTTCCTTGGTCAAAGATGAATCAAGTCTATACAACTTTTCTATCACGAATTATTGCACGGCAGACGGGCCAACAACGACATAATTTGAAGAAGGTTCTGTCGGACCCTTAATAATGATCCCTAGTAGCTAAGTGACGTAATGTAACCGATTTTAGGTTCAATATATAACAAAGAGATATACAAACTTGTATACCGCTTTGTATTAAAATATCGAATCCTTCAGTTTTAAAAGCATATTAAAGAAATGGATCCGTTCATTATTTTTCACTGCGCTTTCTCATTTTAAGAAAGTTTATGAAAGTTTTACGTTGTCAAGCAAAAAACACTCACTTAAATATAGAATAATTTTTAATTAACTATTTGTAACACACTGATGGAACCATTTGAAATAAAGCGTTAAAAAAACTTTTTGAACAGATAATTAAATAACTTTTTAAACTAACAATATTGTCTCGTTTACAGTTTCATAATTGGAACATTTCATTTTTTAACATTAAACTTGATAGAAAGTTAAGATTTTTTCTAATACATACGAAAATAACATGAGCAATGTAATATAGAATAAATAATATCCAAACTGATAAATAAATAAATATATATCTACATCATTTATTTGAACAATCTAATTACTTCATTATCTTTTATCATTAATTTAAATACATTAGTTTTTAATAATATTATTAAAGTATTATCACATGTTTTATAAGTATAGTATAGACAGATATATTTATATATTTCTTATTTTAAACGAGCATAAATTTATTATTTATATTTTGTTTAATTATTTCCTGGATAATTATACAATTAGCATTATATTTTATAACAAAAAAAAAACAGTGTATAAATAGCGATAAAATACTGAACGTATATATAAGTCTGTAAACTATTATGAAGTTGAACTGGATTTCAACAAGAATGGTTAATAAAAATGACCAGTGAAAATGACGTTAAATACACAATATAATCTCTTTTAGAATATGAAGCAGTTCCAGAAAAACTGAAGCCGACTTTTTTATAAATTTGCCCAACAGTATTACCTGATAGCAAAAATGAGTGTGATTGCTGTAGTGAACATCAAAGTCTGGCCAAACACAAAGCGACAAACTAATGGAGATGAATAAATGAGTTGTTTATTTTGATATATGTGCTCCCTTACAATATTTACGTTTCATACTGATTGTGAATTTTAATTTAGAATACATTAGCCTCGTACTGTGTATTTTTAACACATTGCATATGATGTACCTTTGAACTTTGAAGTTCTTTCTGAAAATATCATATTTTATTTGATTTAACAACTATTGTCAACTAATAGGTTATTAAAAAAGTAGGTAATGCGATTAATAGTTTGGAAATATATATTTGTATATTTAAATCTATTCAATAATAAAATTAATGAATATTTTAAAATAGGTTTATGAAATATAAAATTACTTATTATGGTATTACTATTGCGAATATTATTAGAATTGAATTCTCTGTTCCCACAAAATATTAATTATCCTTTGTGACTTATCAAAACTGACTTCATATAATGCTTCAGTGTAATAAAACATAATTATCTTCTTTAATTTCCAAAAACTTATTTTTATTCCTCAACCCTCTTAACCTTTGTACCCATGGAAAGTTGTGAAGGTAGAGAAGAATGAATATACTTAGCAATGGCTAAATAATATTTGTGTTATGACAACAGTCAAGAATCCTCCATGCTTAACTACTATTGATTTAAATACACTTGAATACATAGCCAAGCATGCTAAAAATACAAAGTTAAATAGAAACATATTTGTAGTTCTCGTAAATTTTATTTCACCTTTATTTCAAATTTGAGCACGCAAAATTAAATACATAAGTTAACTTAGATACTTAATTAAAATTACATATTTATATTATAAAGCAAGATAATAGTATAGCTATACTAGTTGTCAACATTTTAGTTGATATTAAGTACGTTGTTTGAGCCATATTAAAAAAAGGTATTGTTTATGAGTAGAAAGTTTATTTTTCAAATCAGCATTTACTGGAGTATTTCATCCTTTCATTCCAAATTGCACCAAATCACTGAATAGATCTAAAACTCTACACTTTAAAATTAACATGAGGACAAAACATTGTCAATAAAATACAGAATTACAGTTAAATGGACAGTGAAAATGGAAATATATTTATCATAGTTTTATATTTAACGGGAAACAATCACACAGTTGTCTAATTTAAAATTTTTAATTTCTCTTGTATACTGAGAGGAAGATAAAATTTGGACGTTATATTAACGAAGCCTCTTTGTTTGACATTTTATTACAACATTTACACCATACGGAGTTACATACATACTACTACCATACAGCAGTATGGTATGGAAGCATACTACTGATGCTTCTAATAGTCTGTTAGTACAGACTGTGTACATACTCACATATTTATTATAAAGCGGTTACACTAGATATGATTTATTAGAAGATTATAGCCACGAGAACTGTAAATAGACTCAAGGGGTCAGCTAGTATACGCAGGACTGTATACAGGAAATTAGTACGATCTCACGTCCATATTTATAGAGTTAGGAAATAGAAGATGGTTTGGCACTCGAGACATATATTCCATATTTAGGAAACTATTAATAAGATCTATGAATTTTCTAGGTTATTATAATTAGGGATAATTAGCTTGGTGGATTGTTTCTTGATTTTCAAGCCTTGATTTAAATCAGTTAAAACTGTGTTAAATAGTGTCAGGAGAAATAATTCTATTTCTTAGCAAAGCCGAAGTGATATGAGGTGGAAACTTGATAATAAAAACAATTTTGAGCAATTAGTTACCAAATAAGTTTTGTACTTAGATTTGTTAACATTTTTTATATAACAAGTCTAAAGCTGCGACTTTATTAAGTCCTGGGTGTCAGTGAGATTATGGTTTAGTAACGGTAAAAGTATAGATATTATATTATATTGTTAGTAAGAACTTCATTGGATTATTACAATAATAGAAATCAATATCAATTAGCCTCTCTTTAAAAGGGTTTTTTCATTCAATTTCATTTTCAATTAAGAACAATTAAGTACCTTTGATAAGTAATCTATTTATTCAGTGGTTAAGTATATCTGTGAAGAAATCATTCAATTACAAATTTATATATCATGGTAAATTACAGATTAATGTATGATAACGAACATTTTAAAGCGTTGGTTTTTGACATCCAGTAATTTAATTCAATTTATTGTAAATTGCAGGAATTATATAGCCTATATTAAATTGGGAAAAATCTCAAATTCTATGTCATTGTATCATGGAACAATACTATCATAAGTTTATCTTTAAGTCTATCTTATATAATAAGTTTATCATAGACAAATCTCCAGCAGCAATATCAGCAAAATGAAAACGACGTGAAATGTTACTGGTGTGACAAATATTTTACCACGTAAGCTCGGTCATCGAATATTAAATTATTTATTAAAATAAATTCCCATAAAGAAGAGGCTAGTGGATTTATTCTAGTAGTAATGTATAACTAAAATTCTAGCTGTTAGAAAGAGTATTAACAGTTTAAAAGATATAAATAAAGATTAATTTACAAAAAACATATTTTCCTTACCGGAACTAGAGTCCGTATCCATCATTTGAGGGGTGAGTATGATACGCTTTTACAAATTTAGAAGAATAAAAGTACATTTCATCATTAGGTAGGGAAAATTATGTTGCAAATCTGGAAAGGATTCGACTTCAATTCCAGCAGAAATTCCATACGTCCATTGATATAAGACAAAATTTACTATTCAATCAGAAGAATTATTTGACGAGAATTAAATTTAGTTTTAATTAACCTGCCGAAACCTTCAGTGTGTGATGGTTCGGCTCAAGTTGAAAAAATGTGAGGCTGAAAGTAGATTTTAAAACTACATCTTAAAGTATTTTCTAGACAGATAGTGACATGCAGACAGTATTGTATTTTCTAAACTGTACAAAGTTTCTAATCGTTCTGTTGTGGATACAAATTAGATTTTTAATATAAAAGTTTACAAAATACTTTGAAAACTCTCAGGCCTATAAGGTTCATTTTAGTTATTAAAAAAATTCTGTACGCATATTCCTTGATTAAATATATACAAAGTAATATGATCATATAACATTTAGAGCCCTCACAAGTGGATGGGTATATATTTAGTTTATCCAAGTTATAAGACTATCCTTTATTATAGATAAACTTACGTTCAGATGAAAAACATTAGTAAAAATGATACTCCATGATTTTACCACCTTCAATAAATTGTAAATCGAAGTTAATTGTGTTTTACTACACACATAGTACAAGTATTAAAAATCTGAAATAAAATAAGTAGATTTTAATCGAGTTTGCATGAACAATATTTAAAGACACAGGACACTTGTCTATAGTTTCGGTTCATTTGAGGTTAAAATAAAATATAAATAAAAGAAAAAATGGCGTAACAAGAACGAGCGTGGCTAAATAGCTGTTCTGCGGCTCATTTTAACCCCGCGGTGGATTTATTATTCACGTACATGCGAAATGAAAGGATATACACGTACGTTTTTATAGGAAGTGTGCTTTGTAATGTTAGCCTACACCCACAGTACGCCTACAAACAGTAAAGGCACGTTTTTACAATGAGAAAGAAATCTTAAGTATTGGTTGAATGTGAAATAAAAATTTTAAATTATATTATTTGAATACATCTGATAAATGTGCGAAACTATGAGATTTTAAAAATGTTTTGATTTTTACTCCAGTGCCATGGAATTACATTTGTAGTTTTTCCCCACAGACATTCTTTTATTTTTCAGCTTTTTCACCGAACGCCAAACAGTTTATTCATGATAAACAAGTTGGAGTTTGGATTTGTACTTGTTGTACTGCGTAAGTTTATCATACTTGTCTAAAAATGTTTAAGTAGATGCGTGAAATCTGCTCATTCTAAAAACTGGAAGTCCTTAGAATGTTAAAATGTCAAATCGTAGATGCAGTTTAGATGTTTCATTTGGTCAATACTGATGGGACGTTTTGGATTTTCTTACATTTGGTATAGTTTGAAATGTTAAAATGTGTTAAATTTATTAGCAATCATACGCATATAAAATTGTTATCTTTGTACACTATACACACATATATATATATATATATATATATATATATATATATATATATATATATATATATTATTTTATAATTTTCAATCAAAAGATAGATACCTACACATCCGCCGGGATAGTATAATCATAATACAACAATGTAATATTACATTAGCTTATTAGAGAAGCTAAATTTAAAACAGTTGATCGTTGTGGCTAACATTGTGACATTTGATATTATTATTATAGTCGAGTTAGTCACGTGGTATCGTTTATATGTAATAAAATCGTATAATTAATTGGTTATAACTTCTCATTATCTGTTGTTTTTAAGATATTTACTCTTCACGTTAATAAGAAACAGCCATTTTGATAATAAAGCTTATAAAACAGTTTATTTCTGTAACTAGGTCTTTAAGCCATACAGCTATTTACCAAATTTAAATTAATTACAAAAAGCCGCTCTGAAGTTTAAATAGAGAAAGTAGTAAAAAAATACAAAATGGCGCCTGCTCGGGTAATTATTGAGTGTTTGAACGATGAACATGATATTTAGGTTTGTCTCAAGTCTAAAATAAAACAAGATTGGTAAAGAGTTCTGAAATATTCTGCAGAATAATTGTTTATTCAATGTTTAAATAGTAAACTAAAGTGGATTTTTCAAGTTTACAATAGGCAGTTGTAATGAAGTTTTTATTTTTTAAGTTTAATTCTAAGCTAATTTTTTATCCACCATGTAGTCTATTAATACATTAAAATATAAATTATTCTTCCACATCGGTAGTATCCAACCATATACGAGACACGAAAAGCTGTGTAGGAGAGAGATAGTCAAATAATACAGTAGTAGTATCGGTATCTCTAAATTTCTTAGAAAATTAATACTGCAATACAAAAACGTGTAGGTGTAGAGTTTCTCTAATGTTAGACAGTTAAGCTCCACCACGGCCAAACAATATAACCCTAAAGACTAGTAAAGAGTAAACACCACAGTGGCTCAAACACAACTTTTACCAATATTATTACTTAAAGCTCCTTTACATTTCTGGCTGACTGAGTTAACAACAATTCATTTTGAGCAAAGCATATGAAATTACAGAAATTACCAACAAGAGTACATTTTGCTTTAATTAACAATGAATAGCTTAGTTTTAAACTCAATATCATTCCATATAAAGGTTTAATCGATATCCATAACGAAGCACTTTGAAAAAAGGAACAGCAATGGTGAAGGTAATTAATGAAACAAAACACTGCAAATAAACAAAGTCATTATTTCAAGCCATTCGTAATACGTTTATGCTGATCATGTCCCGATTTGGCTAAAACCATTACCTGCTTCAGTTATTGTCAATAAGCATGGTTTAGTCTTGATTATTCCCATTGGTTTTTGGTTTGAATTTACTTGCTTTATTTTAATGTTCAAATAAATAGAACATTTAAAGTTTTCTATGACACTCTTCATCTAATGATCCAAAGAAATAATATTTGTTTGATAATGCCTGAAATTTTATTGAAGTATTCTGGAATAACGAGGTTCTAAGTGGGAAATCTCTTTATAAAAATTCACCTTTTCTTAAATAGGTTAAGGAACTTTGTCATGATTGTCATAGTATTTTACTATTGATGGAAAACGTATTTATATAGTACGTAAGTATTTATTTAAAACTAAAGTCAAAATATATTTGTAAAATGAATCGCTACATTCATATACTAGGGATACAAATGGATACAAATCATTGAAATACAATTAATGAACAATATGTAATTTAATGGTAACCTACGTTACTCATACAGAAGCCTGTAAAAATATTCGATTTTATACATTAACCGGCGCGGGATAATTATAGGAAAAGTAAAGATCGAGACAAATGTGTTGGCCATAAAAAGATACTCGTATGACCTATGAAATAAATTAAAAAGAAATTTTAAAAGATTGACCATCATAACCTTTTTCTAAACAGCCCAAATAAGCTTTTTAACACTTACTATTTCTCTAACGCAATTTAATGGATATATATATATATATATATATATATATATATATATATATATATATATACGATTTGTATATCGCTTATCAGTTATTCTTTTACTATTTTTGTTGCAAATAAATACTAATATTTATGTACATAAACTCACTTAAATTTTTATCAACATATATGAAAGTCAAAAATAATTTAAGTGTTACTAAAACTGTTGGCGCTATTCCCTTTAACATTGTGGAACGTTTCAAGTGCCAATCATTTTTAATCGTTGACCACAAAAATTGTTTCACTATCCAATTTCAGGATCCCAACAAACAATTACCAATTTATTAGAAAATGGTATATGCCTGTAACGTTAAATAAAATAGTAAATAGCGTGTAAAGATGCGGGTGACTGCTAGTGATAGAACATAATATGTAAACATTCGGCATTGGATTCATTGTGAGCAAAGAAACTGAAAAATATTTTAGAACATATTTTTTCAGTATAAATTGGTTTTTAAAATACATAAATAAATAACAGTATATATGTATTGTGCATGGCTGACGTTTTAATAGAAGAATTTTACGGATCAATTTTAATAAGCTAAATAAATTTTATATCTCGGGAAAAGTATTAATATATATAAAACACAATGAACCTATTCGTTACATCTCGTTAGAACCATGATATAAGGTATTATACAATTATTTAAACATTTTTATAATTTGTGATGTGGTACTTTTACTTTCTACTTTCCGTCAATTCATAGCAATTAGTATTATGAAAACTGTAAAGATCACCAGACTAAAAACTATACATGGTAGGAAGGGGAAAACCACACCACGTGTCACGTAATAGGGTTTACTGGGGTTGAGTGCAACATTTCAAGTCTATAGCTCAGTACTCAGTAGGCAGTTTGGTTATCTCCTTGTGAAATACGTGATCTTAATCTAGAACTGAATATTCTAGAACTTTTGTATAGTTGAATACCTTAGTGAAAGTTTGAATCATATTGTCATCAATACAGAATTATTGTTATAACATTTTGTTCCGTTTGACAGGAATGTTTCTTTTAAACAATAACCATTTTGGTTTCAGGCTCGAATGTTATTAGGAAAAGTAAAAGGAGATGGTGATGAGAGCAGCTCTTGTTCAACTTAAACACGTATGCCCCCGTAAAACTCAACTACCGAATATCCTCTTATCACCTTTACATACATTTTCCTTTCTTTTGTATTGTGTTTTACGTTAAAGGCACAACATTTACGCATTATAAAGTAATTTTAATCCTTAAAATTTTCTTCATGTAAATGTTATAAATAATATGTATCCCCATGGAGTTTACATGGGTGTACGAATACATTAAAAGGTTATAAGATAAGGGTGCGCCACACCACGTGCTCGTAACAAGCTTCGCTTTGATTGCATGCAAAATAATAATAACATAATTCATAACATGGTTACTATCTGATATTTGGTATGACATATTTGGTGTGTGCTCTGCTTCCAAATATATTTATTCTCCGGTTTTTTCGTTGTTTATAACAGTCGATAATAAAAATCTGATATTGTTTACTAACGCTCAGCCAAATACCATGGAGTGTCTTTTAATTTTATTTGATATTGTTTATGTATAAATGAAACTTTACATAAATGTTCAAGTTTATAGAGTTTTAGAGATATCTTTACAAAAGGCAGAGAAACATATAGACACAAATGAATTCTTTGAGCCCCGAGATTGATAAGCTTCTATTACTTACAAGCGACAATATAACGTTAAACTATTATATTAAATCATTGCTCTAAAATCGATTCTATCCTGTTTGATAATGTTATGAGAATTTTCGAATGCTGAGCACAAATATGTAAACAAATACACTAACAACAGAGAACTCTGAGTGAGAGAATACTTATGTAAGGGTTTAAATATTTCTCAAAGAGCTTAATCCCCTTTTTAGCTAAATTAAGCACACCAAAGCCGTCTTTTGATGCTCTTTTCTCTCATTATCTTTTTGCTCTTTATAAACATCGGCTTTATTCAATAGAGCATAAAATAAACTACAATAATATGTTTATTCCTTGGTATTATAGCAGAGCTGAAAATTTAATATAAGTAATATTATAATGTTTTTGTGGTTAAGTATTACCAAGGAAAGAACATTATTTCATTGTTTAATGATTACATAGATTACATTGTTTTCCCATAAGTAAAGTATAGGATATGAAACAAAACATTTACGTAATTGACTGTGCAGAGTAACATCATGCTTCTTTGTTCTGTCGTATATAACTCTGCACGTTGTATGTTCCTCCACAATCGTAGTTATTATAAAGTCACACAGAGTGAAAAATACCATGAACTGTTCGATTTTTCTTGGACTCCAATCAAATATGGTGTAGTAAAATTATTCATTTTGAATAAAATTAAAATTAAATAATATTAACAACATAACACAGGAATAATATTATAACATTTTTATACTAGAGAATAAAATAGAACCGTGTAATCATACAATAATTTCTCATTTTAGCATATAGCACCACATGTAACCTAATTAGAAATGTTGCATTCAACCTCAGTGAAGCTTGTTAAGCGACAGTTGGTGTGGCGTAGCTCTACCTTGTTTTTATAACAATGTACAAGTATTACAATATACTTGTATGACCGCTTGATTAGCAGTGAACAATGAACAATAATGTATCATCCCGAGATTTAAAACTATCAATTACAAATACATCATTGTTATGCCATCACCACGTTATTGTATTTATTAGTAGCCTATATCAGAACTTATAAAGTAACAAACTGGCGATACAACAACTATTTCCTTCCTAACATCGTAACTAAATCTTAATTCGGAATAATATTTACAACTGATGCAAACAATAATCGTTTTATAATATAAATAAGTTCCTTTGTATAATTAATTGTAAGTAGTTTCTGAAAGCTAATACCAACGTATATCCTAGATTCGCCGAACAGTTGCTTTTCGCTATAAATGATACGTCGGCGGTTACAGTGAACTTTAAGGTCTCTCTGAAAACAGTTATAAACTTAATAATAAAAAGTGGTATTAATGATATTAGTATTTCGATATCTAAATCTCATAAATTGGCACTGTTCCATCATTGATGTGAGTTTAATTTAGATAATGCTATTAATTAGCTGTTTGTAACACACTATATCAAGCTTTAAGTGGTGTAACTTTAAACCTTGCAGTTTGAATAAAAAATGTTTTTTCTAAATGTTATAATTATATTTGGACAATTCCGTCAAGTATTATGAATCCATTAAGATTTTTTGCAAGAAAGCCTCACTACAATAATAACACATTATCCGCATGTAGTATTTAGCAGGTTTTGAAAAAAGGTTTGTTAACCTTGCCCGGCTGGCAACAATTTTATACTAAAATATGTGTAATGTTTTAGTATTTACTTTTAAAATGTGTGTGTAATATTAATTATAATGTATACAAATAATTTTGAAACCTATTTTAATAAGATAAATCTAAACACAATCTATATTACGATTCTCCCAGCGATTGTCAGAGATAGAGTTGCATTTTTATGAAGCTAATGAAAACCATGTTGTATGTGACACAAAGGGATATACAGCTGACCTGGACAATCAGAGCACATAGAAACACCAGTGAACTGCACAGTGCACACACACCGGGCACAGAAACTGTGTGTTCATGCTGATTGGCCTAGCACATGAGGCCATAAAAATTACCAGTGAGCTTTGACTCAAACACGCAAAAAAACGTAAAATTTTAAATGGGATAAGTTTCTTAACATTATAAAGAAACAATTACATTATTGAATTAAGTTTCTTGGAGCATTGGAAATATTTTCATTTAATACAACTAGTGAATTATACCACATATTCCAATATTAAATTAATGTTGAGAGGCCTTTCAGAATCGAGGAACCAATCTGCTGCAGGCAACTTCATTTTATTTTAACAACGCATGATGCACATAAAGTTTAAGTAATGGATTATTGAAATACACAATATTAACCAGTAATATTATACTGCTAGTTGTTAGTCTATGTTTAACACATATTTACTACAGGAGGAGAGAATGTAAGGGTTGTAGTTGTATGTACTGCATATAGTACTCGTTTCTTCTATATTGAACAATATAAGTGGTCAATTTCATGTAACATTACCATAAACTGTAGTTTATTTTATTATATTACCTGAGTTTCATTTAAGTTATTCCCAAAACTGTTGCATTCTGAGATTCTTCTGGATAACCAGCTATCTACTAATCTCTCGTTTTTTACTATATACTATTTATGAGAATTTAAAAAACTGCATTATTAGTTATGCAGTTAATTACATTGAACAAAAATTTGGTTTCGTGTACTCAAATAATTTTTACAAAACACCAACGGTCAGAAATATAATAATATGGAAAAAAGTCATACTAATATTAGTTAAATATTGAAAGCGTTAAAAATATAATGAACTTGATTTTGCTTAACGAGATGAACATAGCCTACTAAAAATATACTAGGTTTTGAAATTTTATTGATACAGACAAAACAGTTATCATACTTTAAACAGGCAATGAATATTGCTTCATAGCAAGTTAGTGTATTAGGTTCAGTTCTATTTAATATGTAAGTTATAGAGTGGTTGTACGCGCAGTTGGCGAGCTAATTGTTTTAAATGCCCCACGGTTTCTTATTGGACGTGAAAATGTAATTGTTCAAGATCACTTTTAACACACACGACGATGACGATTCTAAACATGCCACACAACAAACACTATTCTACCACAGCTATTTGTCATTTATTTTATGTGTCTAATAATATAACTGATTTATCAAATATAAGTTATGGTTACTAATTTCTATCTAGAAATGCCCACAGAAATTAATTAATCTATAGGATCGACTATAGGAAAAATATTAGGAAAATACAGTTTTTATGCGTTAAAATCACATCACAGTGACTCACTTCTAACTACGCTCAATTATTTAGTTACCATTGTATGATTTGGGAAAGTGTTATTAAGCACTAAAATTTTATACATCTGAGTTTTAAATGTCTCACCTCCAAAATTCCAAAATAGTAATTTTAAAACCACTTTAAGGGCAGGACTATTATTTAGAAGACACTGGATTTGCTACCAAGCACCTTAATGTTCGAATAAACTATCAGTACTACTTTACGTTTAGGAATGTCCGTGTCTTTTTATGTATTTATAAGTTTTGTATATTTTTATCCTAGAAATTATAAAACATTAAGAACGTATTTAAAAAATTAAGTATGTAAGCTTAATTGCCCATCATACAAAGAAGTAAATAAGTCCTTATACAATGGAGTGGCTATCTAAAATTAAGATTTTTAACAGTTATCCATGAAATTAAATACGAAGAGAAATTCAAAACTTAACAAAACAAGTGAAGCAATTATGCAACGTTATACAGGAGCACGAAAAGAATCGAACAGCCATTGGAGAGAAAATTAGCAATTATATGTAATTCCCATTCATTAAAGATAGCCTCATACTGATAATTTCCCAATGTGGATCACTCTGCTCTCCTTCAATCATTGAAAAACTTAATTGAACGATTTATTAAGCAATTTGACTCCCAGGAGACATAGTACCTAGTTATCGGGCAGTCCTACATAGCGTGTGTAAACAATGGGAGCAAATTATTAAATATTAGCACTTTGTCACCTGTAGTATTTAATATAAGGCTCAGTATGACTTGTATTATACCTTTTCATAAAGGTTTTAAATATGAATGTATTTAATGTATACAAGTACCACAAATTTAAATTATTATAAAATTATTATCATTAGAATCTAGACCAACGAAAGGTATATCCCAGATTATTTATCAAATGTAATCATATAACTTTATCTATTCACAGTGTTATACAAGGTAGAAGTACGCTTGACTAGGTCCGACGTAACAGACTACGCTACTTTCCGAGGTTATTGTCATTATATCAACAATATCCTGTTGGAATATGGTTTAAACCATTGTCCGAAACAAATGCCTTATCATAACTACCTCCAAAATTAATGAAATCTATCTGCCCGAACCCTCTCTGTTCGAAGGCAGTTGACATATGATTGACGGCATCCTGACCACATGAGTGACGTACACCAAGCGGACATCCCTTCGAGTGTTTACATCAAATTCAACTTCAGAGGCCATAACTTGTACTTGATAAGTCCCTCTACGTGATATACTTCTCTAACACTCATCCAAATCCCATTAAGCTACATGCTCCATCAAAGAATTTAATATTTGCCTAAGTGGAAATTAAGATTTGTCAAAATTTCAAGCTCAGCTTGATACCGAGATATTGCATGCATAATCGGCTTCATTAACTCTTACCTAAATCTGAGCCGACAGATTTAAATGCACCGTAATTTTACTCGCTCTTGCCTAAATAGAAGTGAATATTCATGGAAAATTTCAAGTACATAGCTCAATCCATTCTCGAAATATCCTGCTGTGAGTAACAACCCAGGCATCTCCCATGAACGGTATCAGTACCGAACTCATGGTGGTTTTATAGAAATATAGCCTCATGAAAATTTTCAAGTCTATACCTGAATTGTCTTCGAGGCGTCAATGTGCTTACGAATTACTAGTAGAAATTTGCTGATCTTATTTCTTAAAATGTTACTACAGGAATTTTGTCATCCTCCTAAATATTATCTCTGTCCAGATACGCTGACTTTGATCTAATGCAGAATAAAAAAGGAATAAATCGGATTATAATTTCAAAATACAAATATTTTTCTTAGGTCAAATTTTTATTGGCCTACCCATTAAATACATTCATAATTAAATCTCCGTCAGTTAAGAAGATAAAGAGACTGAAATTGGCCGTTTTAATCTAAATAATCTGCCTGTAAATTATTATTTCTGTGATATTAAACGTCTGTCGGTTGATTTGAAATGTATAAATATAAGTAAAATATGCTCAAAAGATTTAATTTGATAACTCCAGCCCATTCACCCGCCTTTTTAAGGCAGTTCTTCATCAAAACTAACGCGGATAACAATTGATTTCTACCTAAGAGGAGATTGACCCGTACCATACAAATTGGCTGTATTCCCTATTCTGTTAATAACACTTTTTTGCGTCATTCCTCTTTACTCCCATAAATACATAACATATTAGAAAAATTAGTATTTCTTATAGAGCGTGTTGGTTTATATGTATAATGTTAATTATATACGAGTATTTATACGTAGTATATGTCGTAATATTAATAATTTATCTCACAGCCAACTCCACATGAAATGCATTAAATGATTGAATGTGTTTTCAATAATTGAACTGTGTATTTCGGCTGTTTATTGCAATACAGTCTGTCGGTCAAACAATGGAACATCCCATGTTTCATGTTTTATCATCAGATGAAACCCTATTTATTTACCACCTTTGATTATTTGAACACTGTATTTCATATTATAATTAATGTCAACTGTAATATTAATTATGATTTATGTATTATGCCTGCAGTAAACTATACGTTTCATTTTCAAAATGTGGAAACCCTCTTCTATATCATTCCTAGTTGCTTTTAAATATAACTAAAAAAAGCGATTTAGTTTTTGAAGGTGGCAATTTAAAAACCAATTAAAGTACGCAAACAACTGCAATGATAACCTATAATTAAACACAACATTTTATAAAACCCTTAATATAGAATAAGTAGTCATGCCTAAACGTTTAATTAAACATAATGGTAAATGAGGAAACTGGTATTTTAATTTATTCACTAAAAAGGAAACATTGGATAAGATTATACATGGGATAAATAACACTTCTTTTTTGCCTTCTCTGGTAATCAATAATGAGCACATATGTTATTTAGATAGTAAAATAGGAAGTTTTAGTAAACATACTATACTTTTAACTGGAAATGAGAAAATATTAAGTACACAGTGATTACGTAGATCAATAGTTTAATGTACATTATGTCAAAGACAAAGTTACTAACTTACTTTTGCTTTTGCTACAAATATAAAGACCGTTACAGGTGTAACTTCATGACCGAAATAAGCTTCTCAGATCTGCGATCGTGTACATATGTTTTATCGGAACATTAAAGCAAAATCAATGTCCCTTCCATAATGGCATAGACTCCATAAAAATATTTTAATTTGTTAATGAAATCGTGTATCATGCAATGTTTGAGAGAATTTAAAACTATTTCACGGCTTTTATCAACAATATTTCGTTCTACGACTTGAGTGGCCCTAAAAACTAACTCTTAAGTTAAATATAAAATGGATCAGAGATTGGAAAGTTTCAGTGATAATCACGTAACTCAGGAATGTTTAGAATGTCATTTAAAAGGAAGGAAGTCCGCGATGTCCCTGTTTTTATAGTGGGGAATTGCGTACTAAGGCGGGTGTAACTACTTGTTATAATATATCAATCAAACACTTTCTAGTTATATTGAATCTTGTAGAGCTTATATTTATCAATAAGTAAATAAAATCCAACAGAATAACCACTATTACAATTATCGTTGCCAAATTCAACAAATATTGCCCTGAATACTGGCACGAGGCAGTTCCTGTTTCGAAAAATAAATTACATGTTTGTTACTTATTGAAAAGTAAGCAATAACTTTATAGCTGCTAATATCTAAACCTCGTACATACATCCGTACGAAAATGATTATTAACTCCAGAGTATCTTTTAAACAATAAAAAAATTACATAGTTATTATTTATCGAAAAGCTAGCATTATGTCGTAGTCTTAATGAGCATATGCATAGTCATAATTTGTTGTTATAAAATAATGTAGCATTTGATACATGACAATATAAACTACTATAAAATTATGTAGCATTTGATACAGGACAATATAAACTACTATAAAATAATGTAGCATTTGATACATGACAATATAAACTACTATAAAATAATGTAGCATTTGATACAGGACAATATAAACTATTATAAAATAATGTAGCATTTGATACAGGACAATATAAACTACAAAGTTGAGATATGGAAAACAACTATCAATCGCATATCCCATCACAGGTTCTATTTATTAATATTATTATTATTAATAGCCATCTTGTAATAAAAATCCATGCTCGTTGATGATAGAAGGGTCACTTTTTGACCTGACCCTAATATTAAAGTTTAGCTGTGCAGTTGTTACGAGTTAGGCCGGCAACAGATGTTACCGTATTGAGCGATGAAACAAACCCCTCCTTGTAACACGGCCTTGTTTCCAATTTGATAAGAACTCTTCTAGTAATGTGAACATAATATAATTAATTACTTCTTGACATACATTAAGAAAACCGATTAATGCTGTTACAAATACTGTCACAGATTTTTTTATTTGAAATTAGTCATTCCAATAAAAATTACTATTGTGACATAAACTCCTTGTAAATGGCCGAAAATGGGGATTATAGGTTTTTGTTTAAGATTTATGACCATTTTGGTTTGGTTGTTGTGTGTAATTATTTTAAAAATTAAACGGCTTTGATTGGACATTTTAGTTATATCCCCATTAGTCCAAAAAGGGAATTATGGAACGAAGAATGCATATAGAGAGAATAGAGAGCATAAAATCTTCAGTGTTTTGATTTGCTCTTCAATTCAGTGAGCAAATATATACTATTTTTTAAAATTCGGTGCAACATGTGTTTGATGAGCGGCTGAAATTTGTCTTCCTTACAAATGAATAACTGACAAACCTATCACAGACTCAAATTACCAATAAAGCCTAATGGGTAATTATGTCAAACACTGTTTGTCTCGGAACGTTGGCAGCGTCTCCTTGCTCCGGTGCCAAACACGTCCTCACAGACTGCTACTGACAGCTCTAATTGCCGGTTGGTGTTGATGACATTCAACGAAAAATCGCACCAAATTCATGAAATAACACTATTCCTCCATTAAATATGTTATGTATCAGTACAAGGTTCTCAAAATCGGTAAAATAAAATCGATAATTCAGATATAATATTCAAAGATTATTGGCCAAACGTTTACGAGGCATATCACTCGAGGGATGGACTCAGTTATATTTCTGACTATCAGAAAGATATCTGGAGAACAAACTGGCCTATGAACTTGAAGTTTTGCATTAAACTTCAGTTCTATATATTTAACACTCCTTTTGATGATAATGCATTTCGCTTTATAAGATTTGGCTTACCAAATATTATTAGTAAATATTATTTCATTGGTCTTATTGCTATTATGGTGGCAGCAAGAAAATATTGGAATAGGCAAATAAAAAAAAACTGAGTAACAATAATAAGACATTTTATCATGTGAAATAATAAAACATGTTGCAATAAACTTAACATGTAATCTCACCAAAGTTGTTTCGCGACGTATGATGTAGCACACTTCTACTTTATTTCTATTCTTTAGTTTCTTCTTCGGTGGCTAAAACATTGGAAACCAACTCTCGGCAACACGATGAGTTCTTAGTTGTTTTCGTATTGCATCGTTTTGTCATCCAAGACACCTAAGCTACAAAAGGGAGTTTCTGAATTTGAGGAGTAAAGTCAGTGCCAGTATCAGACGCCACTTTAAGTGGAATATGAAAAGGAGCTAAATTCTAATTCACATTGCATTTGTACCGTTTTACTGGCACATGAGGTGTTAGCTTTGAAATTTAAATTTTTGTGAAGGTTCAAAAAGGAAAAGAAAATCTTCTGAAATAAATAAAGTTCAAACCAAAATAAAACTTATTTTTGAAAATAATTACTAGGATTTAAAAATTAAAATAAAATCTTCTTGATGACTTTTAAGTTTAAACTTGTAATATATTCGTCACTAAAAAATGTACAAAGTTCTTGCAGCTTGTCTTTTATTCAATTTTCAAAATTCAAAACTTTCACACTCTAATCTGATCTGGCAATTCTTCACTTTAATTTATCTTCAAAATTAAATTTTATTTTGTTACTAATTTTCTTTACTTTACTTTAAATATTACTTCTTTTCAGTGTTAGAATTTTTATATTGCTGAAAGCATCCGTAACAACCACAAAACTCTTTTAGTATTTTTACATAAAATTTTATATAGATGTGCTCACTGCACCAACAAGTTTTATATTGCACAGATCAAAAGAAGAAGTTCCTAAATTCCCATTAAATTTAATTTTTACAATATTTCTTTCCCCAAAATTATTCAAAATAACTAAGAATGAATATTGACTGGACTCCAGTTAAAAAGTTCACTTACCCGCAGGTTCGATGACGATTAGCAAAAAAAAAAAAAAAATAACTCTAAACACTATCAAAGACTATACTCGTTGCTACTACTACTGATCAACTGAGACGGGAGGTACGGGACGTCTACCTCACCCCACCTCTCAATTTCGTTATCAAACACTCCCATCTGCGATACGCGCCTCGCTGATAGAAGCCTCTTTTGTACTGTCCAAACCTTATCATTCTTCTGAGCCTACTCCTTCCACCGGTAATCCAGTTACCCCAGAATTACAATTTAATACAATCGGTACAGCATTAATCCTTCCTGGTATAGCATAGTTACGTATAAGGTGCAATTGTTAAAGGTTATTGCAATCATCAGCTACCGATTTTGTTTCAAAGTACATTTTGAATAGGCAATTACAACAGTTGATCTGCACTGATCATTGATAACTTTCTCACCTCAATCCTGAACGATTATCCTCGTAAGGACATGACATCAAATGTTATGACGTCATCAGGCTAGTCACGTGTGATCCGCAACAGCTGCGAGTGACGTTACAGCTGCTGTTACAACCTCTACACTGTCGCCGTCATATCCAAAAAGCGACATGGAACAGTGCTGTAATACTTTGTGTAAAGCCGTTTGTTTTAAATTTTGTTTAACAGCCCACAAAATTCTGAAATATTCTTACAATACTAAACTATATATTTTTAATAATATTATATACAATGTTAAGGAATGCCGTGAGTAACTCATACGCAAGGCTTGAGCCTACATCAATCGAAGAGATATAAAAATATCAGAGCTATTATATATTCACTCATTTTTTAAATATGCAATTGTGAATCTGTTATAATTTGTGTAGAGACTGAAACAAGGTAGCAGTATTATGCAATCCGTAATTGCGCAACAGGCCTAGCTCAGGTCTACCAATCGTGTGACATGCAAATTCTATAGCTACATGTATTACTATATCAGATGTTACACAATTGCATTGATACGACTGTACTACATGTTCACAAATTAAATTACCCTACGATCAATCACTAACGCTCGGCGAAATCCCAAGTGACATGTGCCATCCTTGAATATATGGCCTTCATTGAAATAGAGCTGTTTTAGTTTTTCTAGAGGTATCATGCGGGAATACAGGCAGGCAGATATAAAAATTACCCGGTCCTCGAAGGCTGCGTTAACGCTCAGTCAAAAACTAGATTAAAATTATAAAGTAACAATAAAATATTTTCCTAACAAAAGGAAAGATTGATTTCTTTGTAATAATATATAGACATTGCTTTCTTTATTTGATTTTAAAACATTCATTGATTTATCCTTTCTCCCTGTTTTTACGATACATTATATAATGCTATGGTATTACGTCCTTACTGTAACCCTTTCTAAATTTATCCTTATTTCAACTGTTTTCACTAACACTTTACACTTTTTTTTATTATTGGGACATTGCGGAAAAGCCACTACCTCATAATCACATATGTTTGAAACCATAGTCTGCTGGTGTTAGTATTTTGACCATTCTACACAAAGATTAACAAGGTTAAGTTCACTCCTCATCAAACATTGCTGGGAAACATTAAAACTACAAAACAAAAAACCTTTTTAAAAAGTGTCCTATTCCTTTTGTATCAAAACTGATATAACATCTTAAACAAAAATTAATACTTTATTAATACTTGTTACAAAGATGGCACACATAATTAGTGGATCTTTCCACATACATTTTTATATTTTGACTAGTTCCCTGCGGCTTTGCGAGTAATTTCGTAACCTTTGTGTGCGTGATGGGTATTTATGGTTCGAGTGAATTATATTTCCGATACTAATGTTGAGTTTGCTTTGTTCCCTCGAGCAAGAAAATATCTTAACAGTGTATATTTATGAAAATTGCTATTATTCCGGTCTTAGAATATTTTGTACCACATTTGTTCGATTTTGATATCCCGATCAAGTAAATATAAAAACATACACAGATCTGAAGCTTACTACCGTCAAAAGACAACCAAGATGGGTCTTATAACGGTCTTTATATTTATAGGAAAATGTAATTATGAAATATATCGTTGTGATGTTAGAAGAAAAATGTTCATACATACATGTTGATTATATTCAAAAGCCTCTTTCAATTCTTTAAAGTAATTCTATTGGTTTGCTGTAATTAGAATAAACCTATATGTTAACCAGGAACGTTAAGAATATCCACCTGAAGTTCCATTAATATGAGTCGACTAGTTTTTACTTAATTGAGTAATACACATAAGAACTCAAATACAAAAACATACTCCATTAGATTTTGTATATAATAGTAATAGTTAATTATATATTTATTTTTAACATAAATGAAACACCTACCTTTTTCTATATTTAAGTAAATATTACGGAGAAGGTCCCTTACAGTTAGCTTTACCAACATGTTAAGAATACGTTTATGAACACAGAAAGTGTGTTTTATAAGAGACACCCCTCATATAAAAAATTTTTATTCGTTTCGAAAACAAGTTAAATTTGTTGATTTGAATATTTAAATTACTTAAAAATATCTTTTGATTTATTAGTTAATTAAATTTTTAAAGTAAAGTATACCGGTAGATTATGGTTCTTAGAAAATATTTTAATGTGTGTAATTTGCACTTTGTTATATACGATGAAGTTACTAATGTTGCGAGAAAGTTATAATATGAGGGAGGGGAGCACATATGGGCTAGATGACGTCATACTGCGGCCAGTGAGAGTCTAATATATATGTTGATTTTCACACCACTCTGTGCGCAGCAGGGTGAGTAGTTTAGTGCCGTGATTGGTTTACTACCTAACACCTAAAATGTCATCACATAGAAAATATAAGTATAATTAAGGTTATAGACTTTAAAGACTAATGTGTAGCTAACCTGTAGTTTTAAATGTATTTTGTAATTATATAAAAACATAAATAACCAATTATACCAGGACATTTATGAGGGAATAATACTTAACAGGGTAAAAGGCAAAACACGTTTGTTTAAATGTATTTTGTAATTATATAAAAACATAAATAACCAATTATACCAGGACATTTATGAGGGAATAATACTTAACAGGGTAAAAGGCAAAACACGTTTGTTTAAATGAGTGAGCTGATTTTGTAATTATATAAAAAAATAAATAACCAATTATACCAGGACATTTATGAGGGAATAATACTTAACAGGGTAAAAGGCAAAACACGTTTGTTTAAATAACCTGTATTTTGTAATTTAATATAAAATGTATAATAACTAAAATATGAAAAACCAGTTTGACATTTATGAGTGAGCTGAAATTAGTAATAAAATAGTCCGAAATATCGGTTACTTAAATAACCTGCATTAAAATTTAATATTTAAAATGTATAATAACTAAAATATGAAAAACACGTTTGTTTAAATGAGTGAGCTGAAATTAGTAATAAAATAACCGAAATATCGGTTACTTAAATAACCTGCATTAAAATTTAATATTTAAAATGTATAATAACTAAAATATGAAAAACACGTTTGTTTAAATGAGTGAAGTGAAATTAGTAATAAAATAGTCCGAAATATCGGTTACTTAAATAACCTGCATTAAAATTTAATATTTAAAATGTATAATAACTAAAATATGAAAAACATGTTAGGCTCTACTTGTATCTATTAACTGAACATCTGTTAGGTATATATATATATCATCTAAAGCTGCCCAGTTATATAGATATGACGAATTTTAAAAATTAGCTTATCTGTTGTAGTTGGTGAGATTATGCAAGCTAATATTGAACTATTTTTGCTTTAAATTTTGTTCCGTGTTTTTTTTTTACAATAAAAATTGAAGATTCTTATTTAAAAAAATTAAAGACAGATACCCTATATTGACCATTATTTTCTATTTTTATTATAATATAATTTTCTTGTATTATAATATAAACTCGCTGGTTATATGTCTTTAGGATTATTTTGTATTTTATTGCTGTTAATATTGACAAACAAATGCAGACAAATTTCATATAAAGAAGACATACTACACAAAGGTATTTGACAATAGTACATTATCAACCATTGAAATAATTAATTGGCCACCATTTTTACAATGCCAATGCAACTTAGACAAACTTTTCACAATAATAATAAACTATCACATAGATGTAGATTATTTTTTTATCAATCTACAAGAAATCTAAAATAACTAAGCAAGAAAAGACTATTTACTATATGAGAAACATAAACCTGTTTTGAATTGCAGAATAGCTTCTAGGTTTTGGGTTTGTAATTACGACACAATGTATAAAGCATTGTAAAGCGATGTATAAATTGGCACAATTAAATTTCAGGACGGCTTAATTTTATTTAAATAAAAAAAAAAATAGAGCTACAAAACTTTTACTTGTTCTTCACAGATAATACAAAGATTAAAAAAGCTGGTTTACAATGTGTTTAACCTCAATGAGGGACCAAAAAGAGTTAGAGTCAAACTATTAAGGTCGCGTTTTAAGACACAGTCCTGTATTATTAGAGATCTATAATTTTAGATGCTACTCGTACTCGTACTTGACCTATGCCTCTGACTCCTTGTGGGCCAGTCCTATTATGAGCATAATAATCCATCAAATATGTGGTAAATACGTTTTCAGGTGCACTAATGACATGTTCAATGTTTAGACCAACTGCATTAAATAAAAATTATCTTGGGACCTAATTGCCACCCTGTATACAGTTGAAGCCAATTCGTGGTGCGATCGATATAATAGAATCGACAACAAGTTGTCACAAGAAAGTAAAGGCCAGCTCTCGCCTTCACAAGCATCAGTCAAGAAATGATACAATACACTTCAGAGCCAGCTGGCGTGACACTGTCGTACTACAACAGCTGACTGTGCAGTGACAGCGATAATAACGTCACACCAACTACACCCCTCATGTGCCGAGTTGCTGCTGACGTAGTTGAGTGAACAACAAGCACTTTCTCCTTTCCTCCTTTACTGACCTTCCTTCCTAAAGCGCCATTGATATTAGCCTAATTAACGCATCTTTCAATCATGCAATAATTTGGTTTTCTTAATACAATAAAAAATATCAACAATCATAATATATATATATATATATATATATATATATATATATAATATATATAACCTACAAAAGAAATACAATAATGTCATGAGTATATCGAACGACTAGAATTATTTAGTTGGTTCACGTTGAGTTAATCCATAAGTCAGTGATTCACTAAAAGCAAATATCTCTTACTGGCGACATTATATTGGAGAAACCCCACACGTGTTCAATTAGTGTATGTACGTCTACGATATTTATTTCGTTCTCGTATAGTTTAACTGTACATGTGCACTATTGTTATATAAAAGCTTAAATATATTTTGTATACATAGAATTTCCTAATCCATTAGATCAGTTATCTTTGGAATCCTAGTTTATAACAAGTAAAACTAAACTGTAGTATCGTAATAACGAATCAATCCCTGTTTTCGTGGCAATAATTATGAATGGTCAAACTGGACACAAACTAAAATTTGTATACTGTAAGTTTTTTGTTGTTAATACACTAAGCACCTGCTATCTAATGTAATGCTAAAATAACAGAAACGTTAATGTTAGTGCATGTATGCGTATTTTTGTAATCCAATCAATTAAAACAGTAATGTTTTTAAAACACTGAACCTTGAAAAAGGAGAAAAATGCAAATTATTATGATATATACAATCTCACTAATCTATACTGTTATAAAAATATATAATCATGTCTCTTTGTGAGTTCGCGTGTGTGTTTTTAATATTGTACTCAATCCGATGCAATTTTACATGGACATTCATGGTATTCCCTGGTTAACATATATAGCCTATTTTCATTCTGAAAATTCTTCCAGGCTTAGCCCAACTGGTCTCTACAGTTTTGAAAAATCTTGGCCTGTAAAGTTGCATTAGGCAAACATATATTATTGACAAACAGTAAACCACCGCTAAGCGCTCAAATTTCATCGTTTTTTTACACATATTAGTATTTATGTATTGTAATGATTTTTCAACATCCATTCAAATAAGAACAATTCTTACTTTCTATTGAGGACAAGCTTTTCAAAAAAAAAAAAAATATATATATATATATATATATATATCTGGACTGCTATCAAATTATAAAGCAAATATTTTACTATTAAAATAAAAAATAAATTTATATTTTGAATATTAGCGTCATGATGTCGATTTTCAACGTTCGAAATACGATTCCAAATTCCACATTATTTCAGAATATTTTTACAGGCACGAACACACACCAGGCGAGGCAAAAAATTTTATCGCGTCATGTAGGATAAGTGTAAGTTCATGTAACGCTGAGGGGAGATCAAACTAAGGGAGCAGACTTCTATATTCCCTTTATAAATACAAGCAGCAGGAGGGTGAAGGAGGGGTTCTACTCCCTTACGTTTAATAGGATATACGTGTGAGCATAAATGTTTTTAGTTAATCTGCTGGTTCTTTTAATGCAGGAAATTTCATAGTGTAATAACAAACTAAATATTTCACTATACCTGTATTTGGCTTTAATAACTGTGGATTATGCCATCAAGGGTAATTCATTTATAACATTACTTTCGGTTATGTTTTGCCAGTTTTTTATACGAAGATATATAAGAATTGCAAAAACGTGTTACGAATTTGTACCATTGCAATGGCAAAGTGACTTATTGACCATTTTTCTAACAAGATTAGGTCAAAGTTTGTGAAAACTAATAAGAATAATAGATCCTCAAACGCATGTAGTGAAATATTATTTAATTTTATAAAATTGTAATAGAATTATTTAGCTTCATGATTTAGTAATTGGAAGTGCGTTATAAACACAGCTACTGTTTAGGTTTACAAGTTAATTGGAAAAAACTCATTATGTTATAATATATTATAACTGCATAATATTCGGTTATTTATGTATATTTAAATATTTCATCCTCCTACTAAATATGAACATAAAAATTTTAAACACTCTATAATATACATTGTAATCTGGCATTTTAATAAATCTAAGTATGGGATTTACTTTAGGCCTTGGAGTTTGATATTCGACTACATTGAGTAATGATAATTTTCTTCAGGATAATTTAACATAACCCATGCAGGCATACAAAGTACATTAGTAAGTATTCTTAGAGTGAGTCTTTTTTTTAATTTCATCGATATAAAAAAAGTATTAATGCTTTGAATTTTGTAATAAATACCTACACCATCTGATCTTCATCATTTATAAAAATACTATTTAGTATTGTTTATACGAGTATATTATTTTTAGTATCCCACTGTAGGCTGTGCGATTGTGATCCTCTACAAGTGATCTGTACTTATGATTTGTGCTCGGGACTTGTGCATCTTGTACAGTAACAACGCCTGGACTGGGTAGGTTTGAACCCTTTTCTTTCCCTTCATTACTTCTTTATGTTCTTTTTTTGTATGTAGTAACACCTCCTCCACCTGACGAAGAGGATAGATTCCAATATTCGAAACATTTTGTTACATTTTATAACCTATAAGATGCAAATGTCCGAAAATCTGATATCTTTTCAAACCTTCCATCTTCAATAACAAACTTTTAAAAATACTAACAAATAAATGTCATAGATTTCCCAAAATTAATGAACTGCAAAGTAGAGTTGAATTTTGAAATTTCAAAACGACAGGACAGTAACGACTGGGATAAAGACTCGTTTTATAATTAAGTCTATTTATATACGGGAGTTTCTTATAGTAAATGGGACCTTCCCTACAAGTACAATGGTACATGCCAGATTAATGGAAAGGTGGAATCTTTAATTTTGTATTTAAAATACAATTATTCTTACAAATATTTATTCTAATCACTGAATGAAGCCATTTACTAATAAGTAGCTGAACTTAATAGCTTATTTTTTATGATTTTATTTAGTAAGGAACTCTTTTACATTAATAATAACTATAATGATACAAATTACAAGTATAATAAATTGTCTAAACTAATTATATGTATATTTAATATGTGATATTTCGTTATAATTCACAAACAAAATCTAAATTAAAATTCGGTGAAATAGAAATATTATAGCTGTGGCATACGAATAAGATGATTATCGCTCGAAAATTAAACAATATTAATAGCTTGATTATACGCGTATGAGACATATCATTGTAAGCCTGGGTTGTAATACATAAACTATTGTTTATTGCTCTTAGGCGTGAGATATGTTGTTTGATCTTCACATTAGTATGCATGAGTTTCTTGCAATACAAATATTATTAAAATTATTGATATCCATTTATTTACAATAATAATAAATAATACAGCCAAACGTTCAGGTTTGCAATGATCAGGTCCCTTACTACAGCAGAGTTAAGTGAGCGGTTGTGTTCAGTAAAATATTTAATACTCCGTTATTATTTGACGTACTGGTGTAAATGTGGATTAAATAATTCATCTAGAGATAACCATCGTTTAATATTACAGTTTGAAAATAAATCTTATACCGCTGCTCTTTTAACACTTGGGATGATATTTTCGGTAAATATATTAAAAGAGATATATTTAATTACATTACATAGTATGCAAAGTTTTTATTTTATATCTATATTTAATTGAAAGATATAATTTTGTTAAAAATATAAAAAGACAAACTGCAAATTAAATAAGATAGGAAATGTATTAAGCGTCTTACTAACTTTTATACACTTTGATACATAATTTTCAGACACCTTTATACAAGACATAACTTTTATAAACACTAAGCTAATCTATAAACTGTTGTATTTACATGAAGATAAAAATACATTAAATTACGTACAAATGATTCTAATATTATCAGTAGTGTAGTGTTTCTGATGCGAGCTTAATACAGCAATTAGTTATTATAAATGTGTTTATAGTATAATTTTTGAGGTAAGTGGAATGTTTAAAAGGACGTGAGGGACACCAATAAGCTTCATGTCGAGGATATGGACACGTTTGGCTTATTAGGTGAAAAAGATTTATTATATGGATACAAACTTAAAGTTAGGTTATAACAAATTTATGTAACCAAACAGGTTTAATTTTAAACCAGTTAATATTTATAATAAATAATATTACTTGTAATACTGGTGGTATTAATAAAAACTTAAGACGACGTAAAATATAACTTATTAGCCTTGTGATAAAAGTTATCTAGGTTTGAAAAGAATAAAATTTATTACTTTGAAGGATGGAAGGGAACAATAAGACAGTGATTAGTTGTTGCCAAGAGGTTAATAATTGGTATTGTTTTGAAGAACTTATAGAGAGCACTTATTCCTTTCATATTGATCATTCACCCTTTAATATTTACCTCTAGTAACGGAGATTTTTCATTATTTACACTGTGAATATTTTCTCTTGTGATTTAAAAGTATTAACTAATAATTATACAATGAATGAAAATATAAATGATTTAGGACGTTAACACTCGGAAGGAGGGCGATGTGGTTTAATGTTGCCAGGAAATTGTGACTCTACAATAAAAATATTCTTTGAAGGAAATTATACATAAATACATAACAGCAAAGTTTAATTGAAACTTCTAGTTATGTGCTTTATCTTTGACTAATCCATCATCGATTGAGACTATTATTGAGTTCATGCGTTCTTGACGTTACCGTCTACCTCACGGCCGTGTGTTCTTATAACTGCATGCCTATAATTAGTGTATGTGTTTAGCTTCAACTTGTGCAGCTTCAGAGGAACTAAATAGTACTTAAATTAAACCTAAAGTAGCTCTGAGATTAATAAAAGCATGATATAAATCTTTCCACAAAGTCTGGAAATCTTTAATTTATGGAACATTTAAAAAGTTAAATGTACAGCCACATTTTAATTGCGATATCCAGGCATTATTTGGAGTGTTAATGATCAGCTTCAAGGATGATCAAAACAACTGTGAAAAATGTTAAAACTGAAATTCAGCGCCTAGAAAGTTTAAAGGCATTGTTAAGAATTTATCAGTTAGTGATAATGCCATCTGAATATCTGTGGGTGCCAATGTATGGACACAGTATAACTACGGAAAGGTTAAGTGGGCTTCACGACGAATACACAGGTAGCGATTGGGACTCCAAATATCCAACAATTCTGTCAGAAAAACTTTAATAGAAAAGAAAGTTCTAAAAAGGTTTAATAAAGATTCCATAACAGACTTTAGCACCACGGATGGATAATTTTCATGTACTAAATGATAATTGAATTCACCAACCTGTTTATTTAGTAATTGTAATAAATTGTGAATAAAGAAACCTAAACTTGTAATTGTTTTAATAGATAATAATCTACCAATTATGTACACAATAAACTTTTAATCAATATTTCCTAACCAAATTCTGCATCTTTATAACAATTAATTAATGGTTAATTTGAGTAAAATTGTTCATTTGATGTTTTCATTGATTGTAATGTGAACAGACTGGTCCGCCGGGAAATTATCAGTATATGGCGATATTAAATTTATTGGAATATATTCTAATTACTGATTTTATCGTCAATGACATAATTTTATTAGTTCATTATTTCCTTTATAGGTATTATACTGCTATTAACTCTCTTCTATTAGATATAGTGCCAACTTATATGGAATTTGAATTTGAAATTATACAGCTTAATACTAATTAGTTTCGGCCTATATTTGTTCGATGTTGTAGTTTATAAATTTATCTACGATGAGTATAATTTATGAATGGTCCTATACGTTGCAAAAATAGCATAAATGCTACTTCAGTTGAGTTACATCTGTCTAGTCTGATCGTGATTGATAGACATGAGGTAGAAAAACTTAATAGGATACACTGTTAGCGTAACCACGTTTAGTGTTTTTGAGTCTCTGATTATTACGTGATATTCTTGTAAATTAATTTACGGGATTAAATTCAATTCAATTAATATAACTTTGAAAACTTTTTAATGAGTTTTCAGAGTTAAAAAATGCTTCATACTGTTGCGTTATGTCTTTATAATTATTTTTCCTGATGCACGCCACCCGATCATGAACTGTAATGATTTTTTTATTTCTTTGGTAATTGTCTACCTATAAAGTAGAAAAAACACTATACACCTCAAAGGTGTATTGGACAGAGAGTGATTATTATAAAGGGCTTACTTGACCTCTGTGCCTTTTACTGTAGTAATTTTTGTACCTAGTGTTGCACTGATAGAAGTCATATTTGGTGTGAATTCTTTTTTTAGGACCTGTGCGGGTAAGTCATACCAAATGGATTTTATCTCAGTGTATGTACTGTACATGCTTATAATGGGAGGAAAAAGTTTCTGTTATATGGATGACATATCTTAATTAACATATTCCTAACTGCTGGTTTAAGCAAGTTGGTAATTTAGGTCGAAGTTATATATTAAAAAATTATTATATAATATTAGAAACTTAATAATCTGATAAAACTCGAAGGTAGTACATACATAATGCAGCAATTTCCTGCGGTAACTCCCTGTATCTACTTTTCATATATGTAAGAAAAGTGATACAAGAGTAATGAAATTTTTGTTACGACTTTCACGTTAGCCATTGCCATACATAATAAAAAATAAAAAAAGTATCCTCAAATTTTATATGAATATGGTTTTTGCATTGCTGAACGGTACAATACCATATAGCAAATGTGTGGGAGTTCCTGTGCGTGCATTTTAAAATCAAACTTTGTGAGTAACGGTGTTAATATTCAACTGAACATCGCCATTATTAATATTTATTTCACTATACAACTTTATTTACATGGAAAACAAAGATCAGTTGTTTGTAGAACGAGATGTATGTGGATTCTCGGTTAGTTGTGAGCAATATAAAAGGTTATTTCAATATGTTGCTTTGACAAGGAGTGATTACAAGGAAGTGCCTTATATAAATTTGGGATTTTTACTGGTCCGTAGTATTTGGCATCTATTAGCAGTAGGCCTAAACATTAATTAAATTTAGATGCAAATAAAAACAAAATTATATTTCATGTTTACATTTTATCACGAGTTTGAGTATACTTAGTTTGAATATAGACCTTTTCACATCATTATTTTACAGGATGAAATATAAAATATAATGGCGTTAGGTGTACACATTATATATTATATGTATGTGTAACTCAAATAGTGCTCAATATTTAGTTGCCATTGAAATTTTAACTATTTATACAGATATTAATTCCTGAGTAATTTTTAAATGGACTCAAATTTACATATTAAAGAGGCTTAGTGCTATGTTAAATTACGTATACTACTAAATAACACAATAACCCTTTGAGATTAATAACTAAAAATATTACTTTTGAGTCCGTATTACAAAATTTTAAACATCTGATAATACGATATTCCCATAATTTTATTATTTAAAAATGCAACTGATGTCCAGAGTTAATACAACTTCTTAAAACACACAATGAAATAATTCAATAGACAATGTTACAAAAAGCATAGATATATTAATGTTTTATGGTGATTATATGACTCTATTTAAAGAAGGACGAGAATGGCTTGTTACATTACTTTAAGTTTAGTTCTTATAAAAGTTTTGCCAAAATAAGCCCAAACCACAATAAAAATTATAAATACGAACCCTTTCCACTAGTTACCAAGGAAAACTTGGTTGAAACTCATAATGTATTATTTACTTAAGGCTTTATTGTCTTATAGCTTTTATTCTAATTGTCGTCAGCATACTTGATAAAAACGTTAAAATTATGGTTGGTAACAGCTCAAAATTATATCTTTTTCAAAGTCTTATAGTATTGCATTTTTAATGGCAGACCATTTACCGTACAAGGTGATGCAATTTAGTATTTGTAACTAAGTTAGTTGTCAAAAAGTATACAAATTTAAATGATACAACTCTGTATCGTTCATATTACCTAAACGATTATTTTTAGCTAAAAATAAATACATACACAAACAAAATGTTACCTGTACATATACGCAAATATATTCATACAAAATAATTGCTTTGTTTTAAAAACGGTTTGAAAAGTTGCAAAAAAATAAAACAGAAATGATATTCTATATTTTGTCATACATAATTACTGTTTGGTTCGTCTAATTTAAAGAACTAACTATGACTAAACTAAGGAAATAGTAATATAAAATAAAACGCATTAATATTTTAGTAAACAATGCCGCTTGCTTTACAAGAGTCTGAGTTTACAGTATAAAAACTGTAATTATAGATATTAGGTAGCAAAGGAAGGTTTGTCGTATCGCTGTCCTTTATTTTTTTTTTTTTTTAACAAAGGGGATTGAGCTTTTTAAAATAATATTTAAACCCTTATTATTAAGCTAACAAGGGGATGAGCTTTTTGAGTAATATTTAAACCCTTACTTAATTATTCTCTCATTGATTACAAAGTTAGCACTCTTTAACGAATATTACCTACTAATTTGATTAAACACGTTTGTGCAACTACCAGGAAAGAAAAATTTAATCTTTGACGTATATATAATATATGAAGATTGTGTATGAATAAATCAACCCCAATTATATTGGGGTTGATTTATTATAATAAGATATGAGAGTTTAGGCTTACGAGATTATATACGGAATTATCAAAAATATATAAATAATTGGTTGCTGTAAGCACTTAATATCAATCCAAACAGAAATACATTTATGCATCAATATTATAGCTAGGTTAGGTTAATCATTCAATTAAAACATTACATATAAGAATTAAGAGGAAAACAGTATTTCGGATATACGCCATCGTAATATGTGAGACAGACAATACGTTTCGAGGAATTAAATATATAGTCTTCCTCAAGTGTAAAAAAGATTTTAAAAATAGGCTTTTATTAGAGGTTGTGATTTTATCACTTTCTTTCTAATATTGAGAAATAGCCATCACCTTAATATCCACAGTATACTGTTTATAAGAAATGGAAATATTTAAATTCAATTGTTAAAAATAAGACAGTTTATCCCAGAGGCAGATAGTAGGCTGAATATCAGCTTTATGTTCACCCAATCATGCGTAGAGAAAATCTACGAATTAAAACCTTTGCAGCCTGACACGTCCGTATATAGAACATATACCGATATCTGGTGCGAGTTTGATAGCGAGCTTATAGAAAAATAAGTTCAGTACAAACGTAACAGTTATCGTTGTTTTTAAATAAGAGATTTCAATAAGGCAGAATGTAAATTGGTAACGACATTTCTTTCATAACATTTCGAAACACAACACAACATTACAAAAGATTGCATACTGATGAACTGCCAACATACGCTCAGCTGAACAGATGATGCGTTACAAAATTACCTATTTAAACATTAAATTTGGGCTGATATACTACTAATAACGTACCTATGGCATCGTGGTAGCTGATATCACGTCCATAATCAAAAAGAAAATAAATAACTCTTAAAGTTGGCATGTCTATATCATCATAACACTTTTAAAAATTTAGAAACCCCTAAATATTGAAACATTACTACGGTAGTCAAAGCTGTTATAAGCATTAAAATTCCTTTCTAAAACATGTACTTGATTTAGTTACAGTTACTTATAAACTATATTTGTTAAGATAATTACTTATAAAGGATCAATTGCATACTCTACAACTACGGCAATTTTCTCGAAAATTTATGAGTTATTAAAAAATAATTAATATTAAATGTTGCTTGAAAATGGTAAAAGGTAGCTTTGATTTTTCAAGATATAAATGTAAATTACCGCCATTTTGAATCGTTTATTTATTAATACTGGCTAAAAACTCAACCAAGCTCTGTATAAATACTGTCTCTGTACCAGGTTTAGTTCGCATATCTTAGGAACTACGGTAGTTATCGTGTTTAACACTATTCCCGCAATACTGTGTACTACTAGTAATACTGACAATCGTTTTAGAACTATGTAGGGAATCAGTCTTGTTGATATTGTTGCTTGAATGTAATGGCCGCCATCTCTAAGTGTTTTATTGAGAACTACGGTAGTTATCGTGTTTAACACTATTCCCGCAATACTGTGTACTACTAGTAATACTGACAATCGTTTTGGAACTATGTAGGGAATCAGTCTTGTTGATATTGTTGCTTGAATGTAATGGCCGCCATCTCTAAGTGTTTTATTGAGAACTACGGTAGTTATCGTGTTTAACACTATTCCCGCAATACTGTGTACTACTAGTAATACTGACAATCGTTTTGGAACTATGTAGGGAATCAGTCTTGTTGATATTGTTGCTTGAATGTAATGGCCGCCATCTCTAAGTGTTTTATTGAGAACTACGGTAGTTATCGTGTTTAACACTATTCCTGCGCAATACTGTGTACTACTAGTAATACTGCCAATCGTTTTGGAACTATGTAGGGAATTAGTCTTGTTGATATTGTTGCTTGAATGTAATGGCCGCCATCTCTAAGTGTTTTATTGCTTAAGAATGGCTGACGAACCAATGAAAGTTATATACAAATATTGCTTCCACACTACATGTAATCTGAATCTACGCTGCCTGAAAATCTTATAAGATATAAAAAAACGTCACAACAAACATGACTTTGAGTGACCTGAGAATTCTAAAATACTATTTTGTTTTGTGTTACAATATAATTACTGATATTATACTGACCATTTCTTTCTAAACTCTGTATGCCCGCTATATTCAAACCTTTGGGGATATGGAATAAAGTGAAGTAATACAAAGTTGTGCACCTAATTACCTAGTATATTTAAAAGCATTATTGTTATGGCTCTATGTTGGGAATTAATTAAATATATAATTTTTCTGGAATGCGAATTGCTTGAAATATTATATTACTTACGACCGGCCAACCAACTCACCTAACCTACATACATGTACCGCATTTCCACCAAGTCAGGACATTTTTTTATTTTAGGCTATTAACGTTTTCACAATCTCATTTTATATTGCATGTCAAGTAAAAATACGCATTTGCCATGAAAATATAAAGAGTTTAAGTATACTAGTAATTAAAAACAGCAATATTCCTAAAGGCCAATAAATATATTTATTTATTTTTTGGACTAAAGTTACTATTTAATGCTCATAAAATAACTGATAACTGAAAGTGATCTTAAAAGAGGAAGAAATCAATATGAAAGTAAGAAGTGCTCTTTAAGGTTCTTCAAAACAATATCAATTATTGACCTCTTGAGACCAAGTAATCACTGCCTTATTGCTCCCCTCCAACCATCAAGTCAATAATCTTTATTATTTCAATCTTATTTTATTTTATTCATACAAAAACTAAGTTATACATTACTTTACCTGAGATTTATATTTTTTTATCATTACAATTAAAATATATTTGTGACATATTTACGATGCATTTTTCTACTGTATGCCGTCTTAGAATATCCTAATGCAATTTTCTTACTACATATTCTATACCTACTTCGGTCTGTTTTTTCATGTTTGGCCGGAAATCTATCCATTTTACCATTTGTAACGTTCAACTCAAAACGAATGAAAAATATTTATACTCAGTAAAAATCTATGGTAAGAATGGTTAATTAAACTTAATTGTTTAGTTAAGTTTAATTTTCATTTAATCTTCCGCTTAGTTCAGGGTCTGAAATCAGGAGTCCACGTTCGTCTGGATGGTGTCTAAAATACATACTAAAAGACGGTGCTAGTTTGATGAATGTTTATAGGTCCACGGATGAAATTCTTTTTCTTGTATCCCTGAACTCATCACCAATTCAAAATTTTCAATTACCAATCTTACTTTATTTTTCATATTTTTCTAATGTGGTAAAGAGACTAAAGAGAGTTGGTTAAATTTGAAAGACTCCATCGATATTGTGTCATGAAATTGAAGGTTAATCACTGATGAATCCAAACTGAAACAGTTATAAAAGTAAAAAATTTAATATATAATTATTACATCGAACTTTCAACAAGAAAATAAAAAAAAACAGGGTATGAATCGTTTTAACGTGATTGTTTATTTCCCCACCAAATAATAGCAGTAAAGTATTATTGCTTGTCCAAATTGCAGGTTGAATATTGAAACAGTAAACCTGTAAGGCTGTGTCAGGAACTAACTAAGTACTACTTAAAATCAAGCTGTACTATACTAAATATACCTCTCAGCACTATCGTTACCTGAGCAATGATGACATAGTTTATGACATAAACTTGTAATATATCGTTCAAGTTATATACAGCTACTAAAATATGGATATTTTTAGATTTTTAATTTAAAAAATACGTATTAGACTCCAAAATGTGTCAAATATGTTTAAAATGTGTATTATTTAATTTTCTTGCGAAAGTCCCCTGTTCTCCGACTTCATAGAGGTTATTCCCCCAGTTGTGA
Organism: Homalodisca vitripennis; assembly: GCF_021130785.1. Classification (NCBI taxonomy): domain Eukaryota; kingdom Metazoa; phylum Arthropoda; class Insecta; order Hemiptera; family Cicadellidae; genus Homalodisca; species Homalodisca vitripennis. The sequence goes on along the minus strand of NC_060208.1, from coordinate 174,032,537 downwards.
CACTTCTACAATCTGCATGCTAAATCCGCGGACTCACAAAGATCCGCACATAGGTAAATAATTATAACTTATAATACTGAATAATAACTATTCTATAAATAGTAAATTTTATGATTCTAGGGATTACTTAATTATTCTAATAGTACATATTACAAAAACGAAAACGAAAAATCTGAGTACTTAGGCTTATAAGACCAGTTTGATAGATAACTTACTAGTTTTTTTTTTATTTCAATCATGTCAAAAAGTTGATAAAAAAGTTAAAACGTTACAATATTTCTACCAAATCTCACAGAATACAGGCTCGGCAATAAGACACTTGTTAAAAATGCAATGCGACATTAATTAATATCTGCATTACATTTTTCAATGCAAAATTTAGTGATATAATTCTCATGTAAAGTTACTTGCCCTAAAAACGGTGTTGTTGTTACAGAAAGCTGATCAGCTAAAACTGTAGTCGAATCGATACTTGCTAAATACTAGTCTAAAGCCTCTTATGGCCCACCTCGTATATACACAATGTATTGTGTTTGGAAGTTGGTTTGAATATTGAGTATTTGGTTTGTTGTGAACCGGATAGCGTATGAAATGTAATAAATAAAATAATATATACATTTTATTTTTACCACTTTTTATTTATTTCTTGTACGATTTCTATCAGATTACGAGTCTTTTGGGTACAATTTGTACCTGCAGTGTTCTCTGCAGCAAGAAAGTTAGCGAACTATACTCAGAGATATTGATTTTGAATTCGGCGTTGAAAACTCAATTCACCTATGTAATAATACTCTCTGAATATAGTAAACAGTATTTTAAGCACTTATTGGTTAGAGCTTTAAATCTTGCACTATATTTTACAATACCGTGGAATAATAACCAACTTGGCAAATATTGAACGTATGAAAAATAACTTCCAGTAAAAGTTTTTGACACATAGGCTGTGTGATACTTTTATCTTTTTATAATAATTCTAAAGGAGATCTGGATGAAGTAACTGATGCCCAATATTATCACATTAATATTTACGTGTTTTGTCCCTTAAAATCAGGTTGATTTTTAAATTGTTTTTACAGCCATCCCATCATACCTGCTGTTGCTGTTAAAAATGAAAGACTGATATAGCTCCTTCAGTTTGATTGAATGTCTCCCTAACACTTTACACGAACTTCCTCTTTATCCAATAACCTCCGGGTATTTTTGGTTCCACTGATTGACACGGTACCGTGCGTGCTTGCGTGTATGTGGGTATCGCAACTGAATACTGTAAACCAGTTTAAATAGGAGTTCGTTCGATTTAAATATAAATGGTTAAAATTATTACATACTATAAATAAAATACGGCCAAATAATCACCTTTTACTTTTACATTGAAACTTTATCCTTTTGAATGAAATAATTTAGTGTTAGTAAGTAATCATGTTTGATGGAATAAATTATTTTAAATTGATGTGAGAAACTGCCTATTAAAAGGTAATTGTCAGTACCTAGGGTATTGTGTTGTGTATTTGTTATGAAAATGAGACCTAAATCGCAACAGGACAACAAATTTTCTTCGTAAACTATTATGTTCAGCCAGTGTCCTACAAAATATACATCAGTTTTAAACATTTTACATCGTTATTCGAGTACGTTATAAAAAGTGATACAGTGTGTTTTGAGAAATTAATGTACCTATTCTTCAGTTATTCGAACCTAGGAGGTTACATACGAGTATAATACAACAAAAAAAGAACTAAAAAGTGCAGTAATGGAAAGTTACTAAACGTTCATGTATTAACTGATTAGTACATTAACACTATGAAGTCTAGACTGGAGAGAACTAACCAAACGATGTCACTGCACAGAAACGAGAGCACAAACAACACACCACATGCATTACAAAAGTTGAACACTGAAGAAAGAAATTTAGTTTTAATCTTTTTTGTGATGTATCAGGGGTTTGTGGTATGTGTTATTTATATATTAATCACCGAAACGTTGTATTAAACGTTTTGTATCATATAACAATGGAAAATATCTGAAATCATGTTATCCTTTTAAATCAGCCTTTTAAATAGAAAAAACAACACGGAGTGACCGAGATTGCGAATTACAAACAATTTGGTTTGGTAACGGATTAAAATTTAAGAAGATTTAGTGCTAAGATCACTTCCCGTTGAACATAAAATATAGTCATATAGTAATGGGACTTTATATATATATATATATATATATATATATATATATATATATATAACAATGTGAGAGGAGGAAGTGCTTGTTCAAATTTACTGCAACTGGAGACTGCGTCAGCAACAACTCGACAGTGGTTATATGGTGTGACGTCATTATCACTTGTTCTCATACTAATGTCACTGAGGATAATTACCATAAGGGCTCTCAGAGACCTAAGAAATATATAATGCTTAAGAAAATAGGTTTCGTGCTATAAAAATAATATATTGCGCAATCAGTAACTCTTAAGCCTCCTGAGGTTTTGTAATCCTCAAGGTTCACTTGAAAATATTAAATGTGAGCTTAGATTAAGTCTGATTGAGATCTAATCTACCAGAAATCAAGCTCATGAATAAATTATGTGTTTGTAAAATAATGCTGTTGTTTAAGTATATACACTGTAACCTAAGTATTGTCCTGTAATTATACATGAGCTTTATCAAAAAAGAGAACTTAATATGAATTAATCAAATAATGAGTTCAACAGTGCTTGTGCCAAAACGGCAATCCTTTAAGGAAAAGTGTTTATGCTTTTTTTGTCGGTGGTCTGTAAAGAAAAAACTTTACTAATGAAGGAACTCAATGTACACTCCTCACATTAAACTCCTCCGGACCGATTCTCTGAAAAGGTAAAGGCCATTGATGGAGCAAAAAGTAATCATTTAGTTTCAATCGATGTGCTGGGTTTCAAACTCAGAAAGAAGTTTAATTTTCAAATTGAACATTTGAATGATTATGTAACCATCATGGCACATGTTTAGTAACCCTTTATATGTACAGTTATGAGTTAAAATCTAGAATTTATTATTATCTATAGCATTCTAATAGTGAAAAGTAATAATTTTTCACGTGTGTGGTTCTAAACATGCTTACATATTATAGTATGTAAACAGTTTTTTAGAACAAAAACTCTTCATGTGTAATCTTATTAACGTTAAACATATGCTATTGTAGATGTTCGATTACACACTAACCAAGATACTAAATTACTCAATTGACAGACCACAAAGACAGGCGTATAGTGGTGTGAAAATCAACATATATATTGAACTTTAAGTATGACATCATCTCACCCAGCTGTGCTCCTCTTTCTCTTTGTATAACTTTCTCGCAGCTTTACTTACTTTATTGTGAGCTATCTAGTTTATTTTTACAGATTAACTTGTTTTAAAAGAAGAATGTCTTCTTAATTCTTTTCTGTAACTGTTTCGATAAGTGCGATTCAACGAGTTACAATATTCAAACTGATATTGGACTTAAGGAATGTTGTTTGACTTAAGGAAGTACTACAGTAACAGAAAAAGTACGGTTCAAACTTGAAGAACTGAAATACTCGTAGGATAATAAACCGATCCAATAGAGCACGAAGGACCCGAAAGAATGTAACGAATGTGCTAGCGCACAGTATTGCCTTGCAACTTAATCCTGAAACAAAACCTGTTGCTTGTTACTTGGAATAAGAGGAAACTTTACTATAACTATTACCTTCCTTTCCGACTTTGACCTTACTTGCGGATAGACAGCGCCAAATTAATAAAAACTAAAATTACAAAACTGTATTTTCTTATATACGTACGTTTCTTATATAAATCCCACCATCTCCAAAGTATAAAACTACATTGACCTGTAACATAAATAAATCTGCAGCCAATAAAACATTTCTATCTTGAACCCTATCCCGTACCCAAACATCTTACTCTCTGGAAGACCGTTGTAAGGCTGGCGGACCTAGGGAAGGAAGGTATTTGTACCAAGCTGTAAGATTTTTTGTTCAACTCACTCCCATTACTCATGTTACAACCATGTAACGTTTTCCCGTTACATTGATTAATATGAGCCTTTACTTATGAGACACTGTCAAGGACGTACTTTTTGAATACATATAGTATGCCGGACTGAATAAAGAGTTGGCAGGCCCCTTGTTTTCGATACCTTTTTGGTATAAGTAAATTTTTACAGCACTAGAGCTGTCTCTATGGAATAATACCGTATCTAATATGGTTGTGAATTAAGAAGTGGCTTTCCTTATTAATTTAACTTGTAGTTTCCCACACGCAAATAAGTCTGAAAAATAAATAATTTAAAAATATCAGATGTTTCATTGTCATGTAAGTATTTAAGGCGAGCAAATAATATTCACTAAAAATAACAATTGGATTGAGTACTACAACATTATTACCTATTTTATTCAATAATAATTGATTTACATTATTATTTGTTACTTACGTTTATAGTTACTGAAGCGTGTATAAATCTTTGAAACATGTAAAAGAAAATCATTATTTGTTTCATTCTTTTTATAACCACATTGGCAAACTACGTCCACATTTGACCTACGGTTTGGAACTATGAGGCAGCTGTTCTTCTAAATACAAATTTGATAGAGTATTTATAACACAAAAGAAAGCTGTTAGAATAATTTCGAAATTAAAGCCCAGAGTCGTGTGACATTGGCTTCAGGGAGCTTGGATTTTTGACCTTACCTACCCTCTATATTCCCGATGTCACCCTGTACTGCCAACTCAAACTTTGAACTGTTTCAGGGCAGGGACGTCCACCAGTACGAGACCAGAGGCAGGAACAACTTTTTTTTGTCAAAGGCATTTTACTCCGTTGATGAGTTTACAATGGGCCGCTCGCTGGGATGAAAATTAGCACTTTACTATTATTCTATTTCTCCTTTTCTGATATCAAAAACATGCAAGATACAATGTATTGTTAGGTTCACACAATATTTTGAATTGCCTGTGCCTATGATAACGTAAGATAGGTTTAGTTTATATATATATATATATATATATATATATATATATATATATATATATATATGTATTTAATCAATATGTTTAAATGACGCTTGCAAGTTAATTGTTTTACTGAAATAAAGATTTATTATTATTATTCCAAATATTCATTATACTTACATTCAGATTTTGTATTCTGTCTGCGTACGAGATATAAATATTATTTATTTTCATTCTTAATCGCCTGCCTGTCCGCAGAATATTTCGAAGATGAGATTGAACTATATAGACCTGAACCTAACATGACATTTTACGCGACACGTGGTGTGGCGGTGTACTCCCACCTCACTTATAATTATATTTTAATTGATTTGAAATCTCGATGCTAGATTTAAAGTAATGTAAAGAGCTACCAACATTAAATTTAAAGAAATTTTGGTGAAAATAACAGAAAATGGGAAGAAAATTTATGTTAAAATAAAAATCGGAAGCTGAATTCCTTGATAAATGAAATTTGGTATCAATCTGATTGTGATGTGACAATTCTTAAGATATTGCCAATTTCACACAGTATTCAATTAACATGATGTTAATTTGTATATTATAGCAATAAAAAATCAATATGGAAATATTATAGGAAACAAATATAATCTATCTGCGTTTCCTTGGGGTATGGCGTTGATAATCTCTAGTCACTAAACGGCGAATCTATTTATACTGAAGTTTTAGTGAAAGTAGTATAAGGGTTTAAAACCACATCTAAATTTAAATTTGTCTTACTAATTCATCAACGGAGTCGCTAAAACCGTAGTCTTATAAAGCTACAGAACACCCGTGATCATCACTTATTACTGACATTAAATATGACAAATAACCGTAATCCTTTAATATATCTTGAAATCTTGTAGAGCGTTAAAATGTTATTCAAAACCCATAACGAAAGCTCCTGAAGTATTTAGTTAATATGTAATTGATTTGTTAAATCTAACAAAACTATAAGTGTAATAACGGTATCGTTTTATTGACATGGTAGTCAGCCAGGATACCACATAGAAAGACTATGTACTATGTCATTATTACGCACATTGAGATCTTCAGTTATTCAAAAAAATACTTATTATTAAAAAATATTCGGTGTATCTTTGATCATCAGTGTATATTTTGAAACAGACTAAACACTAGGGATACAATGATGCATACGTGACACGAAGTATGTCGCATAATTGGATTCGCTGGAGGCAAATGCAAAATATTAAGACTACACGTGATAATAAGCTGTATGTTTAAATATCATGTGATTGTACACTATTTACAAATTTATTTATTTGGTGGTTGTCTCGTTGCCATCATGGTTACCCATACGACCAATCTAAAATTGTTCGCTAGTATCAGACAAATTCCAAGTAGTGATATGCAATATAACCAAATTTATGTTGCTTGTATAGGAATTAAGCTTCTTAGAATATCTTAGTCTATAGGTTATTTTGTTCTTGAAATATCATGTAGAGAAACAGACAAACTGAAATAAAGGTTTTCTATCCCATCGAGTGACAGACTTTGCTAATGCACAGCAAATACGAGTAATTACAATAAAGATTAGTCTTCCAACACATCAAACCCCAATTGCTCTCGTTCAGATCTATTAACAAAATCCCTTATTAAATACTTACTATAAAATAAATCCTATCCGTACAGTATCGTCAAATATCTCATATATTTTTGTCATAATTCCTCTGGAAGGTACATAATGGGATGGAATCAGGATATATGGATTTGTTGATGTCTAACTTCTCAAATGACAACGATGTTTGAGTTTGTTCTTGCCAGTTTAGAAAAGTCCATTCCTCATACTCACAAAACTAGTAATTGTGATTTTTATTATATTTTCTATTGTTGCCAAAATATGATACAATTCCTGTTGTAGAAGAAGCATCACGATTCTAAACTACAAATCTCTTATGATATACAACAAATGTCTAGACATAAGTCAGAAATAAAACTGTTTGGAAATATTCTCGACAAAAATTCAAAAATGGTTTAGTAAATCACAAACTATTCATTGATTAGTAAATTTTTTAGGAATATAAACATATTTATTGAATTTCTTTACTTCTTATAAATATACTTAGTAATACTATAGGTGAATCGTGTTGCTTTCCTGCGAATAGACCAATCTCCAGAGATATCGACGAAATGAAAACGAAGTGAACCGTTGCCAATTTGGAAAATATTTTACTGTGTAAACGGATAACTCTGTCATTGGCTATTAATTTATTTATTAAAAGTCAATTCCCATAAAAAGGGCTAGTGGAATTATTCTAGTAGATATGTCTTACATTCTAGCCGCTAGAAAGCGTAATAACAGTTTAAATAATTTAAATAAAGATTGATGTACAAACAAGTATTTTCGTCACCGGAATTTAAGTCCGAGTCTCTTACTTGACGGGTGAGTATATTATATATGCTTTTAAAAATTTAGGACAGTAAAAGTACATTTCATCATTAGTTTAGGGGAAATTATGTTGCTAGTATGGGGAAGCTTCGACTTCCAAAAGCATTTCTATAAGGCCATTGATATGAGTGGTATTTTTGGTATCTATTAAAATGAGTAATTTCATGAGAATTAGGTGGAAATGTCACAAAAACTTCAGTTTGTGATTTATCGACTTAAGTTGCAGAACAAGTGGGGTTGGAAGTAGATTTTAAATTGACAATGCAAAGTAGAGAGGGAATTTTCTAGACAGATGGTTACTGTTGATGAGACAAAGTTGGTTTTTTTTAAAGTCTACTATTTTATTTAATATTTTTAGGGCTTCAAGGTTAATTTTATGTATTTGTTAAATAAATTTTATACACACATTTCATGAACAAACTATTATTAACTGTTATTTTCATATAAAGTTTAGTGCACTCAAAAGTGGATGGGTATGTTTTTAGTTTGGTCCGAGTTACAAGACTCGTTCAGATGAAAAAAATTACTTCGAAAATCCAATTTGTGGTTGAAATAAAATATGAATAAAAGTAGCGTGAAAAATGTCGTAACAAGAACGAGCGTGGGTGAATAGCTGTTCTCCAGCTCTTTTTAAGCTTGAGATGCGTTTGTTAGTCACGTACATGTGAAATGAAAGGATATACACGTACGTATTTATAGGTAGTGTACTTGATAATGTTAGCCCACACACGCACTGTACGCCTGCAAAGAGTAAAGGCACGTTTAGATCATTACAACTAAATCTTATGGGCAGAATGTGAAAATAACACTTCGTATAATATTATTTGAATATATTTGATAAATGTGTGATACCACGAGATTCTAAAATTAGTTCGAGTTTTACTACTTTTTTCCATGGAATACAATATGTGACTATTCATCATAGTAACACGTTTATTTGATAGATTTTACATTATTGTTAATTTTTATTGTATTTAAAATATAGAGTATAATTATGTTTTTCATGGATGTTGGCTAATAGACATATACAGTTGAAAGCGATTAAATTATCGCTAACTAGTTTAGTTTTATACTCAATATTTTCCAAATAAAATTTGTTTCAAATACCTATAAGGAAGCACTTTCAAACAAAGGAACAGCAACGGTGAAAATAATAAATGAAACAAAACAACCGTAAATACACAAAGTCATTATTGCAAGCCAATCGTTATAATTTTATGCTCATCATAACTTTAACGTTCCGATTTGGCATTTGCTAAAACGATAACCTGCTTCAGTTATTATCAGTGAGCATGGTTCAATGATTGTCCTTATTATTCCCATTGTTTTTTTGTTTGTTTGACTTTAACTGCTATGTTAAAATGTTCAGACAAATAACATATATTGCGTTTTCTGTACAATGCATAGTTAAATTATTCAAGCAAATATTATTTATTTGACAATGACTAAATTATATTCATGTATTTTGGAATACTCAGGTTTTAAGTAAAAAAGCTATTTATAAAACTTTAAATTTTTTACAAATTGGTTGAGAAGGACTTATACGATTATCATAATATTCTACAATTGATGGAAAACTTATATTATATATTACGTACGTACATAATACTATAGTCTATATTTATTTTTAACAATATATACCAATCATACATATACTAGAGCCTAGATGTATAGAAATCTGTAAAATGTAATATTAATTTTCAATATTGTTGATAAACTTTGTTCCTCTTACCGAAGCCTGGAAAAAATATTAAATCTTATACCTTTAGTAGTGTGGGATAATTATAAGAACAGTAAAGACCTAAAAAGTATGTGGGCCATAAATAGTTATTTGTGTAACTTATGGAATAAATTGATATGAACTATAAAAGTTTGACCATCATAACCAAAAGTGTTTTGTAACCATACTTTGTTGCGCAAAAATAATGTACATTCATCATTCTGTAACAGTATTTTACATTCTAATTGTATAATGTAACTAAATAATAGTTTAGAAAAATTAGCAGGAAATATAAGTTTTATTACATTAGTGATTCGGAAATCGACCTAGAGAAATACTTTGATTAAAATACTGAATAATGAAATTCTAATATAAAATTTTTAGGATGATGCAACAAAGGTCTCCCACAAGTCTATTTGAATAAAGGCTGGACCTTCACCAAAGAAACAAAATGTTACCCTTCTAAATCACCTACAGTGACTTAATTTAACACACACACACACACACACACACACACACACACACACACACACACACACACACACACACACACACACACACACACACACACACACACACACACACACACACACACACACACACACACACACACACATATATATCTATATATATATATATATATATATATATATATATATAACAAATTAGACTTCTTAGTTTAAATTTCCTATAATATTTCGGCTTTGCCGTTTTCAAAAAGGTATAATAAAAAGTATAAAACAAAAATAACACAGCAACAAAATTTGGTGTAAATTTTGTTGCTGTGTTATTTTTGTTTTATACTTTTTATTATACCTTTTATTATACCTTTTTGAAAACGGCAAAGCCGAAATATTAAAGGAAATTTAAACTAAGAAGTCTAATTTGTTATAATAGAGCAATTCTGCACTTATACAACCGAAGTGAATATATATATATATATATATATATATTCATATAAATAAAGAGAGTGGTGGCAAAACTGGAGAAAAATGGCTACAGTTTAAAATGGCTCAAAATGTAGCATGATGAAGAATATCTTCTAAGAATTATAATTAAATACACTTTTGACAGCCCAATTTTACATCAATACTTATTGTCAATCTTAATTCACATACTTGATAAAGAGAGTTATACTGGTGTAAATACGAGGATATAGATGTTTATGAAATTAAGCCTGTGGTAATGTGACCATATGTACATATATAAACATTAATTTTGATAGTGATTTTCAGAAACAATAGTATTATAAAAGGATTGTAATATCCAATAGCTTCATAGAAGTGTAATTCGAGTAACAGTTTTCCTGGTAAAGAGTATTGAATACATTATTGGTGTGTATTGGTGTGGCAGGGCACGGATCACGGTAAAGTCATTTGGTCTCACAACTTAATGGACACGTGTAATGAGAGTTTTGGGAAAGCAATTACACATTCATTACATTAACTGTGTGGTAACGCTATTTAAAGTGACCTTTATTATAGATTTACAATATTTTGTGCTGGAAAGAGTAATTGCAATATTGTTTGATTTTGTACAACCATTTTGTAACCTAATATTATCTGTCTTTGTTGAAGTTATTACAGGACAATTTTAAAAGATAATAAGATTTTTTATATTTTAATCGTTAAAGGTTATAATAAAGAAATAAAACTTTTTGAAAAGATGTAACCTATTCCTTCTTTAGCTGTGAATAAGTTAGGATTCAGCCCTACGGCTGAAGTTCTGTTCTTATGTATGTAAAAAAAAGTTCTGTTTTTACGTATCCATCAGCAATAAGATTGACAACAATTGTGTTGGAGGTAAGTGGGCTTAATGATTTGTTAGGTTTACATAATGGGTGGTATCGCTATGAAATTTAAATGTTAACCGGAAAACGTTTAATCAAATTATCTAAATTTCGGAACGTGATATAACCAACATATATGTGTCTGACCTTTGATTTTAGGTTTATAAAGGTATAACAAATTTAATTCAAGGACTAAATCATAGTATCATATTTGTAATCCTTTTGACACCCATCACATGGTGTGTGAAAAATGGCTTTCACAAAAATTATCGGAGAAGATGATCAATTTATTTCCTAGGAAAATTCCTTTCTAAATTTCATGAAAACACAGGTTATGTGCAAACTTGGAGTCTACTCCTAGACTATATATTAACTTGACATTGTTTAGAGAGATATGTGATACAACACTTATCAATATTACTTAATGTATTTGCGAGTATTAAATGTATATGTAAACGCATATAAATAATGCAAATAAATGTATTTCTGATGACAGTTTATATGTTACATTCAATATAGTTTTACAAATATATACTATTTTGCTATTGCTTTCTCAACGAGCTTTGATCTGGTTAACTAGAAACAGATGAAAAGCACAGCTGACGTAGTTCCGGGACCAGTGGGTGGCCAATATATATGTTGATTATCACACCATTTGGTATCCCTCTGTAATCTGACTTGGTAATTGGGAAGATTTAGTTGTTCGTTATTCAGTTTCCTTCTCTTCAACTTAAGCTCTGATTTATATTTTGGCGTTAATTAGATCGGATCATTAAAAACTCAATAACTTTAATTTATATATTATGGATTAAATTTATAAAAGGAAATTAATATAAGTTCAATTAGGTAGTGAGGTTTATTATGGTTGTGTATATACTGTAAATATAAATAATTTAGGTTAGTAAATGTGTTCGTTACACAGTTTGTCTGTTTGTAATTGATCCGTATAGTTATATTTTAACGCTGAAATATTAGGTCATAACAAGTGACTAAGAAATTGAAATATTAAAAGAGTCCAAACGCTATTTATAGGCCTACAACTAGCAGTTACCTGCGGCACGTGATTTTCTATTGAAAAAAAAAACAGGGACATTTTGAGTATACCCCTATTATATATATATATATATATATATATATATATATATATATATATATATAAATATAAAGCTCTCATTTATTACTAATTCTTCTACTTAAGTGTAGAAAAGCTAAGTTTTTACGTTTGAGACACCCGCATCTTATGACTCAAATAATAGATTGTTCATAAAGATCAACCACCCATAGGGGTTGAAATGGAGTTGGACTCCTAGAGAAACTACTCTTTTGCTTTTACCAAGAAAGAAGCCAACAAACGATGAAATTTGAAATACACGTGTCGTATGCTGTCAACAGACAAATAAGAACTTGTTCTGTAAGATCAACCACTCCTAGGTCTGAAAACCCGAATAAGATTTTATTCTGAATTATATTAGAACTTTTTCTATACTATATTACTAACTATATTAGAGCATTTTATTTATTATTGAGATGTCCTATGGCATATAAACGGACAGATATGGTTATATCCTTGTGAAATACTTTAATTTAATCTGGAACTGAATATTCTAGAACTTTTGTATAGCTGAATACCTTAGCGAAAGTAAAGATTATATTTTCCTTGACACAGGCGATTGAGGATATCTGTCCTCAATACATTGTTATTACTATAACATGTACTATAACATATTATTCTGTTTTACATGTGTGTTTTGAAAATTGAATTTTTGATCCTGTTACGGGAATTTTTTAATTCTGAAGACAAATAATATTAAAAAAAAACATTGATTAACAAAGCACTCTGAGTGAGAGAATACTTAAGTAGGGGTTTAAATATTACTCAAAGAGCTCAATCCCCTTGTTAGCAAAATTAAGCACGGCTAAGCCGTCTTTTCTCTCATTATCATGTTGGTCATTATAAACACCGGCTTTATTCAAAATCACATAAAATAAACCGTCATAATATGTTTATTTCTGTGGTATATTAGCAGAGATGAAAATATAATGTAAGTAATATTGTAATATTTTTGTATTTAAGTGTTATTAGGTAAAGCAAATTAATTCAACGTTTAATAACTTGAGAAATGCTATTGCTATTAAATCCATTAAATGAGAAAATGCTATTAAATCTATTTTAAAATATGGTGTTTGTAGCATTTGCTACATAAGCAATTTAAAATTTATTTATTAAATATTTATGGGAGAAAATATATACGTAAATATTTTACAATTTGATACTGATGTCAAAGTATAGGTAAATTGAATTATATAATTTCTTAAGGAAGGGTCTGCGGATGTAGGAAGAGGGATAGGAAGAGTGAGATAGCAGGGTTTTTCTGGTAGTCAAGTTTGTTAACTTGATTACAATAGGAGTAGTTTGAAGATTACTTTGTTCTCTCTGACCTTGTGTTTGGATAGTTGGAGGCCAATTAAAGGCTTGGTTTTTAATTAGCTGGTTTACTGGAAGGAGAGGTATAAATATCTACGACACGCTATTCTCCGCGTCTTTTTGGAGTGTTATTTTGCGTTTAGTTGAGTAGGTGGTTTTCGTATTTTTAGTACCTTTACTCATATGCAAGGGATTTTGCGTAAGTAGCTTTTTATAATCGAATTACGATTTTCAGATGGGGGTTTTGCTGTTTACTAAAAGCAGGTAGCTTTCTTTGACAGGGATTGCAATAATATTTTATACAAAAGGGAAATAAGAAGATTTGAATTCACTTTATAATTAACGCAAATTTTCAAGAAAGTACATGTCGTTTCAAGTATAGTTCAGTTGATTAAAAGTTACAGGTAATAACCATTTAGCATTTAACATTCAGAATAATTTTTATTTATATCAAAATATACAGCTTTTAACAATTACAGCTAAAATTACAGTTTGAACTTTGAGTCTGCACTATCAGTAACAGGTTCACATACGTAATACGAATAATTATGCAATAAGTTTCTAATTTCTGTTTTATTTAGCCTCGTTTATAATAGCGAAAATTACATTTTATTTTGAATTAAATTATTGTAATCTTTATTTAATTTGAGTTTTATACGAACTCAATTTTATTTTTGAAGCAAGAATTAACTTTAATTTAGTTTATTTTATGTCAAGGAAGAAAACCTTTTCTGGAAAAAACTTTTACAACAAAAGTGGTTGTGTAAGATTTTGGGAATGAAAATTTAAATATCTAGCAAGCACATGCATTTTTATTTTAAGACCAAATTAATGAACTTCCAGTTAATAAACAGGTTTTACAGTAATTTGAGAAAGTATTCTGCTGTCTATCTTCATTAACTAATCAAAATATTATGTAAAGAGATTTTGTGAAACTTGCGTATTGCTTTACTGTGTTATTATTTGAGTATTCTAAAAGATCAAAGTTTACTTAATTTACTACATTTTAATGCATAATAATATTCTTAAACGTATTAAATAATAAAATAATCATTAAAAACAAGGTACCTACTGATAAATTTTCGTAATGCTAGTAGTCATGTTAAAAGACTACATAACTTAAAACAATAATGTGATAACGAAAATTCTGTACTGTGTTTGAAGAAACTGTTTTAACTGTTCGGTGTACAAAGTAGGTAGACCAAGTACATATACCATTTAAATTCCCAAACCTTATAACTGAAAATATTATTACTGTGGTCTTGATGGATACAATTTGTTAAGTTATAGTAACATTAGTTATTACATAGCCTACAATTCACTTGATATAAAAAGTTGCATTTCACTTCAGTATAAATCTCTGGAGAGAGATGGTTTGTCAAAAAGTTCATCTCTCAGTCCATACCTGTGACAGGAATCTACAGATTGTGAAAGATTTGTTGAAGTAATTTTTTATAAAATAAGATAATTTCCTATATGAATAACAGCCGGTATTGAACCAATATGTCAGTACTATTATTCCGGTACTGAAACTATAGGTTTTTTCATTACATTAATACTGAACTAATATATTAGTGTTTTAATTCAATCCTAGATTCTGTCACTAAAACATGGTTTCCTTCTAATATCCTCTGGTTACTATATTTTAGTAACATTGCATTATAATGTTACACTTGAAGATGTTAGATCTAAAATTGTTCCCAATTTAATGCTTACTGAAATTTTCATACGAAACATATAATTAATTATTCATATAAGATAAATGGTAAAATAAAATGCAACTTGAACAATAATTGAACTCAAGAGACCAGTAAAATTAAAAATCAGCAAATATGATGTACAAAAGTGACTTAAAGACGATGCATCAATATAATATACTTATATAACAATAACATCAATGTTAAGAACTTATTTAAATACTCTTTGTACTGCATATTATTATAGTTCTCTGTCCGTTGTCATGCGGGTTGCGTCAAATGTCCTCTAGACCCGCGCGAAGGCGCTTAAATAGATTTTACTATACCATACCTTTTGTAACATGTGCGTTTTATTTACATTAGATGTTTGTATCACTAAAAAGTATTACAGCATAAAAGTAGTATAGTACATTTATAAAAATATAGGCGTGAAAGTACAATATTATTTATTATGCAAACAATATGTAAATTAATCCACACCAAATAGATATTAAAATACAAAAATATTCAAATTGTATGTTTTTATTGAGTTTGTTATAATAGTGTTTAAAAAATAATTTTTATTGCCGTGACTGTACATAAATTCTAGCTATTGCACGTGGAAATATAGATGGTGTATTTTTATTTATATTGTACAGTTTATCTGCCGATTAACTACGATTACTTTTAAACTCTTAAATTGCATGATGTCATGGTTCTTAACATGTCAAAGGCAGGAGAGGAAGAATCTGTTATCTGAGACGACTCAGATTATCTATCTGTTATTATAATCCCTCAGCTTAAACACAACAATAACAGATGCCTGTGGATAAGACGAGCTTGTAAACAAAGTCAAAATAAGCCAAAGTATTCAACAGTTTAGTGGGAGTAAGAAAGAAAATAAACAGTATATAAGAGTGTGTGATGTTTAAGACAAATAATTACTTTTGTAGTTAAATATTATATATTTTTTTAATGATTACCTTAACACCACAAATTTATTACTTATACATAATTGCAAAATTTATTTAACGTGCATATAATGTAAAAGTAATATATATTGTGACATTATAGATTTACATGCATAAATAATTTTTTATATTAAGATTAATATTTTTTAGGAATAACTCTACTAATACTTTGAATTTATTACAGTTAATTTTATTAACTGAAATGTATCGTTAATTGTAACGTTTACATAGCCTATACCTGAAACAACTAACTAACGTGATTCTTGAAAACTTTGTTATCTAAACTCGCCTTCTTAAAGGAATAGGTTTCAGACGGAGAAAAATGTATGTCTAGTACCACGGGAACTGCCGTTTGGATAACATGGCTTATGGCCGCTCCGTACTGCACGGTGAATGTGGAATAGAGTATAGTAACGTGGCGAAAACGCACTCTTCTTCCTAACATAAAGCGTCTCAATCTTCTCAATTAATACGGCAAGGATCTTACTGTTTTGTATAGACAATGTATTGTAGTTTAGGGATTCTGACTCAGAAATTATATTTATAGAAATATTTATAATATGGAGATTTATGGAAATTTCGAATTATAAAAACACGTATCTCCCTATTATAATATAATATTTAACATTATCTATCCATCATAAAAATATTAATGGACTAGAATAAAAGTTAAACGATTTGTACATAGCTGAATTTCAAAATTCTATTTATTTATACGTGCTTTCCTGAAATATATTTCATACTTGAGCTAATAAACTTGCTAATCGAAGCCATTCTACAACTTTTTATTAGTTTACCAATTAATGGGCAGAGTGTTAGCGAGGCCTATCACTCGAGAAGCTTGGACATTTCCATGCGTGTTCGTCTCTCTGTGCACACGATATCTCGAGCATGAACTGACCTAAACACTTGAAATTTGACATCAATTTTGATTTATAGACTCTATAGTATAAAAGCATCTTCTACTTGCATGATGGTGCATGTCACTTTAGTTAAGCGTTAGTAAACATGTTTAGATTATAAGTAAACCATAATGGCAACGAGAAAATCACATAAAAATATAGATGAAACTGGATACAAAAATATTAAATTTAAACATGCTATACAGTAAGAAATGTAGGCTAATTAAATTAGTTATAGACATGAATTTGTCATGTAACCTCAGGGAAGCCTTTTTCGCGGCATGTAGTGGCGTAATGATACCATTTTTATCGTGCGCTCACCTGATACCATTAAATACTTCTTCACAGTATGATTGTACAGCTAGTATTGTTGTAATCACATTACAGTTAAGTTTAAAATGATTTTTATTTAATAAAACAATTTAATATGCGTATACATTGATAGTTTAACAAACCAGTTCATAAACTATTACCATCTTTTACAGAAAAGAAAGATGTATCAATTTTGAAAAATGTATTTCACTAGCGTCTTACGGTTGCTATCCACATATAATAATTACATGTTAATTTATGTTTAAAAGGTAGGTTGAGTGATCATAATCAAAGGAAGTTTCTACTCGTAAAATGAAACAAATATTTCCCTTTAGGTTATATACCCAACTAAAAGACTCTCTGTCACTAATTACGTTTATTTTTGTCGTGTAGCGTTTGATGTTTAATTTAATATTTACTCAAACCTCTTGCTTAGTGTTTAAAAAGAAGAACCAGTCTGCATTTACTGAAATTATTAAAACGTTATAAGGTGTAAAATCAATAATAAACTATGATTCAGATATTGCTTATATATAATGATGTGGTATGGAATAATGTAGAGTCGATATTGAGGAACGCTTAGTTTAATGTGGGGTATTAGTTCAGTCCGCTGCAGCCTAACTCTGACCTTATTGATAATGGCAGAGCGGCATTAAACGTTATTGCCGCTTCAATCGTTTAATTCAAGTTAAAAAACTAAAAATATTTAATTTAAAAAATATTAATAATTGAGGTTATTGGTTAAACGCTTTGTCATAAAAGTTCCAGCATTTTAAATTTTTTGAGGGGAGAAGGATGTCTTACATAGTAAAATTCAGTATTCAAGTATAATTTAGAATGGTTATATTAGTTTAAGCGGGCTTCTGTTTTCAGGTCATAAATTGGGCCATAAACTGATTTCCAATGGCCGGATGTAAACCATTTTAAATCCCGATTTACTTAGTAGAGGTGGAGTTTCAACCACACTTCCAACCGTCGTAGTTAAACTTATTCCAAAGTTAGCGTGTATAGATGGAGACACAAAGGCAGAGACCAGCTTCCTTCATCAACTGGTGGGAGAGACTGTTCCTTGTACATGTTCTTTACAAAAGTAGAGATGAGCCGAAAATCTGCAAAACCATGCAAAATATGCACTAGTCAGTGATAAATATCTGTTGATTTTCTTATAGCAGAAAGTATTCCCTTTGTTTAAGTGCACTATCCTTAGCAAACGCAAATCTAGTATATTAGTGTTTATTATGTAATGTGTTTTATGTTTTAGTTTTATGGCACTGTTTTCCATTTCTGCCAAGTTTCAAGATTCTAGGTCTTCAAAACATTAGTATAATGTCTATAAAAAAAGCAATTAATAGATAGACATGATAATGTGTTATAAGAAACTATTGAACTAGCTATGATACACGCTCCGTCTGTTCAGTTTGTCATCAATGATTTTTTTGTTCAAAATAATGTAATAAACATAATCCTTATTTTTTAACTTGCTGTGAATATGGCATTGTAAATTACGCTAAACATCCAAACTCGTATTCACAAGTACTCGTAAATAGAACTTGCCATATGATAAACATTCACTGTATATTCTGTTTGGTAATACGTTTAATCTGAATTTTCTCGTGGTCTGTGATCATAAGATTAACGTGTCAAAAGTCACTTATGATCACTTTGAATTCCGATGTAGAGGGAGAATTTTCCCACAAATTTTATAATTATCGTGCGTACGGACCAACAGGATTTATTTCACAGGGTTCATCAAGTACTGTAGATTAGGTGCTTTGCAAAACGACTAGCCAAGAGTATTTTAACAGATTTTACAATTTGAACTATGGCGTAAAAATTAACATGGTTTTAGCTTTGCTGTTATACGCGTTAAAATATAAAAATGGAAATCGTTTTATTTGTCTGTGTGAAATACTACTTAATCATGCTAAGACATATTTAAGTTAATAATTATTGAATATTACCAAGAAACAATCTTTTAGTTTCAGAGCATGGAACAATCACTATGCCTCTTTTTACCTTAACTTAATAATCACGTCATCACTCAGATTACAATACCTGTAAAACTCCTTTTGCTATTACTGATGTATTGCTCATTTTAATAATATAACTAGATAAAAAACATTTTTAAAGCTATTTGTTTTCAATTTCCTTAGAGAATTTGAAGCACTCTGCATATGTAGCGTAAGTAATAATTCATGTTCCAAAACATTACATTTATGGCTCTGCCTCCTGTGTGTGGGGATGAGATAGCACGTGTCATACAGGGACTGAATTCGAAGAAAACAGGTGACGCAAATGGGATGTCAGTTTGGTTACTTAAACGGTGCCTCAGGCACTTATTAGGACCACTCACAAAACTGATAAATTCCTCATTCGAATCTGGAACTTTTCCTTCTCTTTTGAAGACAGCCAAAGTCATTCCAATTTTTAAAAAGGACGATCCTTGCATTCCAAGCAATTATCGGCCCATATCAATTCTTCCGGTGTTCAGCAAAATTTTTGAAAAAAATTTCTATGAAAGACTTGAAAGCTTTCTAGAAAACAAGCGGATTCTGAATCCAGAGCAATTTGGATTCAGAAAAAACAAATCCACAATTGACGCTGTGAACAACCTTTTGGAAAATGTTGTCGATGGATTGGAACGGCGAGAACATGTGCTTAGCATATTTATTGACCTGTCCAAGGCATTTAACTGTGTGCATCATGAGACACTGCTGCACCAGTTGGAGAAATGTGGCGTTCGGGGACTCCCGCAGCTGTGGCTTGCTTCTTACCTAAGGGAGCGAGATCAGAGCGTGGAGATTTCGAACGTCACATCTAACAAAATCAAAATGCCTCATGGTGTCCCTCAGGGATCTACCCTTGGGCCTCTTTTATTCCTGATTTATGTCAGTAGATTGAACTCGGTGATCCAACATGGGAAACTAGTTCAATATGCTGATGACACGACTCTCTGTTTTAAAAGCAAAACACTGCAAGAACTGGAAATCACAACGTTTGTTGAAGTGAATTCATGTATTCAATTCTTTTCTGAAATGATCTTGAAAACAAATCAAACCAAATCAAATTTTGTACATTTCTGCATTCAGCAGAATACACGTTCGGATGGGCCAGCTGTATTTTTAGATAATGTCCTTTTAGAGGAAACATACTCTACAAAGTTTCTGGGAATGTTCCTTGACAGAGGGCTGACCTGGGACGACCACATCGACCACATATGTGCTAGAGTTTCCGCAGGTATATATGCCTTGCGCAACCTAGCAAAGTTATGTTCCCCCAAAGTTTTAAAAATGGCCTACTATGGCCTTATCCATCCACACTTTGCGTATGGAGTAAGACTTTGGGGAGGCTGTGCCAAAAATAGATTGGAACGAGTATTCAGACTTCAAAAAAAGGCTGTCAGAATCATACAAAGATTGAGTTTCAGAGAGTCGTGTAGGGATTCTTTTAGGGAGCTTGGATTTATGGCTTTGCCCTGCCTCTACATTTTTGAGGTGGTTACGTACTGCAGATCAAGATGTACTCTGACTCGTGGCAGGGACGTTCACCAATATGAAACAAGAGGCAGGGACAACTATCGAACTCAGCATCACAGACTGGCGTTGTCGCAACATCTACCTCAAGAAGTTGGCGTCAAACTGATCAATAGGCTCCCTGAAAGTATAAAGAATTCCAACAATCAAAATCAATTCAAAACTCGTCTAAGACGCCTACTGGTGTCTAGAGCGTTTTACTCTGTCGATGAATTCATGATGAGCCGCTGAGATTTATGAGAGCATAGGATCTGAGGTCAGTGAGAATGTGTTTGAGAGAATGTATGAAGATGTAAGTTTGACTGTGTGTGTGAATGTATAAGGGGTTGCTTATAACTATAATTATAAGGGGTTTCTTGACGATTGCGATGCAATGTTGAATTGTAAAAGAATTGCAATAAAAGATGATTTGATTTGATTTGATTAAAACTTGTTTTAATTTACAACAAGATTTAAATTATAATCATGAAGTTAATAAACAGGTAATATAGAGCTTAATTAACTTCTATAAACTTAATTAGGTTTGGGATATAGGTTATGTTGGAGTGTATAGCAATAAAATACCTATTTGATTTAGTTTCCAATTGAAAAATGCGGTATTATTAAGATACAACGAGATACAAAAAATTAAAAATTAAATTCAATCCGTTTATAAAAAGGAAAATTATAGTCCTCGTATTTGTTTTGTATTCATTTTAGTATAAAGTAATATTTCCATGCTTACAAATCAGGGTAATGTAGAATAGTGTAATAATAAGTTCCTGTGTAACAAAACTTCCCTTTAAAGAGAGCCTTGGTTGTTGACTCGTTAATGGAAGTATAAATCAACATAATAGCTAATTAAGTTTTCTTGTTTCTTGTTTAAAATACATGAACTTCACAACCATCTGTAAATTAGTCTTCAGAGCATTAGTTTTATATTTGGAAAATTCAACACAGTGTTTAGTAAAATATTAGTATACATTTTAAAATACAATTTAATATTTTTGAATGTACAGTTTTATGTAATGTAATTTCTTTGCAAAGTCTACTATATTTGAATTGAAATGGAACAACTATAAAATTCATCAGAAAAATATATAAACAAATTATGAAAACATTGAGAATATTATATTTAAAAATCTCAATGGCCTATAAAGATGTAACTTCTATACGTACCTCATGACTTAATATAAAAAAGGACTTTCATGCAGATCAACCAGTCATAGGGGCTGAAAAAAATTCAACACATAGAAGAATCATAGTTTTGCTTTTGAATTTCTCACTGACCTAGAACAATTTATCATGCTCTTCACAGACAATTCTTCGTTACTAGAATAAATTAACCATTCTTTATTTTCTCTGGCACATAATTGATTATTTCGAGTTACGAATACAACATTAAACTTATAAATAAACATAATAGCTTACAACTTTAACAATAATTTAAAAACAAAAACTGAAATTGTTTTCCGATAAGAAGTCATTGTCATGACTTATGACTAAGAGTTTCTTTTAAATAACAGCATGGTTTAATGTAACTCTATACAATTGAACAGTGGTCAATTTTACTTACTAGAAGTTATTATAATAAAAAAAGTAGACAATTTTATAGTTTTACTGTGAAAAAAGCAGCAATGACCTTCATCCTTCAAAATGTTTCTAATGAATTACGCATTTCCTATTATTTGCTGTAGTAAAATAGTAGGTAGAAAAGAAACATTTAAAATAAAATATCTTCTAAACCTAGATATAACATTAAGTCAGTAACTACGGTCACTCAACATAGCACGCCAGTGATTTCATATATACAGTTAGTAATCGTAGTGCTTGTCGGATTGTTTTAGTTGCAAATGTTATATTACCTGTGTTATATTTATGTACCTAGTTAAAATGTATTGTTATTTTTAAGTGATTATATTTTAAAGTACATTTAAAATGTGTAAGTATCCTAGAGATTTGTACAAACATGTGAAATTTACAAACAACGTTTTGTTTTCCTTGGGCTCAATATTAAAAACTTCGATCAAATATAGTATACTACACAAAACTAATGTAATTGAGCTAAAATCAAAAGTAATAAAAATAACGACAAAAAGCAGTAATAATATTGTAACATTTACTAGAGAAGTAAATAAAACCGTTTGGAATAGAAATATAATTCCAGTATTAGGAAAGGGTACGAAATTTGGTATAATAAATAGAGCCCCTCTAGTGCAATATATAACATCACGGTTATCTCTTTGTTTCAGCACTAGCAGTATCCAGTTCAAAACTAGGCGAGGTCATTTGGAATGACCCAACTACAGCCGCGACGCTCCTATTCGTTGCAATAGTTCGAAGCGTTTACTTTTCGTTGTCATGATATCGTAACAGTTCCATTTGTAGTTTTATTTTCCAAGTGAGGTGTGCATTATATTCGAAATTGTGTATAGTGCTCAGATGCCACAATTGTGTAGTTCCATTTTACAGAATGCGACTTTGTGACTAATTGAGCGTGAAATCGTTTCAGGTCGCGGCAGTTCCTGTTCCAAGCGTTGCTTAGGCGATTGATGCTTCAACAAAAATACTGCACTTTCTACTGTTATCTGCAAACTTTATCTGACAGAGCGCGTTTACATTACATCGTGGTTCTCTTAGACTAAGGAAGCTACGTAGTTTCATTTCGTAATGTTTGATGTAAGAGATAATTGCCAAAACACGCCTTTTAAACAATACTATATTATTATTGACATTAGTTGTACACATCACTCTGAAGGGATGATTTCTGGTTGATTTATATCTTTAAGTTAAATCTACTATGCTTACAGGAATAGTATATGAATCAATTAAATGTGGCCAATCGCATAGATGCCCTGTATCAACACATCTCTAACGGAAAATGTTGAAATATCAAGGTAGATCTGTAGGCATAGTTAACTTTGGAGGATGAGTGTGTTGGAGTGAAGCTCCATCAGTGTTAATAGCAGTTGCAAGCCTAAACATGAGGGGGAACTGTTTCACGGGAGAGGTTTGAAAAGAGCCTCACCTTCTTCTAAGGTGAAATAATATAGTGCTTGCTATCCTTCCTCGAATTTTAGGAGGCAGTCCCCACCCTAAACCTTACACAATCTTAGTATCCTGTCACTCCGGGAGCAAGCTTGAAGGTTCTTTTAGGAGTAAGTGCAATGAGAGGTTTCTTCAAAGAGCTAAATCCTATACGTACATATGGCAAAGACTGTTTACTTTATACATGATATCACTTAATTAAACATAACTTAGTTCAGAAAGGAAATAGGTGTGAAATACTGTCAGTTAAAAATAAATCCTGCTCCATGGTATACCTTAATTCTTTTAACTTTGAAACCCATTTCCATCTCTTTTAATCAATACTTGGAGTAGATAATAATATATTAGGAAACTATATATAGGTATTCACAGGTGTTGTATAGTCCAATAATATGAAAAAAAAACACTGGTAATTCCCTGTACCACCGTATCACCACAATTACCTCATCCATGTATTGACCTACATCCTTGTTCACGCGCCCTGTCTCAATAGTCTTAATTCGCCATGACACAGTTTTTTCTGTACAATTCTAGTAACATCTATTGTATTGCATGCCTGTGAAAACACCATGAGAACTCGTAGGCCTATTTGAAATAACACGCTGAGGGATGAAAGCACCTAAATAGAATTTCGTTGCCATATTAAAACACCTCTAGATAGACCTGTTTTAGCCACTTAATATAATGCAACACTGAGACTCAAAATTGATAATGAGGTAGAAAATGTATATACGCAAAATCACTAAGAAACATGTTACTGGGGAAAATCTAATTGACACTACCAGAGTTTAAAGAAGTTAAATTACAATAAAAGCACTTAGTTACAGTTTGTTAATTGTAAAGATGTTATATACGTAACAAAAAATAAGAATACTTGTGCTAAATTTCTAATAATATTGATAATAAGTTTATATTACTTATTTTTTAGATAGAGATGTTGAAATATTTGACTTGAATCTTTTAATTTTTGAATGATATTACGATTACTAAAATGTAAAGCTTAAACTTCACTTGGCTCATCTTGCTTATCATTTAGATGTTTGTGATGTATATTTATATACCCTCTAGCAGTATAGATCCCAACACTGTTAATTTATCAGTTTAAAGTTTAATAGAAAGATACTAAGTATATGAAATGTGGTACATTACATTATGATTGCCTGGTCAAAGAAAGAACTGCAATGATTTAGGAGTAAAAGTAAAAGTGTCTAATTTTAAGAATCAGACAAAAATATCACACACACACACACACACACACACACACACACACACACACACACACATTAGTTAGTTAGTTTACTGGATAGCCAAGATGGCAACGTATCATCCTATGTAATTTTGGCATATGATACCACATGTATCCTGATTAGAAATTTAGCATTCAACCACAGTGAGGCCTGTTACGTGACATATGTTGTGGCATATCCCTATCTTGTTTTGATTCCACTGTACGATTATTACAATATACTCGAATGACCGCTTGACAGGCAGTGGAAAATGAAAAATAATGTATCCTCCAGAGATTAAAAACTACGACTCACAGGAAACCCTAATTTTGTAATTTTCTATTGTAGGGTAGAATCTCAGCTTTAATTTAATACCATTTTTATACATAAGTGCAACTGTTCCAAACAAATTATAGTAACTATGTTGGACCGCAAATTTAAGATGCCTTTCCCTGTCCTGATTTTATTTTGTTACTTGTTTTAGATTATACATCTGTCTTGTTTCATGACGGTTCCCATTTTATCATTTGTTTTTGATCTCACATATGTAATCAAAAACTTATAGGCTACCCCTATCTTCATAACATGAAAGAAGCTGTTGTGATACCAGTGTACAACAGTGGATCCAGTACAGTTCATGTTAAATATAAACCCCATCATTGTTGCTTTTCAAAAATAAAACAAAACTTAATTAAAATAAATTTAGTGGATTTTCTTGCAATTTTTAGCAAAATTAATATAGATTCTGAGAATGATTGAGTAACAAAAATGCTTTGATCGAATACATGTGTACACTAAATACCTATTAATGAAGAGAAATGTTAATGGTATTAACAAAATCTAGAATGTTAGAGGTTATTTCTGCATATCACAGTTTGACATATGGGCTATATTCTTACTATATTTATGAGAAGACGTATATTTTAATGAATTTAAATTTAATTTTTCTACAAATATTTATTATCATTTAGACTGAGAGATATTTGTAATTACATATGATGCTTGCAATCCACAATAAGTTGTGAACCATTCACCCATGACATTTGTAAAATTTTTATTTACGTTAATGTCCTCTAAACAGGCTTTTCTTTGGAGGTAACCATTTATCTTGCAGAACAATACTGTATTCCCTAGATTGTTCTAGAGATAATATAGGGCTATACTAAATTTCTTTCTGATGAGATCAGTCTAGGAATGGAGATACGAAAAATGATATAATACATACGTATTAAGCAAGCTATATAATATGTGAGAAAAGTACATTTATAATATATTTGTCAATGGTATATAATAGTTTCTTAGTTTTTCTTTTAATGCATATTAAAATTGTCATCACATTAATACACGTTTTAAACTATGAAATTAATATATGAGGGCTTAATATGTATAAGTTTATAAAACAATTTATATTTGCTTAAAAACATTTGAAAAATCATTGAACTCAATATTTATTCTTAGTGCATGTTGGGATTACTGCGAGAGTTATTCCTAGCCGTGGAGCAGTTTAGATTGTATCTCTGTCGTGTGTTGGCAATAGATAACTGTGTTACGAAGCATCTAGGAACAAAAATCAGTTTTTCATAGTAAAGGAGTTATATTGTTCTTGCTTTCAGTTTATCATATATTAACTCTATCGTATCCAACAAACAGTTTATAATAATTTATATTATATTATTGTTTTTGAGTTGTTTAATTTAATTTCATAACTCTTAATAGGTTCTGAAATGTTCTGCTAATTCATTAAGATGTTCAGAAATTACATAAAGATGAATGAATATTACAACTCACTGCTTTGGACAAAAACATAAATTATTTATAGGCTTCAAAAGCAATAAATCTTGCATCTTCATTAAAAATAATAATTTGGAATTATAATTATATTCGTACAGAAAATAAATGTATTCAGGCTTTTCAAAGATCACCCTAAAGTTCCTGGGGAACTGTTTATCTTTCCGCCAACCTTAAAATGTGTTATCTGAAGTTCAAGCTTTTAATCTTTTCTCTTTTTAACTACAAATATATACTCGAATAATACCAATTTGATCAAACTAATTCTAATCCATAAATGCTTAAGTATTTGTTTGAAAATAAAAACCCTTGGATAACTAAATCCACCTGCAACTAATGCTACCCGTTGTATAATTTTAGTGACATACTTTATACCTAGCTTCTGTATTGTCCGGTATGCCTTATGTAAATGGTGTTCAGGCGTCTCTACTTCCAAATCTTAGTGTACTTCGGTGCACCCGCTTTTGCCACCAAACACAGGACGGTTCAATTGTTCAATCAATAATTCCCCACTATCAACATCACTGATCTGGAAGATACACTTTAGAACTTATTTTTTCATATAACAGAAGGAGAGATCACCAGCACTCTCGGGTTAATGATCCGTACTGACCAAAAAATAAAATATTGTGATACGAAAAACTGTAATCCTAAGGGACTTGAATGGCCCTCTTACACACTTTTAACATTTCCACGCAGATATATATTAGATTAAATAGTTGTATTAATGAAGAAACTTAACAAAAGTGAGCAATTGTTGTAGGTTTATGACTCAAATATATTATTTTTGTATTTTTGGGAGAAAAATATGTACTATTTTTAGTGGAACTTGGAGTTAGTGGTAAAGATAAATTAATAACACCTGATATAATTAGTGTTTCAACGAATTTTTTCTTGCAGTAACTATTTAACATTTTATATTATTTAAATATTAACACTTTAATTTCGTATATATTATACAAGACTCTATTATAAATTGAATTAATTATATTCATTTAAAGATTCGCAGAGGGACAAATATAATTATTATCACAAAAATGATAATAGTTATTTAGTTGTATAATAAAAGTATAGTTATAAAACTGTGTACTTATTCAAACTTAAAGAAAGCATAGTTTCAATAAATTAGTTTTCAACGCTCCTGTATACAATCTATAAATTATTTATTGACATTAATGAATGCAAGTTTTTAAACGCTGTTGGAAGACTAGTTCAACAACGAAATTATTTGCTGAGAGTCAGGCCTAAGTCAGATGTAGGACCTCTACAACACCTTCTTTGAGACAAGCAGAATACAATTGTCAGGAAACTGTCTTTCCGACATTTGCTCAAAATGATAATCATCATAGAAAAGTAGAATACTTAGGTCCCATTTCCGGAGATTAGGTTTAGATCATTCAAGCAATATCCTAAGTTCTTCTAGCTTATAATCTCACTTTGGGCTACAAATAAGCACAATAATTCATTTTATTTAAACATACTTTTTCCCTATTTTACAAGTTTAAATATTAATTATGCAAAATTTCAAAAACTTTATGTATAGTATTTAATCTGCATCGTTGTTTAGTTTTAAAAAACAGCGTCATACTACAGTTGTAACCTAAATAGTAAATATAATTCTTTAGATTTAATGAACAAATCTTCACAGGAGCGGACAGAACGTAACGAAAGAGTTCTCACATAGGCAAATACACATATGAATTGAGTAATAATATAATTTTTGCGCCTAAATTATAGTAGAAACTGAATTCTAGTTGGATTCTAATATTTGAGTTGGTTACCAGATGGTTTTTTTGTAAGAAATGTACTGTCCACAAACATACGTCTAGATGTGAGTTAGTAAATACAGTTTCTATGTAATCGCAATCCTGTGGTCATACCTAATAACTAAAATTTGCGATACATAGAACAAAATCACCTAAATTTGTTGACCGTTCCCAGTTACTAAGCTCAGTGACACCGTTAGAGATTTGCTCCTCATTTCATCACTTCCCAGGCTAACAATATAATGATAATATGCAAGAATACACCTTTTAACACTTTGGATAGATTTTATTTTTGTACAATGTACATTTAAAATTTAATGAATTCATCAACAGGTACGTCTTGTAGGTTAAGGTAAATGATGTAAAATTCTATCAAAATTGTTAAAAGTTGTATTATTATATATAAAAACTACATGTCGAGGCTACATGTCTAATACAATGATATTTTTAAAATATTAAATACAAAAACGTTTCAGTAGGTCGCACTTTTATGTTATTACGTCTCATATAAAATTATTTCGGACTTATTATACGATACACTTACCCTTAAGGTACATAATATTATTTACTTGAGTAAATAATATTTACTAAGTTAGAGCAATCATAGCACTAAAAGCAACATTAATATCTTGACTAAGTTAATTCTCAGAATCATTACCTTCTGTACAAAATTTCCATCTATTGGAACACTTTGCAAGAAATGTGTGTCAAAGATAAAAGTAATTAATAAACAAAACTCTTTACATAAACGACGCCATTATTAAAACACCTTTGTTGTCTTTGTGATCATCGTAACTTTAATGCTCGCTTTGTACCGGATGAAATCATCAACTGCTTCTTTTGTAGTCCAGTGGCTCATTGGATGATTGTTTTGACTATATTCGATGGCTTTATTGTTTTAAAATAAATTGGCCTAACTGTATTTGTGATTCATTTATATAAAGACAACTATATATGTTGTAGTTTCTATGATTTTCGTATAGAGGCATGGAACACAATCACAAAGAAGAAAAATATTAAAATTTATCGTAAAATAGTTTTCTACTCTTTTTATATCCGAACAAAGCGTTTTATTTAATGTATTTTAAAATTAATTAATTTAAACATTTTCCTAGGAAATATTTAATATCAGAATTAAAATTTAATATTTCAGTCAATACATATAACATGATATTGTTAAGTGTAATAAAACAGCTAAATATACATATTAATAGAATATTATGTGAGTACAAACCTAGTTTTTCTTGAATATAACTGTGACAGTTATATTAAATTGGAATATTAGTTGTTGATTTCAACTGTGTACGAAAATAATTTAGAGAAGTCTTCTGGAAATATATAAAAATATAAAACTTTGTATTGAAAGGACCAAAATGATCTGTATCTACACACTTTGGTCTAATGAGGCCTCTCTTAAACTCATCCGCAAAAAAATAATATTGACTACAAATAAATGGATTTGGTTCTTGTTGCTAACAAATTTCAGAACATTAGTTGTAAATAATAGTGTAATACAAATGTACAGCTATAAGTAACCCATTATTAATCTGTAAAGTATTTAACTGCCAGAACCGAATAGTAATTTCCACTCAATACGCTTCATATCCTTGTAGTTTGAGTATTTGTTCTAACTAAAGTGAATTAAGTAACGCGGTGTACATTTTATATTTCAAGTAATTATGCTTGCAATAGTTGTAAAAAATATAAAAATTTTAAAAATTTTAAAATCTTATTTTTTCACTAAAACACACTGTAACCTGTAGCCTATACATTAAGTATATAAATTTAGTATGATTTTCAAAATTTAACTAGTTGCTTATTATTCTTATTGTTAGTATACGGTTTACTGGTGGTTATATTTTATTTGTATCTTTTACAAAAAAGTAATACACAAAGCCTGTTTTTCAAGAGTAAAGACGATAATATCCAGAGAGGGTGTGTTCAACACTATTATTTTATATAAGAGTACACAGATCTCATCCAATACAGAGAAACAACAAGTGCATGCACGCGATCTAAGTATCTTAGTCGGGATTGTACTAGCGGCATTAATCTAAAGCTATCGCCCTAAACCGAGAATAGGGTGGGTAATATAATTCTGAAAACGCTTCATTTATGCATTTGGCCGTTATTTACTCTGATAGTGCTTCCATGTATTCTATTAAAAATTATGCATAACCAATTAAAAAGTTAATTGTTATATTTGCTGAATGGTATTCCGTTCATGCTGTACAACTTGACAATTTGATATTGTGACTAATGTCAGATTATACTGTTACTTATCGTTACAACATTTAAATAATTTGAACGTATATTATTATTGCTGATTGCTGACGTTTCTCTTCATTTTGCCCTATTTAGACGCTTGAGGTAGTTGAAAATGTAATATGCTTTCACTTATCGCCTTCATAAACTTTTTGTAATTCATGTTCTGCTATGCAAGATTGTTGTAAGTAAATTCATCTTACACACATTAAAAAAGGATTAACTTAATTAATTCCATAGTTTCATTATATTAAAAATCCAACTAAATAGATGTTTTAGCTTGGTTTTCGATCAAGTAGTCATGTAAAAGCCTTTATTTTCTTACAAAATGATTAATGTTAAACGGTAAATGAGTAAAATTTATATGGCTTACAGGTAAGTAGTTAAATGTGGCTTTGTTTCCTTCATAGATACAAAAAATGGCATACTTTCGAATGTACGTACATCCGTCCAAGCCATTAAAACGGTTTATTGAACCTATCATACTGATTAAATGACTATGCGAAACATCCTAATTTAATACATATGAAGGGTCCTTAACTTACTGTGTAATTGCCAGTATGTGTATTAGATAACTAGAACACAGCTGGGCCAGATGACTTAGTTTATGGAACAGTGGAGACCAATATGTATGTTGATTATCACACCATTTGGTATCCCTTTATAAACTGACTTAGTAATTGAGAAAATGTTATTCTTCGTTATTCAATTTCTTTGTCTTGCACCTGTAATTGTTCCCTGATTATAATTAACTTACTCGTTAGAGTTGGAAAGATTACGCTTGATGTATATACCAGCTTCTTTATCGTAACTTGAGCTTCCTCGTTCTTTCAGTAAATGGGCTATGTATTTTGTCTGCTTCTCTCTGCAGTCCTGGAATTTTGTATCATATAGTATTAACAAGGTATGTAGCTGTAAATAATTATTACAAAACTTGGTACACCACATCATATTGACTAGTATTTAACAATATCATCTCAATTATTTTCTTATTTTCCAACAATTTATCTTTACTCTATTCATTCAATGAACTATTTTAAATAATATTTTTATGTAGTTAACTAGCGGGCCCGGCGCGCTTTGCTGCGCATTTCAATAATTTTTTTGCAAAAGTTGCCCGCGGCTTCGCACGCAATTTCCCGTTGAAAACAGTACACTATATTCACTTATTCTTTTTCTATCACATTCTAAACATTGCTGAGATAATTGATAGTCGTTCCATCGTGAGCCTCTTGGGCGTATTATGAAGGTATGTACCATATTCCTGCCTCTATCTAGCTGTTACCCACGGCTTCGCACGCAAATCTTAAGAACCGAAGTCCTTATATTACTTAGTAAATTTTTTTTTTTACTATAATAAATTTTAGATTAAATTAGTTATATCTCCGATGCCACGATTGAGCTTGCTTTGTTGTCTCGATCGAGAGAATATGTACACACGGAGTTTTGAGAACCATACTTCTGTCAAAAAAAACAACTAAGGTTGATTTTATAACATTCTTTATATTTGTAGCCAACGTAAGATAGTAATTATGATATCTGCATTACTCTTCTGATCAAGCATGAGCATGGTTTATATTAAATAAATATTGCAGTTAAAGGTGAATTTTTACGTCAAATTTGAATTGTATTATCTGGATAGTAAAGTCTATGTTTAACAGTGATTGCAAAAACAGTTTAAACAAAATTTGTCGTTTCTCTTAAGCTTACTCTATGCTTTAAAACTATAAGTGTAATATATGTTTACAAAGAACAGCTGATTAAAAATTTGAAAAGACGTTAACATATGTTTGCTGCAATGCATTTCTTATGGGTATTTCTGTAACCAGTGGGGCGGAATCCTGAATCGGGAAAGGGATGGGCATAGCTTATAAACCTTCTCCGTGGAAAAATACATATACGTACAAATTTTCATCATGATCGGTCCAATAGTTCACGATTCCATAAAGGACAAACATACAAACATTCATTTATATATATATAGATTATGTTTAATTTCCTCACTGTTATAAATGCTGTCTATTCAATACAGTATAATAAATTTTTAATTTTTGAAATGTTTTTAAAATAAGTTGTAAGCAATTTATTTTTTCCTTTAATACAAAAAGATTCTCAAGTTCATTTACCTGTTTTAGCAAGAAGTGCAATTTGGATTGAGCAATTCATACATTGACGGGTGAGATAGATCCATACCAACAAACAGTGCTTTTATTTTGTGCTATAGTAAATATATTTTAATAATCATTTGGAACTTATATGTTTCGTTTTCTAGTCATAAATTAATATTGAATTATATATTTACTCATTATCTTTGCCTTACACCATTTTTAGTTTACTTTTGTTTCATTTGGTACTGGTACATCGAATACATCTGTTATCCAATTGTTATCCTTTTATATTGTTATTTAGGGGATACGCTCCCAGGTCCCAGAAATGGGTGTTGCTAAATTCGGGATAAGAGGAATTAGGTATTGTCTAAATTCGGGGAACTTAGAAGAAATTGAAAACAGTGTTACATAATCGATATAATACTTCACATAAATAAACACTCATATACACGATTTTGCGTTATGCCAAGGATAAGCCCTTAAAACAAAGAGAATACTTTCTGCCATTAGAAAATCAACAGATATTTGTCACTGATGAATGCACGTTTTGCATGGTTCTACACACGTTCGTGAACTCGGCTCTTCTCTACTTTTGTAAAGAACATGTACGAGGCACAGTCTATCCTACCAGTTGATGAAGGAAGCTGGTTTCTGTCTTTTTGTGCCTTCATCTATATACACGCTATCTTTCGAATTAGTTAACTTGGACGGTTGGAAGTGGGTTTGAAACTCCACCACTACTACGTATATTGCGATTGAAAATGGTTTACATCCATCCATTGGAAATTGATTTATGGCCCAGTTTATGACCTGAAAACAGACATCCGCTTAAACTAATATAACCATTCTAAATTATTCTTAAATACAGAATTTTACTTTGTAATACATCCTTCTCCCCTCAAAAAATTTAAAATGTAGAGCGTGTATGTATCATACAGTTTTTAAAAACAACAATATTAAATATTAATTTTGTTTAAAAATAAAGATTTTGAGTTTTTTTACCTTGCATTAAAAGGATTAAAGCGGCAATAACGTTTAATGCCTCTCTGTCATTATCAATAAGGTCAGAGTTAGGCTGCAGTGGTCTGAACTAATACCCTACATTAAACTAAGCGTTCCTCAATATCGACTCTACATTATTCCATATCAGATAATTATATATATAAGCAATATCTGAATCATAGTTTATTATTGATTTTACACCTTATCACGTTTTAATAAGTTAATAAATACAGACTGGTTTCTTCTTTTTAAACACTAACCAATAGGTTTGAGTAAATATTAAATTACACTTCATACGCTACACGACAAAAAGAAACTTAATTAGTGACGGAGGGTCTTATAGTTCAGTATATAACCTAAAAGGGAAATATTTGTTTTATTTTACGAGGAGAAACTTCCTTTCATTATGATCACTCTACCTAATTTTTAAATATAAAGTAACATGTATTTATAATATTTATAGATAAAAAACCTTTAAACACTATTGAAATATATTTTTCAAAATCGAGACATCTTTGATTTCTGAAAAAAGGGTAATAATTTACGAGTTGGTTTGTTAAACTACCAATGTATACGCTAATTTGATATTTTATTAAATAAAAAAAAATATTTTAAACTTAACTGTAATGTGGTTAAAACAATACTAGCTATACAACCAAACTGTGATCTGAAGTCTTCAGAAGTATTCAAAGGTATTAAAAGGAGGCGAGCGCACGATAAACAAGCTATCATGTACGTCACTAGATGCTGCGTAAAAGGACTTTCTGAGGTTACATGAAAAATTCATGTCTATAAATAATTTAATCAGGCTACATTTCTTACTGTATCACATCTTTAAATTTAATATTTTTGTAACTAGTTTAGTCACTATTTTTTAAGTGATTTTCTTGTGTTATTATATTTTATCCATAAGACTAATCTAAACACGTGTGCCAACGTTTAGCTAAATCCCATTAAGTGACATGCATCATCATGCAAATTGAAGAAGCTTTACTAATTGCCTTACCATTTTCCCTATAAGGCAAACTCTAGAATAATCATAGTTTTGTTTTC
Organism: Homalodisca vitripennis; assembly: GCF_021130785.1. NCBI lineage: Eukaryota > Metazoa > Arthropoda > Insecta > Hemiptera > Cicadellidae > Homalodisca > Homalodisca vitripennis. The sequence goes on along the minus strand of NC_060208.1, from coordinate 173,997,561 downwards.
CAACTTCGCGATATCCTAGAAAGGGGAAATCTTACAGACATGTTTACCTGGTGATATTGATCTGATAGTAATAATTAATTAATAATTCCTTTGTTTATTGTTAATGACATAATGTGATTAATTCATGATTTCTTTTAAAAATTTGATACTTATTATCTTTTACTAGATATTATTCTAAATTTCCCGGAATTTAAATGTGAAATCATATTACCTAATGCCTATAAGTTTATAGGTGTTATACTCTTTAGATTTTGTAATTTACATACTAATATATAGCAAGAGTTTATGCTTATCCGAGAGAACTTAAAGAGGATAAACTGTTAGCGAAACCATGCTATAATATTTTTTAAACTCTGATTATAATGTGAATGTCTTGTAAATAAATTTTATGGATTGAATTTTAAGTAATATAGGCCCTAACTATGTAAACTTTTCTATGACTTTTCAGTATTAAAAATTGCGTAATACTGTTGGGTTATCTCTTTATAACTAATGCTCCAGTTGCACATCATACAAATTCACTTTATTGTTTGCTCCTTTATTTATTTTCTACAAATGAAGTAAAAAATAATGAAAAAAGGATAAATCCCAGGAGAACATTTATATAATAACTAGCGGGCCCGGCGCGCTTTGCTGCGCATTTCAATAATTTTTTGCAAAAGTTGCCCGCGGCTTCGCACGCAATTTCCCGTTGAAAACAGTACACTATATTCACTTATTCTTTTTCTATCACATTCTAAACATTGCTGAGATAATTGATAGTCGTTCCATCGTGAGCCTCTTGGGCGTATTATGAAGGTATGTACCATATTCCTGCCTCTATCTAGCTGTTACCCACGGCTTCGCACGCAAATCTTAAGAACCGAAGTCCTTATATTACTTAGTACATTTTTTTTTTACTATAATAAATTTTAGATTAAATTAGTTATATCTCCGATGCCACGATTGAGCTTGCTTTGTTGTCTCGATCGAGAGAATATGTACACACGGAGTTTTGAGAACCATACTTCTGTCAAAAAAAATAACTAAGGTTGATTTTATAACATTCTTTATATTTGTAGCCAACGTAAGATAGTAATTATGATATCTGCATTACTCTTCTGATCAAGCATGAGCATGGTTTATATTAAATAAATATTGCAGTTAAAGGTGAATTTTTACGTCAAATTTGAATTGTATTATCTGGATAGTAAAGTCTATGTTTAACAGTGATTGCAAAAACAGTTTAAACAAAATTTGTCGTTTCTCTTAAGCTTACTCTATGCTTTAAAACTATAAGTGTAATATATGTTTACAAAGAACAGCTGATTAAAAATTTGAAAAGACGTTAACATATGTTTGCTGCAATGCATTTCTTATAGGTATTTCTGTAACCAGTGGGGCGGAATCCTGAATCGGGAAAGGGATGGGCATAGCTTATAAACCTTCTCCGTCGAAAAATACATATACGTACAAATTTTCATCATGATCGGTCCAATAGTTCACGATTCCATAAAGGACAAACATACAAACATTCATTTTTATATATATAGATGACCTTGGTTGACCACCATGCCTTACACAGTTTCATAACTTAAACATAAGTGTTTTACTAGTACACACAAAAATAAAATTATGCAATTCGTCAAAACTGATTAACGTTGATAGCTTCTAATATAAAAACATACCTAATCCATTGCTATAATTGCAATACCGTTATGATTATGTCTTTAAATTACTGTCAAAATGTAATATAATAGTAAAGTGCTATACGATGATCGATAAGTATCATTGTACTTACAAAATGTGCTTTGGTTTTAACATGTTTTATTTTTTTTAGTAATGTTTTATTTAAATGATTAAACTCCTTTCTGAATTTAAAATACCGATGGTTTTAATTTTATCAAGGGTATGTGTGGATATAGTTTATATATCTATAAAAGATGATTTATACGTTAAAAAAAGTACAAATCTCTTTACTTTACTTCAAAATTGAAATTACAACATATTCTTTACAATTAAGTATTTTACAGTAGTATTATTATTAAAATATTTTATATATATTTATTATTCTGAAGGGGCATAAACTTATTGATTATATCTTTTATAATTTTTGTGTGCGATAATTATATAAGTATCCTATTTGGTTTGAAAAAAATGCATACGAGCGGATATACATAGCGATAAAACATATAAAATGTACATATGTGTCTTACATCGTCATGACATTTATCTGTATTTCAAAAATACAGCAAATAAAAATTATGAAATCACTAAATACTGTGTTAAAACACACAACATAATCTCTTGTAGAGTATGAAGATGTTCCAGAAAAGTTAAAAACTGATGCTTGTAATGTATCCGCCCGACAGTATTGCTTGACAGCAAAAATGGTTATAGTGAACATCAAAGTCTAGCCGAACAAAAGTATATTAATAAATGAACTGTTTATTTTGGTAGATGGCTGCTCTTACAATAATCACGTTCCATACTGATTGTGAATGTTTATTTAGAATAGATTAGCCTCTCACTGTGTATTTGTAACGCATGCATATATGTTTTGAACTATTGAACTATGAAGTTTGTTTCTGAAGATTTGATATTATATTTCAAAACATTTTGTCCAATAATAAGTTATAAAAAAGAAGGTAGTGATATTGATACGAGTAATTTGGACATATATACTTCTATACTAATATAACTATTCAATAAGAAATACCGTATATTTTAAAATAGAATTATGAAATGTAATTTCTTTATTATAATATTAGTGTTGGAAGCATTCTTAGATTTTGAATTCTCCGTTCCCTCAAAATATTAACTATCCGTGACTTATGAAAACCTATCCTGTATACTATAACATATTTATCTGTTTTAAATTTTAAAAATTTTAGTTTTCTTTCTTAATCCTATACCTTTGTATCCATGGGAAAATGGCGAAGTTACAAAATAATGAGTAAACATAACGAGTAAATATAATGAGTAAATATTGCTACATAACGTCTATGTTAGTGGTAACTGTTAAGAATCCTTCATGTGTAATTACTAATAATTTAAATACTCCTTAATACGTAGTTAAGCATTGCTAAACATACAGAATAGAATAAAAAAATATTTATAGGTATCATTAACTTGAGATACACCCTTTTTTATATTTGAGCACACAAAATTAGAGACACAAGTTAGCTTAGACAGATTCTGAAAATTACATTTTTATTTATAAAATAAGACAATATTTGACTCTTAGCCCACATTTAAATTGGTATTAAATAAGTTGCCCGAGTTATATTTAGAAATATGAATTGGTTATGAGATTAATTAATTTTACTTATATTTTTATTTATAATTATCATATATTGAAGTATTTCTTTGTTTCATTCCAAATGGCACCAAACACGTGTAATGAACTCAAATCGCATACTTTCATTTTAACATAAGGAAAAAATTTCTTAATAAAATACAATATTCAAGTTAAATGTACAGTAAAAATGTATTTATCATGGTTTTATTTTTAACAGGAAATATTACATAATTTTCATTACTTCAAATTTTTTAATTATCTTGTATAAGGAGAGAAAATAAAAATATATCGATATTCTTACAAAGTCTAATTGTCTGACATTTTGTAACAAGACGTACAACATACGGAGATACAAATACTACTGATGCTTCTAATTAGGCTATGTTAAGATGTGCAGACACAAATATTAAATGTACAGCAGTTACACTAGATATGATTTATTAGAAGATTATAGCCACGAGTACTGTAAATAGACTCAAGGGGTCAGTTAGTATACGCAGAGGTCTGTATACAGGAAATTACTACGATCTCTCGTCCATATTTATAGAGTTAGGAAATAGAAGATGGTTTGGCACTTCAGACATATATCTCCATATTTGGAAAAATACGAACTATGCATTTTCTAGGAAAAACTAACTTGGTGAGTAGTTTCAAGATTCATATTTCTTGATTTCAATCACTTAAAACTGTGTTAAATAGAGTCAGAAGAAATAATTCTATTTCTTAGCAATAAAGGCTTTATATTAGGTAGAATCTTAGATACTATAGAGAATTTCTTATAATTAGTTACTAAATATGTTTTCTACATGGTTTTGTTAATATATTTCACATAACAAGTCTAAAATTAAAATTTTATTACATCCTGCATATCTGTAAGCGTATGGTTTAGTATAAGGTCGCAAGTATAGCTATTTCGTTTTAGTAAGATTTTCATTGGATTATTACAATAACGAAAACCAATATTAATTAAGAACAGACAGTGCATTTGATGAGTAATATATTTATTTCATGATTTAGTCTATCTGTAAAGATAATAATTCAATTACAAATTTTTATATCATTGTAAATTATAGATTACTATATATTAACAAATATTTAAAAGCGCTAGATCGCACAAGTTAAGCCGTTCAAATATAATAATTGTTAGTTTTGTTAGGAAACTAATTTAGCTATGTTCAATTTGTTGAATATGCAGTAATCATATACATTAAAGGGCGGGAAGTCTCAAAATACTGTGTCGTTGTATCATAGAACAATACCAACATCTCTTTATCTTCATTACAACATTACTTAACGGCTTTTAACGGTTCATTGATTAGATTAGCGTCATACATATAGACATTGAGACACTAGATCTGTGGCAAATCTTTGAAATGATTCAACACGTCTACAAGTTTTAATTTCATAACTGTAGCTGACTAAAACTTTGAATTAGACCCATTATCCATAGTCGCTTTGAGAACACAGAGAAAATACAAAAGTATAGTCCACAAAGTTGCAAAGTTCCCAAAAGGTTCAGCTGTGAGCGGATATTGAATTGCGGGTAAATGGTACATTAATGGAAACACGTATATCGGTGATTAAGAGCAAGGTTTAATACAGTAAATTTATTCAAACACTAAAAATACTTACTTACTCTTCATACTTCACAATATGTTTTATTACTGAAAAAGTTAACCCTTCCTGCGCTACGGCAATTTGGGACGCACCATACCCAAACGCTACATATACCTCAAAATCTTTTTTTCCATAAAGTCAACGCTAATGTTGTTTTTGAGTTTGTTACCATATAAAAAGACTTTTGAGGACGAAAAAAGTATATTTTTTTTACGTTTATTTAACTTATAAAACAATACAATATACAAAAAAATTTAACGAAATGTTGAACGAAATTTTACTATCGTGAATGATATTATATCATAGTATATTATATGTATAGTGTGTATATTATAGTTAAAATAAAACATTTATGGATATACAAAGATCTAAAATTAGCCATCACGGTGTTCAAGGTAACGTCAACGTGTGGTATGTCTTGAAACACGTATCCGGGTGCAGATTCGGCCGGGCGGTGCATGTTTCGCATACGTAAATGGTCTCCTTGCGTAAACCGTTGCGTGTACACACAACACATCTTCCCAATATGTTAAAAACCTATTTGACAACGTATGCATAACAGTTCCAATCGCAGTCCACGAACGAACTAAACCGGCGAGTTTATTTGTCAGTAGCGCTAGTGTCTGGCAAAACAGGCAGTGGCATGGGTAGTGCGCCGCCATTTTGCAGCTTGGAGAACAACGGGGAGGCGGGGACAACTATTACTCTGTTTTTCTAATGAGGGATTTATGCTCCAGCAGCTGCTGCACTCCACCGGCAAAACTGGGTACTACTTACTCCCAATAATAAACTCAGTGTTTAAATGCGAATATATTTGTCAACAGCGTTTTTAGCAAAGTAAAATTTGGCGGTTATATTTGTCAACAGCGCGCGAAGGGTTTTAGGATTAGGAGAAAAGTAATACAAATAATAATTAACATAATTTTAGATAGTAAAAAGCGATGTATTGTAAACGGTATAGACCTAATATCAAACAAAAATGTATTATCACTAATTAATAAACTACAAAAACTTTAGAAAATAAACAGAAATATAAAATTATAACTATATGAATTAAAAATACCTTTTGCAACGGAGAAATCTAATATATATCTAATCTGCCTGTGATGAGTGAGTAAGATACAATTGCTCCATAGTAATATACATCTCATTTATAGATAATTGACTCTTATTAGAAAGTCTCATGATTTCTGTCTATAAGTTCATTGATCCAATACAATATACTTTGCTGGATCTTGTGAGTTCAAAATTGAACATTTGAGCTCCTGCAAATTAAAACATGTACACAATTAATTTATTAACTGTCCCCTAATTATAAAAAATATATTCTATAAACATATAAATTAATATTTATGTATATAAATATAACTCAGGAACACTTTCAAACACACGTTAATTTATATAACAAAAAAATCTTACAAAAATATAAATATCTAGAAATTATTTTTAAAGATGATTCGTACTACTTTAAACAAGAAAGCATGTACTAAGCTTTATGCAAGACATTACAATCATATAATTGCAAAGTGATGTATCCTAAATAAAAACTGACAACTATGTTGGAATACGAGCATTGTGTAAGCAGAAAACAGTTAACACAATAAACCACTCTTTTATTCAACTCCATTGGTTTGTCGCTTTATGTTCGGTAACACTATCAACATTCTTATTTTTATTGCTAAGTGGTGCGAATTAATTACCAAGGTTGGATTAACGATTATGGAACTAGTTGGCTTTCAAAAAAGAGGTTAATTGTGTATTTAAAAACAATTTCAATGTTTTCATCAGTTGTAATTATTCTTGATGAAACATAATTTAACTACGTTTTCCGTAGGAAACGAAATAATATTTTCATATTATTTACATGATTATTATTCTTTGCGTTCTGTTTGAAAAGAAAAAAACTTTGTTAAAACAGTGTTTTAGAAATAGTTTACAAATTTTAACTTAGTCGACATTGCTATTCAAATAGTAAGGATTTCCATGCATAATTTTTATTCTGATATGATAAATTCATGTGTAATGTAGTATGCAATATAATAAGTATTTTATATGTATACGAAAAAAATTTATAAATACCTACTTGAAGTAATTTAATAACCTTTTCGTGTACTTCGTCAAATAACTTCATATATTCAACCACCAAGCAATAATATTACTTTTTATAACATATTCTACAGATTTTCTTTCATATACACGTGTGTCAGGAAATTACAACGTTTTGTGTTAACTCCGGAAAATAGATAACCATATAAAGAAATTATGGAAATATCATATGATCAGATACTTAAAATTTTCGAATACAGAGTCAACACTATATTTTTAATTAATAATAACTATTTTTTAATTACTATTTATGAATTACTTTCATGAATCATTTATTATAAATATTTTATATTTCATTATCCACTATGAAAGTTGAAGGCTATTTGAGTTATAGGCACCCACCTAAAGTCCCTATATTTTGTTTCATAGTGTACAATAAATAATGTATTGGTGTTTATTTCCTAAGTATATCCAAACACACGATGGAATTTTGGCATAAAATGCAAATTTTTTTGAACTGTATCTTACATTTAATTAAGGTTTACTACTATTGGAAAACACATTTCGTAAATATTCTAAATTTATATAAGGTACTTGACTTTACTCACCCGTTGTAAAAGCGAAAAATCGAAATTACCATTTATTTTGCACAAAACTAAGCGAGAGTGTAAATATAATCAGCACTACAAATAACTACCCTTTGTTGCCCATGTACATAGAATTGTACCGTAAAATACGTATTTATTTATTGTGATTTTCGTATGAATGTTAACCCACGCCACATGTATTTTTACCAATCAAAGTTTGATTCATCAATAAAAACACACATATTTTACCATTCATTTGCTGTAGTATAAAAATATATTTGTACTGAAATTTTCTCGTAGTAAGTAAGGTTACGCATAAGTTCAATGTAAAATTGGTTACTAACTCTCAGCCAATTCCCATGGAGCGACATGCAGTATCTACTTTATGCTGCTTGTGTAGAAATTAATCTTTATACAAACATTCAAGTCTATAGAATTTTCAAGATATGTGGAGATACAGAGAGACAGAGACACAAAAATGAGGATTTTCAACCCCGTGATCGATATACTTTCCTTACGTTGACGCAACAATATAACGTTTAACGACTTTTATTCTTTGATAGTTTTCATCGTTTCTCAAAAATATATTATATCGTTTTTGATCATGTCATGAGAATTTTTGAATGCTGAAGACAGTTTAATGTGAAAAAAATAAAATAGTAATTAACAAATTACTGATTGTAAGAAAAACTAAGTAAGGGTTTAAATATTGCTCAAAGAGCTCAATCCCTTTATTAGCTAAATTAAGCGCATCTAAAACGTCTTTTGATGCTCTTTTTCTCTCATCAACTTTTTGGTTTTTACTCAACAGAATATGAAATAAACCATAATAATATGTTCATTTCTTGGTATTATAGAAGAGATGAACATTTAATATAAGTAATAATAGTACAACAAATTTATAGTTAGGCATTATTAGGCAAAGTAAATTATATCATTGTTTATTTAATAATTAGAAAAATAATAATGATTTCCCATAGTAAAATTATTGATTTATTAAACTAAACATTTACGTGGTTGACTGTGGGAACTGTGCTATTATGCTTCTTTGTTCTGTTATGTATAACTAGACCGTTATGAACTTTGTATGTTCGTCCGTAAATTTAATTATTATGTAGTCACATAAAATAAAAAGTTTCTCAATATTTTTAATTAATATTTTAAATTACACCATGAATATTACTTTAACTACATTATGTGTCTAGATAATTCCAGGAGATCTTACTTTACAATGGAGTGTTATTATTGGGTTTTTCTAAAATATATATTTTTACTACATTTTACTGCACGAAAAATATTCCTAAACGAATTAAATAAAAATTACAAATATTAAATTTTGTGACACCTACTAAGACATTTCCATGTCAAACAATCAGCCAAAAGTATTTAAACAGATTTAGAATTTGAACTATGACGTGCAACAATAACTTGGTCTTGGCTAAGCTGGTCTGTGTGTTAAAACTATGCTACGATTTAGAACTCGTTTTACATAGTTGAGATAATAATTATGGAATATCGAAAAGAAACGATCTTTTAAATTGGGCATGGAATAAAAATGTTTCCTTTTTTAACCTTCACTTTCGAACTTACAATATATTATTTATAAATTAGTCATTGTACTAATATAATCACATAAGAAAACATAATTATTCCAAATATTTTTTTTATTTCTATGGAGCATTTCAAGCTCTCTACATATGTAATGTAATAAATTCATACTTTACTAAAACATTTCATTCTGGAAAACTTGTTTAAAATTTACCTAAATTATAATATCCAGCTAATAATCAGGTAATATAGAGCGAATACATCTAAATTACCTTTGCGGCTAAGATTCCATACTAAGGTATAGCAACCAAATACCAATGAAATATATTTTCTATTTGACAAATCCGGTGGTGATAAGATAAAACAAGATGAAAAATATGAAACTTAATATTTAAAGGCTTTATACTAAGGAAAATTTTCAACCTTGTAGTGGTTTAATGTTCATTTTAGTTTTAAGTACCATTTCAATGCTCACATATCAGAGATATGTAGAATAGTGTCATAATAATTCTTCTGTGTAATGAAACTTCCCTTTAACGAGAATCCTGGTCGTTGACTTGTTAATGGCTGTATAAATCAACATTATAGTTAATTAAGGTTTCTTGTGTTTTGTTTAAAATACATGAACGTCACAACCATCTGTAATTTTAGCCATTAAAGTGTTAGTTTTATTTTGGAAAGTTTAACAATATTTTTAACATACATTTACAATGAAGTTTAAGTGTTTTCGAATATACACTTGTTTATAATGTAATCTCTTAGCCAAGTTTACGATAATTTAATTTAAAATGGAACAATTCATCAGAAAAATATGTAACCAAATTATAAAACTTATAGACAGTATCAGACTGAAAAATCTCACTTTTCTAGAAAGATGTAACTGCACATACGTACCTCATGGAATAATATAAACACAAAAGGATTTTTTTGGAGACCAACTAGTCATAGATCTATACGTTTGTTTTTAAATGTCTCATTGATCTATAAAAATGGGATTTGACAACCATATGCATCATGCTCTCAAAAGACTCTTATTGTTCATTTCCTCTACTCCAAAGTTGATGATTTTTAGTTACATATCTAATATTAACCTTATAAATTTAGTGAAGTTACACGATTTGTGATGAGAAGGCATCGTTATGATTTATGACAAGATGTTTTCTTTTAGTAACAGCACGGTTTGATGTTGCTATGGACAAATTAAGAGTGAGCAGTTCTGCTCACAACTTACTTTTCGTTGTCATGATTTCGAAGCCGTTCCATTTATAGTTTATTTTCCAACCAAGCTCAGTGCATAGCTATGCATTATATTCGAAACGGTTTTATAGCGCTCAGTTGCGACAATGTTTACTTCCATTTTACAGAATGCGACTTTAAGACCAAGTGAGCGTGAAATGGTTTCAGGTCGCGGCAGTTCCTGTTCCAAGTTTTCCTTAGGCGATTGATGCTTCAACAAAAATACTGCACTTTCTACTGTTTCTAGGCCAAACGTTATCTGACAGAGGGCATTTACTGTACAGTGTGGGTGTCTGAGACTAAGGAAACAGTCCATGATCTCAATTAGTAATAAGAATAATTTATTCACATAATAGAACTTAAAGGTTTTCTGTGCAAGTCAAAACATCCGTATCAAAAGTAATTTAAAAAAAGCAACAAAACAACTGTTTACTATAGCATAAAATTTAAAAGTAAAACACAATAAATTCTTGTAAGTTATTCCTACTGCAAAAACCTAATCAAGTCATAGGTATCACGAGAGCCTCGTGGAGACTGTAAAAAGCCTTCCCGATCAAATAAGTCTTTAAATATTTTTTTTTAATTGTTTACTTTTATTTTACTTTCATTTGTATTTTGATTAAATTTGGAAGTAATTATGTACAGTTTATATAGTAAATTATGTGGATGTAATTTACAGTTTATGAGCAAAATGAAATATTGAGTTCTTGAAAAGGTTGAGTCTGAAACGGTCTGAAATTATGTTATTTACGTGTAGTGTGTTATGATCATGATTTAAAGGTGGAAAAAAGATTTTTATTTTGATAAACAAACATTGTCGAATGAAAAATGAGATGGTGGCCAAGGTAAGGATCCCACTAGATAGGAAACGCTCCATGCAGCTCTCATCTGATCTCATTCCCCAGACGACCCTCAACGCTCTCTTTTGAAGAGTGAATACTCTATTAAAGTTGTTGACACTACAAAATACCCAAAATATCTCATCTTTGACTCAAATAAGCGTAAGTAACCCAGTTTCAGTACTGAGACAAATGTAGAAAGGAATCTCAGGGCGAATGTAGCTGAAGTTAGCTGCTTCGATAATGTATTTATATGAGTATTCCATTTCATGTCAAAATAAAGATAGAATTTTTGGTGTACACAGCACATCCTTTAAACAAAACAATAATTTAAATATATATATATATATATATTTAAATTATAGTTCACATCTTTCTTCTATAGGTTAGGCTGGTTTACATCTTTCAGTTAAACCTACAATGGGTACAGAAAAAGCTTATGTATCACTAAGTCATATTAATTTACATCCCTATGGATGCCCTGTAAGATATAGCCTAAACGTAAAAGGGTACTTTTTCTTGCCCGGTTTGACTAGAGAGGCTGTAATATAACCTTCCCTTCTTCTAAGGTACATGATATAGTGTCTGGTATCCCTCCCAGAATCTCAGGAGTCGGTCCCTTCCTCCAACCTCACACATTCTGAGTATCCTGTTACTCTTGAAGCAAGCGAAAAGGTTCTTTTAGTACTGAGGGGTTTCCTCAGAGAAGGAAATTCAAAATTCCTTAATTCAAAACACAATACCCAAAAGAGAGTTTTAATATCGTGGTTCGGAAAAATCTCCAAAGTTCACAGTTCACAGTTTTGACTTATTGCAAATGAAAAAAGTACAAAAATCATCCCAGAACATGATCCGAGCAGCCAGATTTGCCAGAAGAAAGAATAAAATAGACCAGGATGAGAAGCTGGCAGATGATCCAAACTAAGGTGCAGGGATGTTTTATGAAAGCCGCACCCAACCTATGGTAAGATTTCACTTTAACGATAGATTCCCAATACTTTCGTTTTTATTGACGGAGTTAGATTGTTCTTTTTGGGGGGGAAGTTTTTACGGCTCATTATTTTGCATTTATGAAACCCGAGCCGTCATGTTTTGTCATGAATTTTTATTTTAACCCGGTATAAGAATTTATAGCATAGTTCAAAATGGTAGTATATTGAAAATAATGTTGTTAAGAATTGTTTTTATTTCCATATCCTGATATTATTAATTAATAGGACTATTTTTAAAGTTTATGCATTCTATATTGCTGCTAAGTTACACTTAAGATATGGAAGTTTTCATTCCGTCCAAATTTTTTGGTATTTATCAAGTTTTGAAAACAATTGAATTTTAACCTTGCCAGGCAATATAATTATTGTTTTGAGGCTGGCAGCCAGGTTCTATTTAAATATATAGAATGCCCTAATATATACCTTTAAAATGTATCGTATACTGTTTTATATGTTTGCGTTAAAATAAATTGTAATATATAATAATAATAATTGAGAACCATTATATGAATATACATCCAAACATAATCTATATTGTGATTTCCTCAACGATTGTCACAAATAGAGTTAGATTTATATGATGCTAAAGAAAACCATGTTGTATGTGACACAAAGGGATATACAGCTGACCTGGACAACCAGAGCACATAAACACACCAGTGAACTGCACAGTGCACACACACCGGGCACAGACACTGTGTGTTCATGCTGATTGGCCGAGAACATGAGGCCATAAAAATTACCAGTGAGCTTTGACTCAAATAAGCTAAAAGAGTTATCTGTAACATGTATTACGATGATATATGTATGCTATATAAACAGATCACCCTACAGTTCCCGCAGAACTGTACATTTTTCCACCAAACTTAAAATGTTTTATATAAAGTTCAAGCTCTTAATTACTTTTTATGTGTAACTCCAAAAATATACTGAAATAATAATATTAAAAAAAAAACTAATTCTAACACTTAAATACTTAATATTCTTTACGGTAAGAATTATATTCCCAAGTAAATGCTATGTTTTGATTATTAAACTAAACTGAGGATTTATAATCTATTTGCATTTTTATACAGATTGTGTTTTATGTCCTGGCACACCTGGATATAATTAAACGGCCCGAGATATCTATGTGAAACCTTGACCCTACCTATTATAACATATTTTTTTTATTTTTCAAGTTGTTGAAAATTTTGCCCCCCTTTTCTAAAGGGGGATAAAGGGGGCAACTAAACATTTTCAAATACAAACCCCTTATAATTTGACCTCTCATAACCTCTCATCATTAACACAGTAATTCTTTCAAACTCAGAATTCTCCATGTAGAAATAAAATAAGTAACACTATTTGTCAGAAAAATAACCTTAAACTGATGTTGTTTATAGCAACTTAACCAATCAGCTGGTTAAATGCAAGTGAGTAGTAAAGAGAAAGTAAACAGCAGATTGTTGCAGCCGGTAAGATAAGAAGAAGGAAAATTCCAAAGCATGTTGACTCATGTTACGATAAACAGGACAAGACAGTTAATGATTGAATGCTGTCTCAAGTTTTTACACACGTCTAGCACCCTGTCAAACAGCCGAAGGTGAACAGTTTGAACACCTGCTACATTAAAACAGGTAACTGAATTTATAATTTGCGTTAGTGTTGACTCATGTTACGATAAACAGGACAAGACAGTTACTGATTTTATTATTGTAAATTTGTCATAAAATCTGTTAAAATAAACGTAGAGACCTCTAGTTTGCATTATTGGATTTCTTTTTTTATTCCCTTTAAAATGCAGGGTCACATGATAGGGGTTTGTATTTGAAAATGTTTAGTTGTCCCCCTTTAGAAAAGGGGGGCAAAATTTTCAACAACTTGAAAAATTAAAAAAAATTTTATAATAGGTAGGGTCAAGGTTTCACATAGATATCTCGGGCCGTTTAAATTACATCCAGGTGTGCCAGGACATAAAACTCACTCTGTATATATTTTTAATAAACACCAAAAATTATCTAGTTTTATTGCTTTGACATAATTGTTTATTGATTGCAGATAGTTTATATAGAAACATATTGATAAAATATTTTATATTTATGTATATATATTATGCCAATAGTAATATGGAAATATAATTATACTTGATACAAGTATAAAATAAAATAAAGTTGCAATATGGTTATTCAAGGCTGGAAAACAAATTTAAACAGTCTGTTGTTTGAAAAGAAAAACCTTTGGATAACTAAGTCCACCTGCAGCTGATGGTGCCCGTTGTATAATTTTATTGGCATACTTTATATCTAGCTTCTGTATTGTCAGGTATGCCTTACGTAAATGGTGCTCAGGCGTCTCTACTTTCAAAACTCAGCGTACTTCAGTGCACCCGCTCTTGTCACAGAAAATACGATGGTTCAATTGTTCTGTTAATAATTCCCCACTTTCAACATCACGAATCTAGAAAATACACTTTAGAACGTACCATGAAGGAAAAACCCCATATTTTCCAGTTGAATTTTGTTAGGTTTGCATTGTAAAATGAATAATGTGTATTTCAAAATTAATGTATGGGCTTTCATAGTATCTCTACTGTTTTGCAAATACGACGGTTAATGTTTTCCTGAGGACTAAAAGTGTTTTTAATTCAAATAGTCAATGTTAAATATACATTATACCCATCTAAACCGAAATATGAATTTTAATAATATGTCCTTCATGGGATATAAAAATGTTAAGCTATACAGTACAGAATACAACTTACTTTTGATTTTTTATGTGGATACGTTATTCAGTGATCTTTTTATCTGCAGTACGTAGGCTATTTCAATCACCTTTGACTCTCAACTATATGTTTGAGTTTTTTAAGGACAACTCAAGTTAATACCTGTGACATCAGTAAGTTAATCACCACAAAATTACAATGTAACTTTTTTGGTATATTTAACGTTGTATCTTAAGATATTTTGAAACTTGCAACTCTCGGAACGTAGAGTAAATGTTTTTACATGAACTATTATAAATGGCAAACCTGGTATATTATAATAGTAACAATTCCTAAATGTAGTATATACATTTGTTTCCATTTATTTAATTTTTAATATATATCTCTTCACCATATAAATCACTGATTGTAATGCTTTAAACGGCTTTTAAATTATGAATATAAAAATACGCTCTTTTGTATCAGTAAAATTCACTAATTGTATAAATTCAACTGTATTTGTACTTGTATAACTATTTAACAACGGCATATCTTTGTACATCATTATGTATTTTGAATCTGATTTATTTTTTAATATAGCAGAACGAGTGTAATCCAGCACTCTCAGTTAAATGATTTATAGTGACCAAAAATATAAAATACTATGGTACAACAAAAGTGCACTCGTAAGGAACTTTTTAATTTAGCGGTCCTCTTACTAACTATTAGCATTTTTATTCAATTTTTATTAGATTAACAAGTTGTATTAGTTAAGAAATGTAATATAAGTCAGTGGTTATTTATGGGTTTATGATCCAAATATAATATTTTTTAATTTTAGGAGAAAAAATATATTTTAGTAACAATTCGGGTCAGTGGTAAATGTAAATTAGTTAGACCTGAAATTATTAGGATTTTAACGAATATTATTCCTGCTATAACTATTTAACAGCGAAGATTAATTTAATATTACCAATTGAATTTCATAAGTATTCATACATGAGTATTCAGTATTACATAATTTCTTATGAATTGAATTAAATATATTCATTCAATTTCATAAATACTTATAAATCATGTGAGCCTATTATCAATATAATTAATTATACTTATTAGCATATGGAACATATATCATTAATATTATAAAAATAAACATAGCTATTTAGTTATATAGTAAAAATATAGTCAAAAAACTGTATACTTATTCAAACGTAAACAATTAATTTTCAAATCTCTTGTTTAAATCTTTAAATTATTGGTTCAAATTAATGAATCCTAGGTTTAACACTGTTGTAAAAATAGTTCAACAGCGAAAATATGTGCTGAAGGTCCTGCATAATTCGGATGTAGGTACTCCACTGCACCTCGAAACTGGAAACTGTCTTTCCGACATTTGCTCAAAATGATAATAATCATACCAAAGTACAGTATTTAGGCCCCATTCTCTGAAACTAGGTTTAGATCATTCAAACAATATATCAATTTTTTAGTTGCTTACCATCTCACACGAGGCTTTAAATATGCACAAGATTTTCTTCAAGCATTCTTTCTCCCTATATCACAATTTTAATTCTCAATTGTGCCACACATTCCAAAATATAGGTATAGTATATAATTTGCATTCAAATTTAGTTAAAAACAGCATTAGTAACGCGCATAATAAAAATAATGCTTTATATTTAATAAGAAAATTTTACAGGACTAACGAAATGTAACGAAAAAGTAATTGCACAGGCCAGAACACAGACTGGGTGACTACCATATTAGTTTTTGGCTCGAAAATAAAAACATTTATTCCTTGGTCAAAGAGGAACATGTCTGCTAGGTTTTAAGACCTTTCTATCAAGATGTATCCCTTAAATGGCAAGGGAACTCCGGCAAGATAACAGTGGATTTTGCTAGTACCGTTGTCACATCGGAAAGCTGGTCTTATTTGCTGAGCGTTCAGCTAATCATTTCCTGCCAGTTGCTGACGAAACCGATTTCTATCTGTATGCACGATATTGTCGAATAGTTAGTCGTAAAGGCTTAAACTTGTGTGTAAAAGTTTACTATTTATGCTATCAATACATAACTATTGATTGTACATATCGGTTATTTGTTTAAACTGTGATAAAAAGAAATATTACGGTGAGTTATATATTTTCATAGGATGTTATAGTATATGAAAACCGTGCGTTGTAAAATTCACACAGTAAAAAGATTTTTCCTCACTAAATAATTATCAAGGAAAAGATAGTAATCTTGAAACAAGTCTTAAATAATAAATTTATTGTAGTAGGTTTTCTATTCATGACTTTTAGTGATACAAGAACAATATTTAGAACTATTTAGCTATTAATGGTATTTATAAATTCGGTTAAAATATTCAAATAACGTCTATTGGTTTCGGTTTCCTACTAACTTTTATCGA
This sequence comes from Homalodisca vitripennis, assembly GCF_021130785.1. Lineage (NCBI taxonomy): Eukaryota > Metazoa > Arthropoda > Insecta > Hemiptera > Cicadellidae > Homalodisca > Homalodisca vitripennis. The sequence goes on along the minus strand of NC_060208.1, from coordinate 173,980,320 downwards.
TTACTTACATGATCCATTCGGAATTTAAATATGGATTTAATTAAAAATAATAAATTAAATAGTACGAAGTAACATTATTATCAAAATAAAAACATAAAAAATTAATATTCTAGACAATGAATCCTTTCCAGAATAGAAGTTGTAATTAAATATTAAACTGATAAATAACGAAATGTTTCTTAAGGAAATAATTCAACAACACATTTCACAGACTGAGAATACTAAATAACAATTCAACTTTAATTATGGAACTATTTTATTATTAAATTTTATTAGCATACAAATACCTTGCGTTTAGTGTATTAATGCTGTCGTCGTAGTATTGTTGTGTATAAAATATTCAATAAATATTAAAATATAATAATTTGTTTTGATTTCTTCCTTTTGATATTAACTTTAATTTTATTTAGTAAGGAATGTGTTCACATAATCTATTGAAATAATATTCTTATGTTAGTAATATTACTAATATAATATAATATTTTATCATTTAGTTAGTGAAATTTGTTTTAGCGTATACGATTACAACTCTATTATTTTGCGTTAGTATTTATAGATTAACTTTACCACGGAAACTATTAAAATAAAAATATTCCTTCTAATCTTTATTTAAAACTTGTAATAAAATGGTAATTTATTTGTGTATGTGTTCTGATAAAAGACTCAATAAATTGCTTTTATTAGAGAAAATGACAACTAATTTAAATGGATTAAAATTGCATTCCATTTTATATCTCTAAATTGATAATGTCCCCCCCCCAACGAGATCAATTATTTAATAACCTGGATTGAAAGACTAATAACGAAGTGAATTTCTGTTTTATTTTTCATTTAACATTTTAATTAAGTTCTGTAATTTTGTATCATATAATCAATGTTTAAATATTATAGTCATAGGATTATTATTATTATAACTATAAACATAGCATAAGTAATACAAAGGTACATAATTGTAAATACATGTGTTTCTTTCACCTTTACTCTAAATATACCGGAAAGAGTTTTTATAATCTGTTATAAATATTAGGTTAAAACAATTTATCATACGTAAAATGACTGTAAATCTCAGACTCATTTTTATATTACTTCAGTTTTTATTATCTCTTAAAAATCTCATTTATACTCTCCGTAGTTATAAGAGAAGTAAAAATATCCAACATTTAACTGACGTTATTTTATAAATATATAATAATATATCAACAATATTTCAATTGAAATGTAGCAAGAAGATAATTATTTATATACCTAATGCAAAGCCTACTAGCAGAAAATCTAAAATATCTAAATTTACTACACACTTTTCACGATAACATCAAACATTACAGTTTAACATCAACTTTTAATATGGTAATTGAGTTTTATATGATAAACTCTGGTTGAATTCTAATATTTCTGTTGGTTTGCCAGATGATTTGTCGTAAGAGAGGAACTGTCAACAAAAATACGTCTAGATGTGTTTTAATAAGTACAGTTTCTATGTAATCGCAAACCTGTGATCATACATAACAACTAACACTTACGAGACATAGTGCAACATTACCTAACTTTGTTGATCGGCCCAGTTTCTAAGCTCAGTGACACGGTTAGAGTGTTACTCTTCATTCCATTGCTTTCCAGGACAACACTGTAAAGATAAAAAAAATATTAAATAAAAAAGCATTTCTTAAGGTCCCACTTCTACGCCTCATAGAAAATGATTTCTCACTTCTTATACAATTTACCTTTGAGGCACGTAATATTATTTACGCGATTAAATAATATTTACTAAGTTAGAGCAATCATAGCACTAAAAACAGCTTTAAACCTTGAAAAAGTCATTTCCAAGAATCATTACCTTCTATACACAATTTCCAACAATGCTTTACAAGAAATTCGTGTCAAAGATAAAAGTCATTATTAAACAAAACTCTCTACATAATCGACACCATTATTCCAACACCGTTGTTGCCTTTGTGCTCATCACTTTAAGCTCACTTTAGTACTGGCTGAAATCATCAAATGCTTCTTTTGTTGTCCAGTGACATCAGTCTATGATTGTTTTGACTATATTCGATGGCTTTATTGTTTTAAAAGTAATTGATGTAACTTTATTTGTAATGTCTTTATATCAAGACACCTAACACACGTTCTAGTTTTTAAGATTTTCATATAGAGACATAGAACACAATCACAATAAGAAAAAAAAATATTAAACTCTATCGTAAAATGGCTTTGCACACTTTTTATACCAGAATAAAGCCTTGTAATTGATTCATTTTTAAATTAAATTTTACTTTGTATTATTTAATATCAGTATTAATATTTATTATTAACAGATTTAACATTTTATTATTAGATCAATATTTAAAGACATAAAACCAAGTATTTAATATAACTGTGACAGTAAAATTTTATTTGAATAGTAGTTGTTAATTTCAACTGTGTACTAACATAATTTAGATAACTCTCCTGGTATAAATATTAAAATATAAATATTTGTATGAACAACAACAACAAAATTATCTGTGTTTACACAGTTAGGTCTAATGAGTTGTCTCTCATACTCATTCGCAAAAAATAACATGACCTACAAACAAATAGATTACATTTTTGTTGCTAACAACTTTTAGAAACTTTATTTGTAAATAATAGTGTAATATATATGCACTGCTGTAAACCATTCATCTGTCAAGTATTGAACTTCCAGAATAGACTAGTTATTTCCACCTAATAGGTTTTATATCCTTGTAATTTGAGTATTTTTTTCTAGCTAAAGTGTATTAAGTACCGCAGTGACCCGCAGGACACGCATCAGTGTAAACTCATTTGGCGTCACAGCTCTTTGGGAGCGTGTAAGCTAATGACGGATTTTGAACAAAGCAATTACACTTTAATTAACTTTGCTGTGGTAGAACTGTACAAAGTGATTTATATAGTATATTATACATATAATCATTTTCACTAAAAGTCATTACATGTGGTATGATATATTATTATGTACTTTCTTTCCTAACAATATCCAATCAAATCTGTTGCTTTATATGTTTAATCTAAATATATGTAGCAGATGATAAAATCCATTTCAGGAGTAATAATATTTATCACTGTGGTGAATGTTAACTTCAATTCTCCACCGTTGTCGAATGAAATCTGTTTCTTTATATGTTTAATCTAAATATATGTAGCAGATGATAAAATCCATTTCAGGAGTAATAATATTTATCACTGTGGTGAATGTTAACTTCAATTCTCCTCCGTTGTCGAATGAAATGTGTTGCTTTATATGTTTAATCTAAATATATGTAGCAGATGATAAAATCCATTTCAGGAGTATTAATATTTATCACTGTGGTGAATGTTAACTTCAATTCTCCACCTTTGTCGAATGAAATGTGTTGTATTATTTCAAATTTTCCTGTTGCATTTCAAGTAAATACGCTTGTAATAGTTGTACGAAAGTATTAAAATTATAAGATCGTGTTACTTTTATCACAATACACTGTAACCTGATTTATAAGTAGTATTTAAATTAATTACGGTTTAACAATTTTTACTTTGGTTGCTTGTTATTCTTATTGTTAGCTTTTGTGTTCATATGTATTTGTATCATTTACAAAAAGCAATACCCAAAGCCTGTTTTTCAAAAGTGAAGACAAAATATCCAGAGATGGTCTGTTCTACACGATTACTTTATAATAATATACAGATCTCACCCAAGACAGAGAAATATTATGTGCATGCACGCAATCTCAGTCGGGATTGTGTTCGTGGCGTTAATCTTAAGCTATCGCCCCAGACCGAGAAGGTTCTCCCTAACAGATAAGAAGTCCACATGTTAGGCTAGATAATCTAACACTGATAACCCTTCATTTATACATTTGGCCGTTTTTTACTCTAATATATGCTCACATGTTTTCTATTCAAATGTATCCATTATTAAAGTGTGATGTTGACGACACTGAATTAATTTCGAATGTTCTTGGGTTCGATATCAGACGATATGATGGAGTCTAGCCCAGGTTAATCAGGTATTTATTATAAAAAATTCCTCTTGGTTGACAGAATAAAACAATATACATTATGTTTTGAACAATTTGAAATTAATTTTGAATTTAGTAAAAATTTAAAGATTAGAAGTTTAGAACGGGAGAGAGACCAATATCACACGAGCTTAACGCTTTCACAACTCCGGCACGACTGCTGTGAGAACAATGGACTTCCACCCAGAGTGGCGTTGTCCCAGACTCTAACTCAGCAGATTCAGCACATTCCTGCCTGTTCACTGGAAACTAACTGCGCAAATCCTCTACGTATTGGAAGTTTCCAGGGTTACTGGTGACAGACCTGGACTTACAATCCATATATTAAGTTATATATCTTCCACCCCTACAGTTTTTGCCATAAACGGCTGACTGCATTATATTTATTTTCATTATTACAAGTAAATCATTTAATATTTTGTAGAATACAAAAATGTATTACTGAAATTTTAATGTTTTAAATTAGTTGATTGAGACCGTATAAGATATTATCGGTATGACCTTACGACTATATGTTGGGGTCGTCACAAATTAAATAATAAATTGTTTTATTTTTTTAATATTGTTTCGACGATTCTGTAGTAACTGGACCGTTTGGTATTATGACTAATATTAGATTGCATTGCTACTAATAACTTAAACGTGTATTATTATTACTACTTTTTAATGTTTCATCTGAATTTGTAACTAAACGCTTGAGACATTTAAATAATATACCTTGATTTCACTTAACGCCTTCATCAGATTTTTGTGAATCAAAATCCTAATACACCAGATTTTAGTAAATAAATTATTCACAATTTGATTTAATAATTTGATTAATTACAATTTCAAAGAATCAGATGTTATAGCTCGGTTTTCGATTAAGTATTTGTATATACTTCATATACTATATGAAGTATTTGTATATAAGCCTTTACTTCAAATATTATTATTGTTATACGGAAAACAAGTAAAATCTATATAGGTCACAGGTAATTAGTACTATGTGGCTTTGCTTTCTTCATACATAAAACATAATTGACATACTTTTAAATGTACATCTGTTCAAGAACACGAGACAATAAAATAGTTTATTGAACGTATCATACTGATTAAATGACGCACTTGGATTATGCAAAACATGTTTCTTTAAAACAGGCTTGCATATTGTACTTTTACTACAATATGTAAAAAGGTATTAATTTACTGTGTAATCACCAATAAGTTTGACTTAGATCACTAGAGACAGATGAAGAGCACAGCTGAGCCAGATGACGTAGTTCCAGGACCAGTGGGAAGCCAATATATATGTTGATTATCACACCATTTGGTATCCCTTTGTAATCTTACTTAGTAATTGAGAAACTTTTGTTCTTCGTAATTAAATTTTCTTGTCTTGCACTTGATACCTATTTATAATTAACTGTTGTTCGTTAAAGTTGGCAAGACGTTTGATATATAAATATATATATATATATATATATATATATGTGTGTGTGTGTGTGTGTGTGTGTGTGTGTGTGTGTGTGTGTGTGTGTGTGTGTTTTAACCTATTTTAACATTTACTTTTTATTTTTTAACTACGTATTTTTAATTATTTGGTTATTTACTTGTATATTATCTTTCTTTGTTAATATATATTTTTAAAATTTCCACAGCATCAGCGCAGGGGCTTATATTACGACGACCTTTTTACTCATTGACGCTAGATTATATTCCTCGGTAAGAAGAATTGTTCTACTATTTTGCATAGCTTTCCACGGGCTACAGTCATCTACACCATTGTTTAAATCATCCTCCATTCCTTATATCATGTCCTATCCATAAAGCATTTTTTTATTATGCCAAAGGTTTTTTGGGTATTTTGTTTCAGAAATGTAAACAATAAAAGTTTAATTTACTGGCTCAAGGGCCAAAATATTCGGGTAGACTACTGTAGCAGTTCATAAGACTGTATTATAGAAATTTACCGGCGCTGAACTAAGTGGTTACTGAAAGCTTCTTTATGTAAGTTACATTAAATCTGAAATTATCTTAGGACCCGGTCTCTAGCAACTCCCAGCGGTTGGAAGTCTCTTGTTCTCTTTGTGTAGATCCTCGCACAGATCAGTGGGCCATTAAGACGGGCAGAATAACGCACTAAAGAGAATGCTTCAGGAGTAGTCATGAGTTGGTATCTGAAGAAATGTGGAACTTATCGCTGTGGGAGGGGGGATTAAAGTTCACCTCGTGTGTGTACTAAAAACAGCAATGTTTGCTAACATTACGTTCCATCTTAATAACTTCAAATTTTTTAATAACTATTATTTAAGTTATTATTGACATATTTTTTAATGTGAACGTAACACGATGTTTACGGAAGTTTGCCACAGTTTTAAGTTACAAGAGTCAGAAAACTACGTTTTGAGATCTGCAATCTGATTTATAAATTAGTAGCCTATCATAAAACTAGAATCTTGGTTTTTATATTTACAAATACACATGTAGGTTACCTTAGAATTAATTTTTCTTTTACATGATATTTACGGCTGAACAAACTGAATCTCTTTCAGAATGTTCAGATTTATTTGAGTTATGAAAATAGATAATTTTTTAAGAAAAACATTGATTAAAAAAGGCGTTCTCTATAGAAACTGAATGAGGGAATACTTAAGTAACGGTTTAAATATTACTCAAAGACCTGAATCCTCTTGCTAGCTAAATTAAGCTTGCCTAAGCCTTCTTTTGATACTCTATTTCTTTCATTGTGTTATTCGTCCTTATAAACATCGCATTTCTTCAACAGTGTATACAATTAAATATAAAAATATGTATTTCTTGTTTTGTATCAGAAAACATTTTTGCAATCAATTAAACTAGAGAACAATAACTATCTAGGTATAAAACATGTATTTAAGGTATTCAAATGGTTGTATGTGTATTTATGTTGTTTAAAATTAATCAAATAACAGTGATCTTACATAGAAATACATTTTGTTGCTTAAAAAAAGATATTTAAGTAATTCAATTAAAAAAACGGTATTACGTCTCATTTTTCAGTAATGTGTAGCTTGACCGTTAAGAATGTTTGTCTGCGTCACAAAAACCGTGTGTGTTTAAATATACAACACAAACTATTCAACTATACTATTTAATAATCTTATTCAATAATTGTGTCTTACCATTAGTATCAGTTAATATAGAGTTTATACTTGATAATTTGTTAGTTATAAAACTCTTTATTTAAGGGGAGGCTGGAATGAGGTAAACCACACAAGAAAAGTAAACCATTATATTTTAGGCGTCGCATTAATATATTTAATATTAGTATTCAATATTCATATTGATTTTTGTTGATTTATATGGTTGATATAGTGACCCAAACAATAACTAAGGTGGGGAATAAAATATTCCTACTTGAATTAGTTATAAACAAGCTTAGGCCAGCATACTCTGTTCGCAGCAATATGCTATTCAACAGCAATTAGCTATTATATTCGTCCTTATGGCAGATAACTAAATAAAACCACTCAAATCAGTTAGAAACATATAAGCAATAATAACAAGAGATGCTGGACGTTAAAGGATTAGACATTGCACTATATGTAATTTACACACAGGTTGACTCCTTAGACAGTACGGCACTTAAATCTCACAGCGGTTCTTGTATAAATTGATTATTCATATACTTTACTATTTATAATAACGTTGTAATCAATCCGTAATGTTGATTTTGCTTTAGCTCATCTTCCTCATGGTGCAGCGTCTGAAATCAGACGCTGTTGTGGAGTTGACTCCTGAAAGTTAGAGTCATGTTTGTCTGAAGAGATCCAAAAAATGCGGGAATAAGCTCAATATACTTTGCGTCCCCTTGACATTAAAGACACTTAGAATACAAAATATGTTATCTAAGTGAATATACTTCAAACATGAACCTAACTTAGCGTGACTAGAGCAAACTACGTAACTGTGTCATTTGTATTTTTTAACTAATAATAATTTTACAATAAATAAAATTTTTAAATCTTAAAATTAATCGTTATGTAGATGATCATTTCTGCAATATTATATAATGTGCAATTTACCTTTAAGACATAAAATTACAATCCCTTACTCACAAATAACTTCATCCAAAATAAAATTTACTTATCTCATCAAATTCAACTTATACATTGGTACTATACTTGATCGTCGGACCTGAGTCCATGAAGTTGAAAGGTATAGTACAAATAATAAGGTACAACTTGTGACAAATAAACTGCATTAATATTTCTGAATATAAGTAAAAGTAAACAATTTTAACTAAAGCAAATGATGTAAATAAAATCTAAAGTTTTTCCAAATAAAATATAACAAAACATAAAAAAATATGTCTATATGTAAAATTTATATCTGTATATTTTAATAAATAAAGCTTCTTTATTAGTGCAAACACATTACGTCTATGAAATATTCACATCCTGAAAGACAAATACAAACGATTAAAAAGGAGAAGAATACACTCACGGTTCTCTCTCCATTTCTGTTTCTCATCTACTCACTTTCTCTCTCTATTTTTCTCCCACTTTATATTGATTTTTCACTCTTTCTCACTTCTCTCATTGTCATCTACTCACCTCACAACACATTGTGGGGTTTTTTAAATGCTACTTTCATAATCGTTTGCTGAGTAATCTGCAGTGACTGGATTACAGCAGAAGATGCTACACTCCTTGCCACAATACCGTACTTCAGAAGTGAATGGACATATGCGTAATAACGAGTTTTTAATTCACTTAAATCTAGAACCTGCAATAATCAAGCAAAACCATTATCGAATTTTTTCTTAATTTACTGCTTGTGTCTTGGACATGTGCTATGTGCTGCCCATGTGAAACTCTTGTCAAAGATAACACCCGCGTATAACTGATCAACCGTTCAAACTTGCACACACTGACAGTTCACTGACTCACTTCCACAAGTGTGTAATCTTAGTGAAAGATCTAAGGATCACTCAAGGCGCGGAGAGACAGGGCCATATCTTTGATTTTACTGATATAACAGTCAGGTGATTTGGTCAAACCAATTCTCAACGGTGAGCAATCTACGTTCATCAGTGCGGTACACCGCCTCCCAGGCCCTTCCATAGAAGAGAAGCCTAATACACAGTCGTATGCATAAAGATACATCTCATCTTTTTCTAAATTCACTCTTCATAAAGTTGTTCATATACACGAAGAACAACAATAAACGTAAAGTGTTTTATTGTATAAAATATTTTCTCCTTCTTATATTTCCGCCTAGTGATATCTTAATATGCCTAGATTTGTTATCTGATTTTTACCATTATTTTTTAGATAAAATCAGACTAACCTTTAGGTTGAAAGCAATACAAAAGTGGTAATATGTGTACTTGACAAGATGTGTAAAGACATTTAAAAGTGTATATTCTCTCTGAGGTTATGATAATGTGAACATGGACCGTGTCCCCAATGTAAGCACTGGACTCAGTAAGCTACACAATAGTATAACCTGTTAGACAATGTGAAAGCCGCCTGTAAGGATGTGATCCTTAGTCCTTAAAAGGTGGAGACTATTACACAAAAGAATCATCACTCTTCAAACAGATATGTTTCTATTTACTTGTTACAATATTACCGGTACAAAGGTCATCTAGTAAACCTCATGGTAGCTAATTTTAAATATGTGGCTGAAGTCTTAAGTTTACAATCCTAAATTTTGCAATTACTAACTTTACTGTATAATTTCCTCGCACATCTTATACACAGAAAAAGACACAAACCGATCTCACTTGTGTTTGCAAACTCATGAAAATAAATAAAAACTGAATTCTTTCTCAAATAAAATAAAGTATTTACTTTGTTTTAAGTGAATTCACCTTAGAATATGCAAACAATAAAATACAATAGTGCTAACTATATAAATAAAAAAATTAAAAGAATCCAGTTATAACGTTATATTCGATAAAATTCTCGTATTTATACGTGGCAGATAAGTAAGCGAATTGGCAGACACTTCTTATCTACTACTCATAGGATCTATACTCCGTACGTCCGAGTTTTCATCATTAATCCCAATCAAAATAACACAGTAAAACAATAACAGTTTAGTTTGTTATGGAAAATACATTATACAGTTTGGAACTGGTGGGAAAGGCCTATGCAAAATCTCAGCCTATAGCACAAGTTCTTATGTCTTTCTATTAACAATAGGACTTTGTAACGGGTAAAACAATATTCAGCTTTGTTGACCCTATATTATGCATAATAAATAGCTCCACTAAATTTACATTGCACATTATTTTAAAGCAATTTATAACTAATGAACATTTTAATTACGTAAGAAATACTTCAACATCGAAATAAATTAATAGTTGCCCAAAAGTTTTAAAACCACACAAAATAAATGAAAAATTTTATTTCCAATTAAGTAGCCGGTATTTAAATTGCATCAGATAGGTTATTACGGGCATTAACATGAATGCCTCTCGGCCGTTAGCAATGTCAGAGTTAAACCAGCACCAGTCTAGGCTAATACCCACATTAAACTAAGCGTTCCTCAATATCGACTCTACATTATTCTATACTAGATTATTTACTTTCAAGCTCCTGAAAAATCGGGGAAATATTTTAATACCGTTTGAAATTGAATCACAAAATAACACGTGAAGCTAAAAATATAAGTTTCTGGTTTGTACTTAGCTATGATTTATTAAAAAATTATACAGCAAAGTGCTTAGTCAGTGAATAAAAATATAGTTCTAAAGGTAAAGAAAAAAACTCTGACGACGAGCTCTAGTGACAATCCATTTAATAATTAATTATGACATGTCGTACAATCTTAGCACATACGAGTAAAGACTTTCAAAACTTTTGGGAATATATTATTCTGTGTCAACTGAATTGATTAACCAATTTTTTCAACTGTTGATAGTTGTAATAAAAAAATTTTATTCATTGTAAATAGGTTAATAATGAACTACACAGTGCGGGTTTTGGGACAAAAATATAATAGTTTTTAAATACAATTAGCTTAACTGTTGATAATTGTATTAGAAATAATTATTAATTAAAATTAGGTTAATAAACTACACTTTACGTTTTTTATAGGGTTTACGATTTTTTATTGGGCAATTTTTGTTTAAAAAAACCACGCAATAACTGTTATAAATCGCTAATATGTGAATAATATCAATAGCCTAATTTATTATAAAAAATGTACGTAAAAGATGACATAATCACTCTGTTTTAATTATTTAGATTTCAAATCATAAATATAAGACTGTGTTTCTTAAAAACCGAGATTTTTATCACGGATACTGTTCTAGTTAATAATATTATTCACTGTCTTTTGTTGGTAACTAGTAAATCCCAAGAAATAAAAAGTTTTCTCCACACTGTAATAATTATTTTCACGTCACAAGATTAAACTGTTGGGTAAACCAAGTTAAAATATAAAAAAAAAACGTCTTAGGGCTGCATTTTTTAATTAGCTTCATTTGACAAACATAACTAATTAGGTTTAGGAGAAAAATATCATCATAATAATGAAATTATTAAATAATATTTTATCAAAATTTATTATTATGTTAAATGTATATCAGCTAAGATAGTTTTGGCGTTATCGAATTGACAAACAAGAGTTGATGAATTAAATTAAACTAAGTATTTTCAGTATTTACAACTGATTCCTTGTGAAATATAACATGTTTTGCATCATAATGTAGATTTTTTTATTAATTTCGTTTTTTAAGATTGTGATTAAAACTATATCGATATATCCCTATATGGCATCATTTTGACATGTCTCAAAACCTAACTAAGAGAGATAAATAATAAACCATGGAAACAATTTCCTTTTTATTCCTTACAGGTATTTACTCTTCATCTACTCTTCATTAAGAAGGAGAACTAGTACATTTCAAATACTACTTTATATTTATGGTTATGGACTTGTAGGTTTATTTGTTATATAATAATGAGAAGATTACATGAATTTCTGTTAATACCGAAATTATGGAAAGTCTAAAAAATTTTAAAATATTTCTACATTATAATTTGACGTTAACAACCGCATATGAGGTAATAAATGAAGTACTGTTTCTTAGCCTTATTCTGGCCTTATAATTTATATATTTCCGACGGGCTGACATTTTACATGAATAAAAAACAGGAGAGCAAGAGGGAAAAGTTTTATTACAGTACCTTGTTTTGTATGTACATGATTTTAATGTACACTACTTCTAATCCAGAATTTCCGTTTGAATACATGTAAACATTTTGACCCGTAATTAATTAGCTGTAAGATTGTTTAAAGCATAAACAATATATGAGGTATTATATATATATATATATATATATATATATATATATATATATATATATTAGGTTAGTTTCATTTACCGTTTGTTTATCACAAAACCATGTGATATATACGTTTGTCTATGACTGAATATTATTTTGCGGATTTGCTTTAAGAACTAATTTTTATAAAAAAGCAGCTCAAAGCGAAAATAAAGCAATAAAATAAAAGAGGCTCGGGAGCTGCTACAGTTAGAGATAGAGTTACAGACCTCCACAACACGCGACAGTGACATGTTGTGTTTCCTTGTCCTAAGATAACTTTTCGCTTCTAGTCTGTATCCCTGTGACAATGTAGATTTATGCACTAAACCAACGCTTTAGGTAAATAATTTTGACGTACAAAATATACATGTAAAGTAATATTTTTCTAACAACGTACACACTTACTGCATAACGTAAAAAAAACACTAATAGTAATCTGCATTTTTGCTTGCAATTTCATATTAAACTACGGGTACGTATACCGGTGGTATGATTTATAAGGACATATTGAACACTCCTGAAAATGATTGATTGTTACTAAAAGACATTCCAATCTCCTGATAAATTTCAGAATAACTATAATTAACTTTTTTTTTAGTAATTTTAAGAGGACTTGAAGTTGGAGAGTAAATGCAATTTTGAACGTAAAAAAACACTAATAGTAATCTGCATTTTTGCTCGCAATTTCATATTAAACTACGGGTACGTATACCGGTGGTATAATTTATAAGGGCATATTGAACACTCCTGAAAATGATTGATTGTTACTAAAAGACATTCCAATCTCCTGATAAATTTCAGAATAACTATAATTAACTTTTTTTAGTAATTTTAAGAGGACTTGAAGTTGGAGAGTAAATGCAATTTTGAACGTAAAAAAACACTAATAGTAATCTGCATTTTTGCTCGCGATTTCATATAAAACTATGGTTACGTATACCGGTGGTATGATTTATAAGGGCATATTGAACACTCTTGAAAATGATTGATTGTTACTAAAAGACATTCCAATCTCCTGATCAATTTCAGAATAACTATAATTTACTTTTTTCAAATAATGTTTAGAGGACTTGAAGTTGGAGAGTAAATGCAATTTTGAGTAACAATGAAGTACTCAAATTTCTCTGCAACATTCTATAATAGTTCAATGAATAACTAAAAAAATGTCAATAACACTTGAAATATGTGAGGTTAGACTGGAGGAATATTAAGTCAGTAATAATCTTAGTAGACGCACATTTTATGTAGTACGATGGATCCACGTTATAATTTTGAATTCTATGTGTATTGTATGTATTATTTCAGTTTTATTTGCTAACAGGCTCAAAAGGTACAACTAATTTCCACTAAATCTGGTTTTAGGTTTAGCGTGGGAAGAGCCACCGTAAAAAGTGTCCTTTTAGTCAAAAATCGTCTACTTTCGGTAATTATTTATTTCCGGTACCAAAGTAGCGTTTAATTGTAGCTTCAATTAAGTAAATATAGATTAAATAGATTTCTTGTTTAGAAAAGTTCACTTGGGTAAATACCCACTTCCGGTCAGTGTAATTTATTTACATTGTAAGGAGTTTTTAGATCATAGTAGCCTTAGCGCTGTGTTCCCGATCAAGAAGAGGATTTATAGCATAGTTCAAAATGGTAGTATATTGAAAATAATGTTGTTAAGAATTGTTTTTATTTCCATATCCTGATATTATTAATTAATAGGACTATTTTTAAAGTTTATGCATTCTATATTGCTGCCAAGTTACACTTAAGATATGGAAGTTTTCATTCCGTCCAAATTTTTTGGTATTTATCAAGTTTTGAAAACAATTGAATTTTAACCTTGCCAGGCAATATAATTATTGTTTTGAGGCTGGCAGCCAGGTTCTATTTAAATATATAGAATGCCCTAATATATACCTTTAAAATGTATCGTATACTGTTTTATATGTTTGCGTTAAAATTAATTGTAATATATAATAATAATAATTGAGAACCATTATATGAATATACATCCAAACATAATCTATATTGTGATTTCCTCAACGATTGTCACAAATAGAGTTAGATTTATATGATGCTAAAGAAAACCATGTTGTATGTGACACAAAGGGATATACAGCTGACCTGGACAACCAGAGCACATAAACACACCAGTGAACTGCACAGTGCACACACACCGGGCACAGACACTGTGTGTTCATGCTGATTGGCCGAGAACATGAGGCCATAAAAATTACCAGTGAGCTTTGACTCAAATAAGCTAAAAAGAGTTATCTGTAACATGTATTACGATGATATATGTATGCTATATAAACAGATCACCCTACAGTTCCCGCAGAACTGTACATTTTTCCACCAAACTTAAAATGTTTTATATAAAGTTCAAGCTCTTAATTACTTTTTATGTGTAACTCCAAAAATATACTGAAATAATAATATTAAAAAAAAAAAAAACTAATTCTAACACTTAAATACTTAATATTCTTTACGGTAAGAATTATATTCCCAAGTAAATGCTATGTTTTGATTATTAAACTAAACTGAGGATTTATAATCTATTTGCATTTTTATACAGATTGTGTTTTATGTCCTGGCACACCTGGATATAATTAAACGGCCCGAGATATCTATGTGAAACCTTGACCCTACCTATTATAACATATTTTTTTTATTTTTCAAGTTGTTGAAAATTTTGCCCCCCTTTTTCTAAAGGGGGATAAAGGGGGCAACTAAACATTTTCAAATACAAACCCCTTATAATTTGATCTCTCATAACCTCTCATCATTAACACAGTAATTCTTTCAAACTCAGAATTCTCCATGTAGAAATAAAATAAGTAACACTATTTGTCAGAAAAATAACCTTAAACTGATGTTGTTTATAGCAACTTAACCAATCAGCTGGTTAAATGCAAGTGAGTAGTAAAGAGAAAGTAAACAGCAGATTGTTGCAGCCGGTAAGATAAGAAGAAGGAAAATTCCAAAGCATGTTGACTCATGTTACGATAAACAGGACTCTTGTATTAAACAGCATTCAATCATTAACTGTCTTCAGTGAATGATTGATTGCTGTCTCAAGTTTTTACACACGTCTAGCACCCTGTCAAACAGCCGAAGGTGAACAGTTTGAACACCTGCTACATTAAAACAGGTAACTGAATTTATAATTTGCGTTAGTGTTGACTCATGTTACGATAAACAGGACAAGACAGTTACTGATTTTATTATTGTAAATTTGTCATAAAATCTGTTAAAATAAACGTAGAGACCTCTAGTTGCATTATTGGATTTCTTTTTTTATTCCCTTTAAAATGCAGGGTCACATGATAGGGGTTTGTATTTGAAAATGTTTAGTTGTCCCCCTTTAGAAAAGGGGGCAAAATTTTCAACAACTTGAAAAATTTAAAAAAAATTTTATAATAGGTAGGGTCAAGGTTTCACATAGATATCTCGAGCCGTTTAAATTACATCCAGGTGTGCCAGGACATAAAACTCACTCTGTATATATTTTATATAAACACCAAAAATTATTTAGTTTTATTGCTTTGACATAATTGTTTATTGATTGCAGATAGTTTATATAGAAACATATTGATAAAATATTTTATATTTATGTATATATATATTATGCCAATAGTAATATGGAAATATAATTATACTTGATACAAGTATAAAATAAAATAAAGTTGCAATATGGTTATTCAAGGCTGGAAAACAAATTTAAACAGTCTGTTGTTTGAAAAGAAAAACCTTTGGATAACTAAGTCCACCTGCAGCTGATGGTGCCCGTTGTATAATTTTATTGGCATACTTTATATCTAGCTTCTGTATTGTCAGGTATGCCTTACGTAAATGGTGCTCAGGCGTCTCTACTTTCAAAACTCAGCGTACTTCAGTGCACCCGCTCTTGTCACAGAAAATACGATGGTTCAATTGTTCTGTTAATAATTCCCCACTTTCAACATCACGAATCTAGAAAATACACTTTAGAACATACCATGAAGGAAAAACCCCATATTTTCCAGTTGAATTTTGTTAGGTTTGCATTGTAAAATGAATAATGTGTATTTCAAAATTAATGTATGGGCTTTCATAGTATCTCTACTGTTTTGCAAATACGACGGTTAATGATTTCCTGAGGACTAAAAGTGTTTTTAATTCAAATAGTCAATGTTAAATATACATTATACCCATCTAAACCGAAATATGAATTTTAATAATATGTCCTTCGTGGGATATAAAAATGTTAAGCTATACAGTACAGAATACAACTTACTTTTGATTTTTTATGTGGATACGTTATTCAGTGATCTTTTTATCTGCAGTACGTAGGCTATTTCAATCACCTTTGACTCTCAACTATATGTTTGAGTTTTTTAAGGACAACTCAAGTTTAATACCTGTGACATCAGTAAGTTAATCACCACAAAATTACAATGTAACTTTTTTGGTATATTTAACGTTGTATCTTAAGATATTTTGAAACTTGCAACTCTCGGAACGTAGAGTAAATGTTTTTACATGAACTATTATAAATGGCAAACCTGGTATATTATAATAGTAACAATTCCTAAATGTAGTATATACATTTGTTTCCATTTATTTAATTTTTAATATATATCTCTTCACCATATAAATCACTGATTGTAATGCTTTAAACGGCTTTTAAATTATGAATATAAAAATACGCTCTTTTGTATCAGTAAAATTCACTAATTGTATAAATTCAACTGTATTTGTAATTGTATAACTATTTAACAACGGCATACCTTTGTACATCATTATGTATTTTGAATCTGATTTATTTTTTAATATAGCAGAACGAGTGTAATCCAGCACTCTCAGTTAAATGATTTATAGTGACCAAAAATATAAAATACTATGGTACAACAAACTGCACTCGTAAGGAACTTTTTAATTTAGCGGTCCTCTTACTAACTATTAGCATTTTTATTCAATTTTTATTAGATTAACAAGTTGTATTAGTTAAGAAATGTAATATAAGTCAGTGGTTGTTTGTGGGTTTATGATCCAAATATAATATTTTTTAATTTTAGGAGAAAAATATATTTTAGTAACAATTCGGGTCAGTGGTAAATGTAAATTAGTTAGACCTGAAATTATTAGGATTTTAACGAATATTATTCCTGCTATAACTATTTAACAGCGAAGATTAATTTAATATTACCAATTGAATTTCATAAGTATTCATACATGAGTATTCAGTATTACATAATTTCTTATGAATTTAATTAAATATATTCATTCAATTTCATAAATACTTATAAATCATGTGAGCCTATTATCAATATAATTAATTATACTTATTAGCATATGGAACATATATCATTAATATTATAAAAATAAAATTGGCTATTTAGTTATATAGTAAAAATATAGTCAAAAACTGTATACTTATTCAAACGTAAACAATTAATTTTCAAATCTCTTGTTTAAATCTTTAAATTATTGGTTCAAATTAATGAATCCTAGGTTTAACACTGTTGTAAAAATAGTTCAACAGCGAAAATATGTGCTGAAGGTCCTGCATAATTCGGATGTAGGTACTCCACTGCACCTCGAAACTGGAAACTGTCTTTCCGACATTTGCTCAAAATGATAATAATCATACCAAAGTACAGTATTTAGGCCCCATTCTCTGAAACTAGGTTTAGATCATTCAAACAATATATACATTTTTTAGTTGCTTACCATCTCACACGAGGCTTTAAATATGCACAAGATTTTCTTCAAGCATTCTTTCTCCCTATATCACAATTTTAATTCTCAATTGTGCCACACATTCCAAAATATAGGTATAGTATATAATTTGCATTCAAATTTAGTTAAAACAGCATTAGTAACGCGCATAATAAAAATAATGCTTTATATTTAATAAGAAAATTTTACAGGACTAACGAAATGTAACGAAAAAGTAATTGCACAGGCCAGAACACAGACTGGGTGACTACCATATTAGTTTTTGGCTCCAAAATAAAAACATTTATTCCTTGGTCAAAGAGGAACATGTCTGCTAGGTTTTAAGACCTTTCTATCAAGATGTATCCCTTAAATGGCAAGGGAACTCCGGCAAGATAACAGTGGATTTTGCTAGTACCGTTGTCACATCGGAAAGCTGGTCTTATTTGCTGAGCGTTCAGCTAATCATTTCCTGCCAGTTGCTGACGAAACCGATTTCTATCTTTATGCACGATATTGTCGAATAGTTAGTCGTAAAGGCTTAAACTTGTGTGTAAAAGTTTACTATTTATGCTATCAATACACAACTATTGATTGTACATATCGGTTATTTGTTTAACTGTGATAAAAAGAAATATTACGGTGAGTTATATATTTTCATAGGATGTTATAGTATATGAAAACCGTGCGTTGTAAAATTCACACAGAAAAAGATTTTTCCTCACTAAATAATTATCAAGGAAAAGATAGTAATCTTGAAACAAGTCTTAAATAATAAATTTATTGTAGTAGGTTTTCTATTCATGACTTTTAGTGATACAAGAACAATATTTAGAACTATTTAGCTATTAATGGTATTTATAAATTCGGTTAAAATATTCAAATAACGTCTATTGGTTTCGGTTTCCTACTAACTTTTATCGATTACTTACATGATCCATTCGGAATTTAAATATGGATTTAATTAAAAATAATAAATTAAATAGTACGAAGTAACATTATTATCCAAATAAAAACATAAAAAATTAATATTCTAGACAATGAATCCTTTCCAGAATAGAAGTTGTAATTAAATATTAAACTAATAAATAACGAAATGTTTCTTAAGGAAATAATTTGAACAACACATTTCACAGACTGAGAATACTAAATAACAATTCAACTTTAATTATGGAACTATTTTATTATTAAATTTTATTAGCATACAAATACCTTGCGTTTAGTGTATTAATGCTGTCGTCGTAGTAGTGTTGTGTATAAAATATTCAATAAATATTAAAATATAATAATTTGTTTTGATTTCTTCCTTTTGATATTAACTTTAATTTTATTTAGTAAGGAATGTGTTCACATAATCTATTGAAATAATATTCTTATGTTAGTAATATTACTAATATAATATAATATTTTATCATTTAGTTAGTGAAATTTGTTTTAGCGTATACGATTACAACTCTATTATTTTGCGTTAGTATTTATAGATTAACTTTACCACGGAAACTATTAAAATAAAAATATTCCTTCTAATCTTTATTTAAAACTTGTAATAAAATGGTAATTTATTTGTGTATGTGTTCTGATAAAAGACTCAATAAATTGCTTTTATTAGAGAAAATGACAACTAATTTAAATGGATTAAAATTGCATTCCATTTTATATCTCTAAATTGATAATGTCCCCCCCCCAACGAGATCAATTATTTAATAACCTGGATTGAAAGACTAATAACGAAGTGAATTTCTGTTTTATTTTTCATTTAACATTTTAATTAAGTTCTGTAATTTTGTATCATATAATCAATGTTTAAATATTATAGTCATAGGATTATTATTATTATAACTATAAACATAGCATAAGTAATACAAAGGTACATAATTGTAAATACATGTGTTTCTTTCACCTTTACTCTAAATATACCGGAAAGAGTTTTTATAATCTGTTATAAATATTAGGTTAAAACAATTTATCATACGTAAAATGACTGTAAATCTCAGACTCATTTTTATATTACTTCAGTTTTTATTATCTCTTAAAACTCTCATTTATACTCTCCGTAGTTATAAGAGAAGTTAAAATATCCAACATTTAACTGACGTTATTTTATAAATATATAATAATATATCAACAATATTTCAATTGAAATGTAGCAAGAAGATAATTATTTATATACCTAATGCAAAGCCTACTAGCAGAAAATCTAAAATATCTAAATTTACTACACACTTTTCACGATAACATCAAACATTACAGTTTAACATCAACTTTTAATATGGTAATTGAGTTTTATATGATAAACTCTGGTTGAATTCTAATATTTCTGTTGGTTTGCCAGATGATTTGTCGTAAGAGAGGAACTGTCAACAAAAATACGTCTAGATGTGTTTTAATAAGTACCGTTTCTATGTAATCGCAAACCTGTGATCATACATAACAACTAACACTTACGAGACATAGTGCAACATTACCTAACTTTGTTGATCGGCCCAGTTTCTAAGCTCAGTTAGACACGGTTAGAGTGTTACTCTTCATTCCATTGCTTTCCAGGATAACACTGTAAAGATAAAAAAAATATTAAATAAAAAAGCATTTCTTAAGGTCCCACTTCTACGCCTCATAGAAAATGATTCCTCACTTCTTATACAATTTACCTTTGAGGCACGTAATATTATTTACGCGATTAAATAATATTTACTAAGTTAGAGCAATCATAGCACTAAAAACAGCTTTAAACCTTGAAAAAGTCATTTCCAAGAATCATTACCTTCTATACACAATTTCCAACAATGCTTTACAAGAAATTCGTGTCAAAGATAAAAGTCATTATTAAACAAAACTCTCTACATAATCGACACCATTATTCCAACACCGTTGTTGCCTTTGTGCTCATCACTTTAAGCTCACTTTAGTACTGGCTGAAATCATCAAATGCTTCTTTTGTTGTCCAGTGACATCAGTCTATGATTGTTTTGACTATATTCGATGGCTTTATTGTTTTAACAGTAATTGATGTAACTTTATTTGTAATGTCTTTATATCAAGACACCTAACACACGTTCTAGTTTTTAAGATTTTCATATAGAGACATAGAACACAATCACAATAAGAAAAAAAAAATATTAAACTCTATCGTAAAATGGCTTTGCACACTTTTTATACCAGAATAAAGCCTTGTAATTGATTCATTTTTAAATTAAATTTTACTTTGTATTATTTAATATCAGTATTAATATTTATTATTAACAGATTTAACATTTTATTATTAGATCAATATTTAAAGACATAAAACCAAGTATTTAATATAACTGTGACAGTAAAATTTTATTTGAATAGTAGTTGTTAATTTCAACTGTGTACTAACATAATTTAGATAACTCTCCTGGTATAAATATTAAAATATAAATATTTGTATGAACAACAACAACAAAATTATCTGTATTTACACAGTTAGGTCTAATGAGTTGTCTCTCATACTCATTCGCAAAAAATAACATGACCTACAAACAAATAGATTACATTTTTGTTGCTAACAACTTTTAGAAACTTTATTTGTAAATAATAGTGTAATATATATGCACTGCTGTAAACCATTCATCTGTCAAGTATTGAACTGCCAGAATAGACTAGTTATTTCCACCTAATAGGTTTTATATCCTTGTAATTTGAGTATTTTTTTCTAGCTAAAGTGTATTAAGTACCGCAGTGACCCGCAGGACACGCATCAGTGTAAACTCATTTGGCGTCACAGCTCTTTGGGAGCGTGTAAGCTAATGACGGATTTTGAACAAAGCAATTACACTTTAATTAACTTTGCAGTGGTAGAACTGTATAAAGTGATTTATATAGTATATTATACATATAATCATTTTCACTAAAAGTCATTACATGTGGTATGATATATTATTATGTACTTTCTTTCCTAACAATATCCAATCAAATCTGTTGCTTTATATGTTTAATCTAAATATATGTAGCAGATGATAAAATCCATTTCAGGAGTAATAATATTTATCACTGTGGTGAATGTTAACTTCAATTCTCCACCGTTGTCGAATGAAATGTGTTGTAATATTTCAAATTTTCCTGTTGCATTTCAAGTAAATACGCTTGTAATAGTTGTACGAAAGTATTAAAATTATAAGATCGTGTTATTTTATCACAATACACTGTAACCTGATTTATAAGTAGTATTTAAATTAATTACGGTTTAAAAATTTTTACTTTGGTTGCTTGTTATTCTTATTGTTAGCTTTTGTGTTCATATGTATTTGTATCATTTACAAAAAGCAATACCCAAAGCCTGTTTTTCAAAAGTGAAGACAAAATATCCAGAGATGGTCTGTTCTACACGATTACTTTATAATAATATACAGATCTCACCCAAGACAGAGAAATATTATGTGCATGCACGCAATCTCAGTCGGGATTGTGTTCGTGGCGTTAATCTTAAGCTATCGCCCCAGACCGAGAAGGTTCTCCCTAACAGATAAGAAGTCCACATGTTAGGCTAGATAATCTAACACTGATAACCCTTCATTTATACATTTGGCCGTTTTTTACTCTGATATATGCTCACATGTTTTCTATTCAAATGTATCCATTATTAAAGTGTGATGTTGACGACACTGAATTAATTTCGTATGTTCTCGGGTTCGATATCAGACGATATGATGGAGTCTAGCCCAGGTTAATCAGGTATTTATTATAAAAAATTCCTCTTGGTTGACAGAATAAAACAATATACATTATTTTTTGAACAATTTGAAATTAATTTTGAATTTAGTAAAAATTTAAAGATTAGAAGTTTAGAACGGGAGAGAGACCAATATCACACGAGCTTAACGCTTTCACAACTCCGGCACGACTGCTGTGAGAACAATGGACTTCCACCCAGAGTGGCGTTGTCCCAGACTCTAACTCAGCAGATTCAGCACATTCCTGCCTGTTCACTGGAAACTAACTGCGCAAATCCTCTACGTATTGGAAGTTTCCAGGGTTACTGGTGACAGACCTGGACTTACAATCCATATGTTATATTAAGTTATATATCTTCCACCCCTACAGTTTTTGCCATAAACGGCTGACTGCATTATATTTATTTTCATTATTACAAGTAAATCATTTAATATTTTGTAGAATACAAAAATGTATTACTGAAATTTTAATGTTTTAAATTAGTTGATTAAGACCGTATAAGATATTATCGGTATGACCTTACGACTATATGTTGGGGGTCGTCACAAATGAAATAATAAATTGTTTTATTTTTTTAATATTGTTTCGACGATTCTGTAGTAACTGGACCGTTTGGTATTATGACTAATATTAGATTGCATTGCTACTAATAACTTAAACGTGTATTATTATTACTACTTTTTAATGTTCCATCTGAATTTGTAACTAAACGCTTGAGACATTTAAATAATATACCTTGATTTCACTTAACGCCTTCATCAGATTTTTGTGAATCAAATTCTCATACACCAGATTTTAGTAAATAAATTATTCACAATTCAATAATTTGATTAATTACAATTTCAAAGAATCAGATGTTATAGCTTGGTTTTCGATTAAGTATTTGTATAAAAGCCTTTACTTCAAATATTATTATTGTTATACGGAAAACAAGTAAAATCTATATAGGTCACAGGTAATTAGTACTATGTGGCTTTGCTTTCTTCATACATAAAACATAATTGGCATACTTTTAAATGTACATCTGTTCAAGAACACGAGACAATAAAATAGTTTATTGAACGTATCATACTGATTAAATGACGCACTTGGATTATGCAAAACATGTTTCTTTAAAACAGGCTTGCATATTGTACTTTTACTACAATATGTAAAAAGGTCATTAATTTACTGTGTAATCACCAATAAGTTTGACTTAGATAACTAGAGACAGATGAAGAGCACAGCTGAGCCAGATGACGTAGTTCCAGGACCAGTGGGAAGCCAATATATATGTTGATTATCACACCATTTGGTATCCCTTTGTAATCTTACTTAGTAATTGAGAAACTTTTGTTCTTCGTAATTAAATTTTCTTGTCTTGCACTTGATACCTATTTATAATTAACTGTTGCTCGTTAAAGTTGGCAAGACGTTTGATATATATATATATATATATATATATATATATATATATATATATATGTGTGTGTGTGTGTGTGTGTGTGTGTGTGTGTGTGTGTGTGTGTGTGTGTGTGTGTGTGTGTGTGTGCTGCCATATCACATAATACTGACTAGTATTTTTCACACCTATTTTAACATTTACTTTTTATTTTTTAACTACGTATTTTTAATTATTTGGTTATTTACTTGTATATTATCTTTCTTTGTTAATATATATTTTTAAAATTTCCACAGCATCAGCGCAGGGGCTTATATTACGACGACTTTTACTCATTGACGCTAGATTATATTCCTCGGTAAGAAGAATTGTTCTACTATTTTGCATAGCTTTCACGGGCTACAGTCATCTACACCATTGTTTAAATCATCCTCCATTCCTTATATCATGTCCTATCCATAAAGCATTTTTTTATTATGCCAAAGGTTTTTTGGGTATTTTGTTTCAGAAATGTAAACAATAAAAGTTTAATTTACTGGCTCAAGGGCCAAAAGATTCGGGTTGACTACTGTAGCAGTTCATAAGACTGTATTATAGAAATTTACCGGCGCTGAACTAAGTGGTTACTGAAAGCTTCTTTATGTAAGTTACATTAAATCTGAAATTATCTTAGGACCCGGTCTCTAGCAACTCCCAGCGGTTGGAAGTCTCTTGTTCTCTTTGTGTAGATCCTCGCACAGATCAGTGGGCCATTAAGACGGGCAGAATAAGGCACTAAAGAGAATGCTTCAGGAGTAGTCATGAGTTGGTATCTGAAGAAATGTGGAACTTATCGCTGTGGGAGGGGGGATTAAAGTTCACCTCGTGTGTGTACTAAAAACAGCAATGTTTGCTAACATTACGTTCCATCTTAATAACTTCAAATTTTTTAATAACTATTATTTAAGTTATTATTGATATATTGTTAATGTGAACGTAACACGATGTTTACGGAAGTTTGCCACAGTTTTAAGTTACAAGAGTCAGAAAACTACGTTTTGAGATCTGCAATCTGATTTATAAATTAGTAGCCTATCATAAAACTAGAATCTTGGTTTTTATATTTACAAATACACATGTAGGTTACCGTAGAATTAATTTTTCTTTTACATGATATTTACGGCTGAACAAACTGAATCTCTTTCAGAATGTTCAGATTTATTTGAGTTATGAAAATAGATAATTTTTTAAGAAAAACATTGATTAAAAAAGCGTTCTCTGTATAAACTGAATGAGGGAATACTTAAGTAACGGTTTAAATATTACTCAAAGACCTGAATCCTCTTGCTAGCTAAATTAAGCTTGCCTAAGCCTTCTTTTGATACTCTATTTCTTTCATTGTGTTATTCGTCCTTATAAACATCGCATTTCTTCAACAGTGTATACAATTAAATATAAAAATATGTATTTCTTGTTTTGTATCAGAAAACATTTTTGCAATCAATTAAACTAGAGAACAATAACTATCTAGGTATAAAACATGTATTTAAGGTATTCAAATGGTTGTATGTGTATTTATGTTGTTTAAAAATTAAGCAAATAACAGTGATCTTACATAGAAATACATTTTGTTGCTTAAAAAAAGATATTTAAGTAATTCAATTAAAAAAACGGTATTACGTCTCATTTTTCAGTAATGTGTAGCTTGACCGTTAAGAATGTTTGTCTGCGTCACAAAAACCGTGTGTGTTTAAATATACAACACAAACTATTCAACTATACTATTTAATAATCTTAATAAATAATTGTGTCTTACCATTAGTATCAGTTAATATAGAGTTTATACTTGATAATTTGTTAGTTATAAAATTCTTTATTTAAGGGGAGGCTGGAATGAGGTAAACCACACAAGAAAAGTAAACTATTATATTTTAGGCGTCGCATTAATATATTTAATATTAGTATTCAATATTCATATTGATTTTTATTGATTTATATGGTTGATATAGTGACCCAAACAATAACTAATGTGGGGAATAAAATATTCCTACTTGAATTAGTTATAAACAAGCTTAGGCCAGCATACTCTGT
This sequence comes from Homalodisca vitripennis, assembly GCF_021130785.1. Lineage (NCBI taxonomy): Eukaryota > Metazoa > Arthropoda > Insecta > Hemiptera > Cicadellidae > Homalodisca > Homalodisca vitripennis. Next base: position 173,954,164 of record NC_060208.1, on the reverse strand, counting down.
TCGCAGCAATATGCTATTCAACAGCAATTAGCTATTATATTCTTCCTTATGGCAGATAACTAAATAAACCACTCAAATCAGTTAGAAACATATAAGCAATAATAACAAGAGATGCTGGACGTTAAAGGATTAGACATTGCACTATATGTAATTTACACACAGGTTGACTCCTTAGACAGTATGGCACTTAAATCTCACAGCGGTTCTTGTATAAATTGATTATTCATATACTTTACTATTTATAATAACGTTGTAATCAATCCGTAATGTTGATTTTGCTTTAGCTCATCTTCCTCATGGTGCAGCGTCTGAAATCAGACGCTGTTGTGGAGTTGACTCCTGAAAGTTAGAGTCATGTTCGTCTGAAGAGATCCAAAAAATGCGGGAATAAGCTCAATATACTTTGCGTCGCCTTGTCATTAAAGACACTTAGAATACAAAATATCTTATCTAAGTGAATATACTTCAAACATGAACCTAACTGAGTGTGACTGGAGCAAACAATAGTACAAATAATAAGGTACAACTTGTGACAAATAAACTGCATTAATATTTCTGAATATAAGTAAAAGTAAACAATTTTAACTAAAGCAAATGATGTAAATAAAATCTAAAGTTTTTCCAAATAAAATATAACAAAACTAATAATATGTACAATTTATATCTGTATATTTTAATAAATAAAGCTTCTTTATTAGTGCAAACACATTACGTCTATGAAATATTCACATCCTGAAAGACAAATACAAACAATACTCTTTTACACTCCTGTTCTCTCTCCATTTCTGTTTCTCATCTACTCACTTTCTCTCTCTATTTTTCTCTCACTTTATATTGATTTTTCACTCTTTCTCATTCTCTCATTGTCATCTACTCACCTCACAACACATTGTAGGGGTTTTTAATGCTACTTTCATAATCGTTTGCTGAGTAATCTGCAGTGACTGGATTACAGCAGAAGATGCTACACTCCTTGCCACAATACCGTACTTCAGAAGTGAATGGACATATGCGTAATAACGAGTTTTTAATTCACTTAAATCTAGAACCTGCAATAATCAAGCAAAACCATTATCGAATTTTCTTAATTTACTGCTTGTGTCTTGGACATGTGCTGTGCTGCCCATGTGAAACTCTTGTCAAAGATAACACCCAAGTATAACTGATCAACCGTTCAAACTTGCACACACTGACAGTTCACTGACTCACTTCCACAAGTGTGTAATCTTAGTGAAAGATCTAAGGATCACTCAAGGCGCGGAGAGACAGGGCCATATCTTTGATTTTACTGATATAACAGTCAGGTGATTTGGTCAAACCAATTCTCAACGGTGAGCAATCTACGTTCATCAGTGCGGTACACCGCCTCCCAGGCCCTTCCATAGAAGAGAAGCCTAATACACAGTCGTATGCATAAAGATACATCTCATCTTTTTCTAAATTCACTCTTCATAAAGTTGTTCATATACACGAAGAACAACAATAAACGTAAAGTGTTTTATTGTATAAAATATTTTCTCCTTCTTATATTTCCGCCTAGTGATATCTTAATATGCCTAGATTTGTTATCTGATTTTTACCATTATTTTTTAGATAAAATCAGACTAACCTTTAGGTTGAAAGCAATACAAAAGTGGTAATATGTGTACTTGACAAGATGTGTAGAGACATTTAAAAGTGTATATTCTCTCTGAGGTTATGATAATGTGAACATGGACCGTGTCCCCAATGTAAGCACTGGACTCAGTAAGCTACACAATAGTATAACCTGTTAGACAATGTGAAAACCGCCTGTAAGGATGTGATCCTTAGTCCTTAAAAGGTGGAGACTATTACACAAAAGAATCATCACTCTTCAAACAGATATGTTTCTATTTACTTGTTACAATATTACCGGTACAACGGTCATCTAGTAAACCTCATGGTAGCTAATTTTAAATATGTGGCTGAAGTATTAAGTTTACAATCCTAAATTTTGCAATTACTAACTTTACTGTATAATTTCCTCGCACATCTTATACACAGAAAAAGACACAAACCGATCTCACTTGTGTTTGCAAACTCATGAAAATAAATAAAAACTGAATTCTTTCTCAAATAAAATAAAGTATTTACTTTGTTTTAAGTGACTTCACCTTAGAATATGCAAACAATAAAATACAATAGTGCTAACTATATAAATAAAAAAATTAAAAGAATCCAGTTATAACGTTATATTCGATAAAATTCTCGTATTTATACGTGGCAGATAAGTAAGCGAATTGGCAGACACTTCTTATCTACTACTCATAAGATCTATACTCCGTACGTCCGAGTTTTCATCAGTAATCCCAATCAAAATAACACAGTAAAACAATAACAGTTTAGTTTGTTATGGAAAATACATTTATACAGGTTGGAACTGGTGGGAAAGGCCTATGCAAAATCTCAGCCTATAGCACGAGTTCTTATGTCTTTCTCTTAACAATAGGACTTTGTAACGGGTAAAACAATATTCAGCTTTGTTGACCCTATATTATGCATAATAAATAGCTCCACTAAATTTACATTACACATTCTTTTAAAGCAATTTATAACTAATGAACATTTTAATTAAGTAAGAAATACTTCAACATCGAAATAAATTATACAAATTAAATAAATTAATAGTTGCCCAAAAGTTTTTAAAACCACACAAAATAAATGAACAATTTTATTTCCAATTAAGTAGCCGGTATTTAAATTGCATCAGATAGGTTATTACGGCATTAACATGAATACCTCTCGGCCGTTAGCAATGTCAGAGTTAAACCAGCACCAGTCTAGGCTAATACCCACATTAAACTAAGCGTTCCTCAATATCGACTCTACATTATTCTATACTAGATTATTTACTTTCAAGCTCCTGAAAAATCGGGGAAATATTTTAATACCGTTTGAAATTGAATCACAAAATAACACGTGAAGCTAAAAATATAAGTTTCTGGTTTGTACTTAGCTATGATTTATTAAAAAATTATACAGCAAAGTGCTTAGTCAGTGAATAAAAATATAGTTCTAAAGGTATAGAAAAAAACTCTGACGACGAGTTCTAGTGACAATCCATTTAATAATTAATTATGACATGTCGTACAATCTTAGCACACACGAGTAAAGACTTTCAAAACTTTTGGGAATATATTATTCTGTGTCAACTGAATTGATTAACCAATTTTTTCAACTGTTGATAGTTGTAATAAAAAAATTTTATTCATTGTAAATAGGTTAATAATGAACTACACAGTGCGGGTTTTGTGACAAAAATATAATAGTTTTTAAATACAATTAGCTTAACTGTTGATAATTGTATTAGAAATAATTATTAATTAAAATTAGGTTAATAAACTACACTTTACGTTTTTATAGGGTTTACGATTTTTTATTGGGCAATTTTTGTTTAAAAAAACCACGCAATAACTGTTATAAATCGCTAATATGTGAATAATATCAATAGCCTAATTTATTATAAAAAATGTACGTAAAAGATGACATAATCACTCTGTTTTAATTATTTAGATTTCAAATCATAAATATAAGACTGTGTTTCTTAAAAACCGAGATTTTTATCACGGATACTGTTCTAGTTAATAATATTATCCACTGTCTTTTGTTGGTAACTAGTAAATCCCAAGAAATAAAAAGTTTTCTCCACACTGTAATAATTATTTTCACGTCACAAGATGAAACTGTTGGGTAAACCAAGTTAAAATATAAAAAAAACGTCTTAGGGCTGCATTTTTTAATTAGCTTCATTTGACAAACATAACTAATTAGGTTTAGGAGAAAATATCATCATAATAATGAAATTATTAAATAATATTTTATCAAAATTTATTATTATGTTAAATGTATATCAGCTAAGATAGTTTTGGCGTTATCGAATTGACAAACAACAGTTGATGAATTAAATTAAACTAAGTATTTTCAGTATTTACAACTGATTCCTTGTGAAATATAACATGTTTTGCATCATAATGTAGATTTTTTATTAATTTCGTTTTTTAAGATCGTGATTAAAACTATATCGATATATCCCTATATGGCATCATTTTGACATGTCTCAAAACCTAACTAAGAGAGATAAATAATAAACCATGGAAACAATTTCCTTTTTATTCCTTACAGGTATTTACTCTTCATCTACTCTTCATTAAGAAGGAGAACTAGTACATTTCAAATACTACTTTATATTTATGGTTATGGACTTGTAGGTTTATTTGTTATAGAATAATGAGAAGATTACATGAATTTCTGTTAATACCGAAATTATGGAAAGTCTAAAAAATTTAAAAATATTTCTACATTATAATTTGACGTTAACAACCGCATATGAGGTAATAAATGAAATACTGTTTCTTAGCCTTATTCTGGCCTTATAATTTATATATTTCCGACGGGCTGACATTTTACATGAATAAAAAACAGGAGAGCAAGAGGGAAAAGTTTTATTACAGTACCTTGTTTTGTATGTACAACGATTTTAATGTACACTACTTCTAATCCAGAATTTCCGTTTGAATACATGTAAACATTTTGACCCGTAATTAATTAGCTGTAAGATTGTTTAAAGCATAAACAATATATGAGGTATTTTATATATATATATATATATATATATATATATATATATATATATTAGGTTAGTTTCATTTACCGTTTGTTTATCACAAAACCATGTGATATATACGTTTGTCTATGACTGAATATTATTTTGCGGATTTGCTTTAAGAACTAATTTTTATAAAAAAGCAGCTCAAAGCGAAAATAAAGCAATAAAATAAAAGAGGCTCGGGAGCTGCTACAGTTAGAGATAGAGTTACAGACCTCCACAACACGCGACAGTGACATGTTGTGTTTCCTTGTCCTAAGATAACTTTTCGCTTCTAGTCTGTATCCCTGTGACAATGTAGATTTATGCACTAAACCAACGCTTTAGGTAAATAATTTTGACGTACACAATATACATGTAAAGTAATATTTTTCTAACAACGTACACACTTACTGCATAACGTAAAAAAACACTAATAGTAATCTGCATTTTTGCTCGCAATTTCATATTAAACTACGGGTACGTATACCGGTGGTATGATTTATAAGGACATATTGTACACTCCTGAAAATGATTGATTGTTACTAAAAGACATTTCAATCTCCTGATAAATTTCAGAATAACTATAATTTACTATTTTTTAGTAGTTTTAAGAGGACTTGAAGTTGGAGAGTAAATGCAATTTTGAACGTAAAAAAACACTAATAGTAATCTGCATTTTTGCTCGCAATCATATTAAACTACGGGTACGTATACCGGTGGTATGATTTATGAGGACATATTGTACACTCCTGAAAATGATTGATTGTTACTAAAAGACATTCCAATCTCCTGATCAATTTCAGAATAACTATAATTTACTTTTTTTTAGTAATTTTAAGAGGACTTGAAGTTGGAGAGTAAATGCAATTTTGAACGTAAAAAAACACTAATAGTAATCTGCATTTTTTGCTCGCAATTTCATATTAAACTACGGGTACGTATACCGGTGGTATGATTTATAAGGACATATTGTACACTCCTGAAAATGATTGATTGTTACTAAAAGACATTCCAATCTCCTGATAAATTTCAGAATAACTATAATTTACTTTTTTTTAGTAATTTTAAGAGGACTTGAAGTTGGAGAGTAAATGCAATTTTGAACGTAAAAAAAACACTAATAGTAATCTGCATTTTTGCTCGCAATTTCATATTAAACTACGGGTACGTATTCCAGGTGGTATGATTTATAAGGACATATTGTACACTCCTAAAAAATTATTGATTGTTACTAAAAGACATTCCAATCTCCTGATAAATTTCAGAATAACTATAATTTACTTTTTTTTTAGTAATTTTAAGAGGACTTGAAGTTGGAGAGTAAAATGCAATTTTGAACGTAAAAAAAAACACTAATAGTAATCTGCATTTTTGCTCGCAATTTCATATTAAACTACGGGTACGTATTCCAGTGGTATGATTTATAAGGACATATTGTACACTCCTAAAAATGATTGATTATTACTAAAAGACATTCCAATCTCCTGATAAATTTCAGAATAACTATAATTTACTTTTTTTTAGTAATTTTAAGAGCACTTGAAGTTGGAGAGTAAATGCAATTTTGAACGTAAAAAAACACTAATAGTAATCTGCATTTTTGCTCGCAATTTCATATTAAACTACGGGTACGTATACCGGTGGTATGATTTATAAGGACATATTGTACACTCCTGAAAATGATTGATTGTTACTAAAAGACATTCCAATCTCCTGATCAATTTCAGAATAACTATAATTTACTTTTTTCAAATAATGTTTAGAGGACTTGAAGTTGGAGAGTAAATGCAATTTTGAGTAACAATGAAGTACTCAAATTTCTCTGCAACATTCTATAATAGTTCAACGAATAACTAAAAAAATGTCAATAACACTTGAAATATGTGAGGTTAGACTGGAGGAATATTAAGTCAGTAATAATCTTAGTAGACGCACATTTTATGTAGTACGATGGATCCACGTTATAATTTGGAATTCTATGTGTATTGTATGTATTATTTCAGTTTTATTTGCTAACAGGCTCAAAAGGTACAACTAATTTCCACTAAATCTGGTTTTAGGTTTAGCGTGGGAAGAGCCAACGTAAAAAGTGTCCTTTTAGTCAAAAATCGTCTATTTTCGGTAATTATTTTACTTCCGGTACCAAAGTAGCGTTTAATTGTAGCTTCAATTAAGTAAATATAGATTAAATAGATTTCTTGTTTAGAAAAGTTCACTTGGGTAAATACCCATTACTTCCGGTCAGTGTAATTTATTTACATTGTAAGGAGTTTTTAGATCATAGTAGCCTTAGCGCTGTGTTCCCGATCAAGAAGATATATACATACAGAGGCGTAAAACATCTTAAAAAAGGATACTTACATTTAAAATAATCTTCTTCCGGTCCAAGTTATTCCGGTGCTATAGTACCGTTTGACGGTCAAGGAAATCAATCTGAAAAATCTACTTCTGTCAAAAAGTGTCTACTCCGTGTCATTGTAATTCACTTCCGGTCCAAGGAGTGTTTGGGGAGTAGTATAGTTCACATTGTTGTGCCGATCAAGAAAGTATACATTAAGTTTGGTTAAATATTTTACTTCGATCACAAAGCTACTACTTCACTCCACTATAATATATTTCTGGTTTAAGGTATTTCGGGTAACTGTAGTCTATCAAGGACGTAAAGCACATTCGTGTCAATTCACCTTTTTAGCTGAATGTTTACAACAAACAAAAATAAAGTGCTCAACCCTATCTCACTATCAATGGTTGATCTTCATGAAAATTATTTTGGACGTATATGCAGTTGATGAGGAACGTGTGTCTACTTGCATCTCTCTAGGACGTTCGGAATTTTTAGAAACAAAAATACATTTCTTCTAGGGGTTGTATTTCATTTAAATCCGTGTAAAAGTTCGATTTTTATGAAATTTCCTTTTGATTGTCCATATAACTCATAAGGCGCGCGTGTGCAAATACCATTCAAATTTCATCTCTATAGGACATTGGAAAAATGGGAAAAAGAAATCAAAGTTCTTTGAAAGGTTTTAATACTATTTCCACCCATATCATATGCATAAACTATCTTTTATTTATCTGTCTGTGTTAGGAGCATAAGACCCGTGTGTGTCACATTTAACCTTGCTATCAAATTGTTAAGTAGTAAAAATAAAATATATTTATTAAGGGTAGCAACCCAATTAAAACAACTATAGGTGGTTAGTTAAAAAATTGTGTGTTTAGATAATAAAGTAAGTGTGGGTTACATTTTAAAATTTCATCTATCTAGAACATTGAAGAATCGAGAAACAATATATTGTTGTTCTCGTATGATATTTTTAATTACCATAGTATCCATGACAAACGTTGTAGTTTGTAAGAAATTCAATAGTCCCAAAAAATAAGGACACCTTAATTATTAAAACAATAATCATAATTGACCGAGAATTTGATTTATGTCACTCTTAGGAATGATTTAATATAATAACGAAGCAATAATATTGTGATAACAAAATGTCCAAACAACCAATCTTATAGTTTATTTTGGGCTTCCTAAAATATAATGAAAATTAAATTATTATATTTCTGTATAAAATCGGTTAAATTATTATATTTCTGTATAAAATTGGTTTTGGAAGGAAACCTTTAATCGAAAAGTTAAGTTAAGTTATAATATCATTCACGATTGTTCTGTTAATGGAGGTAGAAGATTGTTTGGGTCTTGCAGGACTCGAAATATGATATACAGACAAAGTCAAAGTTTTTAAGATTTGTTATAACATATAGTACATCGTTTCAGATAATAATGGGGTGTATTCCATTTTGATACAAACTATATGGGAAAGATGTTTTCGTTAATATCCGTGTCATTTGTTTTACTAACCACATTTACGTTTTTTTACTTTATAATTTTAATTTATATTACAATAATTTTAATTCTATAATAATGGGAGACAGTGAATATTTAATATTTTACAGTTTTTCTAATAATAGTGCTGAAGGAAAATTATAACGCGGTTAGCGAAAACTAAAATGTCCCGGAATATCTCAAATAAAATGAAAATTGGAACAACAGTTGATCTAATAAAATATATCTCTGATGAAAATACAATTATGTATTTTAGACCTATAAAAAAATAAAAGGTTGTCTAGAATGCGTACCTAAAATTGTGTCTTATAGGTTTTTGAGAAACATATTAAATTATTAAAAACTCTGGAGCATTATTCAAAGATTTGAATCTACTACAGCATTTTGTATTTGGTGCTCAATACTGTTTAAACACGTCATTAGCAATAATCCCGTAATAAACCAATAATACTGTCCGATTAATTAATGATTGAACTAATTATTGTTGTCCAGAACTAATATATCAGTAATTAATAATCGCAGTGTAATTACACTAAAACTCTTTTAAAAGAACATGTGTTTATATACATACACATATATTGCCTAAATGTAGGCCTGATATGTATTTTTGGCAATAACAGATCTGAATCTGTTCGTAATAGTTACGGGGCATATTGACAAATAAGTAACAGGTACTACGAATAAGCTGGATATGCTTAACGGTAAGAGAATATATTTAATAGCTGTGAAAATAGAGTTAGATAGTGCATCTAACTAATAAATAATAATTTGTCTTTGGTATACATTTATCTATAAATATTCTATTATTTTGACAGTGAATATTTATATATTATGAATTTTCGTAATTATAACTAAATAAGTTGCGCCACTGGTTACTTTGTTTTACTAAATTAAGTAAATTTTAAACTAAAAAACAATTACATTTTTGGCTGATAAAACCGTAATAATGGTTTACTAATTTAATAACAATATACAGTTTTTTTAATTATCAACAATTGAACAAAGTGAGTAACAAAATCAATTGGAACAGATTAGTATATTACCCAAATAAATTTGAGTGTTGTGAAATGTGTGTTAAAATTGTACAATGTATCAAAATTAATTATAATGGCCATGCAGATCGTTATCAGAGTTATTACCTCATTAAATATTTACGAGGTAGGTCTTGCTTATAAAATAACGACACACTCCTATTTCAATTACATGCCAAACACGACGATGATTAAATGTTCTGTAAGAAATTAACTTTATTTTTGTCTTTACAGTTTGATCTGGATTGTTTGATTTACTCACTAAGCCCCTTGCTGAATATTTTTGAAGGTTTTACTGTTTTCCACAGTAATATAATCTTTAACGGTGTTTGTATTGGCATTAACAGCAAATGATCTGGTATTGAATAATGTAATGAGTCGATATTGAGGAACGCTTAGTTTAATGTGGGGTATTAGCTCAGACTGGTACAGGCTTAACTGTGAACTTATTGCTAACGGCAGAGGCGCATTCTTGTTAATGCCATATTAATATTTTCATGCTACTTAAATATTTTGAATATTTATTTAAAAACTAAATATTTTCGTACAGTATATGGAATTTTGTTGTCGCTTGAAACACTACTATAAAAATAGTGTGGAATGAAACTTTTAAATCCTATCTGATGAACTGTATATCAAATAATATTTATTTTGGTATTACATGGTTACACATAATTTTATACTCGAATATATACTATGTTGACGTTTACCATTCTAATGTTCTTCACATATCCCCAGTATTTTTCAAAATTGACACAATCAAAGCTCAAACTTTTTATTCATTATATTAAACTTTTCATTCATTCTTTATCACCTCTATAGTTCTCTGTAGAATATAAGTACGGCAAATAACAATATTGACTAGGTACTCTTACGGACTGAAAATGCTTGAAAATAAAAATACAGTACCTTCAAAAAACATAACAGAAAAAGTTTTATATTATTTATAATACAAATAAGTAAAATTTCAGTAATTAATCCTTTTAAAAAAAGTGTCAGAAAAGTTGTAATCTCTGGATTAAAGAAAACTATTACAAAGATTTGATTTAAAAGTATTTTGATGTTAAAAATAAATTTAAAAAAAAACTTGTAAACAAAACTAAGAGTCCTTGTGGATTACAATGGTGATATAAAGACAACGAACAAATATTTTGAAAACATTGATTCGGAATTGTCATGAAAATCCAGATATATGTATGAAAAACTTAAAAGTAAGCCGAATTCTATATATAAAAATAAATTATAATATTTTTTATACACCACAATAGTATAATCTATCGCGAAATATTTTCAATGTATTTATTAGGAGAATACTATGTTTAGTAATAATAAACATTCTTCTTAAGGTTTACAGAACATTTTTTACGTTGGTAATATTACCCGAAAATTTTATTAATCTTGTTACGACTTTTTAAATAATGTTTGTAACAAATTAAACTTTCTTACTCAAAACTTATTTGTTATATAGGCTAATTCATAATAATTACCTGTGCCATATTATGTGATTAGAATAGTAAAATAAGATAGTTTATTCTGATCAGGTGATATAAAAACAGGTACTATAATGAAGCTAAACGTAATTATTATCATCAAAATCTTTCGTTTGACAGTGCTTTGATGATCATTTCTGTCACGATGACCCTTTCAAACTCGTTGATGACGCATTTAAACTTAAAGCAAATTTAGCTTAATTGTTGAGAGACATTGACAGTTATACTACAACGTACATGTTATACTATAACAGGCTAAATGGGATGTGATTGCTGAAGTTCTAGAAAGTTAAAGTCCTTCCTTATTACAAAATGCCACAATTTTGATAGTTTTATGACGTGTTCTCTGTTAAGTATATTTAAATTGGTATTATTTTCAAAGTTTCTTATCTTAGTCTTTTATAGTAGTTGGAATTACTTTATTTTTTAAAACTATTTTTATGTTTGGTTACGTTACTGTGATTACTGATTTTCTCACACCCTAATATGTATACGTCTAATGTGTTCACGATTCACTAACTCGAGTGGATATTAAACTTATTGTTTATTTAATACAGACAGCCAAACCTCATGAAATCTCATACCTTAAGGCGTGTACAGTGTTTTCATTTCCTGTACTGTTCTCAAAGAAGTTTACATGTCTTCAATACCGCTGTAGTTCTATCAATCTTGTATAACTTTACAGTTTATTTTTTTATCTTGAAAGATGTATTTTTATTGATATAAGAAAGATATATAATTTTTCGAAATACATTAAGATTTAAAGATCAGTGGGGCGTAGCGCGTAGAGATTTTCTAAATAATAATAGGCCTATATTCATCCGAGGAACCGTAAGAATGTCTATGTAAAATTTCAATACAATCGGCTAAGTGCTTAAGCGTGAAAACAAACAAACAAACAAAGGCAATTTCTCATTTAATTATATAATAATATAGCTAATAAATTATCCCACATCATCTAATATTTTAAAGTCCAATGAATAATTGTTATTGTATAATAAAAAAACGTACATGTTCTGCTCGTTATTTCAGAACATTTAATAGAAACGTTCTTAAAAAAACTATCGCCGACTTTGGAATAACTTGCTGGGATAATATTTTTATTTATATTTTACTCAAAAATATGCTAAGGTATAATTGAAATACATTTACATTATCGTGAATGCGGTTCAGAGAGCAAGAGAGCGTGAAATAGTCTCAGTGTGCGGTGAATCCTGCCTTGAATGTACCGTAGGAGATAACGCACAACACACTATCTTCACAATACAACACTCTAATGTGATTAAACCCACTTTATCTCACATGAGTCCGCTTACTGCATCTATGGTACAGTTTCATTGTATATAGGGAGAGTCTGAGAACAATGACATATGAAACAGAAAGGTTCTTCTTGAAATCGTTCGTTGTTCGTACAACTCGTCCAGACTTGAAATTTGGAATATGGGTTCCTGTTAGTCTAAGGAAAAGGCATAATAATTTTTGACTCGAAAAGTCCAAGGGCAGTATAAACTTGCTTAGTTATTTCAACTTTGAAATCATAATATTTAAAAATATTTTAACTCATATGTTGTGAAAAGTAAGAAAATATTTGAAATAAGTTTCTTATACGGATTTAAATATTTAGTGCAATAAAATTATTATATGCTTTTAAGGGACAGATCAACACCGGTTACAGCAATTAAATGTAATAAAATATATTAATAGTAATGATATCTAACCTGTTCCTACATCTTAATATAGCAGTAACGGTGACAATAGGATGTTGTCATAGTGCTGCATTATCTTTTAATGCAGCACCAAAATACTCCACAAGTAAGTAATTGATCAGTTAAGAAAGTTTACAGAAAGTTCAGTAGAACCGATTAAAATGGAAGAGGTGTGAGGGTAATTTCCTGTCTCCCTCATCTCACCATACTGACCCACGTACTGACCTACAACCCTAGTTCGTGTGCCTTGTCTCTACATCTGACTCATCATGGCTCAGTTACTTTAAGTTGAGGTTTTAATATTGATGAAAATTGTCTAAAGTCGTCTTGTGCATGGAGATCAATGCATCATTTCCCTCTGATATCAATTATCTGAAATAACAGCAACGAATATAAAAAAAAATTTGAAATAACATGTGAATAAAGCTATTAATTAAGTTACAAAAATATTCAACTGAAGATTATATGTTTATACTAGAATCCAGACCTATTAAACATTAATAATATAATATTAGAGTAGCACAAATGGCAATAACTGACTAACGAAGCCCTTATAAATATGTTATAACCCACGGGAAAACATGTTACAGTGAAATCCAGAATTATCGATATGGTACACCTTAGGAAAGTAATTTTTGGTTATAGTTTATGTGGTTTCTTGAATGTTTATATTTGACCACCCTAAATTTGAGTATTGATGATAAATTCGTAATCAAAATCAAAGTTTTTCCAAAGTAAATATATATTAAACTGTAATACCTACATTTAAGCTGGTATACTGTCGTAATCGTAACTATATACATACATATTTTGCACAAAATTAAATACATGTGATCAATAAGTATGTTAAATGTGTCATAATTGTGTTAATGCGCCTATTAGGTTGTCACAATATTAACCACTTTTGGAGTAATTCAATGCAAAAATAGTTGAATAGCGATACCAGCAGTTACAATAAGGTATAATTATACAAAAAATATACTGGGGTCTAAGAAAATACTTCATTGCTTCATTGTTCGTGGCCTAACCCTTAGAAGGCAGTACTCCCAAATACAATACATTCCTGATCAATCGTTGTTTAAAGTGTTTTACGATAAAGGAAAAACTGGTAAAAAAATACGTGTAGCATCACATAAAATGTTGTAATATAAACTACTTAAAAAATTAACCAATTAAAACTGCTATATTTTGTAGCGGCCGCTCCTGGGCAACAAATGTAATATCACTCTGATGTAAAATTGCTTGTCTTTTGTAATTCGGTAAGCGATATAGAAATTGTATCAGGTTGGATTATCACATCTGAAATATTACAAAACATTTCGGTCGATGTATTAGTATGATTTTAAAATTATGTTAGTTGACATTTTAAGTCACTTTTCAATTTTACCATAACAAATGTACATTAAAATTATAAAAGATATTTTTTTCAATTTCGTGTAAGGAGTTGATTTATTGAATGATTACATTGATTTATTTTTTTATAAATTACAACCGATAATAACTCTTTAAAATGATGTACATTTGTACAGTGAAAAACAGTTTTGTAAAATCCACCTGCTGTTTAAGTAATTTTTATTTTTCCGATATATACGAGTATTTACCTTTATGCTCGGGAACAGGTAAAAGTATCGGTGCACACTTTCTTTAAAATTTTCACGTGAAAGTAAAAAAAGTTATCTGTATAAAATAAACAACTTATTTTGTAAAAAACTTTTTTACGATTTCCAGTAATAAAATGAAGCTACTTTTATAACGATACAATAAATATATGTCTAAAAGTTGTACAAAATTAAATAAAAAATCATGTTTCATCTGGGAGAAATCTGCCATTACAAGCTAGAATGAAATTAACTATCTTAACGTTGTAATAAGTACAAAATAATTTATCCTAAGGCATATTTTTAATAAAATATGGAAATTATTAATATTAGGGCAACATATAACTTCAGGTGTTAGTAACTATCACCCAAAACTTTTCGTTATTTCGTTATATACTTTTTCGTTCTTGTAGTTTTCCAAGTGGAATAATACTAATAAATAGCAAAATAAAATGTATTTTTACGTCATATATGTATAGAAATTGTCCTAAAATGGCATTCTCAACTATAACACGATTTTAAAATTTGTTGTGTCTCAGTTTGTTTTCATTGATATTATTCAACTGTTAACTATCAAAATATTATATAAATATTAATATCAATATGATATTAACCCGAATTACTCCTAGTTTAGTAACTAAGTCGATTCTATTGTAAATATTTTGCAAAGGCATTTGGAGTCCTACAAGATATCATCAAGAAACATGTAAATACATCACTAGTACCTCCCCTACTTAAGATCGTTATGTTAAGAGCCAAGTTGCGACAGCGCTACAGTACAATTGTACAGAGTGCGACTCTGAGACCAAACGAGCGTGAAATAGCTTCAGTTCGCGGCGGATCCTTCTCTGACTGTTCCCGGGGCTATAATACCAAGTCTTGTTACTCCACTCTGTAATGCCCATCACTTGTATCTCCACTACTAAAGATCGCTTTGTATCGACAAGAGCCAAGTTGCGACAGCGCTACAGTTCAATTGTACAGAGTGTGGCTCTGAGACCAAACGAGCGTGAAATAGCTTCAGTTTGCGGCAGATCCTTCTCTGATTGTTCCCGGAGCGATAGTACCGGGTCTTCTTACTCTATTCTGTAATGCGCATTACTGGATTTTTCACCTCAGACATGTAATTATAATTTTGGATTGTGTACATGATACAAATGCGTGCCCAACTTGTATTTCTAAAACATCAATTTTAAAAAGTCATTTTAAACGCCTTTTGGTGTACAAACAGTTTTTTCTGTTGATGCGTTGAATATAAAACGCTAAGGTATATATTATACAATAAAAATCTGTATCTGGTGTCGGTGGAAATTGGTTCAGGTGAATGTGATATTAATGTTTAACTGTGTGTAAATGTTTATGTTAGGGTTAACAAATGTCTAAAAATTGACGCTGCAGTATAAATTGTAAATACAGCGTTTACTATTATTATTACGTGAAAAACTACCGGCTAAAAAAATAATATTAGCCCTTGCCTAGGTTTGTGAAAGATTTGAAATCTCAATGTTGAAGTACTAGTCCCAGTGGTAGTCACCTTGTCAATCTCAGGGATGCTGTAAGGCCGGGATCTGACTTCAAAACAATTAAACCACTTCATTTTGAAATTTTTGTCGCTTACTGTTTTTATCTACTTAAACGAACATGACTCCAGGAACTAGGATTCAAATGTTATAGAGCTAAACTCAACATTTTCATATTTCAGTGTCTATCATTAATTTATCCCAAGAGTATAAAAAAGATCAATGAAAAGAAATATGGCCACGATGCTCCTGTTTTTCAGCAGTAAATTTTCAATTATGCCTCGGGTAACAGCTAGTTTTATATATAACTTAAACATTTGATGTTTAAGACAAGAAAGGTCATCCTAAAAGAAACTCATGGAGAATTCTCAGTGTGAGGAGTGTTGTACACGGATTAGCGAGATTTATCCTGGCTCAACTCTACCTCCCTTCTTACCTCATTCAAAACAACCCTCACGTCTTGAATAGTGCTTACTAAACAGGAATTCAACCTTGAAAATGGTTTAAAGGATGAGAGGTTCAAGGATCAAATAATAAAGTACTAGTTGGATAAATATTTTTTTTTAAATTCACTGCAGACTTTATTTGACACCTACCGTTTTACTGTAATTAAATATATAATAAAACCTTGTGTTATTTTGCATCAAGTAATCAGTAGAAAGTGATAAAATCAGTTAAAACTTTCATTGAGTATATTAATTATTTTAACACTGACTGCCAAAACCGATGTTACGGGGCATTTCGACTCTACTTATCAGACATAACACTAGGGCTCATACATAAATGTGCAGGTTAACCTATAACACACCATTGCATAAGCTATACTAAAACGTATAATAAAGGTAAAATATTTCAAACATTTTCCAAGCTATAATATATAGAGGGTGGTTATAAACCTTCCGGTAATTTTTTTAGGATTTTTTATTCGTGTCAAGACAAACTAATAGTTTTTACTAAACATGGTACATAAATGCTTACTTTATCGTATATCTGTTTGTATGTTTTTTTATTTCCTGTTTCGATAAATTGGAAAAAGATAAAAAATATTAAATCAAAAGAAAATTAATATTATATGACAATATCCAGTTTTAAAACGGTGGAAGGTTTAAATGAGTAATACCGTAATGCAACTTTGTAACAAATAGAATAATAAAAGCTGTAAAATATTATTAAAAAACATTTAACAAAATGTGTAGGTCTCACAAAATGGTCAGATGTAGATAAAAGCTTTTAAAGTTTTAAATCACTGTTAATGTTGTAAAATGATAATTTAGTGATATATTGCAACATTTAAAAGGTTAAATATATCATTACTACTGATTTATATGTTTTATGTGTTAAATTTATTTTACTTAAGTTTAACTTGCATTATTCTATAATAGTTTTCATAATGTTATTAGTTTTTACTACAATAAAGGCAACACTTAAACGGTAAGCTATCTTAAATCATGATTTGATAATACAGATTTTAATATTTTTCCTGATTATATATTACAAGAATAAAAGTTATGCAAATTTTAATTTTTTATATCACTAATGGTTTTTGAAATTTAAAGAGAGACTAAAAAACACATGCATGTAGACAGACGGTAAAATAAGCATTTCTAACCCAAGCTTATATTAAATTTACGCTTTTGTTGATATGAAGAACAGATTCACAAAATATTGCAGTAGAATTCGTAAACCAGATGTATAAAATATAAAATGCTATATACATTGGGAAAGCCAATTTCCGCACTATGTAAGACGTTTGAACTTGGATCTGAGTTAGAGATAGCGCAGGTTCAAATCCTGTATGAGGCCGTAGCACTTTTTTAATCAAAATCATCGATCTTTTACTGTGTCGATGATTATTATTAAAGTAAACTTTATTACTTTTTAGGTTTGATGAGATCAACGCACAGGTCAGTGATTCTGAGGGTGAGCATAGTAAAATTAAAAACTGGATCGGAACCTCCTTTATTAAAAAAGGAAATACATAATGTTAACTAAAAAAGCAGTAAACGTAAAAAATGCTTATATCTTAAGGTAACTATAATAATAGGTTTTGAAAGTAATGAGATCTCCCTCCCTAGCGGGAAAGAGAATTGTACACAATAGTAGGCTCTCATGTCCTAAAAAGAAAAAAAATTTGGATTACTTTGTTTTAATAATAACCCATAATTAACGTTAAAACATAAAAATACACACTTGTTTAAATTCAGACAGTTGGTCATGATTCATCCCTTGTGCTCTTTTCAACCATTTATTGAAGTTAACAGCTACGAAAGGCAATGGACTTCAAATTACGACGTAATTGCTGAACTAATTACAGTCAGGTTTAATTAACAGGGGAATTCAAAGGGAGAAGATTAGGATTTTAAACGTTTCTTTACAACCAGTGGGTTATTCCTTTCAGAGTTATTCTCGAGCCTTTACAGCTTCTAGGCTATTCTGTGTAATGTGACCTGCTGTAATATTCTCATCATTAAGTGAGACGAGACGATTATAATATTATTCGCCATATTAATGTACGCCACTTTAAACACCACACATTGATCCATTAATCAACCTATAATGATTAAATAAAGAGAACAATTCATCTATATTACACTTGTTACGATACATAGCTATTATACAATTTTAAAGGACTATAAATATGTTCTAGATACTAGAAAAAGTTCACTACCATTCTAATTGTATTGTATATACATAAACAATAACTTGTTGTCTTAATGAGACACTTTTAATAAGCATCTCTCTATATATTTTTGTAATGGGTGATTCAATAGTCGTGGTGTGGACAACGTTGGCAACATTGTACTGAATAAGCTATATTTGTCAGTAGATTTCCCTTTTTTATAATTTTAGTAACTGTAAATACAATATAGTAAATCTAGGCCGGTAGTAATGAAAAGCTGTTAGTGGTGAAAAATCTGTTTCATTAAAATGGATATTAATTGCCTTTGGCGCAGTAAATCTTCTTTTCTTTCTTTATAACGAGGAATCGTGTTCAGTCATATTTTCTGAAGACAACATTTGAAAGATATCAAGAGTTGTGTAGACATTTTTTTTTATTTCCCAGCTGTTGTAAATGGTAATGCATGTAATAAACGATGAAAATTACTCTATGCACTATGTCAGTGATTATAAATTTATGGCGAATACGGTTTGTTAAATTATGAAATATTGATAAATAATTACCCGGTGAATTTGTATTCCATACTACTTAAATAATCATTATTGCAGTAAAAGATAAAGTTGTTAACTTTATAAACCACATTGAATTTCTGTAAAGGGAACGTAAATTTTTAAGGGAAGTAAAATATATTGATGTATGTATAATACTGATAAGTACAATTCTTAATTTAAAAATCATATTTGCCTAGGCTTATTTTCACCCCTTCGGAATTCATGCCACTTTTTTATTACAAAAGAGCCTACTAAGTCCTCAGGTGATTGACGCTTAATTTTGAGAAGGAGATAAATAGAATCTTTATTTATAGTCGGTTATAGTGATATTGGAGAAACTACGCAGACTGAGAGATGAGCAAATATCTAGGTTGCAAGCTTTGGTGTAAGTACTTGTCAATTTTGAGAAGGAGATGAATAGAATCTTTATTCATAGTCGGTTATAGTGATATTGGAGAAACTACGCAGACTGAGAGATGAGCAAAATATCTAGGTTGCAAGCTTTGGTGTAAGTACTTGTCAATTTTGAGAAGGAGATGAATAGAATCTTTATTTACAGTCGGTTGTAGTGATATTGGGGGAATTACGCAGACTGAGAGATGAGAAAATATCTAGGTTGCAAGCTTTGGTGTAAGTACTTGTCAATTTTGAGAAGGAGATGAATAGAATCTTTATTTACAGTCGGTTGTAGTGATATTGGGGGAATTACGCAGACTGAGAGATGAGCAAATATCTAGGTTGCAAGCTTTGGTGTAAGTACTTGTCAATTTTGAGAAGGAGATGAATAGAATCTTTATTTATAGTCGGTTATAGTGATATTGGGGAAACTACGCAGACTGAGAGATGAGAAAATATCTAGGTTGCAAGCTTTGGTGTAAGTACTTGTCAATTTTGAGAAGGAGATGAATAGAATCTTTATTTACAGTCGGTTGTAGTGGTATTGGGGAAATTACGCATACTGAGAGATGAGCCAATATCTAGGCTGTAAGCTTTGGTGTAAGTACTTGTCAATTTTGAGAAGGAGATGAATAGAATCTTTATTTACAGTCGGTTGTAGTGGTATTGGGGAAATTACGCATACTGAGAGATGAGCCAATATCTAGGCTGTAAGCTTTGGTGTAAGTACTTGTCAATTTTGAGAAGGAGATGAATAGAATCTTTATTTACAGTCGGTTGTAGTGATGTTGGGGAAATTACACAGACTGAGAGATGAGCAAATATCTAGGCTACAAGCTTTGGTGTAAATACTTGTCAATTTTGAGAAGGAGATGAATAGAATCTTTATTTACAGTCGGTTGTAGTGATATTGGGGAAAATACGCAGACTAAGATATGAGCAAATATCTAGTTTGCAAGCTTTGGTGTAAATACTTGTCAATTTTGAGAAGGAGATGAATAGAATCTTTATTTACATTCGGTTGTAGTGATATTGGGGAAAGTACGCAGACTGATATGAGCAAATATCTAGGTAACAAACTTTGGTGTCAGTGCATGTTAGCTTTGTGAAAGAGATAAATAGACGTTGGAATTAACAATATTTATGTTACAAGTAATACTTGCATTCTTTTTTAGAGACGGCTATTCTTTTTTAAAGTCAATGGTTTATCTATTCTCTGATTAACCACTGATTCACCGAGAGATTTTAGTTTTTAGTTGTTAGGTTACTCAAATATTAACTTTAAAGTATTGTTTTATGATTTTGGTAGTTAATTATAAAAGAGTATTAGTATACTGAAATTTTATTATTAAAAATGTATTTTATTCTTAATCCACTGATAGTAGTGAATTGAGTAAACTATAATGTAATGCATAATCCCTAAATAATGTGATAAGTCTAAAAGACATTCATTTTTTTAGTTTATAAACGGTGTATACTAAACATTTTACTCAACGAAACGCAGGCAAAAGAGTAAGTAAGCCTTTTTAATAAAGGGACTATGGCTAAGTATTACTTTTACACATAATTCCTCACGTCTTATAATACTGAAAACACTGTTATAAAATGTTTATTAACAATATTTTAAATATATAGTTTCTTATTTAATATACAAATAAGACGATTTAAAGACTATGTGTTTAAGTTTTAAATATAAATGGATTGTCACTATAGTAATTATTTATGATGATGCAAAAATGCTTTTAATTTATTTTACGAATCATGGCAAAAATATCGCTTAGAATTGACTTAATAATTTTTTTTAAGTTTTGACCCATATCTACTGTACATTTAATTAGCACTGACATTAATGAATATAATTTGTTTAAAAGTTGAACATTCACTAACAATATTTAAATGATATAATATTAGTCCTAAATTACAGAGGTTTACTTGGCAGATTATTATTCCATTTAATTATTATTTTATTCTTATTATACAACACATGATTTCTAATATCAAAAACCACAATTTAATCTAAACAACGAATGAAAATGTGCATTGTTTGAGTTACTGGTTCACTCCATCAATAAAAATACGTATTACTTGAATGACGTTGTATGTGTGATGAGCAATATGGCAAAGCTATTACATATATTACCAAATAAACACTGATTCAGTGTGCAAACATACGCCGCGTGACGGTAGCTCCAGAGCAAGTGTTTACTTTCAATTACCAAATGTGTTGTGCACATAATGTAGAACCGTCTCGTACCACACGCTTTCAATAACAGGTCTAATAAATATTTACATAAGATAGGATTTAGGTAATGGATTTCTACTAAACCTTTCTTTTGATTTGTTACATTACGTGATCTTTTGGAACGTGTTGAATTAGACTAAAAAATATTTACATAAAATAGGATTTAGTTAATGGATATGCAATAAACGTATCTATTGATTTGTTATTTTACACGGTTTGTTGGAATGTTTTGAATATTACAGGGTACTAAAATACATCATGTACAGATATAAATTCAAACCTTTCAGTATATCCATAACACATACAAAATATTTTGGATTTTTATAAAATTATTGGTGTTTTTTTAATTATATTGTACTTAGTGATACGGCTCTTAGTGATCGGATACTCATGCATATTAACCCAAATTTTCAGGTTGAAAACCTAGGCTCAACTCGTTCAGTTACATGTACTCTGTATCACCACCAAACT
The DNA here is from genome assembly GCF_021130785.1 of Homalodisca vitripennis. Classification (NCBI taxonomy): domain Eukaryota; kingdom Metazoa; phylum Arthropoda; class Insecta; order Hemiptera; family Cicadellidae; genus Homalodisca; species Homalodisca vitripennis. Next base: position 173,932,083 of record NC_060208.1, on the reverse strand, counting down.
CTTTGACTTAAATAACGTTGGGTTATACTAATATTAATTAATTACTTGGTTTGTTTGACCTCATTGTGTTTTCCATCCAGTGAAATATATCTCCACGAAAAACCAGATATTTTAAGTATTTTGTAAATCAATATTTAAAATGAGAATCAAAGGAAAATCAAGAATTTCCCAAAATAATGTTTAATGCTCTTGCTTCTTTTAGTAGTTTTTCCATGGTGTTCGGCCTGTTGGAGTTTGTTTTATATTTACAGGTTCTTGGAGCCGTGGTCATTAGTATAGCGTTTTCACTAAGCTAGCTCTTGCTGCACCAAAAGTCTAAGTAGGATTGAGAATGCACAATTATAACGTAATACCGCTGTGTGTGTTTTACTGTGGGATTGTGTTGTCTATTTGAAAACTATTTATAGAAGTAGATTCAAAAATGGAAATTCCGCTTTTTGTGGAGTCCTTTGGATTAATCAGTTTATTTTGCTCAATGTGTTATTAACCTTGTATCGCTGACTAGGATACTGAATTTTACGAGCAATTAAATAAATAAAAGTATCTTGTTACTATTTCCATTATGAGATGCTAATCTCTTTTCTTTATTTCACAACTTAATAACGCATTGTTAATGATGTCGAAAAAGTAAGGAAATTGAGACCAAACAAAACTAAAATAGTTATTACAGTAATTTTATTACTTTCCATTTTACATTTATGTTTAAAAGGGGCCCGAAGTCAGCGAGTGAAAATCTACGTGTGGAGTAACTAAAATTTCTCTCCTATATTTCGTGATATTTGATTGAGTACCTCAACGATTTACGTAAAAATTGAACTATTCTAGGTCATTGTGGAGGAATGCTAAGTAATTACTTAGCTTGTATATTGAGTTTTTTCGTTGCCCTATTCAATAAAATATATACATACACAGAAATGAGAAGCATACTTCTATAGAAAAAAGAACTAGTGTTGTTTTTATAGCATTTTCTAGATGTGTAATTAGTTAAAGTGGTGTTTTTAGGGGTTTCATGTTTAAATTCAACATGGGGAAAGAAAAAATCTGTCATTGGAGGATTAAAGGAATATAAACTTATTCCTCATAAATGTTTTTGTAAATAAGCAAAATGAAATTTGTTTAATAAAGTATGTACGAAAATCATGTTAATAAGAATGGCCTACGATCTAATATATTTTGTTATTATTATGTGGATATGATTAACTCCTCAATAATGTCGACAATAACATAATAATGGAATAACAAATGTTCCGTCTGAACCGTCAGTAACAGGAGTAGTGGAGGGAGAGGGCAAAGGCAAATCCACTCAATACCCGGCTAAACAAGCTCAAATCCCTGATGTAAATATATGTATTAAATAATTTTTACGAAAAGAACGATTATAATTCCAAAAATATCTTAGAAGAAATTAGAAGATAATTAGAAGAAAGCCGTTTTATGAAGAAACTCTTTTTATGCAGCGTTTTTTTCTATAAAAATATTTTAATTATGGGTTATCAACAAAAAAGTTTATTTTAATGTGTGTTAAAAGTATGTAAATATATTTTTGTTGCAAACCACTAAACTGTCCTCACTAAAGCTATGCTATGTCTCAGCATACGTGGATAACTTATTGGAGCTATTTGGTCATTTAAATTGGTTATTCCTTAGGATTCCGTTTAATTCAATAAGACATTTTTCATAGGAGAGGCCTTTTTCATCCACACAGAATAAAATTCATTGTAATTTGAAACCTTTAAAACGTCTGCACGGTACTTAAAACATAATTGAAATAGAAAATGTTAGTAGTACTTGAATATCTTGCATTAAGGGTATTGTCAGGTGTTTTTAAATATTTATTAAATATTATATTAGTAAGGCGGTGGACATAGTGTTGTGTTGTACATATCCAGTAGATAAAGAAATATAATACTTTTACTTTATTTCATCTTTTTTACACTAAGTTATATGTATCAAGGGGTGTGTATGTTCAAGTTAAAAAACATATTCTTACGTAAGTGACAATAATAGTATCACTATTATTTTTTTATATACAAATAATATTCTATTATTTTGTGTCAAAATTTACATATTAAATTTAAAAAAGGAACTATTGCATGGAAACCTGTTCTTTTTAATCTATATTCAGAAATTGCCATCAAAATAATAATTTGTGTGTGTCTGTGTTCTGCTGAATGAATCAATAACATGATTACTTGTTAGAGAAAATTAAAATCGATTTAAATGGATTGGTAACAAAGTTTTTCGTTTGCTTGCATTCAATTTGATGCCTGTTAAACTGATAATTTCCCTATGGAACTGGACCAATTATTGAATAACTCTTGATTGAAAGACTAAATAGTTAACTGAAGTAGATTGTTATTTTTCATGTTCAATTTGAATTAAGTTATGATGTCATTATTTTATTATAAAACAACGTGTTATTAATATTTCAATAATTATATTAATACAATTATACTATACTACGTTACAAATCTGTAATTAAAGATATGTTTTTTCTTTCATAATTTTTTTTAAATAGTTTAAAATATGTGTTAGATGAAATGTTTTCAAACAGTGTATCAGATGTACTCGTATTTTGTGTAAAATGGTTTGACATTCTTAGTGTAATTTTTATTACATTTCATTTAGTGATCCTTTGGATGGCTCCTTTGTTAAAATCATATCATGATAAGAGAAAACAAAATGGCTACTATATATGTTCTGTTATTTTATACATAAACCGACAACATTTAAATATGAATGGTGGTGAAAAGGAGATGATTATTTATAAATCCGTTGCAAAGCTTACTGCCAAAAGATCCTAGACTCGGACATCAAAATCTAAAACAATATTTCCGCTGTTACACAAAAGGTAAGAGCCCTTTAAATGGTAGTTTTTGCTCTATGTGGAAATATGGAATCCTTGTTAGATTCTGAATTTGAGTTAGTGGATGCACATGTACTCTAAGTTTGGTTCTGTCAACTAAACAGACATCATGGCGTGTGTTACTTAAGTACAGTTTCTGTCGTAAGATATAATTCTCCCATAAAAAAAATGAAATAATATAATCTGATACGATAGAGTACCGTAGAAACTGGCAGTTCGCTTCGAAGGTCTTACCAACTAATCTTATAAAGTTACTTCATCACATGTGTTACTGTGTCACATGATACAATGTAGTATCTCACCGATCTCAGTTTTTCACAGATTTGTTTATTTTTGTACAGGGTTAGCCAGTGAAACGGGAAGATTTAAATAAGTAACTAATTCGTTAAGAAAATTAATTTTATTATTTAATGGTTATAAATATAAAGAAAAAAGGTAGCCATTTACTGTAAAATAAGTGAAAAAATTATTTTTCGAATATAACAATTGCTATATGTCTTCCATTAGAATCTATGCACTGCTGCAGCCGGGCTTGGAAATTTCTCATTACATTTTGCGGCATATTGACTGGTATTCCTTAGATTTCGTCCCGAATTCGTTTTTTTAGGGCAGGGATAGTTCTAGGTGGATCGTTCTGAAAAATTCTTGTTTTTAAGTAACCCCATAGAAAAAAGTCACAGGCTGTCAAACCTGGAGAGCGAGGGGGCCAAGGGATATCCCCGTTTCGGGAAATGACGCCACCTGGAAACAAAGCATTCACGCATTCATAGCAAATCTTGCAGTGTGGCTTGTTGCCCCATCTTGTTGGAACATTGTGTGTTCATTTACTGGAAAACGGGAGAGTTGTGGCGTAAGAAAGTTCTGGATCATTGCAACGTAACGCACAGAGTTAACAGTCACAGCACTTCCATTGCTATCCTCAAAGAAAAATGGGCCTATGATTCCTCTTGCTGACATTGCTCACCAAACCATCACTTTTTCAGCATGAAGAGGCGTTTCATGAAGTGCGCCAGCGTTTTCCTCAGACCAGTATCTGAAGTTTTGTTTATTAACAAAACCAGAGAGGTGGAAATGCACCTCATCGCTCATCCACAAGTTGTTTACTTGGTCGACATTTTCTTCAAGTCTTCTGATCATTTCCTCACAAAACTGTAATCGTTTCTGATGGTCACTTGGTTTGAGAGATTGCAAAATCTGTATTTTGTATGGGTGAAAATTTACATCTTGATGAAGAATCCTTCTCACCGAAGTGTTACTTATTCCAAGGCGTAGAGCATGTTGTTTGGCAGATCGGCGTGGACTTCTGAGCATTGCCTGTTGAACAGTAGCGATATTTTGAGGGTTTCGAACGGTTTTTGCACTCCCACCCCATTTTTTAAACGTTGATCCAGTTTTGTTCAAGGTTGTTTATCCACGAACGAATTGCGTCATCCGAAGGAACAGGCCTGTTGCGCGGTATGTTGAAATGGCGTCGAAAAGCACGTCGCGTTTTCACCAAACTCTCCCCATTCGTATAATATGCTTTAACCCGTCAAACGATCCATCTTAACTAAATGGCGGGACACGCAGGTAGAAATGAGCCGGCGGCCACTATTAGCCCCACCACTCACATTCCAACTTTCAAGGCCATCTCCAATCTTCCCGTTTCACTGGCTAACCCTGTATTTTCTCCTTGCTGTCATCATAAGTCCAAGTAATCGTGCTAAAATTTTATTTTTATTGATGTTGACTGTAGAAGAAAGTGAGACAAGGCAAACACTGATCTCATTATAACATAGTACTGGTTATCCTTATTCCTTCTAACCTCCTCTATGACTGAAATACTGAGAGGCATCAGTATTATTAGGTACATTTAAAGTGTTGTAGTACAGAAAATATAACACAATATAGACCTACTAAATTACAATTCGTAGAACGATCTTAAAACCAGACCTGAAAAGTACAATTTACGAGACATAAAACAACACTACCTGCGGTTCTGTTGACTAGTCATACTTACTAACCTGAGTAAAGTGGTTAGGGTTTTATTTGTTCGTCTCATTGATATCAGGGTTGAAATAATTAATCACAAAAAAATTAAAGTAAAAAAACATTTTAAGAGGTATCACTTTTAATACCTTTAAATCACCTTCTTACTCAAGATTTCGGAAGATTAATGTAAATACCTTTAGGAGCATAATACTATTTACGCGAGTAACGAATATTTGTTAGTTAGAGCATAGCACTAAAAGCGACAGTAAAACCTATACATATTTAACTCTCAGAATTAACACCTTTTATATGAAATTGAAACGCTTTACAAGGAATACACGTCAAAAAGCCATAGACATAACAAGCTACATAAATGACACCATTATTTCAACACCTCTGTAGTCTTTATGCTCATCGTAACTTTAATTTTAATTTCGGCATCAACTGTTTCTTTGGCTGTCCAGCATGGTTTAATAACTGTTTTGACTATAAACGATGATTTTATTGTTGTAACTGTAATTGCAAAGTCTTTATATCAAGAAAAGTAAACATGTTCTTGTTTCTCTTTAATAAAATATAACTAATCCGATTCCATGGAGTATTGCAAAGTACCCAACAGAATGTAACGAGTTATCACACAGATGAATGTACAGAAAGGCTTTTACATTTTAATTAAAAAATCAATAGTTCTTCCTTGTGCTAAGAGGAACATACGTAAAAATTTTCATGTCATGTCTCAGGTGTTTTCTATTACGATGTATCACAAAGATAGACAGATATACGGACGGACTGCCCATAAAATCGTGTCATTTACCGTCCGTGCGAGACCAATGTAAATATTATCGTCACTAATTGGGCTGTACTTCTTTGATCTCTTTACCAATCAACCTTAAACAAGTATAATATGACGTGTAAATAAATAAGTTTCATTTTTATTTATAGCGACTTTCAGAAGGGATAGCTGTAAATAATAGTGTAATATAAGTACAGAAATGTAAATAAACCATTAATCAGCCAAGGACAGTTTCATCAGAATCAAATAGTCAATTCCACTCAATAAGTTTTATATCTCAGTAATTTGGATAATTTTTCTAGCTAAAGTGTATTAAGCACCGCAGTGAGGACATTGGTTACAGGACACGCGTTAGAGTAAACTCATTTGACGTCACAGCTCTTTGGGAGCGTGTAAGCTAATGTCGGATTTCGGAAAAGCAATTACACTTTAATTTACTGTGCTGTGGTAAAATTGTATAGAGAGACGTCTATAAAATTTTATAATTATAATTAATTAATTATAACCATTTATTTTGAATTTTAAATTTGTATTGCCTTTTATGGCAATATGTCTCAATTCTTGATGATTATGGCTGTTTAATTTTAAGCATATACTCTACTAGTTATTATATCATATCCTAGTTATTTCAGTAAGTAAAGTTTAGTTTTTATCCTTGTCAAATTATAAGTGTAATAAAATATCCGACAGTGACAAACTTTCGGGATAAAAGTATGTTTACAATATTCTAACAACATCTTGTTCTGTAATTAATTTACAAATAAGTGTGAGTTAGATAACTAAAGAAGATGAGGAGCACAGCTGGACCAGATGACGTAGTTCCGGCAACAGTGGAGCCAATATATATGTTGATTATCACAACATGTGGTATCCCTTTGTAATTTGACTTAGTAATTGAGAAACTTTTGTTCTTCCTTATTCAATTTTCTTCTCTTGCACTTGCAACTGTTCTCTGGATTTAATTAATTATAGCTCGTAAGAATTGGTAAAATCTGCGATCTATAATTCTGAGGACCTATTTAATATCTGATGGCAAGCTATAAATGAGGATCATTAGTTTTTATGTTTCCTTTGTTTTGAAAACATTTAAAAATAAGTATAACAAACTTTTAAAAACTGTCACAAATTTCCAATATGGTGGTCAAATTAATTTGCTCTTATGGAATACCCTATTTTTATTATTATTATTATGTATAAAAAAATAATTTGAAATTATTTTTATTCTTAGAATTGTTATATTTTTTACTTAATAGCGTAAATATAAGAGCTCGGAATGTTAAGATGCTCTGAGAAAATTCTTTTTATAATGTGCGTCCATTTGTTGTAAAAACAGGACAATTTTTAAATTTCGACTAAAGTCAATAAAAACTAATAACATCTACAGATATATCTAATCAGAAACCTGGTTTGGCCTGAGGGCTCCGCCCATTATATCCAAATCCGGTTATATCAAAAACTTGGTACAAGCTATCCTTAGTTATTATTTTTTTAAACCATGGTTTCTATAGTAGTTGTTTATGAAATGGTTTTAATTCTAGTTCCCCACTCCCTTGGATCTGATTAGCCTCCCAAAACTATTTCAACCTTGGCCTTCACTTTTAGAACGTCTATACAACGTTTTTTAACTATGGGTAAAAAATGTCCGCTATAATTGTGATGATGCTTAGGTACATACCAATGATAGAGAAGTGTTTATGTTAATATATTATTCCAATAGATTGATTAGAATTCTATCTATGAATATTCACACTGAATAAAACAAATACAAATTGGGAATTTACTTTAGCATATTAATTCTCTGAAGAAATACGGAACTAAGTTTGTGGGAGGGAGGCTGTTAAAAGTCATTCATGTGTACTAAAAAACGTTAATGTCCTCTAACATAACGTCCCATCTTAACTTAAATCTTTCAATAACTAATACTGAGCATAATAATATTATGTTATTGTAAACGTAATGCAAACTGATCTCTTCAAGTGGATTATTAACCTAACAGATGATTAAAATCTTGTTTTAAATCAAATGCATACATTGGTAAGCCACACTTACTCTAGGATTATAACAAATATGTTATGTGAAAAATGTAGGAAAAAACACTTTCTCTACGATGTGCACTTAAAAAAGGAACAAATTTAAAAATATTGACACATCTATTACCATAAAAAATTCTAATTTTGGGAATCTGTGTACATACAAATTAACAAAGACAAGGATTTAAAATATATTTTCGCAAATGAATCACATTTCAAATAAAACTATTAAGACTTTCATATCTGCATTATACCTGTTACTCAATATTTAAAACATACATTCGTATGTAGGGTCATAATTTTAGTACTTTGGTGCACTAGATACTTTATATGAAAGACGTAGCAAAAATCGTCTAATATATTGTTATTTTTCCCAAATAATATTCTTGTGATTTAATAAGTTGGTAATCCAGCATCGACTGCCGAAGTAAAAAGTGTAATTTTTCAAAATAACGGCAAGTCTATTCAAAAAGATTTATCTATCCTCGTATTAGCAATAACGAAAAAACATACATAAACTTGCAAGACGAATCAAGGAGAACATGTTATACAAATTTGTATATTGCGAGACACGATTGTGTGATAAAGGGTCTTAAGTGTCCCCTTTAAAATCAAACCCATGACTAAAAGTTTACCTAGGCTAAAAGCTCTATAGTTCTTAACCATTATGTTTGAAAGTCATCTTACATTCACATGGTTATTACAGGTAGTACATAAATAGAAATTTACTAAAATTGAAATGGTTTAATAGGTAATATTGATATGCTGTTGGGCGACATTATTTATGTTTGTACATTTTCAAATACATACAGTCTTCCGAAAATGTGTTTAATAGAATGTTTTCGTCAAATTAAACCGAGTCTCTTTCAACTTGTTCAGAATTATTTGTGTTATGAAAATAAATAATTTATAAAGGAAAAACATTGATTATCAAAGCGTATTATGAGAACTCAATGAAGGAATACTTAAGTGACGGTTTAAATATTACTCAAAGATCTCAATCCTCTTGTTAGCTAAATTAAGCACGCCTAAGCCTTCTTTTGATACTCTATTTCTTTCATTATCTTTTTGCTCTTTATTAACATGGGTTTTACATAGCATGGTTTATTACGTGTTTATTTCTTGTAATATAGGAGAAACATTGTTTGCAACCGATTATTTGAATATTTGTATGTATAGTCATTTGGTGTTAACTAAAACAACTTTCTATAATACTTTATTTACAAGTAGAGAAATAATAGTTGTTCATGTTGTTTTAAACAAAATATGGAAGTAATTCAAGGCAAAAGCTATATTATGTATCACTGCTCAGAGTCAGTTTCAACTTGACCGTTAAGGATGTATTTATATACGTATTTTTTACACCACGTCACAAAAATCATTGTATGTTTTAAATATGCCATTAGAACTACTTAACTTCAATGTTTCTAATTCTTATTTTACAATTGTTTGTCAAAACTGGTACCGGTACCTTTTTGTAGGGAGTTAAAATACATTATTTTAATCTGAACAGTTCTCCATTTCATTCAAATTTTTATTCTCCCTAGAAACATTAGCGTTACTCAGCAGATTGTACTATAAAATGATGGTATTTTTTTTTATCAATAATATACTGTCTATATGAAAAATACAACTTATTTAAATACACGTAGTTAAGGTATCGAATATTTGTGTATTTTTATATTAATATATTTTGCATAAAATAAGTAAAATATTTATTTTTATATCATCATAGATAAAACATAAAAATACGAGATATCTATGATTTTGCAGACACATGCATAACGTACTAACATACTTGTATGAGCCTATTTATTGTTTATTTGGCTAAACCCAACCACTCAATTTTATTATTTTTACTTACGTTGTAAACTCTTTCAAAACAATTAGTAACTTTAAACTGTATATTTGATTGATTTATAGAATGAAACCCCAACAAGGAAATAAAGGCACTAGTACTCGTACATATCTTTTGATTTAACAAAATAAAATTTGTGTTTCAAACTAGTCATAGATTGTTATTAGCACCATGGGTGTTTAGCGCCATTAACATGAAAGCCTCCCGGCGTTAGCAAAAAGGCCAGAGTTAAGCCTGTACCGGTCTGACCTAGTCCCCACACTAAAATAAGCGTTCCTCAATAGCTACTCTACATTATTCTATAGGAGATCATTTAATTGCAATGTCAATAACAATTCTGGGAAAGATTTTATTACTGTTAGAAATAGTTGTATCGCACATTAAATCATGAAGTTAAATATACAAATTCCCATTTTACAAGTAGCTATGATTTTATATAAACATATATAGCAAGAGGCTAAGTTAGAAAATAAACATCTAATTCTAACGGTAAGGCAAAAGTAAACTTAATTAGTGGCAGAACATTCCATCTTCGAATGCAATATGTAATTTAAAAACGAATATGTCGTTTATTTTATCGGCATGAACTGCTTGGTAGTGATGTAATATCTCTAATGACAAGCTGCTGTGAAGCCATTAAATTGGTAACCCATTTAATAATTAATGATGACATACCGTATAGTCTTAGCGATTAGAGTAATATATTAAACTGTTTCAATTGAATTTATAATTAAATTTACATTTTTTTGTAACAATGGATTAAACAATAAACCATAAATAATCTGTTTCAACTCAAACTTTAGTAGTGTTTTAGTTCAAATTTTACTGAATTTATCTGATATGTAGTGTAACATTTTAAATTGTAATCAGAAACATATTTGACTTGGTAAATTTTTTATTACAATAATAGATTTATCGATCAATTGTTTATCGAATCATAAACTATTTGTTAAATATGTGACATTATCTGATACTGTTTGTTATTCGATTTGTTGGTTGTATGTTTCGCTCTATTTCACAATGTGATTATGTTTAGATTAAGTAAAAATTGGGAAAGTTGATGGCCCTATCTACCATTTATAACTACACGAGAAATAAAAATATTAATTATAGGACGATATTTTAGTATTATTGCTTCACTGCATCTAGTAATAAAGTTCAATTGATACTACTGTATTAGTTTAATACTTAAGTAGTGGAACTGGCCTAATAATCAATTAAGATCTGAGCTAATAGTATTGTCTTATTGGTTTATTTCGGGATTACTGTTAATGTCTTATCGGTGTTAAACACAAACTGCTTCATTATATTTAAATTTTAGGAGAATATAACTGATTTCGTTATTGTGGTCATTTCGTAATCGATTACACAGATTAGAAAGTGTCCCAGAACACTTTTTACTTTTTCTAAATCCATAGATAGCTTAGATGTAGATTTATTTTTTCTTTTTACATGAGCTAAATGAGAATCACATGGTGCATTGAATTGGCAAAAACTTACCCAAGATACTTCAAATCAAAGTTTTTTAACTAAGTTTTAACTTGCTCTACAATCTCTTACAACTCGCTCTTAGTCATCAACAAACTTTTATTGAGAGTTGCATGTTATTAAGACAAAAAAAAACAGAAGAAATAGGTAGGTATTCCGAAACTGGGTTTCCCCAGGTCCATACTTCATGGAGCTGTCAGTGTTTATTACATACTCATCAGGTCGACGAAATTAGCTGAGATATTTATTTATGACACTAATATTATACCAAACTTAAGTTTTCAATGCTACTTTTGATACAGTTATTGTTTCCCTAAACTTTAGTATTGTTGTGAGGACAATTATTGCAATAGCCCAATTTGTTAAATTAGCACACAAAATATTGAATTCTTAATGCATTCTATTGATACAGAATTACAGATATTGTACTAGATCCTTTAGAACAGCGGTTCCCAAAACTGGGGGGCGCGCCCCCCTGGGGGGGACGTGGAGAAAGTCCAGGGGGGGGCGTGACACCCAAATGAAATAAATAAAAAAAAATTACAAAAATAATTTCCTCATAATAATGCTCCCCTCCCGCCATCCATGACCCCCACCACCCGTTACCTCCATTTGGCCTTGACGTGAGTGCGAGTGTCCCTCCACCCCTACCACTCCCGCCTACCACTACCCCCACCGCATCTTCAATCCAATGTCAATAACCTTGCACTTTTTTCAGTGCTTGCGTTGTAATTAGTCCGTTCGCCAGTCCGTTGTGCCAACAGTGCTTTCCGTGAATTATCGTCAGCGTGTTTGCTGTATTGTGGGTGTTCTGTAATTGCTGCGACGTTTGAATTGGAGTAATTGTTTTTGTGTTGTGTGAGTTCTGTGTGAAGCTGAATCAGAGAAGATGAACACGGCAAATAAACGCAAGTATATTGACGATTATATTCAATATGGGTTTGTTTTCCTTGCTTAAAGATAATGTTGATCACCCTCAGTGCGTTATTTGCTATGATGTATTAAGCAATGACGCGATGAGGCCTAATCGTCTTCTGAGACATTTGTTCAACCAAACATGCCTCTTTAAAGGACAAACCTAAAGAGTTTTTTCGCTGCAAAATCTAAGAATTTAAAGCGCATGAAGTTTAGATAGCACTGGATCTGCTGCTCAGTCATCTCTAAAAAGTGCTTGAAGCTCCATATGAATTATCTCTTATTATTGCTAAGGAAAAGAAAAGTCACACTATTGGTGAAAACGCTGTTAAACCGTGCATTTTAAAAGCAGCCGATGTTGTCCTTGGAACTGATAGTAGGCAAAAGCTATCACAAATACCACTTTCAGACAACACCGTAAAACGCCCGCATTGATGATATGGCCAAGGACATTAAAAACCAGGTGGTTGATGCAATAAAAAAAAATCACCGTTTTTTTTGCTATCCAGCTTGACGAGAGTACAGACATAGCACAATGCTCTCATTTGCTTGTATATGTATCGTTACATTGAAAATGAAAGAATGAAGGATGAACTGATGTTTTTCTACTGAGCTGTTGACCACTACTAAAGCTGTAGATGTGATGGAAGCAGTATCAGACTTATTTAAGAAACACGAACTTTCTTGGCAAAAACTTATTGGTGTATGCACAGATGGTGCTCCTTCAATGCTGGGTTCTCGTTCAGGCTTTGTGCAGTTGGTCAAAGAGAAGAATGCTGATGTGGTTGGGATTCATTGTTTTATTCACCGCCAAGCCTTGGCAGCAAAAACTCTTCCTAAACGAACTCAATGCTGTTTTAAAGCTTTGTATTAAAGTAGTCAACTACGTTAAGAACAGTGCATTAAATACTCGACTGTTTAAAAATTCTGTGTGAAGATTTAGGAAGTGATCACAAAAACGCTGCTATTTCATACAGAAGTACGATGGATATCAAAAGGCAATATGTTGGGAAGACTAATTTGAACTCCGTGATGAAGTGATAACGTTTTTGGCACAGCAGAAACAAAACGAGCTTAGTGCAGAGTTCAAAAAACCCTGGAACCAAGTGATTTTGGCCTATTTATCAGACTTTTTTGACACGTTAAATAACCTAAACTTGAGACTGCAAGGTGCAGACTCCAAATACAGTAACACATCGGGATGCCATCAAGATGTACGTTGAGAAACTACAACTTTGGATACGTAAAGTGTCAATGAACCCCAGCAACTATTCAAGTTTCAGCAAAAGTAGTGTCAGCCTCAGAAGAAGTATGTTTTGAGGACGTTTTTGAAGGACCGCTTTTGAAAAACTTGATAATTGACCATTTGAAGAACCTCAAGGAGGAGTTCAGCAGGTACTTTCCTAACTTGTCCGAGGAGTTGTACAAACTATCAACTGACCCGTTCAACATGGACATACAGTTGCTGCCAGAAGAGTTGCAAGAGGAGGGAATAGAAATAAAAATGACTCTGCAGCAAGATACGATTTTGACAAAATGGGACAAGCCCTCATTTTGGTTAAAGTACTTAAAAGTTTTACCCCAGTGTTTCAGGGAAAGCTGATCGGATGTACTTTGCCTTTTTTTTAACAACAACATACATGTGTGAAAAAGAGTTTTCAACTCTTGTGGCGATCAAAACCAAGTACCGCAACAAACTTGATGTCGAAAGTGACCTACGCTGTGCTTTGTCTGAAACTCAACCCAGGATCTGTCAGCTTTATCCAGAACATGCAAGCGCACCCATCTCACTAAATTACATTTTATGTTTTGTTTTTGTAAGTAGGTAGGCCTATTGTTTCACCTTCTTTAAATTGAAAATGTATCTGTGTTACAATGTTAAATTTTGTATCAGTTATTATATTCGTTTTTCATGTAATACTTTGTTTAAATTTTCACCATACGTACAATTATTGATATGTGTAGGGGGTTTGGGGGGGTCTCCAAATAACCAGAGGGGGCGTGGTACAAAAAAGTTTGGGAACCCCTGCTTTAGAAGCTACAAACAGTCGTATGGTTAAGAGTGAATTATATTGATTGACGTAACATAATTCAAGGAGAATATTTGTATTAAAATAGAAAACACTTTCTTATATCTGAAAGAAACGGTGAATTTCACTTCA